>NC_139517.1:103961328-104619587 GCF_947247035.1 Vipera ursinii | reverse complement strand
GAAATGAGAAATGCAAGAAAACAGCTATGGCTTTGTTCTATGGGATATGAATCCCACTCAGATGTTTATTTTTTTAAAAAAAATATTAACTTGCAGTCACAGCATTTCATGATGGTTTTCAGTTTATGAGGATTTTATGATTAACAATGCTACTTACAGATATTTGGCACCATTGCAAAGCTACTTCCAGTATTTATTGCTGCATCTGAAAATGATATTTAATTTCTCTACTGGATTTTGGGATGGTTTTTGTAGGAGTTTTAGGTTGTATTACCTATATTAACTGTTTTTTATTGGAAAAGTGATTTTAAGTGTTTTGCATTGTCCCCATAAAGTCTCAGGTAACATTGTAAGCGGCTTGGATTAATTTTCCATATTTATTTGCCATCATGCAGCTGCTTACACACAATTATCTCCAATGCCTCTCCTATCTTGCACATAATTCATCAATAAGATAAAACACTAGATGGCACAGCAACTGTTCCAAACAAGAAGCAAGCCAGATGATTACTAAACCACTAATAGCACAGAAACAATGAAAATATGACATATCTTGATTAGGAAAAAGAAAATAAAGCATTTGACAATAATATTCCATAGCCATGTTGAACCTAAATTGGAATTTTTGCAGATCCTCACCTTTTTGGGTCTTCATTACAGGAACAGCATATGCTGTCTGTTAAAAGGTTTAAAGTGCTATTTTAATAAAAATTAATAGTGGCCCTAATGGTATTGAAATAAAAAAGAAAATAAATCTATAGTTTATCCAATGCATATTCCCAAAATTAGATATCTGACACATTAATATTTGCATGTTTCCATTTTTGTAATTCAACTGACATTTTATTTTAAAAAGTCTATATTTTTATAAAAATATAGACAGTTGTGTACATAGATATCAGATGTCAAAGAAGTAATAATGTAATGTGCAAATCAGATAATTTTATTTGCAGCATAAAGTTAGGGAAGCAAGTGAAAATAAGTTTATTGAATATACAACATTTATTCTATAAAATTTATAAAATTGGCTATTACAGAGAGTCTTTTAAAACAGTAGTTGGTCTGTTATAGTTTTGACGGTTGCACTACATCTACTCCCTTTTGGAGCTAGAGGAAAAGCAATTCTTCTCTACCAAGTATAGGCAGAAATAATATTTTTCCTCTAACTGGTAATAGAATGTGAATACTCTGCAAATTCCACTTGTCTAAAATTTTGAAATTTAAACATGAATGTAAAGCATATTGCCCTTCTATTACAGTGAACAATAATAATGGGGATACACTGAGAGAGATTAATATCAAGAGAAGAGTCTTTCAAAGATGCTCATTATCACTATTACTGTTTGTTACTGCATTGATTCCTCTGTCCAAAATACTAAACAAGTCAAGCTACAACTATAAAACATCAAAAGCAGGGTATTCCAGCTCCTTTACAGGAACAATATTGAAGCTATATGGAAAAACATGATCTGAAAAAGAATCACTGTTCAACACTGTCCATATATACAGCCAAGATGATGCTGTCAGGACCCACCCCGAACCACGTCTTAGGAAGACAAAAACTCTTGGAGTCAGGGTTTTAGTCCAAAAGAAATCTTTACTATGACATGCTCGGTTGTAGGAAATGAGACAGGGCTTAATATTTCCACGATGTAAACCCTTTTAAAGAGTTCCCGGTTTAACCCCCCTTAATCCCCATTTGGTCAGTCCCCCCCATCCTTCCTCTCGTATCATCCATCTCGTGGGAAAGAGGAAGTTAGGACCCTTTTGTTTATTGCTGTCTACCGTGACAAAAACCAGATGCTAGCCCCCCCTTTTGTTTCCCCAGTTCAAAAGGCTTCTCCTTTCCTTTGAAATGCCTATTGCCGGTTCAATACACATCTATCCTCTTCTCTTCGGGAGATGACAGAATCCATGGGATAATGTTTGAAACATTCCATTTATGAATATGATATAAATGGATTCTGACAGTCCGCTCTCCTTAGAAGAAAGATGTGTCCATCTGTAGGGGGAGAAAAGAAAAGAGAAGAAAAAATAACATGTGTAAATGTTAACTCGGTTTGTTTGGATATTCTGTATGAAATCTCTTAAGCAGCTTTGGTGCTTTAACGTGGTGTTTGCTGACCCATTCATTTTCTGAGGAGGGGAGGTGTTTCCAAGCCACTAGATATTGAGTTGTTCCATGATGTCTCCTGGAATCCAGAATTTCCTTCACCTCGAAATGTTGTTCTCCTTCCACCATGATGGGAGGTGGTGGTGGTGGAATTTTTGTTCGTAGGGGAGATTGTTGTTCTCTCTTTATTAGACTGCAGTGAAAGATTGGGTGTATTCGTCTAAGATTTTTAGGTAGTTCTAATTCAACTGTTACTGGGTTTATGATTCTTTTAATTGGAAAAGGTCCAATGTATTTTGGTCCTAGTTTTTTACAGGGTTGGAGAGACTTAAGGTATTTTGTAGACAGATATACCATCTCTCCCACCTTGAACGGTGTGGGATCAGATCTTTTCTTGTCTGCCTGTGTCTTGTGTGCTAATCTAGCCTCTGTTAATGCTTTTCTGACAATAGGCCAGGTGTATTGTAACTGAGCAATCCATTCCTTTAGTTCTGGAATTACCGGTTCTTTTGGAGTTAGATCAGGTATGGGGTTGAAGCTCTGGCCTGTGGCTACTTGAAAAGGAGTGTAACCTGTGCTGGAGTGAACTGCGTTGTTATATGCCACTTCTGCGAAAGGCAGCAGGTCTGTCCAATTGTTCTGCTGAAAATGTACATAACATCTTAAATATTGTTCAAGTACAGAGTTAGCCTTTTCTGCTTGCCCATTACCCTGAGGGTGATGACTAGATGTCAGTCCTTGGGTGGTTCCTAACAGAGATAAAAATTCCTTCCAGAATGCTGAGGTAAATTGCACCCCTCTGTCAGATATGATGCGTAGTGGTGCTCCATGCAATCTGTAAATATGTTGTACAAAAAGTTTTGCTAATGTTTTTGCAGTAGGAATTTTTGGGCAAGGTATGAAATGGACTTGCTTAGAGAACAGATCAGTAACAGTCCAGATAACGGTGTTTCCGTTGCTTTCTGGTAGTTCCACAATAAAATCCATGGCTATTTCTTTCCATGGGGCTGAGGGATTCGCCACTGGTTGTAACAGTCCTGGCGATTTCCCTTGTAACCTCTTGGCCATTGCGCAAATTTGACAGCTACCCACATAGCTTTCTATGTCCTTTTTCATAGATGGCCACCAAAATTGCCTTTTAGTTAAGTGTAAGGTTTTTACAAAGCCAAAGTGTCCTGCTGATTTTGTATCATGGCACAGTTGCATGAAATTGATTCTCTGTGTGGCAGGTATATATAGCTTCTCCCCCACCCACGGCAGTCCATCTTTAATTGTGCACACATGTTTATTTTTCTGGAACCATTCATCACTTTCCAAAGATTTCCTGAATTCTATTCCAGTTTGGCTATCTACCTTTGGTTTCATTTTTTCTTGTGCCCTGGTGGTGACTGGTGCTGCCAGTTGTTGTTCCGGTACAAGTGGTTTAAAGTCAGTAACTCTTGTGCTGTTATATTGGGGCATGCGGGATAATGCATCTGCCAGGAAGTTCTTTCCCCCCGGTAAGTGTTTGAGAGTGAAATTGAATCGGTGAAAGTGTTGGGACCAGCGGGCTTGCTTAGGAGTGAGCTTCCTGGGCGTTTTTAGTGCTTCTAAATTTTTGTGGTCAGTCCAGACTTGGAAAGGTATTTTATTTCCTTCCAAAAAATGACGCCAAGTTAATAATGACCACCTTAATGAGAATGCTTCCTTCTCCCATATTGGCCATCGTTGTTCAGTTTCTGTAAGTTTCCTGGATGTATATGCGCAAGGTTGCAACGCCCCCTCATCATTTTCTTGTAGTAATACGGCTCCGACTGCTACGTCGCTCGCATCTGCCTGTATTACAAAAGGTTTGTTGGGATCTGGGTGTTTAAGTACAGGTTCCGCAGAAAAGAGTCTCTTTAGCCTCTCAAATGCTGCTTGACATTCCATTGACCATTTCAGAGGCTGGCTGGGTTTCACGGGTGACCCCCCCTTCGTTTTCAGCAAATTTGTGAGGGGCATGGCTATTTGGCCAAATGCAGGGATGAATTGGCGGTAGAAATTTGCAAACCCCAGGAAACTTTGCAATTTCTTCCGTGTGCGGGGGGGTGCCCACTCTAGTACTGCCCTGACCTTCTCTGGGTCCATTTCGATGCCCTCTGGGGATATGCGATATCCCAGGTAGTCGATTTTTTCCTTATGAAATTCACACTTCGATAATTTAGCATATAAATGGGCAGCTCGCAATTTCTTCAGGACTGCTCTGACTAGTTTGATATGTTCCTCTTTGGTTTCTGTGAAGATAAGGATGTCATCGAGGTAAACCAGGACCCCCTTATATAGGTGCTCTCTCAGTACGTCATTAATTAATTGCATAAAGACTGCGGGGGCCCCTTGCAGTCCAAATGGCAATACTTTGAATTGATAGCACCCCATTGGGCAGTTGAATGCAGTTTTCCATTCGTCTCCTTCCTTAATCCTAATACGGTAGTATGCTTCCCTCAGGTCTAGTTTGGTAAAAATCTTTCCTTTCGATAGGTGGGATAGCATATCCTTCATTAGGGGAAGGGGGTATAGATTACATTCACTAATTGTATTTAGGTTCCGGTAATCTACAACCAAACGAAAGGAACCATCCTTCTTCTCCCTGAACAGAACCGGGGCGGCTACTTTGGGTTTGGCGGGCTCAATAAATCCTCTTTCTAAGTTTTTCTTTATGAATCTTTCCATTTCTGCCATTTCCCTTGGGCTCATGGCATACATCCTGGGTTTTGGGAGTTTTGCCCCAGGTTTGAATTCTATGGTGCAGTCTGTGGGGCGGTGGGGGGGGAGCTCATCTGCTCTTTCCTCACTGAAAACCTCAGCCAGGTCCCTGTATTCCTCCGGTATCTCTGTTAGCCCCTTCTCTTCCCCCACTGCTGCTTTTTCCTCCCTCTGGGTTGGGGGGGTGTTTGGGGGTTTTACGTTTTCCTGTTCCCCTTTTGGGAAGTTGAGTTCTGCAGTTCTCCAGTTTATCCCGGGGTTCCATTTCTTCAGCCATTCCAGTCCTAAAATCATTGGGCATGCCATGCCTGGGGCCACTATAAATGTTATGTCTTCCTCATGGGACCCCAGGGACATGTGGAGTGGTAGAGTGGCTAGGGTAGCTGGTCCCCCCCCTGCTATAGACCCGTCTAATTGACTGAAGGAGATTGGTTGTTTTAGCCTCCTCACTGGGATGCTCAGTTCCTCCACCAGTGTTGGGCTGATGAGGCAGCGGATGCAGCCAGAGTCTATCAAAGCTTTTATTTCATTTGCTTTTGGTGCAGAGGAAGCTAATATAGTTACTGTCTTAAGTATGGGTGGAAGAGGTCCACTTACCAAAGGTTCTCCCTCTGAGCTGTCTTCCGAGGTGTCCACCGCCCCTGCAGTGTAGGCCGGAGTCCAATCCCAGGTTTTGGCAGAAATTGTGGACTCTACAGCCTCTGTCCCCTTCATGGAAGATTCTTTTGGGTTGCCTTGAGACTTCCCCAGCTTTTTGGAAGATGGTGCCTCTGTTTTGCGTGGAGGGGCTTTCGAACGACATTCTGCAGCACGGTGGCCCTCTCTCCCGCAATTGAAACATCCCTTTGATTTTTTAGCCGTGGCCGGTGGGTTTTCCCCCTCACGTGTTTGCTCGAGTGGCGGGCGGCCCCATGGTTTTCCTCTGCGTTGTCTTTTCAATAGGTCTATTTCCACTTCCTCTGCCAGGACATACCAGTCATCGAGATGGTAGGGGTCTCCCCGAGGCAGGCAAGCGTCATACAGGTCGTAGTTTAGACCGTCTTTGAAATGGCTGAGGAGGATGTCTTCTGGCCAGTTCAGCTTGCTGGCGATGGCTCGGAATTCTTGGGTATATTCGGCCACTGTTCTCCTGCCCTGCCTCACCGTCTTGATTCTCTCCCGGGCCTTCCGGTCAGCCAAAGGGTCCTCAAATCGTCGCCTCAAGGATGACATGAATCGGTTGAAGTCGTTGAGTTCTGGGGCGTTGGAGTCATGCAGGTTCACCACCCAGTCTGCGGCCGTCCCGTCCAGGGCAGATTGCACAATTCGGATGCGTGTTTTGTCACTGGGGATGTCCCGTCCGTACTCTTCCATGTAGCTGAGGACTTGGGTTAGGAAAAATCCCAGTCGTGATGGCTCCCCCTTGAATTTTGCTTCCAGGGGTGGGAATCTTTGGCTGGATCGTTGTCTGCGCCGCGGAGTGTATCGCTCCTCATCTCGATCCCCATCTGTGGGTCTGGGGGGGGTGGGTACCGCTGAGTCAGCGGCTCCTGTTCCATTGGACGGCCCTGGGGTTTCAGGTGTTGGGTCCCTTCTGTTACCCCTCCAGTTGCGACCCCAGGTGTTGTGGTTTCCAGCTCTCTCCTCCCTTAGTGAGCTCAGGGTTGTTTTCATCAAGTCAATAGCTTTTTCCAGAATCCGCTCTTCCTCACTGGCGTGCAGGGAGTTCTCCATCTCTTGTTTCCATTCCGGTTGGTGGTCGCTCCGTCTCAGGGTCACTTCTCTCGAAGCCTTTTTCCACTCACTTTTCCTTCCAACGCCCATCGACCACCTGGGTTTTTGTTCGTGCTGCTCCGTTTCCTCCCAGGAGGAATATGATGCCTCAGCTTCCCAATGTTTCTGGGAGTTCGGCTGGGGGGAAGGCTCCTTCTCCGTGGGGCTTTCTTCCCTTCTTGCTTCATCGTCAGACATCATATTTATTTGCAAAATCCCCCGGTAAGGTTCTTCTTCCCGGGTTGATTTTCGTTGCAAGCCCTGTCTAATGTCAGGACCCACCCCGAACCACGTCTTAGGAAGACAAAAACTCTTGGAGTCAGGGTTTTAGTCCAAAAGAAATCTTTACTATGACATGCTCGGTTGTAGGAAATGAGACAGGGCTTAATATTTCCACGATGTAAACCCTTTTAAAGAGTTCCCGGTTTAACCCCCCTTAATCCCCATTTGGTCAGTCCCCCCCATCCTTCCTCTCGTATCATCCATCTCGTGGGAAAGAGGAAGTTAGGACCCTTTTGTTTATTGCTGTCTACCGTGACAAAAACCAGATGCTAGCCCCCCCTTTTGTTTCCCCAGTTCAAAAGGCTTCTCCTTTCCTTTGAAATGCCTATTGCCGGTTCAATACACATCTATCCTCTTCTCTTCGGGAGATGACAGAATCCATGGGATAATGTTTGAAACATTCCATTTATGAATATGATATAAATGGATTCTGACAGCTATGGAATTTGGATTGGACAAACGTACCTTACCATCAATCGGGGCAAAATAGTGAAAACTGAAGGAATTAAGGTGCTCTAGGAAAATAATATCATGAGTTTGGATGAAGACAACTGAAGTCAAGAAGAACTTACAAGTGAATACATTGTGAGAGTGAAGGAGATCTTAAAGTCCAAATTCCCTGGAGGAAATACCATCAAGGCAATCCACATCTGAGCAATTTCAGTCATTAGGTACATTGCTGGAACTGTGGACTGGACTCAGCAGAATTAAAAGACCTGAATGGGAAGACCAGAAAAATAGTGACAATGAATCATACCTTTCATCCACTCAGTGATGTTGACAGCCTCTACTTGCCAAGGAGCATACAGTAGGTGGAGTGGAATGTTTCAAGTACATCATGCAGTTGAAGAAGAAAAAAGCAGATTGGAAGAATATCTGAAGGATGGTGAAGAAGATGCCTGAAGGCTTATTGAATACTGGAAAGATCAAACTGGCCTATAAGAAAGATCAAATGAAGAACAGAAAAGAGACATTGCAAGACAAACTATTACAAGGCCAGCACACACACACACACACACACACACACACACACTAGCAGGCAAAGCATATAAAACAAGATTTGGCAATGGCTAAGAGCAGAAAAGTTGAAGAAAGAGATAGAGGGGCTAATCCTGGCTGCATAAGACCAAGCCTTAAGAATAAATACATATAAAGTCAGAATGAAGAAGATAGCAAAAGAGAGTAAAGGCCATCTCTGTGGAGAAACTGAAGAAACAGTGGGCCACCTAGTTAGCTGCTGCAAAAAGATCGAACAGAATGACTACAAACAACGGCATGACAAAGTAGCAACAGTATTCCATGATGCGTGTAATATCTGTAAGAAATACCATTTGCCTGCAAATAAGAATTGATGGGATCACAAAATAGACAAAGTTATAGAAAATGAAGAAGCTAAAGTTCTCTGGAATTTTAGAACTGACAACTCACAGACAATTCTTGATAAGAAAGACATAAAAGTCTGAATAGTGAATGGGGTAGTACCTAGAGTCAGCAAAATAGAAAAAAAGAACTATAGAAAACCACAAAATAAAAAAGCTGCAAATAGAATGAGTATAGTAAGAAAAAGACAAAGTAGTATTCATAATGATAGGTGCCTTGGATGTAATCCCAAAACATCTGCTTGAACATCATTGGCATTGACAAAATCACTTGCAATTGGTCTATTGTAAAATGTAGCTTTACTTGGAACAGCTTATATCCCGCAACAAGACAGGGGTGTCAAACTGCCGGCCCACAGGCAGGAACTGCGCCCATGCCATTGCCGCCAATGGCAAAAAAGTCACGATACGTCGCAACATGTCATGTGGTGTTGCGAGTTTGACACCCTTGCTTTAAGACCATCAAACAACAACATCTGTCTATCCCAGGTTCTTGGGAAGAACTTGATAGGTGGATAAAAATGCCAAATATAGTCTAAAACCTGGCTGACTATGCGACCAACTGTAATAATAATAGCACTAAAAGAGCTGTTGATAAAACAGGGCTTCACTTTTCTATGGAAACAAAGCAGATTTTAAAAAGAATAATTTAAAATTAATTATTTATTATTAAACTGACATGCTATTTAACTCCTGACTGGCTGAACTGAAAGAATGATAGTCTCTGGACTATCATCATAAGTGAAAAGAAATTTTATTGAATGAAATTCAGTGTGATGACAGCAGTTGCATTTATTTAGGGCAGTAATGGGAGGAGGTTCCTACTTTTTTTAAAAAAAAAAATAATGAGTTAACTTTTTGGGGCTTTCAACAGTTTTGAAAGACATTGTAGGTTAATAACTGTAAAGATCACTGAGGTACAGAATTGTATTTAACAGGGAGATCCTGCTGTAAATGGAAGCAGCCGAGGGGAAAGAGACAGTAAGAACCACACAGTGTTTAAAGAAGCATCTTGGTTTTGTTCTCTCTGCTGCTCAGCTTGATCTGCTTTATCATTATTTACATGTATAGCTGTTCAGATAAAAGATTCTCCTGTTATTTCTGCCGTTACTAACAATCTAACAAGTTTGGGACATACTAAGAAAGGATCTGAATGTATCTATGGCCCCAAAAGCCTTGAGCATAGGCCCATGGTCAACCCAAAGTTTGTCTTAACTTATTACTTTTATGTGAAAAGAAGGGAAACCTCATCAAAGACAAAGAGAATAATCATATTTTTGCATTGAATTAAACTGAATTGAAAGTAAACTAAATCACCTCTCTACTCTTTTTCTCAGCTTGCCATGGTTTTGGGGAGTATTGTCCCAAACATGCCATTCATGAAGCCAGGGGCAGTCCTCATCTTGAAGAATAATTGATACAACAAACAATGATTTACTTTAGTCTCTACTCTTTTAATTTCTGTTCCCTTTGAATTACATGCTGCTAATGTATTTAAGAGAAACCAGATCCCATCTGCTATTTTAGAAAAGATTACATCATACCAGAAACTAGAAAGATGGTTCCATTCAAATTGGCATTACGACTGAATAAATTCAGGTTTCATCATATACAGTGACAGACTGCTGCTGGCTTTGCTCTTATCATTAAATTGGCCTAAATCTTCGTTCCATCATCTTATAAATATTGCCACTTCTTTTTTTACACTTCAGGCAGCTGCTGCCTTGCCAAAAGAGAAATTTATCATTTTGCAGTGTGATAATAATTCAAAGTGGCAGTAAAGCCTTAATTAATGGCTTGAAATGGAATGAGTTCTTTAACAGTCCTTAGATTTCCCTAGCTGAATTGTCAGCTTCTTTTTGAACAATTGGGCAAATCCCTAATTTGCATTAATGGTTGAGGACAGACTTGTGCAACGATTAGGAAAATGTGTTTTTAATTTAAAAAACCCACAGAACAGCCATTCTTTGTGAGACTTTTCATATCATTTTAAAGGAAAAGAGGATAAATCTAAATATTCTACAGACTTAAACAATTGTGTCAGCACAGTAATTTTTCTTTGGTAATAAATTCAGCGGGACTAACATCTAATAAGTACACATCCTAATGTTTCCTTAGAATACTGTATTTGTTTTGGTCTGTACAAAGACCAAATAAAAATATTTGTCCAATAAACTGCAGTGTTTCCACACTCAAACTGGGTTACTTCTCTATAATTTCCCTTTGAATAACATATACTAGTACGCTAGGAGACAACTTTAGAAGAGGTCATTGTGCATTTTGCCAGTTGGGTTCTTAGGCACAGAAGCTATCAGGATGACTTTGGGCTGGCCATTTTCATTGAGCACAACTCAGTTCAGAGGACTTTTGTTATGAAGAAAATAGTTGGAGATGCTCTGCCTTGAGTACAAAGTAAAGGTGGGGTATCAATCACTCAGTTAGTCAGTCAATCAATCAATCAAAAAAAGAAAAGCTGAAATATTATATATTACTTTCTAGAAGAAAATCTAGGAATTGGGAATTAGTCTGTTTACAACTTCAAAAGATCTTCACTCAGGGAATAGTGTCCTTTTGGCTTCCAGTAGGAGATAGGGTGTTCCCAATGTGATCTACCTCCATGTGGAAATCAAGGCATCATGATAATTATATCAAGCTGAGCTAAGGTGAAGCCTTCCTGGGGAGGACTCATAGTCTGCAAGAAAGTGGGCACAGCTTTACAGTTAAGTCTTCCATTGTTGATACATACATTTGTGGTTTTGAAGCCTCAGATGCCTAGTCTGGTTAGGGTTTTTTTCCTTAATGCAAAAAAATAAAAAAATAAAAAAAATAAAAAAAAACCCACAATTTTTTTTCTAAAAAAAAACAGAGGCCAGGTCAAGAATTAGGAGTAGAAGTTTTAGATTCTTCTCTTAGTGTTAAGTTGGATAGCCTTAGAGAGCTAAATGATAAATAAATGAGTTTTCTTTTCATATGAAAAACCAATCTCAATCATTTTACAGTTAATGTTATTCCTTCTGTAGTGCAATAGTGAATAATTGGCAGAACATTATAAGAACATGCCTAATACAGTAAAGTTTTGCGGCTATGGATGTTTTCTAAAAATTAATGGACTCAGAAATCTAGGGACTATTGACTATATATTAAATTCTATCAGTTTAGCTAATGCCTTTTAAAAGCTAACTAAAGTAATGTGAATACCAAGGGCCCTCGTGGCAGTAAACATCTTCAATCAGTTGTACATTGAACAAGTACAGATGCTATTAAGTGAAAAACAATAAGTAAAATTCCAATGGAGTTTAACCCAATTAAAACAATCCCTCAGCACAGCTCTAAAATGAATTTGTTTCATTTGTAACATTAGCTGTGACAATGGTGATTATTATATTCCTGTTCAGCAACAAAGTAATTATCCTTTCATGAAGAAAACAAGCATATAATGCTGGGAAAACTGGCATTTTAGATGCCCGTAGAAGCAGTCTTGTTGTATGAATGTAGCATTTTAATATGATCCTTTTCAATTAACTTTTCCATTTCCCGAGAGTAAGAATCATAGCAAAACCTTAATGCTTCTATTAAACTTTTTTAAATGGCTCCAACAACAGCTGTCAGAGTTGTCCTATCTGGATGTTGAACTCCAGATCTTTATTTCTGAGTAAGTTAATGTTAAAATCCATTGCATGGTACAAATGATGGCAGTTTCATAAACTGTTTCTGCAATATAGAATCTGTAAGTTGATACCCTCCAGGAAGGAAGGAAGTAGCAATGAAAAGAATGAAATCAATTTCAATGCTAGGCCAGCCAACTATTTCTCCTGGCAAGAGATATGGGTAGATCATGAAGTCAGAGTCAAATGAAAGTGATCTGCATTTTTTTTCATAATTTTTTTCCAGTACACCAGTATGCAAGAAGTTGCTTTTGATCCCTCTCAGTGCTATTCCTGGACTCTTCCCTTCACTCTGAGATTTATATTTTCAAGGTTTTTTTTTAAAAAGATCTGCTTAGGAGAAATTATTCACTTAGAAGGCATAAATCTACTTCTGTCTTTCAGCAAGTATCTTGAAGCAAATGTAACACCATACTGTAGTATGATTTTACATTACACAAGGGGTCTTTGGGTTCATACAGTCATACCTTTGTTCTTTCTAATATAACTCCTACTGTCTTTTTCTCAGCAATTCATTTACCACATTTTGGACTTGACAAACTGAACAAATTGTGGAGGGTAGTAGCCGTATAAACTATTACAATAATGAAATCATGATCAACTCATAGTCTTTTTGTTCTGGCTTTTATTTGCCTATTTTGAATGAAAAGTGATGTATGGAAAATGAGACAGCCGTGTAAAAGATTGTTACTCTTGGCTATATCATTTCAGTGGGTGGGTTCCCACATCTCAATAAACCATGACTTATAGACCATTGTTTTATGAGTATGCTACAATTATCTGGGCTCATATGTTGTACCATGTTAGAAAAACGCAGAAGGTGACAAAAAGAGCATATCTAATCTCCAGTAACATTATATAAATAAGACAGAGTGGTTGCACAATAAAATATTTAACTTAATTTTGTCTTCCTTTTTATTGCATTAATTTGTGACACTGCCATAAACCTTGAGGCTAAGTAGAGGCATAAATATAAATGTTATTTTTTGTTGAAATAACACATAATGTGCTGGTTTACATAGTATTAAATTATACACAATGGTTAATAAACCATAATGATTGAATTCACACATTTTGCTTAGGCCAATAAATCTGATTGTGTTTGGGTTTGGCTTAGCCTGATGTGAAAACCAAGTCAGTATTACTTTTATTTTCTTGAATTGCATCTTCCTTGTGTAAATCCTTGCTAGTCTGTTAAGCTAGCAATTTCATTACTTCAGCTGTCCTGTATAATTTCTGAAAGTCAATGAACCTATTAAAATCTCTGGCACAGTTCCTTCACATGGCATGTTTAGAGGATATTAGCTCTTGTTTCCACAGTGACATTTGTAATATTCCATTCTTTAACTACATTTCTGCTGCAGATTACATTTCCATCCCAAATAAATTGCTTTCCCATTTCAGTAGTAAGAAGGAAGTGGTGAAAATTTTGAGCAGCTACCACTCATTTAAAAATCTATAATTTTCCCTTCAAATGCTTATTTTCTGATGTCCTGGAGAACAGGATTAAATAATAGGATTTCAAATAGGTGGGGTGCATACATAAAAGATAAAAATCAAATTACCAAAGCCTAACCCCTTTTACATTAAAGTTATGTTTACATTCTGGCAACTTTAAACAATAGTAGTTAGAACTCTGAATTTCCTGCACTGAAAAGTGGTTGATTAGAGGGTGAGTAGAGGGAAAGAGTTTAATTCCTGTTCCCATCCACTCATAAAGGCCTTAGCTGAAAGCAGGAGAGTTTTCCACTATTTTTTTTAAAAGAAAATAATGAGAAGATCCAAGTAAGTTCTTGTACTTTCATTTGGTAATTTACTCTTATCCTTCTGAAGGTCAGAATGAAGACAAGCATTATATAAAACTATGTCTCTTTGTGTTTAATATGACCCTGGGTTCTGACCAATAAGTCATTTGCTGGCTCAGCTATCATCTTTGCTCTGCTGAACTCTTGTAAACAGAGAGAGTATGAGCAGACATACAGGCATGAGCAAATAAACTATCTTTTGCTCTTGCCTGAGGTTGAGTTCACTGCACTAAAACTTATTTATGCTTAGTATATTGTGTGAATCTACCATATATTTCTCTGTTCTATTGCCAAGCAAATCATAGCTAATGAGCTCTATGAATCAAAGTTCTACACAGAGAAGCTCAAGGCTCTATGAGCACAAACTGGCCATCAAATGCAAAGAAAAGTGATCTCAGGTATGGGCTCATGCTATTGAGCACAACCATACCTTCAATTTTACAGAGGCCAGAGTCATTGCTCACGATACAACTAAGGTGTTAGGTTCTGACAGACGAGGACTCAGAGTGATTTAACAATGAACGAGTTTATTGAATACACAAAGTCAACTGTCAACTGTCAAATGTTGCAACCTTTTATAGGGGTAGTGTTTGAACTGTAACCAATCAATGGAGCCTCTTTTCCCGCTTCTAGGTTATTGCAACCAATGATTGCACCTGAATCTCCCGCTCAAAACCCTGCTATACTGCAATCTGCTAATTCCCTTGTTAGTAACTATTTACATACACAACACCCCTTACCCCCCAGTTGTTGTTATTTCTTTACAAAATCCTTTAAATATTTTGGTGGCCTATGTATTCTAGAAGGGTATCTATTACTCTGGCTGCTAGGAACCCCTTTTCCTGATTGACTGCTTGGCTGCTTGTCTATGTTGGACCTAGGCTCTGGGTTACTAGACTCTGATGTTTCCCTGTTGCTGTTTTGTGCATTGGTTTGTGTTTGATAATCAGTGGTCACTGGCCTACTTCGCAGGGGTACCTCCCAGTCGATTTGACTAAATTGTTGTTGTTGTTGTTGGGTACCAGGGGAAGAGATGTTTTGCCTTTCCTCTACCGCACTCTCTGGCATGTTGTTATCACTGAACCTGGATGTACTGTTTCCCCCAAATATGCTTTGGTCCCCCTCTACTGGCAAGCATCCGCTGGATCTCTTCCTCAGCTGATCTGTGTGTCTTTTACAGATCCTATTCCCTTCCCCCTCAATAGTGTACGACAGGGGGCCTAAAATTTCAGTCACCACCCCTGGAATCCATTTGTCCCCTTGGGCGTAGTTTCTGGCCCAGATCAAATCCCCCACTTTAAATGTTCTGTTAGGAATGTCCAATTCAGCGCTTGGTAGAAGTCTGTCAGGGTGTAATCTGTCCAATTTGGTGGTTAGTCTCCTTCCCCACCTCATTTCAGCTGGACTTTTTCCTGTAGCAGAACATGGGGTCGTATGTTGGGCCAACAAGAACTCGGCCAGTCTCTGATGCCAGTCGCCCCGAATGATTCTTTTTAAGGCGTCCTTCGTGGTCCTCACATTCCGTTCAGCCAAGCCGTTGGTGGATGGGTGGAAGGGTGCTGATGTCTTGTGCTTAATCGAGTTGGCCTTGAGGAAATCCTGAAATTCAATAGATGTGAATTGTGGCCCATTATCGGACACAATTAAATCTGGCAACCCATGAGTGGCAAAGAGGCCCCTTAATGCCTGTATGGTTCTACCCGACGTTACTGAACTGACTGGTACTACCTCTAGCCATCTAGAGAAGCTGTCAACCACTACCAGAAATGTTAACCCTTGGAAAGGTCCAGCAAAGTCAATATGAATCCTGGACCAAGGATTCCTAGCTAACTCCCACTTATGCGTACGGATGTGTTGTTGTTCAGGCCTAGAACGTTGGCACAGATGGCAATTGGCAACACATTCCTCAATGTCATTGTCCAGTCCTGGCCACCACAAGTGACTCCTAGCCAACGCCTTCATCCGTACTATTCCAGGGTGTCCTTCATGTAATTCTAGTAAAATGGCTGATTTGTGGATTCCTGGAATAACCACACGATTTCCCCAGAGTAAGCATCCCAAATGAACTGACAGTTCATCTTTTCTTCTAAAATAGGGAATGTATTTTTCGTCCGGGTTGGCATTTGGCCACCCACTCAGGACCCAGGCCATTACTCTCTTTAAAGTGTGGTCCTTATTTGTTGCCTCAGCTATGTCTTTAGCAGTTAGGGGCCAATCAGGAATATCCTGTAGGGACATTATTTGTCCCACAGGTGCAGGGTCTTCCTCTGTTATGTTTAGGGGCAATCTGCTAAGGGCGTCAGCGTGTCCCATGTCCTTGCCCGGTCTGTATTGGAGGGAGAATGAGTATGCTGAGAGGAAAATGGACCACCTCAGCATTCTGGGCGACATAATTTGGGGAGTCTGTTTATCCGTGGTAAACAGTCCCAACAGAGGTTTGTGGTCAGTCAGTATGGTAAAGTTCCTACCATAAAGGTAGTCGTGGAACTTTTTTACTCCTGCCACTATTGCTAATGCCTCCCTGTCTATCTGAGCATAATTCCGCTCTGCCTTGGTTAGTGTCCGGGAATAATATGCAATTGGTCTTTGTATTCCCTGGTTGTCTAAGTGGCTGATCACAGCCCCTACACCGTAGGGCGAAGCATCGCACGCCAGGTAAATCGGTTTGTTTTCTATAAAGTGGGTTACAGTTGATTTACTGGAAAGAATGTCCTTTAAAGTTTGGAAACTTACTCTGTGTTTGTTCAGCCATTGCCAAGGAGTCTTCTTATCTAAGAGTCTATGGAGGGGTTCTGCAATGGCAGCCTTGTGTGGCACAAACGTGTGGTAAAAGTTTACCAAGCCAAGGAAGGCCTGTAGTTCCGCCTTGTTCCTTGGTTCTGGGGCCCATTTAATTGCTTTAATTTTGTCAGGGGTAGGGTGGATTCCGTTTTTGTCAATCCTAAACCCCAAAAAATCAGTGGATTTAACCCCTATGCTACATTTTTCCTTTTTTAGTTTCAATCCAGCCCTCCTAAATTTACCCAGTACCTGTTCCAGCCGCTCTACTAGCATTTCCTCATCTTTTCCAGCTATCAGGACATCATCAAAGTAAGGGCATACTCCAGGTATGCCCTTTAAGGTCCTCTCCATCACTTCTTGGAAGATGCCTGGAGCTGCTGCAATACCAAATTGCAGTCTGTGGACTCGGAACGCCCCCTTGTGGGTAACAATCGTCTGTGCCTCTGCAGCCTCTTTAGAAACAGTCAACTGTAAGTATGCATGCGCCAAGTCTAGCTTGGCAAACATAGCGCCGTCCTGGATCGTGGCGAGGACCTGCTTCACCGTCGGGACCGGGTAAGCATGCTTTTTCATTCCAATGTTCAGGGTGGCTTTGTAGTCAGCGCAGATTCTCACATCCCCGTTGGGTTTGAGGGGTGTGACAATCGGCGTTTCCCACAAACCACCCTCAACAGGTTCTAATACCCCTTGGCCTACAAGCCTGTCGAGCTCGGCCTCGATTTTTTCCTTTAAGGCAAAAGGTACCCTTCGGGCCTTAAGCCTGATTGGTTTTACTGAGGGATCTAGGTTAAATTTAATTGGGGGCCCTTTGTACTTACCCAGAGATCCATCGAATACGTCTGCAAATTCATTGCAGACTGATTCGAGGGTCTTATTTTTAATTACTGAATTTATCCCCCCAATCCAAATGCCCAGGGCAGGGAACCAGTTAAGCCCAATTAAGCTAGTCCTATGTCCCTCCGTAACTATTAATTCTAAGACCCCCTTAAATCCCTTAAATTTAACGCTAAGGCTGGTCTTACCTTTTATTTTTATGGGGCTTTTTTGAAAGTCAGTTAATTGAATATTTGTTGAACTAAGTGGAATTCTCCTTCCACTTATTTGTTCAATCCTCTCAAGGGTTTCAGTGGAAATTATTGACACTGAAGCCCCTGAGTCTATTTCCATTCTGCAAGGGACCCCTTGCAGATGGACTGTGATTTTTAATTTTCCTACTGGAAAATTGTGACCTTTTCCCTGTCTCCTCCGGTTGACACGCGCCACCTCCCCTAGATTTGGAATTTTAACCCCGGGTTTAGGGGTCTCCTTGCCACTGAAATAAGGGTTTACCTTACCCTCGGGCCACACATCGACTTCGTGAAGGCGGTTGTCACGAGCACGGCTCCTACAGATGGCCTGGATGTGGCCGGTCTTGCCGCATGCCCTGCACTTTGCGGTACGGAATCGGCAAGAGGCGCGGGGATGGTTGCCTCCGCAGCTGCCGCACCGGTTCTGGTTGTCCGTGTCGCGCGGTCTGGTTGCGGTGTCCCGCCAAGGTCGTTGTGTCCCCGTCGCTTGTCTTTGCGGAGTTGCGGGTTGTTGACGGCGGCCAGGTTCAGGCCCTTCACTTCTGGGTTGTCTTGGCGCCAATTTTCCGAATCGCCTGGAGACTTCAGCAATATCTTCTTCCCACTGCTGGTCCGCCTCCCCGCAGTCCACATAGCCCTCTTGGTTGATCTCGGACGCCGCTGCCATGCTGTTGCAGGGGGGGTCACGATACCCAGTGGACTCGTAAGTTAAAAGTTCGTCGATCACTTCCTGCAGATCGCCGGTGGGTTTGGCGATTATTCTGTTTTGTAGCTGCTCATCACACAAGCCCAGTACTACTCGGTCCCGAATTCTTATTTCTAAATTATCGTATTTACATCGTACTGCGGCTTCCCTGACGGCAGCGACAAATTTTTGTATGGATTCTCCAGGTCTCTGGTTCCTCTTCTCAAAGATGCGCCGCCAGAAGAGTTCGGATCTCCTAGGTGTGAAGTGAACCTTAAGTTTGGCTAGGAGGTCGGCGTAAGGCACGCTTGAGACCGGTTGCGGTTGACACAGTCCGACAGCGATTCGGTAGACCGGTGTGCCGCAAATCGTCAATAATGCTGCCGCTTTTTTACGGTCGTCTGTGATTCCGTTCACTAACAGGAACCCTTCGACTTGTCCGATGTATTCTTCCCAATCCTCGGGGAAGTTTGGGTCGAATTCCTTCAATGACCCGATTTGCGCCATTCGGAGAATTTTTCCTTATTCAGCCGCGGCCGCTCGGTTGACTGTGACTCGATCTGAATTTGCCGCCTTTGCGCGACGCTTCCGCCAATTCTCTGGTCTTCTGTCTATCCCACCTTCGTCGCCAATTGTTAGGTTCTGACAGACGAGGACTCAGAGTGATTTAACAATGAACGAGTTTATTGAATACACAAAGTCAACTGTCAACTGTCAAATGTTGCAACCTTTTATAGGGGTAGTGTTTGAACTGTAACCAATCAATGGAGCCTCTTTTCCCGCTTCTAGGTTATTGCAACCAATGATTGCACCTGAATCTCCCGCTCAAAACCCTGCTATACTGCAATCTGCTAATTCCCTTGTTAGTAACTGAAGACAAGCATTATATAAAACTATGTCTCTTTGTGTTTAATATGACCCTGGGTTCTGACCAATAAGTCATTTGCTGGCTCAGCTATCATCTTTGCTCTGCTGAACTCTTGTAAACAGAGAGAGTATGAGCAGACATACAGGCATGAGCAAATAAACTATCTTTTGCTCTTGCCTGAGGTTGAGTTCACTGCACTAAAACTTATTTATGCTTAGTATATTGTGTGAATCTACCATATATTTCTCTGTTCTATTGCCAAGCAAATCATAGCTAATGAGCTCTATGAATCAAAGTTCTACACAGAGAAGCTCAAGGCTCTATGAGCACAAACTGGCCATCAAATGCAAAGAAAAGTGATCTCAGGTATGGGCTCATGCTATTGAGCACAACCATACCTTCAATTTTACAGAGGCCAGAGTCATTGCTCACGATACAACTAAGGGCAGCCACTTGTTAAAAGAGGCTTGATTGTCCAATCAACATTCTGTCAACCGACACATTGAACTATTGCCAACCTACCTGATGCTGTGCTGACATGAGTTATCATGCAGGAGGATTGAATTTATGAACCAACGATCCCTTCCCCCTGGTGTGAGCAGGGGCGCAGAAGATCGTAACCTCTTATTAGCTGATACATTAGTGCAGCAGGAGATGACGAGGAGTGGACCGGACCCACAGACATCAGAAGAGGGCACCGGACCAACACGGAGAGTGATGCCAACATGATGAAGGAGTGACCAGCCAAGACGGCAGCATCGCATGCAGAAGAGTCATTTGGGCAGTGAGATGATCGCACGCAGCAAGATGAACGCTCCTGGCAGGTGGGGCAAGTGGAGAGAGGCAGAGCACCCAAAATCAAACAGAGGTCAGCCAGCCTGACAGCAATAGGATCGATGCAATTTACTGCAGGAGGACGGGGCCAAACAGTCCCGTAACAGCTCATTAGCTAAACTGTTGGCTTCACAGGGACTATAAGAGCGTGCTTCCCAATCCTGGCTTACACTCTGATGATGTCAGCAAGAGCTGACGAAAGCTCAGTTTTAATAAAAATTTTAGTCTTGGTGATCCGTGTTTCCAGTTTTGTTATGAATACACCCGAGACTCGCATCTTTAGGACAAATTTTATATATATGCTCTTTAGAAGGCCAGATCCTGAAGCTAAAACTCAAATACTTTGGCCACCTAATGAGAAGGAAGGACTCACTGGAGAAGAGCCTAATGCTGGGAAAGATTGAGGGCAAGAGAAGAAGGGGACGACAGAGAATGAGGTGGCTGGATGGAGTCACTGAAGCAGTAGGCGTGAACTTAAATGGACTTCAGAAGATGGTAGAGGACAGGAAGGCCTGGAGGAACGTTTTCCATGGGGTCGCGAGAGGGATACTTGCACTGAACACTATAAGGGAATTTCAGGGCTATTGGTGGTCTTCAACTGCCAGAATTCCCCAGCCACTTCTAAGGTTGAGAAACCTGAGCTTAACTGAGAAAACAAAAAAACTCTCTGGAATAAAGCAATAGCAAACAATTTCCATATCATTGTAGTGAAGCCAATAACAAGCCATAAATCAAGGATATTTACTTCCAAATCCCATCCAGATCTCCCAGAATTAGCAAATTAATAACCGATATTAAACGAATAACTTGGCTTCCAGCCATATGAATAGAATCCATAGTACAAAGTTCACCTTAATCTTCATATAAAAAAGTAGAAAAACATTGTATCAGGGCCTTAGAAATCAGAAAACATACACTACTGCTAAATAGTTCCTTTTTGTACTTGTCAGTAATTACTAATAAATATTTACTTTAGTGGAACTGCTATGGTTAATCAAATTTCTCATGTAAAGAAATCCATCTGAAAGAGAGTCAAAGTTTAGAAGAAAACCTTTATATAATGCCATAGCTTCCAAAATAAGATGTATTGAAGCAATACCTTTCATTCAGTTTTTGTAGTTTATGGCTTCTGCTTTTAAATTTAAAGTTTTTATTCTTTTAGGAAGCCATTTACTTAGGCATTTTTTCTTATATTTTAGGCATTTTTTCCCCATGCAGTTTCTGAGCTGGAATTCAGGTCTGATTTTCTGTTCAGTGCAGAGAACAATGGATTTCCCTAGTGGCTCACTTAAATCTTTCATATTTTATAAAAATAGAAACAGGTAATACCAGTATCGACTCAATTTATCCCAGTGTAGCAATAGAAAAATTGCAAATGATACAATAATATTTAAATATTTTTACTCATGTATATATACAAAATTTATGTTTTTGAGTTGAGCAAATTAAAGAAGATAAGCTTTAGGTAGGCGCCAAGTTGAAAAAAACCTAGAACAGCTATTTACTGTCTCACTTAAGTATAAGCCAGCAGTGTGCTGCACCTGACCAAAAAAGTCCTAGGTTGCATCAAGAGAAAGATTATTTCAAGATAACATGAAGTGATAGTATTGCTTTATATTGTACTGGTGACACCATACTTGGAATACTGCATCCAGTTGTGGTCACCACAATATAAAAAAGATGTTGAGACTGTAGAATGAGATGATAAAGGGTCTAGAGCAGGGGTTGGCAACCTGAAACAGTGAAAGAGCCACTCGGAACTGGTTCCCTCACAAAAGAAAAAACTGGGAGCCGCAAAGAAGGATGCACATGCGCGTGCATGTGCAAAACAAGAGGTTTGACAGAACAGTGGAGCCTAAGGGGAGACATGCAGCCACCCTGCCCCCTCCACTCTCATTCACTCGCCTTTGCATGGAAAAGCTTCTCTCTCACTCTCATTCACTCACGTTTTGTTTGCAAAAGCTTCTCTCTCGCTCTCTTATTCCCTCACTTTTGCTCTAAAAAGCCTCTTTCACACTCTCATTCACTCACACTGCTCAAAAAATGTTTCTCTCTCACTCTCATTCACTCACCAACTCAAAAGGCCAGCTGCAGCACCTCCATTGACTTCCATGGGGACGTTTGGCAATTAAAACCACTCCCGCTACTGCAGCTACTACTAAGTTTTTAACTTGCTGCTTGGTTCCGATTTAACCTGAGAATCCCTGGATGCCACTGCTGGCGGTGGAGGAGGCTGCCCAGGTTTGGCCGTAGAGGAAGCCAACAACAGTAGCGGTGGAGGCGGCGGTGAGAGAGACGCTGGAGGTCTGCCGCATCTCTGTCAGCCTCCACCTCCCCCACAGAAACAAATCCCCGTGCCGGCCCCCATGGCAGCAGCGAGCCCCAAGGAGCAGGCAATCGCTCCGCCACTGGCGGCTGCTGTTGGGGTGGCCTAGTGCGCTCGCCGAGACGCTGGAGCATCTTTGGCGGCAGGAGTAGCAACGCCTGCCTGCCAGGCAGAAAAAACAGAAAGGTTGGTGGCGGTGGCAGCTGCTTTTCTGCATTTGGGACAAAGACTTGAGATTTGGTGTTTCTCCATGCACGCTCATCAGTGCGCGCAGAGTAACACCCATTCCCTCTGCTGAGCCATCCCAGTTGCTTGCATTGCAGAAGGCAAGCATTTTGGGACGAAGACTTGAGATTTGGCATTTCTCCACGTATGCTGATCTCGCGCTCCTTACAGTCTCCCTCTCTTTGTTTCAGCTTGCTTTCTGCATTTGGGATGAAGAATTGAGATTTGGTGTTCATCCCAAATGCAGAAAGCAAGCTGAAACAGAGAGGGAGACTGTAAGGAGCACGAGATCAGCGTGGGCTGAAAAACGCCGATCTCGTGTTCCTGGCAATCTCCCTCGATTTCCACTTGTGAAGTTTGGGGCTGGCCTTACGGAATTGCCAGAGCTCCCGTGGGCCCAGGAGGACGCATACACAGGGCTGCTGATCAGCTGACGACTCTGTACTACCGGCTCTGACCTCCTCTGACGGGCTTGTCGGAGGTCGGGGCCAGCTGTTCAGAGTCACCAACAGTGGAGAGGAGAGGAGCGTGGGCCTGGAGCACCTCCATATCTCGGCAATGGCACTAAGCTGCCTGAAAAGCATCAGAACCAAGCAGCAAGTGAAACAGTTAGTAGTAGCAGCAGTAGCGGGAGTGGTTTTAATTGCCAAGCGTCCCCATGGAAGTCAATGAGAGCAAAATAAGCTTTTGCGAGGAACGTGTGAGTGAATGAGAGAGCGAGATAAAAGCTTTCCTTTTATCCCTTTCTTCTGACACCACCTTCCCCCTGGCCATTTCTCCCGAGTCACCAACCTTCACAGCTCCCTGCCACTAGCAAGAACCATCTTTTTGAGTTTTTTACTCTTCTTTTTCCAGGCTAAGGGAGTGCCAGCCTGGCTGATGTAGGAAAAGCAAAGCAGGGGCCCTGCTGGCTCTCCAGAATAGAGGGGCTGCTTCCTAATAAATGCGGCTCATCAGTCTTAGTTTCTTCTGCAAGGAATGGTTGGGGGAGGGGTGTGTTTGCTTCACTCTTTCCTCCCCCAAAAGGTTCCCTGCTTGGAAGGAGGAACATGAAAGGGGTGGCTTTTGGTTTCTTTCCTTCTAATGGACAGAGTGGTACCCAATGGGTATTAGGGAGGGGGCAGTTTGGGAAGGGGGATTGCGTCTTTCCTCATCCAGCAAAACTGGTAGGAGAAAGCTTGTGGGCTGACCAACTAAGCTGCTAAATCCCCTTTCTAGCAGACCCTCCTCACTGGGAAGAAACCTTGGCAATGAATGGATTTGGAGGCGCACGCACGTGTACACACACAGAACTATCCCTCCCCAGCATGCCCCATCTGACCGACCTTTCCAGCAGTCCTCCTGTCTCTTCCTCTGCTGCTGCCATGTGCAGTCCGAGGAAGAAAAGAGGTTTGTGGGCAGTCCCACAAACAGCTTGTGGGAAGAACTTTAACCAATCAATTCAAGCTTCGCAAGTTTTTTTTTTCCATGAGAAGTTTGAATTGATTGGTTGAACTTTTTTAGTCCCACTTTTTTTTTTTGGACTGCACATGGCAGAGGACTGGGAACCGCAGGAGATGGCTGAAAAAGCCGCATGCAGCTCTGGAGCCACGGGTTGCTGACCCGTGGGCTAGACATTCTTAGTTTTCTTAATCATTCATCATAGGATTTAGCCTCCACACCCCTTACCAACTTTGTCACACTTCTCTGCATTCTTTCTCCAGCATCAGCATCGTTTTTGTATCTTGTTGACCAGAAGCAGATGTATTATTCCAAATGTGGCCTCACTAGTGCAGTATAGAGTAGGATTTTTTTTGAGGGGGGGAGGATTTACCTGGCAGGAAATAATATGTTCCCAATTGTCAGAAACATTGGACAGAGGTGTTTGAAGGTAGAAGCATTCAGAGGGGAAAACAAAGTTAAGCATTGTGCCATCACAACACAAGTTCTGCCCTTTTGTATGTCTGCCATGATGCTTATCACACTGATGAAATCATTAGATTCTGCAGATGCTGTTGGGGAAAGGTTGAGAAAAACCTAAGAGTAATGCTAATGCTTACTTAGATAACTCCTCCGTCATAAATCTAACAATATTAAATGCATGTAGGCTGTGTGCTGATTAGAAGTTCCACCACATTATGAAGGTATCAGATTGCAAAAGATTAATGCAAGAAATCAGTTATAATGTAAATTAATAGGAGAAAGAAGGACTAAAACGATCAGAAAAAGAGAAGTATATTTCCATCAATCTGTTGCATCATTATTTCAAGCAAGACCTGAGATATAACATTTGGAAGTTTGTCACAAAAATATAATTTGGGATACAGCTGTTGAACATACCAAATTAAAAAGCATATCTCTAGCAGAAGTTATGAAAGCCTCTCCCACCCAACATTGGTGATTTGCCAATTGCCTTACAATACTATGTGAATACCACCCTTGGAACATGTGAAATGTAACTGGTTAGAACAGTAGGAATGTCAGCAAGAGAGTAATGTTCACTTGATTAAGCTATGTGAGTGGAAAATATCACAGCAACTATTGTTTGATTTTCAGTCTGTTTTGGACATAATGTGATTAAAACGTAGTCATGGCTGATGACTGCAGACATATGAGTCAAATATTTGCTGTTACAGTGAACTGATTAACATGTATCGTTGTTTTTAAAATAAAACTTTCATTTTACTGGTTGTAGTACTAACAACAACAACAACTTTATTGTCACTTTGAATGTACACCAAACGGCATACATCAAAATTAAATTTCGTTGCATACAGCTCCGATATACAATCCTTGTTCATGGCCAGTTCAGGTTTCTGATCATCCATTTTAGTGTCTAGGGAACAAATGATGGCAAACAGGACCGATGGAAACAGAGCTCCATGTGGATTAGCCCTCAAATTAGCTTATATTCATGCACGACAATCTTGCCTCCTTTCCTTTTTCTGATCCTGTCTCTTCCACCTTTTCCTTAAAGGGGTCTTGCTCCTTTTCGCCCCTGGAGCATGCTTCCACCGCCTCCAACTCCTCTAAAAGCCTCTCTCCCTTCCTCTGGGCCTGCCACCAGCCTCATCCAGTTCCTTTGCTCCATAAGCCCCAGGACCTCTGCTCCTCGGCCTCCTTTGGAAACAGCTCTGATTTGCAATAAAATCTGTCATTGTGCCAGCAGTCAGTCCTTGCTGCTGGCAGAACAATTTCAGACAGCACCAATGACTTTTAACGGTCTCACCAACAGTTCCGGAAAAGCTAAAAACTTACCATACCAGCAAAGATTATCGGTCGTACGTTACTTTAGTTCCACCACGTTGCTCAAACTCATTAAAACCTTCCTGATCATGTGGCCTGTATCCCTTATATCCTTTCAAAAACTTTTCACCTTTGAGAGCCAATGCAGCTGCAGCCAATCCAGGCGCCGCCATCTTAGAACTCCAATATTGTAACTCCAATATAATATTCATAAGTATAGTAGTGTCAGACAATTGGCAAATCACCAATTGCTAATTATTTATAATTTATTATTAATAATTGCCAATTATTAGTTGTTCTTTAACCACTGAGCTTGTTAGCTAGAAAACTGACAACATGGATTTGAGCTTCTATTACTTGCCCAAGCTCCTGCCCACATAACAGTTAAAAAGCATGTAAATGCAAGTAGATGAATAGGTACCATTTTGGTGGGAAGATAACAGTGTTCTGTGTGCCTTCGGTGCATAGCCATGTTAGCCACATGACCACGGAAAATGTCTTCAGACAGCTCTGGCTCTCTTGGTCATGAAATGGAGATGCACACCACACCCTCATGTTGGACATGACTAGATATGGAAACCTTTACCTTTTAATCTTATTGGAGACCAAAATTATGTTGCTACTTGCTTCATAGTCCAGTTGAGGTAATACACCCTAGTAGAGCATAAGAGGAGAGTACATGTAACTCAGGGTTGAACGATGGAGTTCCAGGTGCTGTCTGAGCTTGATTATTATTTTTTGCAAAAGTTTCTTTATCAATCTAGGTAACATCTTCAATGTACTAAAGTTGTTACCTAGTTGGATAATGAAACATTTGCAAAAAACAGCCAAGTTCAGAAAGCATCAAAGACTTCATGCTAGTAGAACATTCATCACATATGACTGCCACCTCACTCATGGCAGCTTCACAGCAATTGTTTCTTGCAGTTTAAGCAGCAAATCCTTCCTATCAGTAGGAAAGAAATAATAGATTGAGAAGTAGCTAGGGGATTATCTTAATCTTAATTGATTTTCAAAGAATTGTGATTCCCAACGTCTATTTTTTTCTGTTCATTTTAATCTCTTTTCAACATTTTTTATAAATATTATACATTCATTAATAAGAATTGTTTGCCTAAATCTCATTTCCATGTACTGTGTGAGTAGCCTAATTCATTTAATATATGCACACCTATTAATATATATTATTAGTTAATATATATGGATGAGCTTGGGCTGAAATGGGTCAATTTGCTATGGTCAACTTGTCGTGGGACAACTCTCCACAGAACAATTCAAAAATACAAAAGTTAAATTAATTTCAATGGAACTGTAGCCAATAATAATAAAGTCAATCCAGAAATACAATAGTTACAATAATTTCAATGAAAACTTGTCACCATGAATGACAGCAATTGAATGAAGTGATTAATACACCATTGAATTGATCCACAGTGAATTGTCCCATGGTGAGTTGGCTGTGGTGGTTTGTTCTCGATCCAGCATGGTCCAACCACTCTCTTTCAACTCACTGGGGTTTTGGATATCTTCACCATCTTGACTTATTTGTAAAAATAATAAAGGTGAGATATAAATAAATAAATGATAAATATTATATGCAGACTCAACATACAAGTTTTTATTTAAGGACATGAGATACTGCCTCTTTTGGATGAGTGAATGCAGATTGGAAATTCAGTATGAGGACAGAAAACAGACGCATTACAAAAGAAGACATTCGGTAGCCACTTTGAAAGGAAACACATCTTGAAATATTCTTAAGAAACCTTTTAAGAGGAGTTTATCTCTGAGAAAATAACTTTATAACAATAGACTTCTGATACATGGCATGAGTATGAATTCAATACCCATCCTATCAACTAATACAACCATTAGTTGGTGACAATATGAATAGAATTCAAAAGTGTTTCTTATCCTAGATATGCCACCCTGGTATAAAATACAGTTCACAAGGAAAAGGGGAGAAAGAAAAGCATTTCCCATTAAAAGCATTCAGTACACAAGGAGCTGGATAAAAAAACATGAACAAAAAGACAACTGTACAAAGGAAAGGAAAGGCAATCATATATAACTGCATACTTCATGCAAAAGAATGGAGGACTAGTTGATATAATTGAAGGGAAAGTGAAAAATATGTTTATTTTATAAACTTAAAAGAATTGAGAAATGAAATCAGATACATCTACAGTAAGATTAGTTAAAAGTCTGGGTTATGGGGTTGAACAAGAGAATGGCGAGATGTGTGACAATTGTAGCCAACATTTAAATGTATTACAGATATTCTTTGACTTATAACCATTCATTTAGCAACCATTTGAAGTTTCAACATCACCAAAAAAGTAACTGGGGCAGCATCCTCACAGTCATGTAATCAAAATTCGAGCATTTAGCAACTGTCATGTACTTATAATGGTTGCAGTATCCCAAGGTGATATGATCATCAATTGTGACCTTCCCAGCTAAGTTGGCTTTTGACAAGCAAAGTCAATGAGGAGAACCTTATTTGCTTCACAACTATGGCAAAAAATAACATAAAATTGGGTGAGACCCAGGTAACATTCTCCTTGCTTTAACATTGGAAATTCTGGTCCCAATTGTGATCGTAAGTCAAGGACTACCTGTATAGCAGAAAATCATTATTCAGCACAAGTGAAGCATACATAACTATTTCTTACACCTTTCAATACACTGAAGAATGAAAAACAAAAGCACCAAATAAATTGCAAGTTAATGAACAGTTACTAACAATGCTTATTTGAACCAAGTGTTTCCAAATGTTGAAAATGCATGAATATTTTTAATGTACCAAAATGTGTGCAATATTCCTGTCATGGAAATACTTTGTTTTTGTGCGATGACTGGCTTTAACTGTCTGAAAAATATTTAATTGCATAAGCTGATCTGTGTCTTTTTAGCAATGCTTATTAAAATAAAGCACAGCCACATGACCAACAGATTTTTCACTGAATTATCCCACTGATCAGCTTCAAGGTTACTAATAATACATTCTGAAAAGTCAAATGTACAGTCTCATCTGAAAAGCCAGTTGGAAATTATTTGATTTCAATTTTTCTGCTGTTTCCATTTTTTTTTTTTTAAAAAAACCCCACATACATTTTCAGTAGTATTGGCAGTGCATGTGAAAATGCCTCTTGGGGAATTTCAAATGTATGAATAGATTCTTTCTGTATGAAAAGAGTAAGTCAGGATAGATTTATTTAGAAGGCTATTGAAAATATGTAAAAGTGTAAGAAAAAATATGCATACAGCCATTTGTATTAAAGACACACATTAAAGGAACTCGAATGTTTTGCAAATCCAAAGATACCATATAGGATGACAACAATTAAGCCTTCACATTTGTAACGGAGTCTGTGAAATTCAATTATGAACAACTGTGGTTTTGAAAACAGTAGCTTGACTCCATTTTCAAAACCGGCCTGAGAGTTCCATTTTTCTCAGAAACGGCAGTAATAAATACTGCAATTCCAAGCCCAGCAGCCAAAATTGCAGAAAGGGACTATGACTAGAGATTTTCTGTTCCTCTGTAAAAATGACTTAAAGAATAAAATGTCAGGAGCTCAGCATCACATAGAAAATCTTCAAAATTTCCAATGTGTATTATAGTCAATCTAAGATGAAAATGATGAGTTACTGTAAAAGATTAGGAAACTTGGACAAAAGGCATTTTATTCTTAATAAAGAATAAACGCAACTGTCAGGCTGAAGGAAAAAGAAAAGCTACATCAGAAATTTCATCTTTTTAAATGCCTTAGTAACAAACGTGAGTCTAACTTTTCTATGTTCCAGGGTTTCTCAACTTGAACTTTTAAAATGTATGGACTTAAAATTCCCAAAATTCTCCATTCAGAATGGTGGGGAATTCTGGGAGTTGAAGTCCATGTATCTTAAAGTTGCCATGTTTGAAAATCACCCTCTATTCAATTATCAGTCTATTCTTTGACTGTGGCTGATTTACACATAGTTATGTGAAATCTGTTTTCAGCTTATCATGATAAGTGAATTCAACCTGCTTTATTTAGTGTTATGTGTGACTCAGCACTAAATCTTAGTCCTATAAAACAAGTAACAATCCAATCTCTGTGTTTCTGGGAACTGGGAATAGCAAAATCATTAAAACATAGGGATATGGTTTAAATGATTTATTGGAAAAGCAGTTTCCAGAATAAAATATTTTTGTTCTTAAATTATGTCCAGAAATTCACTCCAAGTACTGTATGTGTTGAGAATTGAAAATGGTATTATTTAATGGGATGTACAAAATGATAAAAAACACCTTATAATAGTCATTTGTTTAATGAATGACATCCCCAGTTTAATGACAGCATAAATTAAAACCAAATATTTATATCCAAAAGCACCTGGAGCAATTCCAAGTTAGACCAGATAGAATTAACAGCATGAAGAAGATATGTGTAATAAGTGTTAAAACATTGAAGAAAATAAAGACATAGTCATTAACAAACTTCTTTTCATATTGCTCTTCTCTGTACTAATTCAGAAATCTGTTTCAAACAGCTGCCAGTATATTTTGTGTGAAACAGATGAAATGGTTAAAAGAAGACACAAGCAGTTATTGCAAGATACAGTTGATTCCTCTTGAAATCTTTACATACAAGTATGACCGAAGGCTTTTCGTGGTACTTTATCTTAAAAGATTTTTACAACGTGAGATAAACAGAGCACCTTTCATCATCTTATTGTAGAAACAAATTTCAATTAAACATAATATCTGAGCAGTGAAAACAATTTTTAAATGTAGTTTTAATAAGCTTTTCCTTAAAATCTTAGGCTACTGCTAAGCTTGTAAGCCGCCCTGAGTCTTCGGAGAAGGGCGGGATATAAATGGAATTTTAAAAAAAATCATATAAGGATTTGTCCCAAAGAGTTAAAACCATCACTTAGATTTAGCCAGTAACTGCCCCTATAGGTTTTATAGTCCAGATGCTGTGTAGCAAAATTCCCTAATCCCATGAGCCCCAAATGGAAATGTCTCCTCCCCGCCATTTTTATAGCTCATAGAGTTCTGCAGAACACACTTCTGAATGCTGGGAAAGATTGAGGGCAATAGAAGAAGGGGACGACAGAGAATGAGGTGGCTGGATGGAGTCACTGAAGCAGTAGGTGTGAGCTTAAATGGACTCCAGAAGATGGTAGAGGACAGGAAGGCCTGGAGGAACATTGTCCATAGGGTTGCGATGGGTTGGACACGACTTCGCAACTAACAACAACAACAACAACAACATCCCCCTGATAATAAATAGGCAAAATATTATCAACTACACTTTCTTTTATATATACTCTTACTATCCATTCTGTATCATTATTCACTACTGAATTTTTTTTTTAAATGCAACTTTTGGATGTCAAAAAATTGCTTACTTCTGCTTTGAACATCCCTGGAGTCAGATTTCAGGTTGATCTAAAATTATAAGCATTATTTCTTCCAGTACCTATTTTATTCAAATTAGAATGACAAGAATTCAAAAAGTTAGATAGCTTACATCATGTTATTTTGGAGGGGAAAGTTAGATTTTTATTTCCTATCAGCAATTCTCCCATTAGCAGATTTTTAAAATCTATTTGACCAAATAACATTTTTTCCCTACAAAATATAAATTCTAAGACTTCATGAACACCTGGAGCTAATTGTTAGGGCAGTGTTTCACAAATAATTGTGAAAAATAAATTTTGAAACATATGGAAATGGCAGCTTGTTTTGCAACTCTTTAAAATGTATACCTGGTCCTAGCATGGAACCATATGTGGTATTATCTGCAACAAGATCTGGGGAAAGATATGGCTGTTTTAAAAGAATTGGAGACAGCTGTGGCAGTCACACTCCCATGTGCTCCAAGATATTTATCTGGAATTGAAACCAAAATTTTACCCAGTCCTTGTTTGTTTCTTTGAATGCTCCTCTGCAATTTTAACCTCTGTTCTGGTCTTTAACCAGAAGGGTTGAAATAATTAAAAAACACTAAACATCATCATGCTAAACCAAAATTTGACAGAGTTTACCATGGTTTTTCCTAGCATAACTAGTGGATGTAATATTTTCATACATTTTTGTATCCAATTTTTTTATACAAAAATGCTTTTTTGACAGTCAGTTAAAATTACTTGTGTGCTTAAATGTTCCTTTTTAAAATTATTCTGGAATTTACTAGGTTTGGATTGCAGAGATATTACATTTATTTGCTTGTTAGCTACTTCCAGTTATGAATTATTTTATATTTAAGACTAATTTCTATTATGTATTTCTATTTCTATTTTGTTTATTTCTAATTTCTATTATTTATTTATACTGTTGTAATTATTACAGGGTGATGCTTTTAAAAATCATGCATATTCAATGCAAATAATTCTAATGAATGTTAAGTTTAAGATTGGTTAAAAAACTCTAAGCGTGAAACAAAAAAAATTATGAATGCAATGTTATTAACAAAGAAAAGAAAACCATTTTCATTACTTAGGGGCCTTTTTAAGCAGCATCTTATAACACAGAAAGAGGCTGTCACAAGCATCCAGCTACTTCCAAATGCCACTCAGTAGGTGAAAACATCTGGCCAGGTTCAAAAGCTAAGTAAGCTTATGCCTTGTTAGCATGTGGGAGTATAATCACCAAGAAAAACAGCAAGGTTGTAGCCCAGCTTCGGGAGATAAAAACATCCTGAGAAAGCCAATGTCAAGCTGTTTCCATAGTATTGCCAAGAAAACAACATACTTTTGTTCCAGGTTGTCACTATTAGTTGACCTTGACTCAAAGCTGCCTTTACCATCAAGGACAGGTAAAAAGATTTTGTGAGCACAATCACTACTTGCATTTCCTATGGAAGCTTAGCCAAATAGGCTAGTGCAATAATATTAATTTAGTAATCAAGCATGATTTAAAATGATGAATGGGAATTTCATCTTACTCAACCTCTGCTGAGATATGTGACCAAAAGCATATTAAACAGCTTGAAAAATAAGACTAAAATTTCATATAGGCCCTTGGGAGCGCATATGTTACGAAATATCATGATCTATATTGATTTTATTTTGTCCCATAATTTCCAGGTTGGACTTGGTAACATGAAGGATATGATTGTTACTCTGAAAAAGCACCACGATTACAAAGTTTGTTTTAATCGTCCTTTTCTACAATCACTTCACCATGAAGCACTTTTCTCCTTTGACGAAGCATGTGAAAATACAATTGTGGAAACACTAAAAAAGCAAAAAACAAAACAAGTTAGACTATGTTGAAAATAAAATGTGCAATCAAACTGCAGTGCATTGAATAGGTACAATATGAAATTGAATCCTGGATTAGTAAATTGGTTAGAATGATCCCTATCTGAAAGTCCAAGAATTGCTTTTAGCTTGTGTTTTAATCTTTGATAAGACTTTTATTACTATTTCAAAATACTAATTTTTAATTAATATATTCATTAATAATTTAATGAATAGCACTGGATAGTGTTTTACTAGATAGTGATTTCAGTATCTCACTTTGGGAACTTCCTGATCTAAATTAAGACATACTGGGAAGGAATTATAAGTTTTGCAACACCTGAAATATTCCATGGTCCCATCTGGTGCAGTTTTGCCTATTCCAGTATACAGCAGCTCTTCATGATCTCTGGCTCATTACAATTTTTTCCAGGCTATTCAAAATCCTTTTAATTCTAGATATCATATCTAAGAAGTTGTAATGCATGACAGAATTCATTTAAGCTCCATGTTTTATTTATTAAACTATAATTCATCTCAAATGACTATAACATTCATAGCATTCTTAAAAAGTTAGCACTATACAACAAAAATGATTGTGTGTGTGTGTATGTTAAGTATTTGTCAAGTCTTTTTGAACACCTTGCTAGTTAAATCTTCTTTCTTGCTTCAGTCTAGCCCAAGGCTATCCACAGGCTATAATCACAACTTACGACAGTTCATTATTTGTGTAAATTATTCAAATTGCTAATAAAGAATTTGGGAGGCTGATATGGCCATTTCGAACTTATTTTGTTCTCATCAATCAGTCATACCCTTTATCTGAGATGAATATATATATTCATTGAAACTTACATGGTATATATGAGGCCATGATGATCAGCAGAAAATAGTAGTAGTCAAAAGACACATTATATTTGTTGGGAAGCCTCACAGAAAACATGCCTGATCTCTTCACATAGGGTAATGCTGCATAAATCGTTAGAAGTTCACCAACAACTCCTACTGGATATAAGATGATGAAAAAATTGTACCTGGAAGAAACAACAGATAAATTACTTGCCTTCTGCTTAGCCGTAACACAACCAGTAAGGAAAAGACCAACTGCAAGTCTATCTGTACTTAACTGAAATAGGTTCCATTTAGGATAGTTTGTCATGTGAAAAATATATTTCTATCCAGCATACTGTAGTGTTCTTAACATTGCTTTAAAATATGTATATGTTCTGGTGGGCAAGTCAATAGCTGAATATCTTTTTCAGGGGTCCATATTATTTTGAAGGCTTGCATGAAAACCTGTTCACAGGAATGTCAGTGGGGAGGGATCTTGCAACTATCAACTAAAGTTCCATCCTTGCATTTGAGGAACTGTCTAATCACAATGGGATTAACCTGCCTCACTCATTCCAGTGGAAAGGACCTACTTGGGTTCCCATCAGCCAAAGGATTTTAGCTAGTGGAGTCCAGAAGAAGTGTCATTTCTACTGTAGTTCCCATAATCTGGAATATTCTCCTATTAGACATGAGATCCGGTCCCACACTCCTCACCTTCTGGAAAAGCCTAGAAATGTGGCTCTGCCACATGGTCTGTGGTAACGATAGTGCCTTGCTATATTGGGAGCAGCTGATGAGACAGGGAAGATTCTTTCCACCAAGCTTCCCATCCTGTTGATTTTTTATTTAAAACTTTTTATTCTATTTTAATTGTTTTTTGCACTTAACTTTAATTATATTGTAGGTTGCCCAGTGTCACTGTATTATTGAGATGGACAGCCTAGGAATCCAATAAACCAACCAACCAACCAACCAACCAACCAACCAACCAACCAGCCAACTAATACGGATGCTCATAAAAAGGTATGACTTCAATCACACAGCTAAGGCTGTCATTCCCACTTATGGACACCGCTGCCGGTTAGGACGCTGAGCTTGTTGATCAGAAGGTTGGCAGTTTGGCGGGTCGAATCCCGAGTGCCGTGTAACAGAGTGAGCACCTGTTATTCGTCCCAGCTTCTGCCAACCTAGCAGTTCGAAAGCACGTAAAAATGCAAGTAGAAAAATAGGGACCACTACGGTGGGAAGGTAACAGTGTTTCATGCGCCTTTGGCATCTAGTCATGCCGGCCACATGACCACGGAGACGTCCTCAGACAAGTGCTGGCTCTTAGGCTTTGAAACGGAGATGAGCACCGGCCCCTAGAGTCGGAAACGACTAGCATGCATGTGTGGGAAAACCTTTACCTTTACCTTAAAGAAAAGGCAAAGATAAAAGTTTTCCCCTGTCTAGTTGTGCCTGACTCTAGGGGGCAGGGACCATCTCCATTTCTTACCCGATGAAGGCAGGGTTATCTGAAGCCATTTCCATGGTTATGTGGCCAGCATCAATGTATAAAACTGTGTTACCTTCCCACCGAAGGGCATACTGTAATATAATGTACTGGCTTTCTATTCAGGCTTTATAAATTCAGCAGATCAATAAGGGTTCTGCTGAATCTTTATAACAGGTAGAAAACCAATATTTTAAAGATTAATATTCATAATCTAAAATGTTCCAAAATGTTATTGTTGCTATCTTTTTTTCCTTATTTGCTTATAAATATTTTTGTTAATTTATTCATTTTTCCTTCTTCATCTTGTTTTCCTATAAGAACCTGAGGCCTTAGATTATAATGACACTTACAAATTAAGTGTGAGGTTATGCTCTAATAGTTTAGAATGGCATTAAAAATGCTAGGCTGAATGTTTTAAAAATGAAATATGGAACAGCAGTCAAGCAATTCCCACAGCTATTTCATAGGCAACTATTGATGTTATATGGATAAAAGCTTACAACTGAAGGAATAGCATCTTGGGAAATGCTAGGATGATTTTTTTTAAAAAAAATGAAAGACTGGCTGCTTTGAAAAGCACTGTCTTATTTACTTGTTGTCAAGTCACTCACTGAAAACCTTCAAAAGGATCTGAAAATATTTGAAGAGTTTTCATGCTAGATACAGCATGCAAATGTAGTCTTCATAAAATAAAATCTCTCTTCAATTCATGCTGGGAAAAGGAAGGAGACAGTTAGAAAAACTGCACAAAGGGCATTCAGTGAAGAAAATAGTTTTTAAAACAGCAGCAGCAGAACCTGAAAACTTCATAAGATTTAATAAACTTAGATAATATATAGGTCAACTGGAATGAATGAATGGGATTCAACACGAGGCTCAAGAATACCCTGAAGGAGAAACTAATTAATGCAACTGTAACTATAATAACTGCAAATCAATAAAGTTTAAGTGAAAACCATGCCTATGCAAAGTTTTTTTTAATTACAGAACCAAAATTTGAGAATTTAAACCACAAAGTCTTTTGAATTTTGAACACTCGCTTTAGAAAAGGTTGTGGGAAAGTTCAGTTTAGAACTATCATTTTCATTTCGCAAAAGAATGGCTGCCAACTAATTGTCATATGGATTTTTGCAATTCTATTTTAGAATATTGTTGTCTTTGTTCTATGATATTCAGACAACTTGCAGAATTTCTCTTTTACACTCAGAAGAGTTCAGTACCATGATTTGAGAGTTTGTAAGACTATAATTGTCACTGTGCATTTTCTTAAGTTTCAAATGATTTGAACTAATTTGCTGACTTTTTTTAAATAAACTGTTGCTATTGTATGTGCTATCTTCTTCTGAAAAATAATATGAAAATTGTTTTAGCTTTTACATGTATGCAATCCTATAAATTATATTTAGAAATTAAATTCTGTACACTCACAAGGAACTTTCCAGCTAAACTATTTATTTTTACAACAAAGGATATTTGTGTGTGTGTGGGGGGGAAATCAGCAAAGTGATAGGCTCTTCTTCCTTTTAGCTCCATTGAAATGTTTGAAAATTTAAATTGCTAATTTACTGGCATTCTTTAATTTGCATTGTTAATAATTTTTTGCTAGTTACTGCACATTTAAGTAGTATTGTAATGATGTACAGCACTATTAACATTTAACTGAGCAGAGCTTGAAGGAAAATTATCACCTTGCTAAAGAGACCCAAGTTCAAATCTCTATTCAGCTTGGAAGCTCTTAATGAAATTCAATTATTTTTATAGTTCAAATAAAAACTAGATCTACCTTGAGAAGAAAAAAATGCCCCAAATGTTAATTGTGTAGGCCTTTGCAAAATATACTATTATGAATCTCCAAAGTGAAAAACACTTACATTGGACAGTCAGAAAAAGCAACATATTATAATTACATGATTTCCAGAGCCTCAGTTTCAATCCATATACTCTGTGAAAACCAACATGACTGCAAGAACTAGCTACTGAAGGAGAAATTACCGGGGAGTAAAGTTCATGTTGGATATGAATAGAATATCTGAAATTTAAGTTCGCCAATAAATTGCTTTCTAATTTTTTAGATATGATGTGCCTTTCCAGAAACCGTACCTTCCATATTTCTATTACTTTACCTTCTTTTACATTTCATTCCAGCAAAATACTGCCCCAAAATCGCAGAATAGAAAGTCTCTAACAAATTCTATAAGAAGTAACATCTAGCATTGCAATATGCAAAAATGAAGGACACTTTAAATGGTACACTGACTAGCTAATAAGGTGCTGACCTAAAAACCAGGAGAGTGGAGTTCTTGTCCCCAGTTAGAGATGAAAGCAGTTGGGTGACCTTGGGCAGTTACCCTCTCTCAGCCTAACCTACCTCACAGGGTTGTTGTTGTAAAGAAAAGAGGATGAGATATTTATAAAAATTATAAATGCAGAATAAAAACCTAATAAGCAAATTAAAATAAATTCAATTTTCAATTTTCAAAAGACACACACAAGCATGCCTGAGAAATATTAAGGCCATTAGCAAAGGGAAAGTTAATGAAAAGTTACAGAATTCTGCCTTTAAAATATATTCAGTTCTAAGAACTTACAGTGTGCTTAAAGCACATCAAATCACTTTATACACATACATGGAAAACTCTCAAAGCAAATTTCTTCCTTGATGATTAGGCATGCATGAAAAGCATGCCCAGAACAATAAGAAACTAAACTGCAAGGCATTCTCCACCTGGCCCATTTTATGAAGTATGGCAAATGGTTGAGCATGTTGAATGTGTAGAAGGAATATCGAGTAATCTCAGTCATAGTCCATACAACCAGAAAAAGAATAACACTCTCCTCATTCTGGATCTGTGGAAGTATAAAGAGCCAACATTTTCTTGAATCCTAGAATTGCAACAGACTCTCAGATAATTCACCAAAGCCAATATTATCTAGGACGAATAGAGATGCTGTCTATATTTTAGTCTAAGTGAGTAGGTTGCTATTAAATTGAAAAAGATGTAGAAGCAAAGAACTGATACATAATGTAATATTCTTATTTTTAAACTAACCATTCTCTTTTTATTTCTAACATCCCGTTTTAAGATTATGTCTATATTATTTCTATTTGGTCTCATAAACACAACTATCACCCTTCCCCAACCAGGTGCTCTGCAGATATAAGGGAATTACAACACTCAGAACCTCCAGTCAAAAATGCCTAACCTAAATGGAGAATTCTGAATACTGAAATCCTACACATCTGAGGAGGAGTAGCTTAAAGAATGCCACTATACATAGTTTCTCAGAAGTAACTTCTTTAGAATTCCATCATAATTACATGTAGGGGTGCAAGTGACACTATTCGGATAACTGGCAAAAATATTTTTTTACAGAAGTTGTATTGGCTCTGATTTTGAAGGATTTCTTTGGCAGAACACCCTTGAACAAAAAAGGATAAAACAAACATTAAAAATTATTGCACATGCTTTTCAAAATAAAATGTTAACACTGCTGCAATGAACAACTTTTTTATTGTTCTTTGGCAGATGGGGAAAAGCCCAGTCATTTCACTGTCTCAATAGCTTATATTGATCTAGCCATTCTTTTATGACACTTGCATCTATGGAGGATTAAATTAATTCCCAGATTTACAAAATAAGATCTATTGATTAGTTTCTGAAATCATTATAGACAAGTAATTTTCCTTTCATTAAAATAGGAAGAATTTTGTAATAGATCTTCTTGCTCAAAGGCTAACACACATTCCAACGGCATCTGAGAAATAAAGATTCAAAATTGTTTTTAAGAGAAAAGAGAACTTTGGCTATTTCCACTACAATAATACAAAGACTGTGTATTAGTTTTAAGAATAACAATTTTTTCCTTAATAAATGCATTCATTTTTTTCTCTAGAAGTATTTAAGTAAAAGCAATTTTTTTTGTTTAACTTCTGTACAAACATTGTTATACTTGCACTTACACTATGGTTTCTGGGAGTGGGGGAGGCTAAATGGAAATTGATTATGGCCTAAAGAAGGGATAAGATAGAAATCAAATCGCTTTTAAACTTTTTTTTCTAAAATGAAGAAACAACAATATGCCACAATACTGTGAAACTCTTCATATTAAGGTAGAAACCTTTATTATATAAAAAATAATTTAAGTATTTTGCAGTTATTTATCAAAGCTAAACTCATCTCTGGATGTAAAATATAAGTAATCTTATGCTTATTATGCAATATTAACATTTTAGAAAACACATTACTTAACCTTTTTCTCTTTATCTTTAGTTATCTAAATCACCAGGGTTAAAATAATTCTAGTCAACCCTGTATAAATACCTTGTACCCATACGTAAATTACTACATGTTTTATAATAATACACTAAAGTAATATTTTTAATTTGTGTATCCTGACTTATTGCTATAGAAAAGCAAGTGTGTGATTACTACACATTTAGATTTTCAAAGCAATTGCTCTTTTGAAGCCTGAATTCTTGTTTTATCTGGCATAGTATAATTTAATTTTATGCATTATAAATCAGAAAGCTTCATAACCTTTTTGTTGTTGCTAATAACATTATCATCCTACAGTCATCTTTAAACTTTTTTCCCCTGTCTGGACAGTCTTTTACAAATAGTCCTTGACTTATAGCCATTTGTTTAGTTACCATCTGAAATTACTACTATAGCACTGAAAAAAGTGACTTATGACTAGTCTTCATACATATATCAATGTTACAACATCTCCATGGTCACGTGATCAAAATTTGGACAGTTGGCAACTGGCCTATAACAGTTGCACAGTCCCGGAGTTATGTGATCACCGTTTGTGAGCTTCCCAGCCAGCTTCCAATAAGCAAAGCCAATGGCGGAAGCCAGATTTGCATAATGAATCACTTAACAACTGCAATGATTTACTTAATAACTGTGGCAAAAAAGTCATAAAATGGGACAAAACTCACTTAACAACTGCCTTGCTTAGGAATGGAAGATTTGGGCTCAGTTATAATTTGAAGTCAAGGACTATCTGTACTATTCCCTATTCCTTCAAATTGGCTCTAGTATTCTAATGGAATCAATGTGTTTTACATTTTTTCTTTCTGGGAAACATAAACCTAGCCTGATCAATATCTTAGAAACTGTGGGATATCTTCCATTGCTGCTGAAAAAAGTATTTATATATAAACCATGGTTATATGAGGCAATTATCTAGTCTAATGAAAAATAAACTTTCAAGTAGCATAGGAACAGAAAAACCGTAAGAGTTTTAATCAGGGGGAAGAGGCCAGTCCTACTTACTTTCCCACATAAGGAAATCACTAACTGCCATCTGCTGGTGAGAGATCCAACTGTTTCAAAGTGCATAGGGGTATACAAAAACAAACCAGCTTTATGTGAGCAAAAGTCTAAAATCTAAGGTCCATTCACACAGTAATCACTAACAATTTACTAATAATTCCTAAATGCAAAAACTGATCCAACAGGTTGTAAAATAGCAGAAAACACTTTTTTTACCTTATTATAATAGAATCTGCACCCCATCCAACCAAAGTGATATAAGGCAATCATAAATATAGTTAACCGGACTTTTTCTCAGTTTGTGCAGTAAGAAATGATCTCCCAGTGAATGGATTTATGACTGTCATTTCCATGTCCACCTAAAGAGAACTTCTTCAACTGAGAATTACAATCTTGATCCAATACATTTACTGACTGGATTAATAACTATACCATGAACTGATAATCCTCTGTAGCAGTATCAGAACAGAAGCTACAAACTCTTAGAGTAAATGCAATTGAAATCAATGGGACACTGAGGGACTAGGCTCCATTCTTCTGTTTACTTTTATTTTTCAGCAAGTCAAAAGCATAGAAATACTATTTAAGGCAGACATGTCAAACACAAGACCCGGGGGCCAGATCCGGCCCGCAAAGTGGTTTCATGTGGCCCGCAAAGCCATCCTGGAAACAGTGAGGGAATGGCCCCCACTACCTTGGCCCTGGCCCAGAGACCCTCCTTCTGCCAGAGACCCTCAGAACTGTCCCACTCCTGCCCAGGCCGCCATAGGCACCCTTGATGCGTAGGCCATACGCACTCTAGCCACACCCACCCAGTAGGCCACGGCCACCCTGGCCATACCAACCCGGCCCCTTGAGGGCAACCGCAATGCTGTTGCGGCCCTCAATGAAATTGAGTTTGACAACCCTGATTTAAGGCATAGCAATTGCTCTTACTTAGAATATATATCCAAAAATTCAGCTGCATAAAAATACACATTTTTCCTCAAACCCAAAAATCCCTTTACCCAATTCCACTTTATAATACGCATTGCAAGAATGGGTACTTTTTCTTCATAATTTAAATATGGAATGACAAAGCATAAGAGTTGTATATCCAACTTCAGTCGTTTTTACAACCTCTTCACCCATATATAATTAGGGCCTTTTTCAGTTCACCTTTTGGGTCTGTGCATTTCAGTCTTTCTTAAGACCATTGACAATGGGTCTATGCTAACTTATGTTTTAAAAATTTCAATGTATCAGTAAATGTTTAACTGTTTCTGTGAAACCATGATATTGTGGACTGAACAATGTAATGTTCATTTTGACGCTTACCTGCTTTATACTATGTGTAACAAACCACACCATGAAGATTCTGGAACTCACTTGGACCCCCGTCACAAGCACAGAAGTGTGCACTACTCCTTAAAAAGAGAAATAGGTCACCGTTGTCTAATAAAGTAAGAGTGGGCTTAGTTAATTGAGGAACTGAAAAGAGACTCACCAGCTGCACAGTGGATTATCTGTAAAATTGAAAGGAGGGGAAGACAGAAGGAATTAGAACGTGAGTATTCAGAATTGGCCTATGGCTGGAAAATCATTTTTTTCAGAGAGGTTTTTCTTACACATACACATGGAAATAATTAATTTAATTTGTACATGGATCTTGTATTAAGAATGAATTTTAATATGGAAAATACAAGATATATAGTAACCATGGAGAAATTATCAGAGAAGTATGATAATTTGGGAGTAGGACTCTATTTGGGAGTAGGACTCTGGGAAGAAAGTGAACTGCTTACCTAATTTACTTTACAAATATTAATTAAAAACAGCAGTAATAATGAAAAATAAAAGTAATAATAGCAGGTTTTCCTTTTTCTTATCTCAACCAAAATGCATCCAATTTAGATTATACAGATTACTGGTTATGGCATCTTCCTTATGATTTGAAGTTAAATTACTCAAGTTAGGCAATTATAATGCAATACATATGGATTGGAAGAGGTGAGTTGTGATGTCCCCCAGTTATAAGTGGATAAAATAACATAAACTTACGTGTTGGCACAGGGCTTACTACCTGTGCTATTTGGTGTAAAATAGTGTCACTTATCTATAATTACTTTCTTTATTTCTCTCTCCCTCTCACTTTTTCATAGTTATGACTAACATGCATCCCCAACTCAGCCATGACATTTATTATTGTGTATGCATTTTCTCTATTAATATCCATTAATGCCCAAGGGGGGGGGGGAGAAGGCATGATTACGTTGAAAAAAATGAGCAAATAATTATATGGCATTAGAGTTCAATATCTAATTAACCAATCCTATGACCTGTAAAATTATGAAATCTAATATCTTGAAAAAAACATGAAAATAGCAAAATTGAAGAAATTATATGCCACAAGGTACATAAAATGGATGATGTTTCCAATATATCCCACTAATTCTCACCAAGGGCCATGCTGGTTGTATTGATAGGAGGAATTCCAAAGAATTTGGATGGGCATGTTTCTTATTCATATTTTAACATAAAATCTACCTGGGACAACTAGGAAATTGTGCAAACTGAGCTTCAAATGTAGCCTACAGAAGACTGATATATATATATATATGATTTCTCTAGCACCTAAAATGAAAGTGGCTTTAAAGGATTATAGTTAGGATTAGGATTCTCTGTTTTGAAGAACTCAGTTTATTTAGTACATTTTTATTCTGCTTTATCTCGCAAGATAACATTTGAGGATATCCCCTAAGTTTATCTCCACAGCAGCAAATCAATGAAGGAATTTGAGCTGAAAGTTTAGTTTAGTTTAGTTTAGTTTAGTTTAGTTTATTAAATTTTTATACCGCCCTTCTCCCGAAGGACTCAGGGCGGTGAACAGGGCATATAATAAAAATACAAAAGTACAAAAGTTAAAAAAGAATTAAATTATTGCCCAAAATAAAACAGTAAGAATATACAAATATTAAAACCCTAAGTTAACTCCCCATCAGGCCAGGCCAGCTTGTTCGAATAAATGGGTCTTTAACCCGCGCCGGAAGGAGCGGAGATCTGGTGCCATCCGGAGCTCAACTGGCAGTTGATTCCACAGAGCCGGGGCGCCCACAGAGAAGGCCCTCCCCCTGGGGGCCACCAGCTGGCATTCTCTGACCGAAGGCACCCTGAGGAGGCCCTCTCTGTGGGAACGCACAGGGCGGAGGGGAGTCGACGCCGGCAGCAGGTGGTCCCTGAGGTATTCCGGACCCATGCCATGTAAGGACTTAAAAACCATCACTAAGATCTTGAACCTCACCCGGAAGACAGCTGGTAACCAATGCAGCTTGCGGAGCAAAGGTGTAACATGGGAGTACCGGGAAACTCCCAAGACAACTCTCGCGGCCGCATTCTGTACCAGTTGGAGCCTCCGAGTGGTCTTCAAGGGAAGCCCCATGTAGAGAGCATTGCAATAGTCAAGACGAGAGGTCACGAGCGCATGAGTGACCGTACACAGGGCATCCCGGTCTAGATAGGGCCGCAACTGACGCACCAGGCAAACCTGAGCGAAAGCCCCCCTAGTCACGGCTACTATATGATCTTCTAAGGTAAGCCGTGAATCTAGGAGGACTCCCAAGTTGCGAGCCCTATCCACGGGGGGTAAAGACTCACCCCCCATAGAAAGCGATGGAACATTTTGAATGTCCCGGGATGCCGGGATTGTTCCAGATACACCTAACGAATTCTATGGGTGAGTTGGGACTTAAGCTTGGGTTTCCATATTTCCTAACTATTACACACTAAGCATTAATGTTTGATGTTCTTTACTTCCTTCCAATCAGTGCATATCACTGGGCATTTATGATTACAAATTCAAATTCTCAGGATATCAGAGCATAGGAAGATTTTTCCCATATTACTGCAAATAAGTGTGAATGGATTGTCTGTGTGCACTCAATAGAGAACATATTAAGAATTTTTTTTAAAAAAAAATCAGACATTAAACTGCTACCGCTCAGAGACACATTGACAGGGAATGACATCATAATGGATAACAGCCAGCACAAAGAGAGATGGCTGGGTATCTGAAATAGCAGATCTTCCTGATCCTTCAGGGCTTGCTGAACATGTTTCAGAGGCATCACAAAATAAATAGTGATAGTTTTTGCTTAATGACCAGTCACTTAGCAATTGTTCAAAGTTAAGACAGACTTCCCAGAATTACTTATGACTTTTTTCCAAACAGCAGCTGACAGCTGCACCCACTGCTCAGTCACATGACCATGATTTTTGGTGTTTTTTGCTCGTTTCTGGCATTTGTTTCAGCAAAAAATAAGCAACCACCCCTTCTGGGGAAAACAGACTCATTTAATGACAGTGGCGTTCACTTCGCATTCATGATATTTACTTAATGACCACCACAAAAAATATTCTAACACTGAGCATGGTCACAACTTACAACAGTAATCCCAGGCACAATTACAGTCATTAGTTGAGAACTACTCATGAACTAATTTAGATTACATTGCAGTCACTTGAAGAGGTTCTAAATGAGCACACAGAGTATGAAATTTGCAACATTAAAGTCTGTAAGCTGAAGTGCTCTCATAGCATTTCCATGTGGGATGTCTATGAATTATAATAATTATATTTGATCTTGACATTTCATAAAATAACTATTACAGTTGCATATATTTTATCAGTGACAGGTGAGTACAGCTCTTATCTGAAAGAGCTAGTTCATTAAATACAGCTCTAGTAACTTGTAGGGCTCTTCGTTTTAAAAAAGGTCTGGAAACCATCATTTTAATTTCCCACAGAATCCCAAAGGGGCATTCTGGGAAAGTAACTAACAACTCTGGCTCCAACTCTTTTTTGTCACCATTGAACCCTTAATAAAGTGTCACAAAACAATTTGGAAAGGGCATCCTGAAAGCTACAGCTCAGAATAAATCCATAAATACCTTCTGATCTCACTAACAGCCCAACAGCCTCTGGCAACAATTAGTTTAGGCTGCTAACTACTTTTTGTCCAAATTTACATTCTCCTTTCAAATAAGATATATTTATTAAAAACTTACCTCAAGCAAAGCAAAAGTCTGGAAAAATTTAAGTGTCTTTTGAATGCTTTTATATAAGCCTTTGTATGTTCCTTTGTCCATATAGAACCGGGCCATGGCAATAGCCAGTACAAGCCACCTAAACAGAAAAAAACAATATCCTTATTGGAATAATGAATGGTTAAAGTATTTTCATGGTGTTCCATATCAGTTATGTATAAGTCATCATCTCTTAGACCAGGGGTGTCAAACTCAATTTCATTGAGGGCCGCATCAGCACTGCGGTTGCCCTCAGGGGGCCGGGTGGGTATGGCCAGGGTGGGCGTGGCCTACTGGGTGGGTGTGGCCAGCTCTACATCGCTCGCATCAAGGGTGCCTATGGGGGCCTGGGCAGGAGTGGGACAGATCTGAGGGTCTCTGGCAGAAGGAGGGTCTCTGGGCCAGGGCCAAGGCAGTGGAGGCCGTTCCCTCACTGTTTCCAGGATGGCTTTACATGAAACCACTTCGCGGGCCTGATCTGGCCCTCGGGCCTTGTGTTTGACATGTCTGTCTTAGACACTGTCATTCATCTGTGTTTCGTATTTATAAGTAAGTGAAAGTGTTTTTACACAGATACAAATTCTAAAGTACTGGAAAGAATGGAGAGCAAGTTTACTCTGCGGCAAGACAACAGTATTTCAGAGGATTCCTTTCTCTAATTTCAGCTATTATTCATGCTCCAACTGAATTTATTTTATTACACATTTTGTATCACTAATTTCTGGTAATTTACAGCTATGCAAAATCCATAAATCATGAACAAACTGAAACCCTGGTAACAAGAGTGTTTTTATGTTTTTCAACAGCTATACAGAACAGCTGAGTTTGAACTGCCCATTACAAAAATGTAACGGAGGCCACCACGCAAATTTCTGTAGCTAATCATTCCATTAAGATAAAGTGGTTCCTTACTAGATAGGTACATTAATATGCAGCAAATTAGGAGTTCGTTTTTTATTTCCTACACAGAGCATTCAATTATGATTCTGAAATCATAATGCAGCAAAAATACATAAACAAAAATTGATAGCCACAAGTCTCTTTAAAGCAATTTTCTGAGTTAAAGGGAGGACAGGAGGTGTAATTCAAGAGATGAAGCATACACTGCTCTCCCCAGCATGGGGAGAATAGAAGCTAAGTCCTACTTTAGATAGTGAAATAATCTTTGTGACTATTGTTATATAGTATAAGGAAGAAAATTTTGTCTGTTATCTCATTCCATACATTTCAAGCTCTGCCTGTTTTTTTTTAAAAAGCTTTCATAAACCTTAGTAAAAACTTAATACAAAAAAGTCCAATTTGGATTGGTTATGATTGACTATGTGCTATCAAGTAACAATTACACAGACTTCATAGCTAGACCATCTCCAGATAAATTTGATTGAGTAAACAAATAAATCTTAAGGCCCCTCTAGGTAGGTAATGAGGTCTGAAAGCTTTTAAAACATATCTTATTAACCAGGAATAGAAGTTCATCATAACATGTCCAGCTGAGGCATACGATTGTCAATTGCAATAAACTGAATCTGAAACCAAAGTGTTCATGTGGAATGTTAATGAATACACAAGACATTATATTATATATAACCTTCTAATAACTTGAGACACAGAATAAGATCCTACACCAAGTTATGGTTTGCTTTAACAACTGTTTGCTGAATAAGAACATCTGACTGCATACAAATAGTAAATATAAACAATGTATGCATAATAGAAAGACACATCTGTCAGTCTGTTTGGTCTAGTAGTGGTTAAGCACCAGGCCAGAAAGCAGAAGACCATAAATTCAAGTCCTGCCTTAGCCATGAAAGCCAGTCATGGACCACAGGGTGGCTGTTTTGGGGGAAATAGGAGGAAGAAGGTATGTTGGACATGTTCGCTGCTTTGAGTTATTTCTAAAAATAAGAAAAGCAAGATACAAATAAATAAAATGAATCAAGTCAGATTCCTAGTGAAATTTAGGGGTTAAAAATACACAAGTGGCTACATAGGAACAGAATTATAAATCACAAAGGCTAGATTCACTAATGTTTGAGATGGAATGTAGTAAGGGTTCCCATGAGGAAGTGGTTGAAGTCCAGAAGAGAAAGAGGCAACTTAGTCCAGATACTACAGTGTATATGTGAGAGGTAGAGAGTGAAGACAGCCCTTGCTAATAATAGAGGGATGTAGAATATACTGTAGCTGCATGTGAATCCTCAGGAGTCCTCAGTCTGATAAGAGTTTATCTCTATGTGTGAAACAATAAAGAGCATGGAAGAATTATGACCCCTGCCATTCTTGGTTTGGGGCTTGACATGTTTGAAGACATGAAGCATGCAAAAATAAAAATTTTGGGGGGGGCATGGGGTTCTTTTTCAATCTTTTTAATAATTTGAAATAATGAAAATAAAAGCAGAGTTGAAAACGGCAGCATGCCTACTCCTTGGGAAAACATTCTATTGTCATTTACATCCATTATGGAAGACCGAACATCTCTTAATTTAACATTCAGAAGGTATGTTCAGAAAGTACAAATCAGATCAGTAATGTAATGTATGCACTTAGCTTGTTATGGTTTATTCACTGTGTGTTGGGGGGTGGGAGCACAAAGGGAGGCTCAGCTAATCTCAATGTACACATAGTTGTACTTTGACAATAAAAAAGGTTCATTTCATTTCAATGATTAAACAAAACCATGGAGGTCAATAGAACCACTGTGCACGTTTCGTTTTAAACCCATCTAAAGCAATGCAACGGACTAAGCTGGAACCAAACAATATTACAAGTTTGTAACAATGTTAGAAGTTCTTCTTTAAGGAAGTTCCTACTAATCCTCTTGTCGCCCAGAAGGTTTGGGGTTAATGCTCCCTGATCTGGCTCGGGTTACCGCGGCCATCTGGCCGGGGCAGGTGCTGTCGAAGGAAGCCGGCTCAAGTCAGTGGGAGGGGACCGAGCGCCGACTGAACACGCTCTTCTCTTCGGCGGCCACCGCAATAAATTATGCCGAGGGAAGCAGTCTGCCCCATTCCACAACCCCCGGCCGGCATTCCGGGCTCGGGCTATACTTAACCTCTCCAGCGGGCTCGAGGGATGACGTGCTCGTCTTGCTGGAAGCCTGCACCGTATTAGGCAATGCAAGCAAGCCAGGGCTTATCCCCCAGTCGCCGCGCGCTGCCCCGCCAATGCCGCCCCTTTTTCCCCTCGCCACAGTGCCCAGCAGGTACAGCCCGGTCGGTGGTTCAGAGAGGAAGCCTTTCGTCCTGGGACGGGGAGGAGGAAAAGTTCCGTTTTCGCCCCACCGCCGGCTCCACCTGCAACACCAGGCTCACCCGGCCGTCATGGTGATGTTGTAGAAGATCAGCCAGGTTGTGGTCACGGCGTTGCGAGGCCGGAGCACCTTCTTGCCATTCTCCTTCTCTTCCATCGACCCGTTGCCGGCGCTGCCGTCCTCTTCGCTGGACGCCATGGTCTCTCTCCCCCGAGGCCGGGCGCAGTCAGGTCGAGGCACGCGCGGCCGCGAAAGGGGCGGAGGGGAGGAGCAGAGCAGGCGGGGCGGCCAGCTTATGCACTCGGGCAGCGACTTAGTGGGGGCGAGGGCGACTGTCTCCTCCCCCCCTTCCTTTGCTGCGCTCCACTCACACAACTTTGTGTTGTTTCATGACGGCAAAGGAGTTGTCACTTGCCCGCGGGGCTTTTGCTTGGGCGATTTTCAAGGGTAGCCAAATGAACATATTCTATCCCAGATACATTCGGACCTTCCCCCTCATTCTTCCTAAGTAGCTTACTCAATAATGGGAAATGCGCTCTCCAGGTGGGTTGCACTACATAAACTCTTGAGCTTTTCTACATCCTAAAGAATACCCGGTGGAAGTTGCAAGTTGTGGTTCAGCACACTTGGAAGGCTTCAGACTGGGGTTCTGCAAAGCAGTTGGCACATTTCAAAAAGTCACTGATTCTCCTTATTTAGAGAAATAAAAAATGGGTGCAGTAATTACTTGCATACTTTGGGATGTCTGCTAGGCTGAAAAGGTTAGTTTATGTTCCTTTCTGATTACTTTTAAAGACGACTATATTCAGACGGTTTCATGGGTTTTTGGAGGGCAAAATGGAACTTCAAAATCCAAAGGTAGCAGACCTCTGTGGGTAAACAATATACTACAGCAGGGGTCCCCAACCCCCTGGTCCGTAGACTAGTACTGGGCCATGGCATGCCAGCAACCGGTCCGCACAAACAAAAAATCCCCATCCGTGGGATGCAGGCAGACATAAAACCATGCACTCTCCGGGTCCGTGGAAAAACCTTTCTCCATGGACCAGTCCGATGCCCAAAAGATTGGGGACTTCTGTACTACAGTAACATAAGTGCTGTGGATAAATTCCAGGGAAGATTACTGCTTCCTTAGAGCATCACTAAACTGATGAGAGGTTTGCTAATTTGACATGATTCAGCAGAATTTCTCTTTGTACCTGTTTTCTTTTTAATCTGTGAGTGTTGTGTCCTTAGTTACGGGAGGGTTCTCCTTCGGCGGGAAAACCCAGTGCAGCCATTGGCTGTTACTTCTCAGCGGGAGATTCAAGGTTGGGGATTGGTTACGTTTTGAATAACAGTTAGTATATAAGGTAGTGTTTAACCGTTGTTAGTCAGTTGACATATGTGAGTTCAATAAATGTTCCTTGCTAAGCCTCGCTGTCTCTGCTCGTCAATCCGGACATAACAGTGAGAATGAACGCATTGGCATGCTTGTATGAGATAATTACTCTCATTTTTAAAGATCTTGTCATAATGTAGACTGCCTCAGTCTCAATCCACCATGGGAGCACTTTACATTTCTTTTAAGGTGTCAGTTTTCAGGTAATGTATTTCTTCTTTTAAAAAATGGGTACACCTGTGTTCAGAACTAACTTGAGTGACAGGTTAATGGTTGAAAATCTTCATGTTAGTTATCTGTCTGTCAAACATTTTGAAATGTGGCTAAACCCTCAAACCAGGCATTTACCCAGTCCCCCATGCCTTCCTACTATTAAGAAGAACAACTGATAACTGCTTTTCCAACTGGGTGAATACGTTGGATGGGAAAGGAAATGAAGGCTGGGAAAACCACTAATTACTGTTCTTAAGTTGTTCCACAGGAAACCTATACTGACATACTCAGAGGAAGCTGAAAATTTGGCTGTAGCAGCAATACAAATTATGCTGGTAAAGGTAGTTCTTCACTTATGATTATTCATTTAACAACTGTTCAGAGTTACAATACTATTAAAAAAGCGACTCATGATTGACCCTTACACTTATGATCATAACATCATCCCCATGGTCACGCGATCAACATTCAGGTATTTTGTAATCAGCATATATTTACAACTGTTGCAGCATCCCAGGGTCACATAATTGCCATTTGCAACCTTTTGACAAGCAAATTTAATGGGGTAAGATTTGCTTAATGTCTGTGGGAGTCATTTAACAATCACAGAATCAGATGCAAGTTACTTAACAACCACAACCAGGTTGTTGCTAACCTTTACTTAGCAAAGGAAATTCAGGTCCCAGTTGTGATTGTAAGTCAAGGACTACCAGTATATTTTCTGCTGGCTCAAGGATGGGAGGAGGAGTGTATGTTAACATGACTGTAAGAAAGAACACTTAAACAAACAAACATTGGAGTCAACAGAGAATTCCAAACCACTATTCTGCTCTGCAAAATAAAGTTTATAAATATGCAGAGAGACCAACTGGGACTATGAAATACCTTAGTCAGTTTCAAGATTACTCTAGGCTGAATAATTACACTTGTTACCTAGATGATACAGAGATTTCTTAGACTTTTGTTTTGGGGATGGGATATTTGTTAATAAGCTAGTGTTCAGAAAGAACAAAGCACAATCATTTTTATTACAACTACTGTGGGGATATGGAGTGACATATCTTGAAAAACTGGTTTTTACTTAAACCAATAATTAAGTATCCTGGAATGGAGTACAGTTTCAGTCTGTGATGAATGAAACTAAGCTAGAATGCAGAATCCCTATTATATAATTACTTGTCTTTGGGTGAGAGGTTACATGTCGCTTAATGGATGTGGGGTGCTAAGATCGGAGTTAAGAAAACAACTATTTTAAAATGAGATTGAAAGTAGAATCACCTTGGAGTTTTAAAAATATTGAAATAATATTTATTTATGTATTTATGCAATGATAAATCTAGTCCTCTAAACTTTTTCAAAATGCACATTGGTTTCTCACAAGTTTTTTTTCTTGATATTTATAGCCTAGTTAGATTCTCAAATCGTTGCTTGATAAATGAGTGGGAGAGCAAATATGATTAAAAGACAGAAATGGAAACAAAAGAGTTGGAAGGGACCTTAGAGGTCTTCTAGTCCAACTCCCTGCTACACCAGGGATGTCAAAGTGCCAGCCCACCGGCCGGACATGTCATGCAGAAGTCGCGCCCACCCCACTGCCGGCAATGGCAAAACAGTCCCAATATATTGCACGACGTCGCGAGTTTGACATGTCTGCCCTACACCATTTCAGAGAAAAGGTTGTCCAATCTCTTCTGAAAAACTTCCAGTGTTGGAGAATCCACAAGGCAAGTTGTTCCATTTAACCCATTTACCTCCGCCGATTTGAACTGGTCTGAAGTGGATAGGCATCTTCGGATCATCTCCTGGCTTATCTTGAGTTGTATTGCTCTTCTGTGTCCTGTAGTGGTGGTGCTTTTCGTGAACTCTGCAGACATGACAGACCTTCACATTAAGGGGACTAAACAACCATTTCAGGAATGCATGACACAACACGAAGAACAAACTCTGCAGAACAAAATTCAGCTGCTCATTTGCAAGAAGAGAGTCAACTCTGCTTAGGACAGTAAGGTTGACATTCTGGACAGAGGACCACTGGTTTGAAAGAGGAGTCAAAGAGGCAATCTGGATTAAAACTGAACAGGCCTCCCTCTAATTCAATTCTATTCTATTCTATTCTATTCTATTCTATTCTATTCTATTCTATTCTATTCTATTCTATTCTATTCTATTCTATTCTATTCTATTCTACTCTACTCTACTCTACTCTACTCTATCCTATTCTTTCTCCTGTTCTATCGTATTATCCCTCTTTCCATTTGTTTTTCTCAGTGTATCAGAGTACTTTATGCAACCATGCTGGCTTTGTCTGGGGTCTCTTGTTTCTCTTTCTCTGTGATACAGTGTTAAATTGCCCTTTTCTAATCCCATTTTTCAGTTTCCCAAGCATTTTGAGTTCTTTTCCCCTTTAGGATTTCCAGCCATGGATTCCTTCCTGAACTATCTCTTAGTTTGCTGACAATGTAGTCCTTCCAGCTGTCCTGGGAGGTCCAACAACTGTTTACCCCAATTCAGGTGACTCTGAAAATACAGAGAACCCTCCCCCAAATGGCCCTGCAGGACTCTCCAAATGCTAAGAACAGACTCTCAAAGTGCCAACGACTGGATGGCTGCAAAGAATAGAACTCCTTCAAGTCCCCACATTGGTTAGAACTGGGGAAGCTTCTTAGATGAGAAGTGAAAAGTTTTCAAAGGGGAAAAAACCAAGATAGTGCAGTTGCCTTTTGAAGAAACAAAAAGCACATTTGGGACAACCATGAGTTGGATGATTGAGAATCTACAGAGACTCTTAGCTTTCCTATTCTGTTCTGTTTTAGTTATATGTCCCTCTTTCCGTTTTGTATACATTTCCATTCCCCCCCCCCCCCCGTTTATCACAGTACTTTATGAAACCATGCTGGCTTTGTTTGGGGTCTCGTTTCTCTTTTCTCTGGGGTATTGTGTTAAATTGCCCTGTTGTAATCTCATCTTTCAAAGTTTCCCAAGCATTTTGAGTTCTTTTTCCCCTTTAGGATTTCCATCCATGGAACCCTTCCTAAACTATATCTTAGTTTGTTGAAATCATCTCTCTTAAAGTTTCAGACAGTAGTTTAACATTGTTCAGTTACTAGTGCTTGCATTATGTAGAATTCCACTGTGACACAATCCCTCTCCCCCAAAGTTCCCACAATTTCAATCCCCTCCCTCATTTCATCTCTATTAGTAAGATGTAAGTCCAGGATAGCTGAACCCTCTAGTTCCCTCCTCTGTCTTTGGATGACAAAACCTGCCAGCTGTGTTTGTCAGGGCCCTGTTTGATCTCTGACTTGGTCCAGAATTTGTCTCCCAATGGATCTCAGGGCTTTTAAAATCTCTACTACGGTGATGTGTTTCATGAATACATTAGCTAACTCATTAGCAAAAGGTTCATCTAGGCGTGAGTCCTTGATGGCTGACTTTGTGTTTCCTTCCTTCCTACAGTATAAATCAGGAGTCTTCAAACTTGGCCCTTTTATGACTTGTGGACTTCAACTCCCAGAATTCCTCAGCCAGGCAAGCTGGCTAATGAATTCTGGGAGTTGAAGTCCACAAGTCATAAAAGGGCCAAGTTTGAAGACCCCTGGTATAAATGGCACCTCCCTCAATAGTAGCAACTGTGAGAGGGATCGTGGAGTCCTAGTGAAAATCGCTTAAACAGGAGCCAGCCATGTGCCGCAGCTGCCAAAAAGGCCAATGGAGTTCCAGGCTGCAATAACAGAGGGATAAAATCAAGATCAGGCTCGTGAAGTGTTAATATCACTCTATAATGCCTTGGTAAGAGCACACTTGGAATCCTGCATCCAGTTTTCCTCCCCATGATGTAAAAAAGATGTTGAGATTCCAGAAAGACTGCAAAGAAGAACAACAAGAGTGATGAGGGGACTGGAGGCTAAAACATATAAAAAACGGTTGCCAGAATTGGGTATGTCTGGTTTAATGAAGAGAAGGATGAGGGGAGACATGATAGCAGTCTTCCAATATTTGAGGGGGTGCTACAAAGAAGGGGGGTGTCAATTTATTTTCCAAAGCACTGAAGGCAAAACAAGAAGCAATGGATGGAAACCTATCAGAGAAACAACCTAGAACTAAGGAGAAATTTCCTGACAGTGAGAATATTCAATCGTATCCTATCCTATCCTATCCTATCCTATCCTATCCTATCCTATCCTATCCTATCCTATCCTATCCTGTCCTGTTCTTTTTTTAAATTTTTTATTAAATATACATTTAAAAACAAAAGTAGACATGATTCAACTTCCCTAGCTACAACACTACTATTAGTATTATCTTATGTTACAGAAAGAAATAACAAAAACCTAAAATACAATCTATAACAGGACAGAGTATAAAAAACTGTACATATAAGATCTGTCGCTTTTTTAGTAAACAGTCCTTCAGTCCTCAGCATTATATTTACGTATCTTTCAGTTATGTCCATTATATAGATGCTAATAAAAAAACTTTACATTATCAACCAAACAATGTTCATCTCAGCGATCCTCCTTAACTCTAACCAATTGTACAAATTTTGCCAAATTTCATTATACTCCGTTTCGTTCTTATTTTTGATCTCTAGGGTTAACCTGTCCATTTCAGGACAGGATAAAATTTTATCAATTATTTCTTCTTCAGTGGGTGTTTCCTTTCTTTTCCATTTTTGGGCATATGCCAGTTTTGCTGCGATTAAGATATGTACTAATAAGTAGAGAGATGCTTTACTGAGATTATCGTTAATAATCCCTAATAAAAAGATTTCTGGTTTTAAATTAATTTTTTGTTGTAATATTTTTTCCAACCAATTTTTAATCCACTGCCAAAAAATTTTCGCTTCTGAACATTCCCACCACATATGATAATAAGTCCCTTGAAGCCTTCTGCATTTCCAGCATATTGGTGAGATTTTTTAAATCTATTTTTGCTAACCTTGTAGGGGGAAGATGCCATCTATAATACATCTTGTACAAATTCTCTTTATAGGAGGTGGCTAGCGTTAACCTCCTATTTCTATCCCATAGTATTTGCCAATTATCTAAGTCAATATTATAACAAAATTTTTTACTCCAGGTTAACATTGTTTCTTTTATCTGTTCTTCTAATAAATCCTGTTCTAATAAATATTGGTATATCTTTTTTATCAATCGATCTTCTGTTCCTAGAAGAATTTTATCTAATTGTGTATGCTCTAATTTTATCCCTGGTTTTTTCTCTTTTCTGTATCGTGACTGTATTTGTAAGTATGCCCACCATTCCAACACTACACCATCTTCTGATAATCTTTTTCTTGTTTTCAGGTCTCCATTTTCATCTAAGAGATCTTTATTTATTTATTTATTTATTTTATTTATTTTAATCGCATTTATATCCCGCCCTTCTCCGAAGACTCAGGGCGGCTTACAAGCTTAGCAGTAGCCTTCATTCTATGTAAATGCCTGCTTATTAGGGCTTTTGGGGGCCCCCAAGCGGCATTATTACAAAGTCAGCTTATTGCCCCCAACAATCTGGGTCCTCATTTTACCTACCTCGGAAGGATGGAAGGCTGAGTCAACCTTGAGCCTGGTGGGATGCGAACCTGCACTAATTGCAGGCAGCTGGTGTTACTTAAGGAGGCATTAGCCCACTGCTCCACCAAGGCTCCCTTATATGTAATTACACTTATATGTAATTACACTTCCTAGATTTATAAATTTGGGGTGCATAAAAATCTCTAATATAGCCAACTGGGAATTTCTATATAGTTAATTTTTTTAATTTTTATCCACACATCTAATAGTGCCCGTCTAATATGATGATTCTGAAAATACTGATGAGCCCTATATTTTCCATCCCACATTATAGCATGCCACCCAATTTGCATGTCATGACCTTCTAAGGCTAGTAGTCTTCTATTCCTTAAATGTATCCAATCCTTTATCTATACCACTATTGCTGCTTGATAATATTTTTCCCAATCTGGGAAGCGGAGCTCTCCTCTTTCCTTTGCATCCTGTAATAATTTTAACTTGATTCTCAGTTTTTTACTTTGTCACATAAATTTAGATGTAACTCTATTTAAATTTTCAAAAAAATCCTTACCTAATTTAATTGGTACACATTGGAATAAAAAGAGTAATTTGGGCAGTATATTCATCTTGATTGTCGCTATTCTTCCCATAAAAGAGAGCTGCAAGTTTTCCCATCTATCTAGGTCAGGGGTAGGCAACCTCGGCTCTTTAATCACTCATGGACTTCAACTCCCAGAATTCCTGAGCCAGCATGGCTGGCTCAGGAATTCTGGGAGTTGAAGTCCATGAATCATACCCCTGATATAGGTCTACTATAATTTGGTCCATTAACTTATCATAATTTTCTCTTTTAAGTGTAGTACATTTTGCTGATAGTTGTATCCCCAAATACTTTTTTAGATGTCTGGATGTCAATTTCTTCTACTAACTCAGTCTCTTGTAAGTTGGACATATTTTTAACGAACATTTTAGTTTTTTCTGTGTTAATTTTTAATCCCGCAACATCTCCATAATTTTCCAGCACCTCTAATAATCTTGTTCCAGATTCTAAAGGGTGTTCCGAGATGAAAACTAAATCATCCGCATAAGCCTGTAGTTTAAATGTCTCTTTTCTGATTTCTAATCCTTTAATCATCTTATCTTTTCGGATTATTCTTGTGAGCACTTCTAAAGAAAGAATGAAAAATAAAGGAGATAGTGGACAGCCTTGTCTCGTACCTTTTTGTATTTGAATGCTATTTGTTAATTCTCCGTTTATGATTACTTTTGCCTCTTGCTTGGAATAGATTGCTTTAAACATATTTATAATTTTTTCTCCGAATTCCATCTGTTTGAGTTGAGTGAACATAAAATTCCATTTGACATTATCAAAGGCTTTCTGAGCATCGACAAAAATTAATGCCACTTGTTTTTTGCTATGAAATTCATAGTATTCTAAGATGTCTAGTATGATCCTGACATTATGTCTAATTTGTCTTTTAGGCAAGAAGCCGTTTTGGTCAGTATGAATAAATTCCGCTAAATATTTTTTTAATCTTTCTGCCATTATAGTCATGAAAATCTTGTAATCCGTGTTCAGTAAAGAAATGGGTCTATAATTTTTAATACAGGTCAAATCAGAGTTTTCTTTAGGAATTAGTGAGATGATTACTTCTTTCCATGAGTTTGGAATTTTTGCTGTGTTTAGTACCTCATTAAATAAATCCAATAGTGTTGGGAACAAAAGTTCTTGGAGGTTTTTATATATTTTGGATAGTAGTCCATCAGGGCCAGGTGTTTTATTACTTTTTTGTTTTTTAATAGCTTCCATAATTTCCTGAACTGTTGTATCTTTATTTAATACATTTTGAAATTCTTCTGAAACCTTCGGTAGGTCTGCTTTCATAAGATATTGTGATATTCTTTCCTCAGTGATCATTTCCTCCTCTTTATAAAGATTTTTATAGAATTCATATGTCACCCATTTTTCCCATCATTTTGACGTACTATCTCCCCTGCTTGATTACGTAATTTACTAATCCATCTATTATCTTGTTTTTTCAATCTATAGTCCAGCCATGTCCCAGGTTTATTTGCCTGCTCAAAAATTTTTTGTCTAATGCTTTTTATTTTTTGTGCCAATTCTCCCTTTTCTATAATATTCAATTTATGCTTATTTAAATCCAACTGTTGTTTTAAATCTCTACATTGTGGGGGTTTTATAGTTCTAATTCTAATTTTTTATGTTCATCCTCTAAACTTTTTTGATTTTGCCTTTTCTTTTTAAATTCATTGGACATATATGCAATTGCAGTCCCTCTCATAACTGCTTTGGCCCTATCCCATAAATTTTGAGTGCCAGTCTCCTCTTTCTTATTTATCTGGAAGAATGTCCACATTTGTTCCTCCATCTTAGGTTTAAATTCTGTTTGGTTTAGGATTGCCTTTTTAAGAGTCCACCTCCTTGTTGTTGTCTTCTGTTCTTTCCATTTAATTACAATGGGATTATGATCTGCCCAAGTATTAATATCTATTATTATATCATCAATATCTGAATTTAGTTCTTTCGTTGTCCAGACCATATCAATTCTAGACCACGATTGATGCCGCCCTGAATAGTATGTAAATTGCTTTTCATTCAAATTTTTCTCCCTCCAACTATCTTGAATATTTAATTCATCCACCATTTAAAAAAAGTACCGGGTAATATTCTCCTGGTTCATTTCCTAACTTCTTCACTCCTATAATCTAATTCTCTCTCTATAATTGCATTAAAATCGCCAATTATACAAATGTTCTCATAATCCATATCAGCAATAACCTTATGCAATTTCTTATAAAATTGTCTTTGTTTTTCATTGGGGGCATAAATTCCTACCAGGGCGACTTTTATTTTGTTCAAGGAAATTTCAATAATCAATATTCTACCTTCCTCATCTCGATAAATTTGTTTTGCTGGGATTCTTTCTTTAACATATATCACAATTCCTCCTTTCTTCTGCTGTGAAAGCGATACAAATTTAATTCCTAACTTAGGGTAGTTTAATAGATCCTGATCTTGAGTCTTTATATGTGTTTCTTGTAGAATTGTTATATCTAAAAATTTTTTACTGAGTTTATTCAAAGTTATATTTCTCTTAGCTGGGGAGTTTAGTCCATTCACATTTAATGATAATACTGTTAATATTTCTATATTACTGCCTCTGTTTTTATCTTGTTGCCCTTGTCGGTCTATCTTCCTTAACTTCTTTGTCTACACTCATCATTGTTGTCATGGTGCATTCTCATTTTTTCTCTTCTCTCTGTTTCCTGTTCTTTGTCTTGTGATTCCTGTGTCTTTCTATTATATCTCTCTGCATTGTTTCCTTCTCTTAACTCTCTTTCTTCTAGTTCATCTTCATTGCCTAGAAGATGCTGCTGGAAAAACTCTTCTGCTTTATCAATCGAATCTAACCTATATCTCTTTTCTTGCCAGGTCACCACAATCCCTTCCGGCATCAGCCACCTAAAATTAATATTTTGTCTTATTAATTTTAATGTAATATGTTGGTAGGGCCTTCTCAGATCTCTTACCCTCCTAGGGACTTGTTTGAGGACAATTAGTTGTTTACCTCTATATTCTATTGGGTCGTCCCTTGTTCTGTGCAAAATCTCATCCCTAATTGACCTTCAGAAATCTGATATGTACCTCCTTGGGTAAGTTATTTCTTCTCGCGTAATTTGTGTGAATTCTATATATTTCATCAATCTCATTTGCCATCTCATCTTTCCCTGTCCCTAGGGCCCTTGCTAGCAAGTCCGTCATCATTTCTGGGAGGTCCTCCCCCTTCTCTTCCTTCACGTTTTAGAAACATAAATAGTGGTCTGCTTTCTCGGTTTCAAACAGTATAATGGTTTTTTCTAACTCTTTATTTGCTTGCAAAAGTTTTTCATTCATTTCATCTACTCCTTTCCTCCTTATTCATTCTATCTTCCATTTCTAATAATTTCTGTTCATTTTTCAATATTTGCTGTTGAAAACATTCAAATTTTCCGTCCATTGCTCCCATCCTCTCTTTGAGTTCTCCAGTATCATTCCTTATTTCACCAATTTCTCTTTTTAAATCCTCATGATTTCTCAACATAACCTCTTGCATGGATTGTAATATTGCTTGTATGTCTTTAAGTGAGCTTGCTCTCTCCCGCGGCATCATCTCCTCTATAGATCTTTGCCCTGCTGAGCTTAATCCTGCTGATGAGGCTTGGGTCATCTGCCTTCTTCCAGTCCCAACTCTCGTGAGATTTTGGGATGCTTGTCATCTTTCTAAATGACGTCAGCCAACCCTCCCACTTATACACAATCTTTGTCTTTCCCTCCACCACACCTGGGGAATTTATCGTTCTTCCAAGGTTATAATCACTAGTGCCTTATATCTTAACAATGCTAGATTTTGTTGCTAACACAATATCCAACCTATTACACCTATTACACTAAAACATAATAATCATTATTAATCAATTTCAAATATCTATATTCCAAACAGTCCTAACTTTTCTATATAGAAAGATGTAACAATGATATAACCAATATTATTCAATTCTTTAACAATAAAAACCAGATTTCACAGTCAGTTCAGTTATGAATATTATTATATACGAGGGGAGAAATGGATTTTCTCTCCCTCCTTAAACATTCAACTTTTTGTTCCTAATTAGTCTCCTCCAGATCAATCATACCATTCTCAAAACAATTATCATTTATCCAACCTATTACACCTATTACACTAAAACATAATAATCATTATTAATCAATTTCAAATATCTATATTCCAAACAGTCCTAAGTTTTCTATAAAGAAACATGTAACAATAATATAACCAATATTATTCAATTCTTTAACAATAAAAACCAGATTTCACAGTCAGTTCAGTTATGAATATTATTATATACAACAAGGGGAGAAATAGATTTTCTCTCCCTCCTTAAACATTCAACTTTTTATTCCTAATTAGTTTCCTCCAGATTCAATTAATTCTTATTGGTCTAAATTCTCAAAACAATTACCATTTATCCCTTTTGTTTTAGAAACTTTTTGAAACAAATAGTTCACTTCTTATGTTATGAGTATCACTCTTCCCTCCTTTGATGCTAATTGGTCATTAGTTTTTCTTCAAGATGTCCGCTCTCTCAGCTCAGTCCACACTGTCACTCTTCAAGTTTATTTTGTTTTTTGTTAAACTACTTCTTGGCTTTACTGCAAAAGCCAGAAAGAGAAACCACCCTTGATCTCCAGTCCTTACAGCCTGTGAGCCTGTTGCTTTAAGGTCAGATCTCTCCACACACCCCCTTCTTCTCACCATTATCTGACAGGGGAGATGAATTCCCCTTTCGCTCTGGGGCCTCTCCTCTTATCTTCTCTTCTGTGAAATTCTCTGAAGTGGCTTAAGAACAACTGGGAGACAGCTGGCTTAGTCTAACTGTTTATTGAGGTACCGGACAATCATATGCTCCGCTCCTGCTCTTTTATAGCCGGCCGCCGTCTGGCTGCACCAATCAGCTGCACGTTCTCCTCCCGCATGAACTGCTGAGCCAATCGGCTGCGGGGTGTGTTTGACAGCTTCGTGTCCTCGTGGCGGTTGCGCATGCGTGGTGGTAAGCCGTGCTGACAGCTGAGAGCTGTCAGCTGCTGCGCCTGCGCCTGCGCACTCTCCAGCGGCAGCTTTTGACAACTGTCAAAAGCTGCCGCATGTATTCCTGTCACGGCTATTTACCTCAACAGTGGTTAACATAACTTTTCAACAATAACACATTTTAACATCAATATAACACATTCTCTGGAAAGATTTCACCATCCGGAACACTTACAAGAGTTCGCTGAGTGTTTCTTCTGCCAGGTTAGATGAATCGCTGTCCTGCTGGCCCACCGCTATTTTTGACAGCTGTCATTTCTTCACAGCCGCTGAGAGCTGTCAGCTGCTGCTGCGCCTGCGCACTCGCCGGCGGCAGCTTTTGACAACTGTCAAAAGCTGCCGCGTGTATTCCCATCACGGCTATTTACCTCAACAGTGGTTAACATAACTTTTCAACAATAACACATTTTAACATCAATATAACACATTCTCTGGAAAGATTTCACCATCCGGAACACTTACAAGAGTTCGCTGAGTGTTTCTTCTGCCAGGTTAGATGAATCGCTGTCTCGCTGGCCCACCGCTATTTTTGACAGCTGTTATTTCTTCACAGCCGCCATAATGGGCCGTCTCCTTCACCCGGCTCTCTCCTATCCTTTCCTACTTTCTGCAGCTCAAACCGGCGTCCTGAGCTGCTTAGCTGGGCGCCTCTGCTTCTAATCTCCCTCCGAGAGATCTGGAGCTTTTTTTAAAAAAAACCCGGGAACAAAGAAAAAGCTGTGAGATCGGCACTCTCATTCGGAGCGGCGTCTCAACACAGCCATCCCGAGTAGAGAATAGAGTGTAGAGTACAGTAGAGTAGAAGAGAAGAAGAGAAGAGAAAAGAGAAAGGAGGGGAGAGCAGAGGAGAGAAGGTAGAAGAAAAGAGAGTAGAAGAGAAGTAGAGTAAAGAAGAGTAGAATTTAGAGTAGAGTACAGAAGAGTAAAGTAGAAGAGTGTAGAAGTCTTTGACTCGTTGTTTAGACCTCTCTGTCCAGAAGGTCAATCTTGCTGTCCTCAGCAAGGTGACCAGTGTCTTTCAGGTGCAGATGAGCGGCCAAATCCCGCCCTGAGGGGTTTGTCCTCTGGGCTGTGCCTGCATCCACTGAGAGGTTCCTCAGTTTCCCCAATGTGCAGGTTGTCCTCCTTCTGTGCGGATGGCAGTGAAACTTCTGCTGGAGGAGGAGGAGGAGGAGCTGGACAAGTCTTCAGGATCCCGTCCATTGCTCTTGCCAGATCACTCAATGTGAATCTCTTGTAAATTTCAGGCAAGCATTTAAAATCAGCTCCTCCTTCCTTTTGACCCGAAAGGAAGAAAGTCAGTTTTATTAGTGGCCTCATCGCCTCATCAGTTCTCATGAATAAAACAAAGGCATCAGGCCACATAGACGTTTACATCATGAACCCTAAAACCAAATTCCTCCAAGAAGGACGATGTCGCCATCTGTCCCACGTTACGTCCAGGTTTACCTTCTGGGGAAGATTCGGGGCTGCGTTGCAGATTCCTCTGATGCCGAAGAGTTGGATGAGGCTGCTGCGGTCATTTAGCAGGACCTTCAGGCCGAAGAAGATTCTTTCCATCAGAGCTTTCTCCTTTTTTTGGAAGGGCCTGCCAATAAACTGAGGGGAACAAGAGGGCAGGATGACTTCCACTCTAAGGAAGCGGACGTATAATAATAATAATAATAATAATAATAATAATAATAATAATAATAATAATAATAATAAGTAGTAGTAGTAGTAGTAGAAGTAGTAGTAGTAGTTGGAAGGGACCTTGGAGGTCATCTAGTCCAACCCCCTGCTCAGGCAGGAAACCCTATACCATTTCAGATAAATGGCTGTCCAGTCTCTTCTTAAAAACTTCCAGTGTTGGAAGCGTTCACAGCTTCTGGAGGCAGGTTGTTCCACTGGTTAATTGTTCTAACTATCAGGAAGTTTCTCCTTAGTTCTAGGTTGCTTCTCTCTCTGGTTAGTTTCCATCCGTTGCTTCTTGTCCTGCCTTCAGGTGCTTTGGAGAATAGTTTGACTCCCTCTTCTTTGTGGCAGCCCCTGAGATATTGGAACACTGCTATAATGTCACCCCTCACCCTTCTCTTCATTAAACTACACATACCCAATTCCAGCAACCGTTCCCTATATGTTTTAGCCTCCAGTCCTCCAATCATCTTTGTTGCTCTTCTCTGTACTCTTTCTAGAGTCTCAACATCTTTTTTACATCGTGGTGACCAAAACTGGGTGCAGTATTCCAGATGTGGCCTTATCAAAGCATTGTAAAGTGGTATTAGTACTTCACTTGATCTTGATTCTATCCCTCTGTTAATGCAGCCTAGCACTGTGTTGGCTTTTTTGGCAGCTACAGCACACTGCTGGCTCATATTGAAGTGATTGTCCACTAGGCCTCTGAGATCCCTTTCACAGTTACTACTATTGAGCAAGGTACCACCTATACTATACCTGTGCATTTGATTTTTCCTGCCTAAATGTAGAACCTTACTTTTTTCACCATTGAATTTCATTTTGTTAGATAGCGCCGAGTGTTCGATTCTGTCCAGATCCTCCTGTATCTTAAGCCTGGAGTATTTGCTAGTCCTGCCAGCTTGGTGTCGTCTGCAAATTTGATGAGTTCCCCATCAATCCCCTCATGCAATTTTTTGATGAACATGTTGAAGAGCACTGGGCCCAGAACAGAGCCCTGGGGCACCCCACTACACACTTCCTTCCATGTAAATGCAGTTCCACTGAGGACCACATGCTGAGTATGGCAGGTGGTGATGCTATCTAACCCACATTTTTCTATCTTATCAAGTAGGTTGTGATCTACTTTATCAAATGCCTTACTGAAGTCCAAGTAAATTATATCTACAGCATTCTTCAGGTCCACTAATTTTTTTCACTTGATCAAAGAATGCAATAAGATTTGCCTGGCATGATCTGCTTTTAGTGATGACTTTATTTGCATCAAGGTGTTCGCTGATTTGTTGTTTGATTATCTTTTCCAGAATCTTTCCAGATATTGAGGTCAGGCTGATAGGTCTGTAATTTCCTGGATCCATTTTTTTTCCTTTTTTGAAGATGGGAACTACATCAGCTCTTTTCCAGTCTTCTGGTAGTTCCCCAGTGCTCCAGGATCTTTGAAAAATATAGTCCAGTGGTTCTGAGATCACATCTGCCAGTTCCTTGAGAACCTTGGGGTGTAATCCATCTGGTCCTGGTGATTTGAACTCATCTAGGCTGGACAGGTGCTCACTTACCATTTTTTTTGCCTATCTTAACTTGAACGTTGAACGTTAAGACTGACACAAGAGAGAACTTACAAACTGGATTTGAAATTGTGATGGTTGCCCCCCTCCAGGGTCACATGACCTAACTTTGTATGCTTGGCCACCCCTGACTGCATTATATGACACTTTTGCCCAAAACCAGCCCTTCCCTCTGGCTGATGGCAATACCAAACTCCAGGAAATCATTGGCTTGCTTCCCAATGGTGTCTTGCTTAACAACCTCCACAAAAAAGCTCCTAAAATCTGCTCGTTGATATGACCAACCCATTTCATGACCATTATGCAATACCACCCTAATGGGCGGGTTTCATTACAGTTGTGGGTAAAGGACAACCTGAAGTTTTTGCAGCCCAATTGTGGTTGATGAAAATGTTCCCCTTTCATGCATTCCCTCCGTTTCCTTGCCTCTGTTTGATGCTGTTGGAAGAAGGAAAGTTGTGATAAAAGTGTGGAGCAAAAGAATGCAGTCTTAAATCCATGGATTTCTCCCCTGCAGTTTCTCATAGCTCTACCCGCCTTTCCCAGCTGTTTCCTAAATTCTTATGCAGCAGCTCCACTTCTCTACAAAATAAGCTGAGACTAGTAAAACATCTCTAATCTGCTAAGTCTGGTCACTTCCTAGTTCCCTGCTCTGTTTTCAGAGCAGGAAATAAGGGCATTGTATGGTCAGGCCTCTCATCTCTCAACTCCCTCCCTAATTTATCTAGTTGTGAGAAAAATACCTCTGCAAAAAATGCAGCGTAATCCTTTCTCGTAACCTCCTTTTCCAAAACAGGTATTCAAATAAATGAGGAATCAGTCTCCCTGGAAATTCGTCCATTCTGCACATCCACATTGCTCTGAAAAGGAGAAATTGTTCATATTAGAGGCAGAAGACCTCCTTTCCAAGTGGACAAAGTCAAGTATCATCTTTTAAAGCCCAAGAGAGGATTCTGCCCTTTACCTTCCTAGAGAGGAAAATCCCTTGTGTTGCTCCTCGGGATCTTTGAGCATCTCCTAGCCGTGGTTTTTGTTGATGGCCACCAAGATGCGGGAATCGGTCTAGGCTATTTTCATAATTTTCTTCAGGGCTTCAACTGCCACACTCTACATGAGATGGTAGAGTTGATCAATAGGCTGATTCTGGCTCCGTGTATCAGATGAGAGAGGCTGCTAGACAAGGTGATGGGGGACCCCAGATGGCCCAGCTTCACCAATAGAGATCTCCCCATCCCTGGAATCCACCACAATCTCCTGGGTGACAATAGCCAAACCCCCATCCCTGCCCCAAATTATTGTAGGATAAAAATGCAAAACTCAGGTGGGTTTCCCTTTCCTTTTCCCTTTCCATTTGGTTCATTACTCCGGCACCAAATCAATATCTTAGATTGCGGGAATGAATCTGAATTTGATAATATCAAATAAAAGATCAAAAATCTGCAATGAGGCTACAATGCACTTTGGCAAGAAGGCTTAAATATAGCATTTTAAATCATTTAACTCGTATAAATGTGCAAATTTTGGCTCTGTGCCTCATATCCCTTTGGCTCCAAGCCTTACTCCATCAGTTCTCTGTTTTCTCACATGGAACAACAAGGTTTGGGCTGTGATAACCTCAAGGATTTCCAGCCCACCCTCCACTCTCTGATGTTCTTGCATCCATCAGGAGCTCTGAAGGATCCATATTGACTCTCAGTTGGATTCAGATGTTCTTCAAATGTCTCAGACTTGAGACTGGCCACCGGCCTGGCCAGTTCATCAGAAACAGGCCCAGCAGATACCATCTCCTGTCTTCCCTCAAGGCTAACACCGTTCAGTGTAAAGCTTAAACAGGAAAAATTATGGGAAGAAATCGTGATGAATCACCTTCAGGGACTACAGCGGTCGCTCTCCTTTGGGCCAGTCAGGTAGATAAAAAATGGAATAAAAGAGAAGGGTGTCCACTTGCCCTTTGGGCAGTTCTTCCTTTTTCATCACCGCAATGAAGTCCCAAAGGGTGGCACCCCACTGTTGGGAGAGAGAGACAGAAGAGGAAGGAGAAGAGTCAGGTTTTCTAGGGTCTTCTCTCCAAACCCTCCTGGGAACGGCAGGCGGAGAGAAACCCCTCAGGTGGGCAACCTACAGAAGTGAGCAATTCTAACTCCATCTCCTCCATCACTTCCTTCATGGGGGGAATCTTGCTCAGCAGATGAAGGAGGACTTTGAGGTGGAGAGAGGCATCGGCTGCCAAGCAGCTCCAGACGGCTTGGATTTCGCTGGAGGGAAAAATAAAGATTATCAGTGACGGTGACCCAGAAAAAATGGTGAAAGTCATCCTCAAGGACCAGAACGATGATGATGACATATTGTGTCCATAAATTATTTATTATGGGTTGGCTTTTTTTCACTTTGCTTTTAAAAAAAACAACAACTTATAATTAAAGAATATCAATTGCTTTGGCTTAACCTATTATACGGACGCTATGATTATGTTGCAGGATAATGTAGACTTTTTTTTACCTTTTATATATATTGCACTCTTTGATTTATTTGAGAATCTCTATGAATACTTTATCATATATCAGTAATAGAAAAACTGCACTGCTCTTATCAGTAATTAAGATGCTTACTGTAGAAAGAAGCCATTTCTCTAAGCTTTTTAAATTTAAATGTAATTATTTCAGTTTACTATACTGCAGTATGTTTTCAATAAAACCACCACTAGGACAATACTGGTTAATGTAGCAACAACGGCTTGCAAGTGTTTACATTTTATTGCAAACTGCTCTTTCTTAAAAATGCCTCATCTGGTTAGGATTTGGCTCCTCTGGATGAAATAGCAAGTCCTGAGTCCTCTCTGTGACTGAGGAAAGGGCAACCCATTTGATTACAATACTACGATTTATGAGTCGTAGCCGACATGGTTTTAAATACCTTCAAACTGGACGGTCACAACCATCGCCTGTGATCATACCGCAATTATTCTGTTCAGATGTGCCTGATCTTTCTGCCAGTCAAGCAGGCTCTGGAGAATGTCCAAAGTCGCCTTGCAGTGGAGAGAGCAACACCTCTGAAACAAAGGGAAACCAGCAGCAGGGAAGTGAAATAAACACAAGTGGTGTATAAATGGTTTCTCCAGAGTACGAGAGGACACTCACTATACTAGGCTGGAAAAAGAAGGTCATTAGCCGTTGTTCTACCCTGTTCTTCCGCAAGACCCAGAGGAAGTGGAGTCTCTGTTGGGCCTTTCTGGCCACCTGGGTTGTATTAACTTTCCAGGTCAGATCTTCGCAGAGGTAGACTCCCAGAAATTTAAAGGAGACTCTCTCCACACAGCCCCTCCCTCCCCAATGTAAAGTGGGGCAGGTTCCTCTCTTTTCCTCCGGAAGTCTAGCACCATCTCTTTCGTCTTGCCGATGTTCAGGTGCAAGTTGTTGTTACAACACCATATGGATAGTTTTTGTACCTCCGCCCTGTATGCTGTCTCATCCCCACCTGTAATAAGACCCACCACGGTCGTATCATCTGCGAACTTAATTATCGCAGTAGATAGGCCGGATGATACAGTCATATGTGTACAAAGAGTACAGGTAGGGGCTAAGCATGCAGCCCTGTGGCGAGCCGGTGCAAAGTTTCAGGGTGTGTGTGGATAAAACAGACATGACCCTCACTGTTTGTAGCTGGTCCCTAAGAAAGTCTTTAATCCAATCATAGATGGAGGGGGAAAAAAATATTGAGAGGATGTTTTTGAAAATATTTTTAGAAGTACTAAACCGTAATACCAGAGGAAAGAATGGTTGCACAATTCTGCTGCCACCCATTGAGGAAAAATACTCTTTAATTTAGAGTCTCTTATCAGGACCTCCCCGAAGAAGGGGTGCTGAGTGGCGGGTGGTTTTTCTCTCCCGCTGACAAACAGCTAGTTTTTCTGCCAAAGCTGCCTCTTTGGCGGCTTTGTCCCAAGGTTTGGAGGTCTAACATCATCACCAGACATTTTTCAGGAAGCAACAATTTGGGGGAAATGGAACCAGCCTGGGAACTTTGGTGAGATAGGAACCTCTTCTTGTTCCCTTCACTAGCTGGCACCAATAGCCTGAACCCAATTGTCTCTTTCTATCCCCACTTCCCAGCACTGAGACCTTCCTTCAAAATGTCATCCTTTCCTTCCTGGTGAGGACGTTTAGGAAGTCAGTCATTCTTCATCTTCTCAGGGTTCTATTTAATCTTTTTAAATTTGTTTTAACGTTTGTATTGACTTTCTTTTAAATGCCCTGTAAACCGCCCTGAGTCCTTCGGGAAAGGGGGGTATATAAATCTAAATAAATAAATAAATAAATAAATAAATAAATAAATTCTTCACAGAGCCCGTGTAACGAAGATGCTCTTACCCTGGAGCATAGCTCCTCCATAGCGGCAGCAAGCCGAGCCTCGAAGCGCTCACACGTCCGATCTATGGATGACGTGTGATCAGAGACCTGAATAGCGGAAGGAGATAGTATCGTCACACCTCTAGACGGCCTTGGAGGGAAACCCTATATGGACTTGGATGTCGGAATCCAAAAATGGCAGGAGCCTCCCAATTCAGCAGGTCCCATTCCTTATGACAAGATCAAGATTCTTGCCTGTTTCCTCCCTACCCCGTGTGTAAGACCCTCAGTAAGAAAGACCAGGTCCTTGAAAAATGGGAAATTATACCTGCTCTTCACACCCGTCCCTGGCAGAACGTCCAGATGACATGTGATCAGAGACCTGAATAGCAGAAGGAGACAATATTGTCACATGCAGAAGGATCCAGACAGAGACAGAGGCAGACCTAACACCCCCCCCTCCATTCTCCCCAATGTATCAGTAAATGAACATGCAGGTCATTAAGCGAGACCATCAGAAAAAAGGATCAGGGCCTTGAAAAATGGGAAATTATACCTGCTCTTTACAAATTCCGTGTGATCAGAAAACTGAAGAGCAGAAGGAGACAATATTGTCACACTTCTAGATGGCATTTAAGGGAAACCCTGTGTAGACTCGGATGTCAGAATCCAACTGGGATACGAATAAGGCAGGAGCCTCCCCATTCAGCCTGTCCCATTCCTTAAGACAAAGATCAAGATTCTTGCGTGTTCCCTCCCTACCCCGTAAGCGAGACTCCCAGTAGGAAAGACCAGGTCCTTGAAAAATGGGAAATTATACCTGCTCTTCACATCCGTCTCTGGCAGAACGTCCAAATAACATGTGATCAGAGACTTGAATAGCAGGAGGAGACAATTTCATCACATGCAGAAGGATCCAGAGAGAGACGGAGGCAGATCTAGAGCAAAGGGTAAGGTGCCAGGCTCACAACATCACAAATGTATTAATCGGCAGTAATAATTGCATTAACGTTGTGTACAATGGAAGCCACACAGTGTCATCTTGTGGGGAGATGGAGAGGCAAAGGAATTTAATAACTAAACCATCTCTTATATTTTTATCATTTCAATGATAATAATCATAAAACATGAAGGCAGAGTCTGCCTATTACGGTTGCAGGTTGTGACGGCCATTGAGTGTCAAATCTAATGACCCCCCCTCCATTCTCCCCGATGTATCGGTAAATGAACATCTAGGTCATTAAGTGGAGTTGTGGGTGACTCAGGGTTGGCCCTTCTTGTCCTACTTTCGGTGCTTTGGAGAATAGGTGGACCCCTCCTTCTTTGGGGCAGCTATGGGAAGACTGTTATCATGTCACCCCTGTCCTTTTCTCTAGACTAGAGATTCCAATTTCTGCAACTGTTCTTCATATATTTTAGCCTCCAGGACCCCAATCATCTTTGCTGTTCTTCTCTACACTCTTTCCAGAGTCTCGATATCTTTTTTATATTGTGATGACCAAAACTGGATGTGGTATTCCAAGTGTGGCCTTACTAAGGCTTTATAAAGTGGTACTAATACATCATCTTGATTCTACCCCCATTAATGCAGCCTAGGATTGTATTGGCTTTTTTGGCTGCTGCCACACACAACTGTCTCATATTTAAGTGATTCTCCACTAGGACTCCAAGGTTCCTCTCATAGTTGCTGCTATTGAGCCAAGTTTAACCAAATCTATACTTGTACCTTTAGTTTTTCTTGTGGAACCTTTCTTTCCTCTCTGAGTGTTTGTGTACTCTTAGGCAAGACAAAGGATACAATAATTATTCTCGAACTGTTGTAAATCAATTAAAAGCCACAGTAAAAAAATAGTTTTATGTCATAAATATTAGTTGTGAGAGATCATAAATTAATTGCTGCCATCTCTACGCCAATAAAATTTGGTTTAGGATACTGATGCCCTCAAAATTACAATACTGTAAAATATGTTTATTGGGCCAAAATGTCTTAAATGGCAGGTTTCTGGGTGGCAAAGTTAATCATTCTTCACCCAAGAAATTTAACACTGTATATCTAAAATATATATTTGAGAAATATATGGAATAAATAGCATTTGAGATAAGTGGCTATATAAATAAAAAAAAATTTTTTTTGATGTTGACTGCTTTTCATTCCATAGATTCTGTTACATGGTTTTCATGTAGTTTTTTTTTTTACTTTTTAATATTTTAATCTGTTATTATATTATATTCACACCTACGTCCTGTGGATGGCTGGAAGATTTTAGAATTCAGTAGGTTACCCATGTAACTTACTGAAAGGCTGGTGGGGGGGAAAGATAAAAGATTGTTTTCACGTTAATATAGTTGATTCTCACAGATTTCCACAAGATAACCAAACTTTAGTGGATTATAAAATGCTAGCTAGAACACCTGAAAAGAAAAGGTTTTCTTATTACCAAAAAATTCTTAATATCATTTCATGTTATCTATCTATCTATCTATCTATCTATCTATCTATCTATCTATCTATCATCTATCTATCTCCCTTCTACTTCTATCTGGCTGTGTATCAGTCTTTTTTATAAACTATTAGTAAAGTGACAATCCAATCAAATAAAATTGCTCACCTTGCCAAAGCAAACTGTCTCTTTGAAAAGCGCAACAGCAAAGCAATAGAAGGTAAACCAAACCACTGAAGGGAAGAGGGAAAAAAGGAAAAAAAAAGAGAGGTGAACATCTGCAATACACAAGGGTCTCCTACGCACTAGCAGGAATCCCTCTGCAAATCCTAAACCATGGGAGACCCAGAGGCAAACGGGGATCTAAAAGAACCATCCCCTACTCCTTAAGCCAGCGACTCCTCTGTGAAAGGCAATGGATGGACTTTTGAAAGGTAGAATGTAAGAATCATTACCTGTAACAGTGTTTAGGCTAACCACGATTAGTGTATCCTTCACAGCAGGGCTTTTTTTGTCATAGAATGCACCAGGATGGAGTGCCGGCACCTTTTTTCGGTGGATTTTCCAGAGTTGCGTTCTTCTTCCTATTGTTTCCCTTCCTATCCTCTTTTGTTTTTGAAAATGCCCCATTGGTGGTCGGGTCCCCTCTGGTGCTGTCTGTCTCCTGTAGGAGGAGCCATGAGGCGCTGGAGCACCACAGCCAGAGTGTGGCTTGATTGGAAGGGTCGGACCATGTGGTGTGGAAGCCATTGGTGGTGGGAGACACATAAACATGGCGGCCCTCTTTCACGAGAGGGTGAGCGAGCCTTTTGCCTTCCCTTACAGAAGGTGGGGTGTGAGGTTAAAAAGAGGCGAAGCGAGAGGAAAGAAAGGCCACTGGGCGTGGAAGCCTGCCTGACAGTGAAACTTTGCTGTTTCTGTTCCTTGGGTAGTTCAAAGGCTGGGATGTCTACGAAAATCTCTTTTTTGTCTTTTATACTTTATATTCAAACTGCAGAGGGGAAGAATAAGAATAAAGCCAATGTCTTATGATTTGACAAAGTTTTAACTTTAATTTGTTTCAAGTCAATATCCATATTACACTTCAAATGTAAATTTTTCCACCTTGTTTGACAACTTCTTAAAAATAATTCAGTCTTTTACAAGCCACCAAATTTTGTTTTATTGGGCCAATTTCATTCCACACAGAAAGCTGACATTTCCACTCATTAAACTAAATGGGTATGCCAGTGGTAAATGTCCCAAAAGATTAATAAAATGCCTTCTTGTAATTTAAAGCCACAGAGTGCATGGTAACATTAATAGTATTAACTTACCTTGAACAAAATCCTAGTCTTGTAGATACACTAAAAATTGAAGGGTTTTTTTTCCCCAACTACAAAGGTAAATCTTGTAGAGTAGGCAAGGCGGGTGAGTTCCGGCACCTTTTTTTTTAACAAAAAAAGCACTGCTCCACAGCAATTCTAAGCAGGCAAAGCAGCCTATTAAATATTATTTGGAAGTTTAGGCAATTTTCACTCCCTTAAACAAAAGATGATTTCTATACTTTGATGCATAATGGGTATATAGCTGCCTGGTTCTATTCAATATCTGGGCAAGAAACCAGGATGTCTCTGGCATCCTGTCTGAATACAGGCAGGCAATTTTTGTTTAGATCTTCAAAGCCAGCCTGCTGACAATTTAAACACAGAATTATTCAGAACCTTCAAATAAAGAAATATAAAGATATAAATTTACAAAAAAGATTTGAAAATAAACACTACTTTTTAATTTTAGTAGGAAGAGTACAAATTCAGTTTCTTGAAATGAAAAAATCAATTTTTAAACCCCCAAGCCCATAAACCCAGATTGTTGGGGGCAATTAAGCTGACTTTGTAATAATGCCGCTTGGGGGGTGTGTGAAAGCCCTAATAAGCAGGCATATACATAGAATGAAGGCTACTGCTAAGCTTGTAAGCCGCCCTGAGTCTTCGGAGAAGGGCGGGATATAAATGGAATAAAAATAAAAATAAAATAAATAAAATAATTCATTATCCAATAAATGTTTTAGGATTCTAGTTGGAAAAAAATAGAAACCAAAAATAATAGTGAGTTGGAACATGAATGAACATACTAAACTCTAGTACAATGAAAGTTCGAACAATTCGCCTTATGACCACCAACTACTGTATTCATACTTCAACCACAGCAGACCCTTTAAAAACAAAAACGCGGCCCTTCCATCTCTATGATTTTTGTGCCTGAGGGGGCCTCATTGGAAGGCCCACAGTTCTTGTCCTGACCAAGCCTGAGATTATTCAATGTTTTACTTCACCCGTATATCCCTATGCACTCACGCAAGAAATGTTGACATTTAGAGGAAGCTGGTGAAAAGTGTAAAACTTTTTTTCCTCAGCCCTGGCAGTTGAAATGCCGGACTTCTGGCAATACGGAAGATACCTATCCCTCTCTCCCGACATGCACTGCGTGGCCGGTTCCCAGGGAGGCGGTGTCTGGAGCGCCAAGCGGAGAAAGAAAGAGGAGCTCCGGGAGAAGAGCGTGGATCTGGTGCGGGGTGGAGCTTCGTCCGTTTCGGGTCGCTGGTCCTTCAGCTGAGCCGTCGGTGTCCGTCTTCTGTCCTACCTCACAAGGTCGGGGACGGGGGGAGCGGGGGGTACTGGCCTTGCTGAGCCGCTCGCCCACCCCGGAAAAATGCCTCTCTTCACCAGCAACCCCTTCGATCAGGATGTGGGTAAGTGTGAGGGAGGCCCACCTGTCGTCACGCCAGCTTGGGCCCTGTCCGGGGCTGTCCTCTTCCTGGACTTAGGCCCTCGCCATGTCGTCATCGGGGTCTTTGTGAGGCTCTGCTTCATCCTTCCCCATAATGGGACTCGCGTCTGTTCCCTTCGTCGCAGAATGCCCTGCCTTGGATTTTGATCTGGGGACTGGAGCAAAGCGAACTTGGGCTCCCCAAATTAGGCGAACCGTGTTTAAAACCATCCTTTCTGGGACACGGTGCCCTTCATAATCATTAGCCAGTTTCCTTCCTCCCGGTCCAGGGTTCTTGGAAGTGGGGAAAAGTTCCCTTTTATCTTTATTCTCTACCTTAAACCGTTTATAGCGTGAACCCGCTTAGTGTTTTTAACGTTATTTTCGTTATCCTAGGAATTTACTCCTTTTCTGCTTGTTATAATGGCTCCCCCTCCCCCGCAAATTGAGGGTGATTCAAAATTAGCCACGTTTGCAAAATAAACTATTCTCCCAAAATACTAGCGCAAGTAATTAATTTTAGTGCAATATACCACGTGGGATTTTGAACTGTGTTGTATATTTAGAAACATTAAATGGAAATGTACTACCTATTGTACTTTTTACAATTTTTAAATAGTATTTCTTTAGTTTTTCTCTTGAAGCTTTTAACTCTTTTCAGGAACTTTTTAAACTGATACTACTTCAGCATCATGCTTGAGTATTATATGATATTAGTGGTTTTCAGTTTTATTGACTCACTGGCTTTTTCTGTTGTAAACAAATCTGAAGAAAGCCTTATAATAATGAAATAGCTATTGTCTTATGTAGACTTTCATCTCTGTGATTGGAAGTAGCTTTTAACTTTAAGTATATGAGGAGCACTCCTATAGTAACATTGAATATTATAACTAAAGGATGTTTATCATTTTCATATTTTATAGTGCCTTTGGGGTAAAAAATTTATACAGTGCAACTATATTATATTGCAAAATTGATTTGCTTATTTGCAGTGAATGATTAAATAACTTCTTATTTTTTCCAAGAGAAAGATGTGAACGGAAAGTCCAGAGGTTAAGGCAGAGTTAAGGCAACTTGATATTTTAGGCCAACATATCCTTGGTGAACATTGCCAAACGAGATTGGTTCATCAGAATCTTTTCCATACAGAGTTTAATGCTAAGAATCTTCAGACTTAGAGTTATATGATATGTAGACAAATGGAAATGTAGACTGCTGTAATTTGTTGCCAAAGCATGAAGGATATTCAACAAATATGAAATAAATTTAATTCTGTTTATAACTTAGATAGTTATACACAGTCATCAGTGATTCATAGGAACTTGTGACATGTTTCTCACAAGGCTGCATTAGTTAATATGCAGTAAACAAACAATATATTAATGGAGAGTACTTCATTTGTGTTAAAGTCTACACTAAGTAATTCAAGGATGACTTCTCAGAGTGACACAATAAATGTTTTACAAGCACTGCCTTGTTTTATCAAGCTGCTAGAGAAGCAATTTGTTAATAGATCATACTCTCCTATCTACATTTTATTTTCCTATCAGGATTTTCTAGCAGAGAATTTAGGAACAGGCTTTTGTATGTAAGCTCTTAAAATCACATCCCTATACCTTCCTGCTATAATGAGTTGTTTAAATAATTGGACTTTCAAGATTTGAAATTAAGGCATAGAATAAGAAAAAGAGAAGGAGATATAGCTAAATCTATTTATTTATATTTCTGTCGATCAGAAGGTTGGCAGTTTGGTGGGTTGAATCCCGAGTGCTGCGTAACAGAGTGAGCGCCTGTTACTCGTCCCAGCTTCTGCCAACCTAGCAGTTTGAAAGCATGTAAAAATACAAGTAGAAAAATAGGGACCACTCCGGTGGGAAGGTAACAGCGTTCTGTGCGCCTTTGGCATCTAGTCATGCCGGCCACATGACCACGGAGACGCCCTCTGACAAGCGCTGGCTCTTCAGCTTTGAAACGGAGATGAGCACTGGCCCCTAGAGTCGAAAACGACTAGCACGCATGTGCGGGGGAACCTTTACCTTTACCTATACTTTTTATTATATTATACTCATTTATTATATATCTTGATATCTTTCTATTCTTGCAAAAAATAACATCTATATACTGCTTCATAAACTGTCTTTTTGTTCCTTAAACATCTCGGCTCTTTCCTTTGAGAAGCTAATTAATTCCATCCAACTATGATTTTTTTCTGTTTTTCCCCTTCCTCTCAAGCCTTTCACTTTTCATTTATATTTAATTTAATTTAATTTAATTTGTATACCGCCCTTCTCCTAAAGGACTCAGGGCGGTGAACAGGGCAATAAATACTAAAATACAGAAATACAAAAATTAAGAAGAGATTAAACCAATGCCCAATGCAACAAATAAATTACATAAAAACAGTGATAAAACCCAAACCCATCAGACCAGGCCGGCTTGTTCAAACAAATAGGTCTTTAGATCACGTCAGAAGGAGCGAAGGTCGGGAGCCATCCGGAGCTCAACTGGTAAACGGTTCCACAGATCAGGCGCACCCACAGAGAACGCCCTGCCCCTGGGGGTCACCAGTCGGCACTCTCTGACCGGTGGCACCCTGAGGAGGCCCTCTGTGTGGGAGCGCACTGGGCGGAGGGAAGTTGATGCCGGCCGCAGGTGCTCCCTAAGGTACTCCGGACCCATGCCATGTAGGGCTTTAAAGGTCATTACCAGCACCTTGAATCATATATATCATTCGCTATTCAATCCTCATTCATTCTGTCAATGTGAGTAGATCACTTAGGTCTTTTTTATTGGTCATTCAGTTTTGTAATTTATTCACATTTATTCAGCATCCATTTTTTTATTGTATGCACCACACATATTTCTCAGATCACCCACTCCACTTTATACAAATTTTATGCTTCTTCTGGTATAACCATTGTTTATTTTCATACAAAACTGTGCAGAAGCACACAGGTATATGACTTAGTTCAATAAATTGTTCCTAGTAACAAACCATATACTGCCTTTCTACCAGCATTCCCACATCTTTAAATTTCTTCATCAACTTTCCCATCTTTTAGGAAATCAGGTAAAGCCCCAATCACCAGGCCGTGGACCAGTACCGGTCCATGACTTGTTAGGCTCCGGGCCCCACATGAGGCCGGCGAACAAGCAAAGCTTCATCTGTGCATGTGCAGGATCTAGTTTGCACATGAAACCATTCCCCCCCCTCCCCGTCTGTGGAAAAAAAATTCTTCTGAAACTGGTCCCTAGTGCCAGAAAGGTTGGGGACTGCCGAAGTAAGGTACATATTTTTTTCTTGATTTTTTGCCATTTCTATACAGGTATTTCTTGACTTACAACCACAGTTGAACCCATTTCTTTTGTTAAGTGAAACATTAAGTGAATTTTGCCCCATTTTATGACTTTTCTTTCCACAGTTGTTAAGTGAATCTGGCTTCCCCATTGACCGCATGTCAGAAGATCACAGAAAGTGACCACATGATCCTGGGATATTGCAGCTGTCACAAATATGAGTCAATTGCCAAGCATCTGAATTTTGATCATGTGATCATGAGGATACTGCAATGCTCATAAGTGAAAAATGATCATTTTTTCAATCCTGTTGTAACTTTGAATGGTCACTAAATGAACTATTGTGAAGTAGAGGACTACCTGTATAACTTACAATAATTGTGTTTTTTACATGTATGCTTTCATAACTTGTCTTTTTATAAGGGAGTAATATGACATTCTTCATTGGGTAAGATGAAATATTCACACATGAATAAGCAAACCACAGCCATAATTAGATATTTTTCCTGCTACCCTGTTTATAATTTCAGCCATATTATTTTACAGGGTTCTCACAGTATTAAAGTATTTTAAAATGAAGGACATAAATAGTTTTGATTGTAATGTAGCATGTAAGACTTTTTTTAAAAAAAAATCCATTATAGTTCTGCCTTTCAGTAGCCTTCAGTTTTAAGATGGTGACTATATGCTATTCAGTCTACAAGGCTTTTATATCTTGTATGCTGGCTAAAAATTGTAACAAACTAAAAATGAAATAGATGATAACTAGCAGTAACATATGGAAGATAAACATTATGGATAAAAGTATTTTATTTAATTACTTTAATTTTGACTGATTTTGTATTATGGCTAGTGCCACTAAGTAAAACAGTGACTAGATTTACATATTTATTTGTTTATATCCCGCTTATATTATTTTTACAAATAACTCAAGACGGAGAACATATCCAACACCTCTTCCACCTCCTATTTTCCTCACAACAATCCTGCAAAGTGAATTGGGCTGAGAAAGAGTGAATTCCCCAAGGTCACCCAGTTGACTTTCATAGCTAAGGCAGGATTCATATTCTCTTGCTTTCTAGCCTGGTGCCTTAACCACTACACCAAACTGGCTCTCTGCATATTCTACTAAGTTGCATACTCCCTTATGCTTAGGCACCATTATGAATAGTTGGGTTCACATCATTAAATGCCACACTTGGGTTAATTAAGGTTCTGTGTTTCTTGTGTCTGTAAAGCTACAATAATTTATATTTTAATTAAGAGGAGTAGCATGAAAATATAATATTCTGCAATCAAATTTAAGATCTTTTAAGACACGGTTTGTTTCTTTTTTGATGTTTTAAATTTTTTTGTATGGTTAGCTGACTATAAGAAAGAATCATTTTGGAAAGGAATTAGAAGTTTGTATGTATTGCAATTCATCAAATTCTTGAAAAATCAGATTCTTCAAGATTATAGGAAGATCTTACTCCCATCCGATTGTGTTCTGGTTCCTACTTATTGTTATGAATTTTAATTTTAGTATTTTAATATTTCTATTTCTGTTTTTATACCGTGTTTCCATGAAAACTGCTAAGCTTGTAAGCCGCCCTGAGTCTTCGGAGAAGGGCGGGATATAAATGGAATTTTTTAAAAAAAATAAGACCGAGTCTTATATATTTTTTTTGGACCAAAAGACCCCTTAGGGTTTATTTTGGGGGAATGTCTGACTTTGCAGCTGCCTACCCACTCCATCCCATTGTCTGGTTGCTTGTGGCTGCAGTGGGGCAGGAGAGCACACATGGCACCTGTGCTGCCGCCGCAAGGTGAGGTAAGGCAGGTAGGGGGATGGAGCTGCCCCAACCGCCCCATACCTACTTACCTCGTGTGGAGGATGTGTGGGTGAGGCTCGGTCTCCTTACCCGATCCCCCTCTGCCGTTTTGGAGCCATGGGGGAAGTGATGGCGAAAGGTCTTTGCTGCGCATCAACTGCATCTGCTGCTGGAGGGACTTTCTTTGATCTGGGCCGCCTCCGGTTTTCCCTGCAGATCTCCCCGGTGATAGCTGCCTCCTCCACTAACTCTCCTGTGGCTTGCACTGTGACCAGGTGGCTCAAGCCTCACCTGCCACTTCCCTCCACCTGCCACACTGTTTTCTTTTGCAACCAGACTTAGCTTCTAGTCTTGTCAGTTCTTCATCTGAGCGAAAAGGTTTTGGGCGCTTATGGGGCACTTGGAAATGGAGCAAATTGCACCCCATAGGAGCCCAAACACTTTTCACCCAGAGGGAGACTGGAAGCTTCATCTGCTTGCAAATGGGCCACTTGGAAAGAGAGCTATTCACTCTTGTTTCCAAGTGCCCCATTTGCAAGCAGAGAAAGCTTCCAGTCTCCCTCTGGGTGAAAAGTGCATGGCGCATCGGGGTTGTCTGCCTCCTCCCTGCCTCTGCTGCAGTCCTCAGACTTCCTTGTGCTGCACTGTGGATGGGGCCGGTCCCCTATGCTCACCGCCTCTTGTATTGGCCATGTCCACCCCCCTGGTTTTATTTTTGGTTTAGAGTTTATATTATGCTCACCCAAAAAATTCAGGCTGGGGCTTATTTTCCGTGTGGGTCTTTTTAGGGGGGGAAGCACAGTAGTGCTTTAAGCTGTCCAGAGTCACTTGACAGTGTTAAGGCTGTGTATACATTTAATAAATAAAACAAATTAGCGTATGGAGTAGCAATGGTGAAATCTGTTGGGGAATTAATAATACTAATTGTAGAGGCACCATTAAAATAAGGATATTAGATATTCAGTTTGATTATGTTTTGTGCACCTCTGAGTAAGTGTTGATTCCTATTTGCTGCCCGGGCTAATCCCTGCAGTTTTCTTGGCAAGATTTTTGGAGGTGATTTTCCATTGCCCTCTTCCTAGATCTGAGAGAGTGTGATTGGCCCAAGGTCATCCAGCTGTCTGGGCCTAAGATAAGATTGGAACTCATAGTCTCCTGGTTTTTACCCTGAAGCCTTTAATCACCACACAAAATTGACACTCTCAAATCTATATGCAAATAAAACCTTAGTTAGCTATAGTGCGTTTGATCCATTATTGTGAAAGTTTTTTCAGTATATAATTTGAATTTTATTTTGCACATGCAATTTCCTGGAGCAGGTGAGTTCTAAATTTTTAATTTTAATGTAGGACATAAATGGATTGCTGATATTAATGATATCATTTTATTAGTTGTAGCACTACTATCAGAGTAACTGTTGAATAAGATTCATTTTTGAGGTTCTAAGTGTAATATGGAATAAAAAATAAATGAATTTTGATCTTTAATCTTTGAGAGAAAACATCTTTACTTAGATTGAAATAGTATGCAGTCGCAGTACTTGGACAAGTATTTACAAAATAGAAATGCAGGATCGAAATCAAACAAAATTTTTTAGAAGGTGTGTTGTATCATGGGGATGATTGGCAAGCTCAGCATGATCTGTAAGGCTTTGGATTTAGACGGTATAATTATGCATGATTACAACAGATGGCAAAGAACTACAGAGCAGTCACAATTATTGTCACATATTTTCCATTATTTCTGTGAACTAAAGACTTTAACTGACCCACTTTTTGTGTTGTTCCTAGTTAGACTTAGAAGTCAGAAATTATGAATAGTTCCAAACTGTTTAAAAGCAAATATAGAGCATGCAAGGGAAACAAATTATTACTGGCTTGCAAGATCTACAGTGCTGGTAGCATAAATGTGTTGATTTGATGAAGCAATGTGTTAATGTTTTCAGTAATGAAATTCTGCTGTTAAATATGTTCACATTGCAAATATACATTCTTAAAATAGTAAAAAAATGCTATGCCTGCTTAAAAGAAAATTCATCTTTTAACAGTAGAATGACTTATATCACTTTAAAATTATCATAGTTAATTCAGTACGATTTTGATACTAAATTTTTACTCATACTTCACTTCTCTTTGTTAAGAGAAAGCAACTAGTGAAATGAATACTGCTGAAGACTGGGGACTCATCTTAGATATCTGTGATAAAGTTGGACAATCACGGACTGGGTAAGTATTGTTTGAATTAATTTGGCAATATTTGAAATAAAGAGCTTAAAAATCTAAAATGTGTAAAACACCTCTTGGGGCAAACGTAACATTGCATGTGGTAATGCTCAGGTTTGCAAATTGTTTATAGTTTTAGCTTTTTTTGCAGAAGGATATGAAATTTAGGAATGCATTTAGTAGAATTGTGTGCAGCTGATATAGAATATTTCATTAATCTTGGATTAGGCAGCCCATAATTGTAGCTTTCAGTTGTTACAATATTCAAGTACTCTTCTAATTGCAGTTGATCTTGTAAATAATGCAGTGAATTAGTACTTCTTATTTTCAAAATAAGCATTTCCAAAGCACTCTGAGAGTTGAATTCTAAGAATTGGCAACTAATCATCATAATCAAAGCATTGAAGTGACTGAGCAGTTTGCTATTTTTTTTTCTGGTGGGCTGCTAAAATATTTTTACCTGATGTATAAAATTGTATTAAATAAAATAAAATCATTTTTTTTGTTTTTATAAAAATACCCAATACTCTTAATAATATTTTGGAAATTAGATTTAAAAAAAACAGTTTATTTTAACAGAATTGTTTGGTATATATATAATTTGTTGTAATTTTTTTCTTTTACTTCATTGTCCTGTATAATGTAGATTTAAAAACTTTTATTGTAATCATTATTTATGCAGTAGCACCATATTTCCCTTATAGTCTTTTATTTCAATTGATTTCATGAAAAAAGACTATGAAGACAAATACAAACCAACTTTATCCATTTAGTTTGCCGTAATGAATTTGTATGTTTTAGTTGGTGTCACAAATATAACACCCTGTTAATTTCTTTGTTCTTGAATTTGTTTGGAAGAAGTTACATTATTTGAAACAAATTTTATGAATAAGGAAACTTTAAGAAGTACTATGTAGTATGGAGTATCATATATAACGCTTAGAAATTTAAAAGTTTCATTGAGCAGGGTAAAGACTCAGATCTTAAATTACTACTTGAATTTTATTTTTCCACTGCAGGCTATCATTCTGTATAATAATATTATTTGTTAACATTATTTTAATTTAGTCTTAAATTATTTCTTCATTTCCATGACTTGATATAAACTTTAAGATTATTGAAATGTACATATAGTATTTGTTCTAATATGATAGGCACAGATAGTGTTATTTTTAAAATGATAAATTCAGAACAGTAATACGTACAATAGCTTTTAATGTGTTTTGATTTTAAAATAGGTTAAAGTGTTAAAAGAATATTAAAAGCACTTCACAATTATGAACAAATAGTTCTGGGTAAAAAATTGAACTTTCTGGAAGCAAATCATTTATATAAATATAACTTTCTAAGTCTTGTACTATTTAAATAAACCAAAACTTTGAAACCAAGGTTTGTCATATAATTTAGGATATATATTTTGCTACATTTATCTTTTATTACTGCTTGATCGTTTATTTACAATGCTTTTCTGTAACATTATTGTAGATATTACCACAAGGCTGCAATACTGAGGCCTTCGTTGATATGCTGTATATTGTTGTTGTTCTTAGTTGCGAAGTCGTGTCTGACCCATCGCGACCCTATGGACAATGTTCCTCCAGGCCTTCCTGTCCTCTACCATCTTCTGGAGTCCATCTAGGCTCACGCCTACTGCTTTAGTGACTCCATCCAGCCACCTCATTCTCTGTCGTCCCCTTCTTCTATTGCCCTCAATCTTTCCCAGCATTAGGCTCTTCTCCAGTGAGTCCTTCCTTCTCATTAGGTGGCCAAAGTATTTGAGTTTTAGCTTCAGGATCTGGCCTTCTAAAGAGCAGTCAGGGTTGATCTCCTCTAGGACTGACCGGTTTGATCGCCTTGCAGTCCAAGGAACTTGCAGGAGTCTTCTCCAGCACCACAGTTCAAAGGCCTCAATTCTTTGGCGCTCAGCCTTTCTTATGGTCCAGCTTTCACTGCCATACATTGCAACTGGGAAGACCATAGCCTTGACTATACGCACTTTTGTTGACAGGGTGATGTCTCTGCTTTTTAGTGTGCTGTCTAGATTTGCCATGGCTTTCCTCCCAAGGAGCAAGCGTCTTTTAATTTCTTGGCTACAGTCCCCATCTGCAGTGATCTTGGAGCCCAGGAAAATAAAATCTGTCACTACCTCCATTTCTTCCCCATCTATTTGCCAGGAATTGAGAGGGCCAGATGCCATGATCTTGGTTTTCTTAATGTTTAGTTTCAACCCAAATTTTGCACTCTCCTTCTTCACCCACAACAAGAGGCTCTTTAGTTCTTCTTCACTTTCTGCCTTTAGAGTGGTATCATCTGCATATCTTAGGTTGTTGATGTTTCTTCCGGCAATCTTAATTCCAACTTTTGATTCATCTAGCCCTGCCTTTCTCATGATGTGCTCTGCATATAAGTTAAATAGGCAGGGTGACAGTATACAGCCTTGTCAGACTCCTTTCCCAATTTTGAACCAATCAGTGGTTCCGTGTCCAGTTCTCACTGTTGCTTCTTGGCCTGCATATAGATTTCTCAAGAGACAAATAAGATGGTCTGGTATGCCCATCTCTTTAAGGACTTGCCAGAGTTTGTTATGATCCACACAATCAAAGGCTTTAGCATAGTCAATGAAGCAGAAGTAGATGTTTTTCTGGAACTCTCTAGCTTTTTCCATGATCCAGCGTATGTTAGCAATTTGATCTCTAGTTCCTCTGCCTCTTCGAAATCCTGCCTGTACTTCTGGTAGTTCTCGATCCACATACTGCTGGAGTCTAGCTTGTAGAATTTTAAGCATAACTTTACTAGCATGAGAAATGAGAGCAATGGTGCAATAGTTTGAACATTCTTTGGCCTTTGGCCTTTCTTTGGAATTGGAATGTAAACTGATCTTTTCCAATCCTGTGGCCACTGTTGATTTTTCCAAATTTGCTGGCAAATTGAGTGTAGCACTTTTACTGCATCGTCTTTTAAGATTTTGAATAGCTCAGTTGGAATACTGTCACCTCCACTAGCTTTGTTGTTGCTCAGCTTTTCTAAGGCCCACTTCACTTCACATTCTAGGATGTCTGGCTCGATGTCAGTGACCACCTCATTGTGATTATCAGGGACGTTAAGCTCATTCTTGTATAGTTCTTCTGTGTAATTTTGCCACCTCTTCTTAATCTCTTCTGCCTCTGTTAGGTCCCTGCCATTTTGGTCCTTTATCATGCCCATTTTTGCATGAAATGTTCCTTTCATCTCTCCAATTTTCTTGAAAAGATCTCTGGTCCTCCCTATTCTATTGTTTTCTTCTATTTCTTTGCATTGTTCATTTAAGAAGGCATTCTTATCTCTTCTAGCTATTCTTTGGAATTCTGCATTTAATTGGGCATATCTTTCTTTTTCTCCCTTGCTTTTTGCTTCCCTCCTTTCCTCAGCTATTTGCAAAGCTTCCTCAGACAGCCATTTTGCTTTCTTGCATTTCTTTTTCTTTGGGATGGTTTTGGTTGCTACCTGTTGTACAATGTTGCGAACCTCTGTCCATAGTTCTTCAGGCACTCTGTCTATCAGATCTAATTCCTTAAATCTATTTGTCACCTCTACTGTATATTCAACAGGTATATGATTTAATTCATACCTGACTGGCCTAGAGCTTTTCCCTACTTTCTTTAATTTATATTATTTATATTATTAATGCTGTATATTAGTGCTGTTTAAAGGTTCTTTTGTGTTATGTCAGTGTTATTCAATGTTGCTATGAGAATTGATCTTTAGGTACATTCAAACCTATGAGTCCCTAAACTAAGCAAAATTAAAATTCAGCTTTTCAAATAAGACTTAAATTATGGAGTGCAGTTGAATTATTTGTTTAATTAAATACATAAGTTTCAGTTAACTAGTAAAAAAGCAGAATGAAATGATTGTCATTAAACAGCAAAATAAATTTGAATTAATATATTGTATTACGTGCCTTATTCTCTAATGCGTCTTAAAATATATGGTTGTAATGATAAATATTCAGTTTATTACATGCCTTTCTTCATTTTTCATATAAAATAAGAACATAATCATTTTACCAAAAGTATAATGGAGACTACTGCCTGGAATTTGACAAGATTGCAGTTCCATGCAGTGTGAAATAATCATATTATTTGGCTTGTGCTTTATAATTAGTAGTGCCAAAATGATGCAGCAATTTACAAAACATAGAGACCACCAAATAAAGATATCCCATATAAAGTATAATTAAACTAATGTTCCCTTCAGCTGCTTATTGATATTTGACGAAAAATACTGTATTTTTATACCATTATTATTAATGATATTATTAATGTGTGTGTTTATATATGAACATAGCTAATATTTCTGTCTTCTGTCTTCACAACAACAGCCTTGTGAGGGGGTTAGTCTGAGAGGGAGCCACTGGTCCAAAATCAGCCAGCTTTCATCCTTAAAGGAGGACTAGAACTCAAAAACTCTAGGTTTCATCATCTACATCAAAGTGATTCTACATGTTAACATAATCTATCAGGCCTAAACTCAAAAATGATACAGTGAAATTGAATCAAGTTCATCCACTGACTCTTGCTATCTTTCTCCGATTGCTGACAGGGCATATCCAGTCTTACCCTATAGTATGGGAGGCAGTTGCCTTGGTTTTTTCCCAAGGCTCTTGCACTGTTCATCATGAAATATTTGTTAGGGTTTTCCTAACAAATTTTTCTCATATTCATTCAAATTAAATACCTCTTAGATAGAATTTTGAGATGTTGCTTGAGATTTCTTTGAATTTTAGGTGAAACAGATTATCTGGATTCCTTCAAATCTGGATTCAGACTTGGGTGTGGAACCAAAACAATATTGTTTTCTGGTAGATGGACTGTGTTGGTATCTAGATAGTGGGAACATAACCGTATTCATCCATACATCTCTCAGCAGCTTTTGATATCAACAGCAATGCTAATATATTGGACCACCTGTGGGGGTTGGGAGTTGGAGGAGCTTTCTTTTTCAGTGGTTCATTTCTATATTAATAATGGCAATTCCAATCAGCAGCAGTAGAGAAGAAGCAGTTCTGTTACTGGGTGCCCTGTCTGTTGCAACAGGACTCTGTTTCTCCACACTACAAATCAGCATGCATAAGACATTTGGAGGAGGTCATATGCTGTTTTAGGGTGAGGTCTTATCTATGCACTGATGATATTCAGCTGAACACCTGCTACTTTAGATCACCCTGCAGATGCTATTGAAATCCTAATCCAATGTATATGTAATGGCATATAAGAATGATCTTGGGAGGCAGGAGAAGGGGCCATAAACTTGACAGTGGTATGACAAGTGGTGGCTGAATCGGCAGAAAGAATGTGGGTGTGAGAAATATTCCACAAGGGACTTTCCCTAGTTTCTTGTAATGTTCGGGAAGGAGTGATGTACTTTCAGAGTTGGGAAGATTCTGTTAATGTAACCTTACAATAAAGTTGTACTTCTGGGTGTGCTTTTTGTCTGTATTATCTTGCAAATTTGACCGTGTGGAAGTTGTGAGATCTGGATGGATAGAACAAACTCCCAGCTAGAGGTAATTGATGTTTGTCCTGAAACACCCTGGCTTCAAGTCTGTTGGCTTTGGATGGAATCACTGTTCTCCTGAGGGGAAGGTCCACCCAGGACCTATGTCTCCTGCTGGAATGTCAGGTGGGAACCATGGCCAGGATGTCATTTGATAAGCTGAGGCTGGTTGAGCCAACTGGTTCTTTACCTAGGCTGGGATGTTTTTGGCAACAAATTATGAATTTATCATCATCCATTTAGGTGATTGTACACATGGCTAGTTTGAAAATAAGTTGATGCAGTATTCTGCAGGGATGCTAATGGATAAGAACAACTATGCAAGCATAACATCTTTTTCCCATGTTTGTTGCATTGGCTGCCAATTACCTCTTGAATCCAATTCGGAGGGCTATTTTTAACCTATAAAGTCCTTAGTGCCTTTGCTTCAGGGTATCTTAGGAATTGTCTCCTTCAGGCTGTAGCAGCTTTGGTCAATATATTTTAAAACCTACTGATTTTATTTGTTTAGGCCTAAGGACTGTCTTCGTTCTATTATGAAGAGGGTGAACCACAAGGATCCTCATGTTGCTATGCAGGCATTGACCGTACGTGGCTTTTTATTTTTTTAAGAAAATTTTAAAATAAATTTAAATAGTTAAATACCTAATCTCAATTTTTCCCTCTTATCTTTAGCTTCTTGGAGCATGTGTCTCAAATTGTGGTAAAATATTTCATTTGGAAGTATGTTCAAGAGATTTTGCAAGCGAAGTAAGCAATGTACTAAATAAGGTAATATAGTTTAAAGTTGGTTATACAGCTATCAGTTTAGAAGAGAGATAGATACTATGAGAGACAGATACACTTCACCATGAATAATATATATATGGATAAATAATTATATGATTATAATAGGAATGCTGTTCTTTAGCAAAAAATATAATCAAGGATTTTTAAGTTGAAGTGAGCAGTAATTCATAAAATAAATTGGTCCTTAATATGCTTATATGCTTTTGTTAAATTATCAAATAGAAATCAAGGTTGGGAAGGGAAGACAGAAAAAAGCCCACCAATGTTTTTATTCTAGCTATCAGAAATCTTAGTGTATATTGATCTGAATAAATTTCCAAGGAAATGATGTTCATATTGTCTGTACTCTTGTTAATTGAATACAGTATTTAAACGGAATTTTGTAATAATAAAAATCAGTCATTAAAGTTTATGAAATTCCTAAAAGAACTGAGTCCCCTATGGAAGCCTGAAAAAAACTGGCTATTTTTAAGAATAGCCAACAGTTTATATATTTGCATGAAGTTAAAAGCATATATTCAAAAACATTTTTGAAAAATGGTTTGGTACCCTCTGAATGCTATTAGAAATTAGTCCATTTATCCATTTGTCCTATGATATCAAATATTTAAGGCTGAGTCTGATGATCTTATTTTATAGTAAATATGTTACGCTTTTCACAGGGTCATCCAAAGGTCTGTGAAAAGTTAAAAGCCCTCATGGTGGAATGGACAGATGAATTCAAGAATGATCCTCAACTTAGTCTAATATCTGCTATGATAAAAAACCTTAAGGAACAGGGTGTCATGTTTCCAGTTATTGGTTCACAGGTATAGTGGTAATAAATAACTTATATTTGTATCACAAACTGTTCTTGCTTCCTCCATTTCTATTGCTTCTGTACTTCTAGTACATGTCCACATACTACTTCATACATAATCTTTTGTTTTTTAAATTACATCTTTCTATTTTTTGGCCTTCATTAGTTACATCAATTTTTAGTTCTTTTATTTTTATTCCATCTTTATTTTTTTTTATAAATAACTCAAAGATGTGAATATATCTAATACTTTTTCTTTCTCCTGGTTTCCTCATAACAACCCTGTGAGTGGATTGAGCTGAGTGTCTGTCCAAAATCACCCAGATGTTTTTTTATACCGAAATCTAACTATAATTTTCTTAGTCTTCCTCTTTCACCATTCACTCTTACTTTATATGGAAGGAATGACATTTAATTATCTCTGTAGAACTGGTTAACTTCAACATACTTCTTTCATATTGTTCACTCATTCGGTATTCAGTCCATATTTGTTCAGCATTTATTCTTCATCCTATCTTGTTTATCATACACATTTCTCAAGTAAACAATTTGCACTGTATTGATTTCCCGTCTCAGGCCACCAACTTGGTTTTTTATACATTGATTTTCAGATACGCCAGTACATAATACAATTTGCCTAATGTTTGCTGCTACTCACGTGGGTTCTCAGTCACTGAAGAAGGAATTGACAAGACCTAACTTGACATCTTCTAATCCTCTAAAAAAATTACCACCAATTGTGCTTTTGCAAACAGTAAAACTTGCAGTTGTTACTATATTCAGGACTATTGATTTTAAAACTCATCCTTTCCCAGAAGCTGTCAGAATTATGTAGCCTGAGTGGTGAAGAAGCATGTCTAGTGAAGCCTAGCACTCATGAACCCTCCTCTAACCTTGAAAAATGGCATGCCTGACCTGTTGTAACAACTACAGACTACTTTGTTCCACAGCAAAGAAATCAGTGAAGCAAACATAATGAAGTATCACATTCATATCCATAGGTGCTATTTTTTATAATGACAAAGGCACTTAAGTGCAAAAAGATTGCTTTTTTAAATTAATGAATAAGTTACTATTACCTAGATAACATAGATTATGTTCTTATATTTTAGGTGTTTTTATCAAATCTCAAACAGATACACCAAGGACTGTCAATTCCTGTCATGCTTACATTCCATGAACTTAGGCTGAAGCTTAAGTAGTTTTTTTTTTCCTGAGTAGGTGTTTGGAGAATTGTGCTTTTTAGAACAGTATGCTCCCTGCATAGACCATTGCTCTACTTGACTTTTCAAAGCCAGTTGGAAATATGTTAAAAGAAAACAATGGGATTTTTAATATATTGAATATACTGCAGTGATTTTTTTTAAAAAATGTAAGTGTTGTTTCTCTATGTTTTAATCAGGCTGCAGAACAAGCAAAAGCAAGCCCAGCTCTAGTAGCCAAAGATCCTGGAATAGTAGCAAATAAGAAAGAAGAAGAGGATTTAGCTAAAGGTTGGTTTGACTTAAAAACAATATAAACATTCAACATTTACAGGTGGTATTTTAAAAATTTAATAAAAACCGATCATTGTATAGTTAATATGCTTTATTAGATGATGTATTTATATTCTTTGTATGAAAATGTAGTTTTTGAACATGTAACATATCCAATAGCTTTTTGTTGTGAAATGAAAAAGTAGAAAAAAAAGCTGGCCTAAACAATGATGCCAAAACAACTTTATAACTGGTATGTGAACAGATGTACTTGAACTAAAGCCTAATTATTGCTGAGGACCAATTAATTATGAAAGAAACAACCATTTTTCAAGGAAGTAGAGACCAGAGTATTTGGCTTAAAAAAAAGAATGATTATAAAACCAGCTTTGTAAATAGGAAATCAAAAGAAAATATTAAAAGATTCTATAATGTTTACATATTATTTTAAACGTTAGTGAACATTGTTCAGAAGGGATTCTACAGAGCCTTGAAAGTAACGTAAGACTAAGACAATACCTGTGTTATCTTAATCTTATTTTACTTTCAAGGCTCTGCAGAATATATTCTGACCAAATTCCATTAATATTTCAAATAACCTGCAAAGAAGAAGAAAAATTGTTACAAAAAGATTTCTTTCAAAATATTAAACTGCAATCCAAATAAGAGCACCAGAAAGTAATTCAAATGTGAGAAGTCATGAACGCTAGGGACAAAATCCTAATTTTTGCACTGCATTTAATTGTTGGTACATGATAATTTTACTAGTATTACTGTTATTACTTTGCATATCTGATATTGAAGATTAAGCTGACCAGAAAATATAATAATACTTGGATTAAATCCTACTTTTCCATCAGAGGAGAAAGATATTCAAGCTGGCTAATAATACCATGCAACATAAATTAAAAACAGAATTAACACTATACAAAAAAAAGATTAAAAGCCAATAAAATCTGATGACCATTATTAATTTATTACTCTGTTAATTAATATGTTAGATTAAATGGGAAATATATATTTTAAAACTGTTTTTGATGACAGAATGGATCAGCCACTACTCCTAAGGGGAATTCCACTGCTTAGAAATGACACAGGAAAAAAGTATTTTTTAGTTTAAACAAACATGTCTTACATATATATTTAATATATCTTTTAAATTGGTATTTGATAGGTCTTCTCATATTTATACTTTATGAAGTATTTTTCCTCTTTCTTTTATTCTGCCCCCCAATAATTGCTTGTTAAGTTTGAGTAGTTTTTTTAAAAGTATGTTATTCAAGAATATTACAATGCAAACATGAGAATCAATTCATGAACTTTCTCTCTTAGTAGGCATAATTGTATTATCTTCAGTATAAGTTATGCTGTGCTAATTTAAATGAATTGTCATTTTTTAGTTTACTTTTGATGATATGCATATAATCATACAACTTAAATGGCATAAATTTAATGAAAATTTATTTTCTTTCTTTATTACTTCACAGCTATTGAATTATCACTGAAAGAACAAAGACAACAGCAAACACCACTTTCCACTGTTTATCCAAACACTACAACACTCTCAACAAATCACAAACACGAGGGGCGAAATGTTAGAGCAATTTATGATTTCGAAGCTGCTGAAGATAATGAATTAACATTTAAAGCTGGAGAACTTATCACTGTTCTTGATGACAGGTAAAAGGAGTATCTCTTGGACATATAGAATTGTTAAATATCTTGATATGTACTTATTACTTTCAGTTATCATAATGCTGTGCAGCTCAGTAGAATGTGGCCTACGTTTTAATTATCTTTGGATCATCATATTCTTTTGATTCACTTGAATCAGAATATGCTTAACTGTTAGGCATAACTTTAGTAGCCTAATGTTACTTGTTTGCTTTTTTCAGTCTTTGTGCTTTTTTTAATGAAAGGACATTGAAAAGCCCTTAAATATAGTGGGCTGAATCCAAGCATACCACTTTCAGAAAAGAAGGCCATTTTATGTAGAAAACTATTAGCACTACATATGAATACAGTTACTTCTTTAATCTAGATTTCAAAAGGTTGATGGTGGTCCTTGCATTTAAGTGAACACAAGTATAATTTCCTCTTTAGATCTGCTACTTGAATATATTGAGGTTGAAGAGTAGTGGTGGGGCAGAACTGCATTTGTGATCTCTTTTTTATTCCACTTTGAGATCTCCATACAAATGTCTGAATGGAGCTGGTCCTTTAGAGCAGATGTCCCCGACCTTTTGGGCACCTGGGACCAGTTCTGTGGAGCAGAGTTTTTTCATGGATCGGAGGGGACGTGATTTTGTGTGCTGCCTGCATCTCACACATGGGGCTTTGTTTGTGCGGCCCAGTTGCTGGCATGCCGTGGCCCAGTATTGGTCCATGGACCGGGGATTGGGGACCCCTGCTTTAGAGCATCAGAAAGTATGGTTTTGTAAGATGTTATGCCATAAACTCTGGTTCACGCATAGGACTTAGGCATTTGTTGATAATGCAAACAGTCTTCAGTTTACATTTAAATCAGGTACAGTGAAGGGAAAAAAATATTTGATCCCCTGCTGATTTTGTTCATTTGCCCACTGACAAAGAAAGGATCAGTCTATAATTGTAATGGTAGGTTTATTTTAACATTGAAAGATGGAATAACAATTAAAAAATTCAGAAAAATATATTTCAAAAAAGTTATAAATTGATTTACCTACTAAGCCCCAACCACACTAGCCTTATAAACCTCTAAGCCCCAGCCATATTCTACCCTATTAAGCCTTTAAACCCAAGCATATTCTAGCCTACTAAACCTCTAATCCCCAGCCACACACTAGCCAACTAAGCCCCAGCCACACTCTGGCCTACTAAACCTCTAAGCCCCAACCACACTCTAGCCAACTAAGCCCCAACAACACTCTATCCTACTAAGCCTGCTAAGCCCCAGCCACATTCTAACCTACTAAGCCTCTAAACCCCGGCCACCTTCTAGTCAACTAAGCCTCATGCACATTCTAGCGAACTAAACCCCGGCCACACTCTAACCAGCTAATCCCCATCCACACTAGCCTACTAAACCTCTAAATTATCAAAAATTGACTGAGATGGAGAAGAATTTAGACAGCTGGAAAAACATTCAACTCTCAATCCTAGGACGAATTGCAGTGATTAAGACCCATATTTTGCCAAAGTGGTTATACCTATTCCAAACTGCTCCTGCAAAACTAGATAAGAATTTTTTTTAAAAACTAGAACAGATAGTTGGTAGATTCATATGGAATAATCGAAAGCCGCGTATTAAAAGAAGAACGCTGCAGGAGCACAAAACAAGGGGAGGACTGGGGCTCCCACATTGGGAGCTGTATTATCATGCCTCTGCCTTGGCTTGGATTAGGGACTGGGTTGTGTTATCTAGAAGGAGGGTGTTAACTATTGAAGGATATAACTTAACGCAGGGATGGCATGCCTATCTCTGGCCAAGGAAGGATAGTCAATATAAAGTTTTCTCTAATCATTATATTAGAGATGTATTGATAAACTCTTGGCGTATGGTGAGAGGGTGGATCTATACAAAAATACCTGGCTGGTTTACTCCTTTGGAAGCTGTAATTTATTCAACGTTACACAATCCAGACAGAAACTATAGGTATAAAATCTCATAGATCTGAGAGGCAATCTTAAATCCAGGGAGGAGTTACATTCTGGGGGTATAGAGTTGGATTGGTGGTCGTATTCTCAAATGAGCTCAAGGTTTAATAGGTTTAATAGGGATAAGCAGGAATTTGGAATCAATATAATCCCACAAGAATTAGACAGGATTTTATGGGGAAGTGATGCTAAATTTTTATCTAAGACCTATAATCTACTTTTGTTCCATGGGATGGAAGGGGGAACAATAAATGACGTAATGATTGCCTGGGGGAGAAATATTGGTCGCACTATAGAATTAGAAGAGTGGGAACAAATTTGGAAGAAAAATATAAAATTAACGTTAGCAACGGCATTTAAAGAAAATATGTACAAAATGTTGTATAGATGTTACTTAGCTCCCGCACGAATTTCAAAAATGTTTCCCAATGCAAATGACAAATGTTGGAAATGTGATTCTGCCAGGGGCACTTTCTACCATCAATGGTGGACTTGTCCAAAGGTTAGGCGTTACTGGACCAATATAAAAAATTGGTTATTTCAAATAACAGGATATGATCTTCAATTGGACCCAGCTATTTTCCTCTTGGGGATGAAGCCACAAGAAGTACCAAAAAATGTTTGGTATCTAGTAATACATATTACAACAGCGGCGCGTATGATTTATGCGCAATATTGGAAGACGATGGAAATCCCAACGGACTATCAAGTAATAGAGAAAGTATTACTATGCGCAAAGTCAGATCGAATGACATATATTCTCAAAGGGAAAAGTGAATCACTTTTCAATAAAAGTTGGGACTCCTGGTATTCATGGTTACAAAATAGAATATTTAATCTCAACGGGGGAAATACCAGATGATTGTGTATTATTATTTGAGGTATAGAATCTGGAGATATATACAATTATAGATTTCTAATATTTGGTAATTAAAGGTTACTTAGCCTGGGATGCATGAGAAAAAGAAATTAGGAGTAGTATTACACTCCCCGGTCCTGTCTAATGTTGTTTTTGTTTTTTTTGGTGTCTAGGATGTTTTGATGTTTTTCTATTTGATGCACTTTTCAGTATGTTGTAATAATGTTCTTGGTTTTTTTATTTAAAATTTGTTTAATAAAATAAAAAAAATAAAAAAATAAACCTCTAAATCCCGGCCACAATCTAGCCTACTAAGCCTCATCCACCCTCTAGCCAACTAAACCCCAGCCACACTATATTCAACTAAACCCATCCACACTCTAGCCTACTAAACCTCAAAGTCCCACACTCTAGCCTACCAAGCCCCATCTACACTCTAGCTCACGGGTTGGCAACCTGCAGCTCTGGAGCCGCATGCAGCTTTTTCCAGCCTTCTCCTGCGGCTCCCCATTTGCAGAGACAGAGACAGGCACTTGCGCTTTCCCTCCGTGTGTGTGTGTGTGTGTGTGTGTGTGTGTGTGTGTGTGTGTGTGTAAAACTCACGCTGTCCTCCGAGAAGCTGATGAGCTTATTGGGCAGGGCTCCTCCCTTTGCTGCGTCTCCGCAGGAAGAGACCCAGCCCAATAAGAATGTGTATCAGCTTGTCCAAGAAGAGCATGAAGCCAGCTTGCCAGGTGAACAGAAGATCGGAGAGAGGGAAGGAGAGAAAGGGAGGGAGGGAGAGAGAGGGAGAGAGAAGGGCAGCACAAGTGTCTCTCTTTCTCTCTGTCTCTCTCACGTGCACACACACCCACACCCACACACCCACAAACTGAGTGGGGGAAGAGGACTGGCAGACCAAGGGCAGAGAGAGAGAGAGAGAGAGAGAGAGGAGAGAGAGAGAGAGAGAGAGAGAAGGGAAGCGCAAGTGCCTCTGTCTCTTTCTCTCTCACACACACACACAACACACAAACACATTGAGTGGGGGAAGAGGAGTGGCAGACCAAGAGCAGAAAGAGAAAGGGAGGGAGAGAGAGAGAGGGAAAAAGGAAGGGAGGGAGAGAGGGAGGGAGGGAGAGAGAGAGAAAATATAAATATATGTGGTTGTCCTTACTGGACTTTTAGTAAAGAACGTTTAATGAAATATTTTGATTTTTTTTAATAAAGAGGTGAGGTATGGGGATAATTATGCTGTATTTAAAGATGGTAGATAAGCTACTAAAATTGTTTTTACCTGTTGGGATTAAGGAGAAAGGTTTTTTTTCCTTCTTTCTCCTATCCTTTTCTTTTTCTTCCCCCACAGTTTTTTTTTCTTTTCTGTTTTTCTGTTCGTGTTTTTATAGCTTGCACTGGCTTTTTATTTCATAACTACGAGGAGGATTCAAATAGACATTTTGAGTATTTTATTTGAAAGTAACTTTCGACCCAGTGTCTTTTTTGTGGAGTTCAAAACGCTTTTGTTGCATGCAGAAATAAAAATTTGTTTTCTTTGTAGCAGTTCATTGATTTCATAAATGTAGCACATTATAGTTTTTTTATACATAGCATAAAGGTAAAAAACAATATATGCAGTGTTATCTTCATTTTAGATGTCAAAAGGTTTTTTTTTTGCGCCTCCCAGTGTTTTCTTTTCGGTGGGAAATGGGTCCAAGTGGCTCTTTAAGTGTTTTAGGTGGCCTACTCCTGCTCTAGCCAATTAAACCCCTAAGCCCCATCTACACTCCAGCCTACTCAGCCCCAACCACACTCTAGCCAACTAAACATCTAAACCCCAACCATATACTCTACCCTACTATACCTATAAACCCCATCCACATCTAGCCCTCTAATCCCCCTGCACACACTTAAACTAGGAACTTATAAAATAAAATTGAAATCACATTAACATTATTTATTACCAGCCTATATAAAAACATGACTACAGCAACGAAATATCCATTTCCTACCCTGAAGCATTTAATGAAAGGCACATCAACTATGAACAAACCAGAGATCTTAACACTTCTTGATGAAAGAGGGCTTTTCCCCTCTGAGGCTCTCACAAAACCACAAAAGGTCGTGAAATAACCCAAACTGTGAGCACCTTAAATTGATTCGCCATAACACGAGGAAGGTGATAGTTAAAGATATAAAAAGCGGTTTTTGTGACAGAGTATCCTTCGATCAGGAAGGCTAGCTACCCGCTAGGTTGTTCACAGATGACTATGACGTACATCCAAAGAAAACCGTATAAGGGTAAGTATGAAATAGCACTCAATAGATAACCTTTATTGTCATTTTTTACTGTGGGCACAATGGCACAGATTAAAAATAAAATTTATTTGCTTGCTCTCGAAGTGAAAAAATACATTATAAACATTTAAACATACTATGTACAACATATGTATAGACCTACATCCTTACATGTAAGTAACATAAATGTTAGTCTCTGTCCCTCTTGAATACATAACGGAAGGAGGAAGCTTTAGAGTTCACAAGGTTAATATTGTATAGAACAAAACTATGACTGAATCTGGAAGTTCTGCTTCGGACACCACGAAGCCTCCTCCCAGAAGGTAACAAAAAAAACAACAGGTCGTAAAGAGGATGTGTAGTGTCCCAGACAATCTTGCAACACTTATATGCTATGTCCTGGATGGACGGGAGGGAACTGCCAATAATCTTTTCAGCCATCCTCACCACTCTCTGCACCGCCTTCCTATCTGAAGTAATGATGCTTCCAAACCAGACTGTGATGCTGTATGACAGGATGCTCTCAATCATCCCTCTGTAGAAAGTGGCAAGGACAGGGGAAGGAAGATGTGCTTTTCTCATGCAACACAGAAAATGCAGGTGCTGCTGTGCCCGCTTCACCAGTGTCTCACTGTTGAGCGACCAAGCCAGCCTACTTGTTAACTGCACACCCAGGAATTTGATGCTGGTAACCATCTCCACAGGTGAATCATTAATGCACAGAGGAGTGTGGCTGTGCTTGCCTTTTCTGAAATCGACAATGATCTCTTTGGTTTTTCCAATGTTTAAAACTAGGCTGTTTTCCTTACACCAGTTCACCAAACCTTCAACCTCCTTGCGGTAAGCACCCTCATTGTCTTGAATAAAGCCCACTACTGTTGTATCATCTTCAGACTTTACAATATGGTTGGTGGCAAATCTAGTATAACAGTCATGGGTCAACAAGGTGAACAGCAGCAGACTTAGGAGACAGCCCTGAGGAGAACCTGTTCTCAAGAAAATGTTAGAAATATTTGTTCCAGGTCACACATACTGGGGCCTGTTAGTAAAGAAATCAAGATCCACAAGGTGATAAAGAAAGTGAGGTTGTAATAGAGTATTCCACAATGCTAATGTATATTAGTAGTCTGATAAAGTTCCTTATCCAGCAGTAATGCTTCTTGATGCCATTGGAAATAAGCAGCAGATCAACTTTATTGCTTTGACGGTTGGACACATGTAATAGGTATGCACCTCTATTATATCCAAAGACATTAACACTGATGTTTCTTTCAAACATTGAAAACATTTTCATCAACAGCAACCAGGAATTTGATAGCGCTCCCATCAAACTTCTCTGCTTGTTTCCTCAATTCCTTTGTTATTCTGTAGAATATGATTTATCAGATTCAACACTTGCGTCACACGCCTTGAAACATTTATTGCCTTTTTCAGGTTGTTAATGGCTTCTTTGTTCACTAAAACGGGTGGAAGCGGAATGTACAACTTACCCTTTAATGGCATGTACTCGACAGTGTTTATCTCCAACCTTTGCATGGCCTTGAACCCCCAGTTACTGCCCTGCATCTGAAACAGTGCCATTGACTCCATTATCTTGTCAACAGCTTTGCTATACAGTTCGCGGATATCGGTCGCTTCTAATACAGCTTCTGATGTTTGAACAAAACAGAGCATCAGTGCTGATAACTTCTCTGCTTTTCATATCAACACGCTCCATCCCACAACAAAGAGTCAATTTAAATTTTGTCATGTGATTATTAGCCAGCAGATTTATAACTTCGTTTCTTGCCCTTCTTAGAAATGAAATAGCGTCCGACTCCTTCAATTCTGTCAGTAACATATTGCTTTGCAAATCCTTTGCCGTCTTGCTTTCTCTCACCAGCACTTTGTTCTTGTAAAGCTTGTTGGAGATAGATTTGACTTGAGTTTTGAGTGCTTTGAGTTTTTCATTCACAACTCTCTTTGTTTCCTCAGGTACATGGTTAATAAACCAATCAACAAATGGGTTGATGGTAGATTTGGTCTTTTCATAAACGTTGAATATTCGGGTTGGTGCTAGTGTAATAGGGACAACCTGTATATGTGGAACCAGCTCATTGAGTAGTGGGCTCATAGGTGTATCACAGCTACTAAGTAAAGTAATCAATTCAGCCTTTTTAAGCCTTGAATAACTCATTAATCCTTGTTTTGCAACAGCACGTAACTCATGAACGGTTTTGGTGTTCATAGTGGGAGCTCTTTTTATATAGCTGATAAAAGAATTTAATGTGAATTCACTTTTGCGTTGTGGGATACTCTGTTACAACCTCACTTTCTTTATTACCTGATTTCTTACTAACGCCCCAGTGTGTGTGAGCTGGAACAAATATTTCTAACCCCATTTTCTAGAGTATAGTTGGGGTTTAGAGGCTTAGTTGGCTAGAGTGTGGTTGGAGCTTAGTAGGCTGGAGTGTAGATGGGGCTTAGTGGTTTAATTGGCTAGAGTGAAGATGGGGCTTAGTAGGCTAGAGTGTGGTTGGGACTTAGAGGTTTAGTAGGCCAGTGTGTGGATGAAGTTTAGTTGAATATAGTATGCCTGGGGTTTAGTTGGCTAGAGTGTGGATGAGGCTTAGTAGACTAGATTGTGGCCGGGGTTTAGAGGTTTAGTAGGTTAGAGTGTGGATGGGACTTAGAGGTTTAGTAGGCTAGAGTGTGGGTGGGGCTTAGTTGGCAGAGTTTGGCTAGGGTTTAGAGGTTTAGTAGGCTAGAGTGTGTTTGGGGTTTAGAGGCTTATTTGGCTAGAGTGTTTGGGGCTTAGTTGGCTAGATGTGGATAGGGTTTAGTAGGCTAGAGTATGGTTGGGGTTTAAAGGCTTAGGATAGAATGTGGCTGGGGCTTAGAGGTTTAATAAGCTAGAGTATGGTTGGGACTTAGTAGGCAAATCAATTTATAACTTGAAATACATTTTTCTGGATTTTTGTTGTTGTTCTGTCTCTGTTAAAATAAACCTACCATTACAATTTTAGACTGCTCATTTTTTTGTCAGTGGGCAAATGCACAAAATCAGCAGGGGATCAAATATTTTTCCCCCTCATTGTAACTGGCTTATTCAGCTAGTATCCTCTGTTAGTGCATCTGTTCTGAAGCATTAGCCTTATTGAACAGATTCTTTTATGTGGCCTAATTTTGTAATTAGAAAATAGTTGGGATATGAAGAAGTATGAGCGAAATTAATTCATTTATTGTCATCTGAGAAATCTAAGGCAATAGCATACAACCATTTACTTTTGCAAAACACCCTGTAATGGCTCTAGGGGCTTACTGATTGTTTGCATGCCCATTCCCCAGCTATTTGGTCATTATAGTAAAGCACAGCCTGTAATTAAATTTTTGTGCAGCATTCTTTTACTGCATCAGAAAAACAGTTCTTCCATGAAGATTATTTGGAGTGAAATCAATATGTTGTGTTGGATACAATAATCATATTTAGCAGGCTTGTATATCCCTAATCCATTCCAAAGGTGACAGACAGTGTATAGAGAAGACAGCAAGAATGTCTAAAATCTAAACTAAAACTTCAATAAGAATGCATAAAATATTTTACTATAATTAATGAGTACATGTGACAGGGTACTAAAAATAAAACCTGAGTTATAGAAACAGAATAGACTAATCGAAATAAAGTGGATAGAAAATACAAGTTCTACATATTAAATGTTAGACTATTAAGTAAAAATATAGAAATTATTTTATTTTGTGGAAATATAACTAAATATGCACAGAACATAAATATGTACGTATAGTCTTTCACTTACAACCATTCATTTAACAATGGTTTGGGGTTACAGTGGTGCCAAAAAAAAGTGACACACCTTCCTTGAAGTGATAACGTTCATACCCCCCATGGTCATGTCATCACAATTTGGATGCTTGGCAACTGGCTCCCATCATTGACAGTTGCAATATCCTGTAGTCAGTTGATTGTGACTTGTGACCTTCCCAACTATCTTCCCAAAAGTAAAATTAATGGGGAAACTCTTCACTTAATGACTGCAGTGATTTGCTTAATGATGTTGATAAAACAGCCTTAAAATTGGATCATCACATGAAGATTCAGTCAATGACCACATCATGCACACTTTTGTTGTTGTTGGCTGCAAAGTCATGTCCGACCCATCACGACCCTATGGACAACGTTCCTCCAGGCCTTCCTGTCCTCTACCATCTTCTGGAGTCCATTTAAGCTCACGCCTACTGCTTCAGTGACTCCATCCAGCCACCTCATTCTCTGTCGTCCCCTTCTTCTCTTGCCCTCAATCTTTCCCAGCATTAGGCTCTTCTCCAGTGAGTCCTTCCTTCTCATTAGGTGGCCAAAGTATTTGAGTTTTAGCTTCAGGATCTGGCCTTCTAAAGAGCAGTCAGGGTTGACCTCTAGGACTGACCGGTTTGATCGCCTTGCAGTCCAAGGGACTTGCAGGAGTCTTCTCCAGCACCATAGTTCAAAGGCTTCAATTCTTTGGCGCTTAGCCTTTCTTATGGTCCAACTTTCACTGCCATACATTGCAGCTGGGAAGACCATAGCCTTGACTATACGCACTTTTGTTGACAGGGTGATGTCTCTGCTTTTTAGTGTGCTGTCTAGATTTGTCATGGCTTTCCTCCCGAGGAGCAAGCGTCTTTTAATTTCTTGGCTACAGTCCCCATCTGCAGTGATCTTGGAGCCCAGGAAAATAAAATCTGTCACTACCTCCATTTCTTCCCCATCTATTTACCAGGAATTGAGAGGGCCAGATGCCATGATATTGGTTTTCTTAAAGTTAAGTTTCAACCCACACGCTTACACACATACATATACTCCCTTTTTATCGCTCTGTAATCCCTTAATTCGGGTAGAGTCAGGGTGACTGGATGGAACTGAGCTGGCCAGATGCCCTTCCTGACACTAATCAAGAGTTTGCAGCAGATATTTTTTTCTTTGCACCCTAGGAGAGAAACATCTGCTGCTACCTAGGAGTGCACTTTCAACCTTTTGAATTGGAGCTAGTGACTTCACCACTAAGACACCATGCTGCTCATAGATACATGTATGATACATAAGATGTAGGAGCTAAAACCTGGACATAGTGTTAAGTGATATATAAAAAGAGTAGTTTTCTATGTAGGACAATAGAAATGAAAAAAAAAGTTTAATATAAACATAGGGCTTTGGTCTCATAGCAAGGCATAAATTAAATTGTCCTCAGGCCTACAGAAAAATTATTTTTTGAATCCTTTAAAAGTTAAGAATAGAATTTTGAATATTTGAAATGGTAAAATATATTTAGCAATTTTTTTCCTATTTATTCTTTGCATTGCAGTGTTTAATGCTTGTAATTGCCTGAATAGGAATTCCATTACTAAATAAAGCAGTTGTAAAGAATGATGTTATGTGACTGTACTTCTTAGTGATGGCACTTCCATTTGCCATCATTAAGCAAATTACATACCATTGTAAAGTCCAATGTCCCATGGTTCCCATTCAAATGGGTGCTGTAGTTGTGAAGTAATCACCAAGCATCTGGGTCACATTCATGTAACTGTGGGGACATAGCAATGGCTGAAATTTTGGGAAGTCCTAAGTACTGCTCTTTCAATGACATTGTAAATTTGAACGGTCTTTGAATGAGCAGTTATTAAACAAGAATCAACAGTACAGTAACAGCCAAATGCATTATTTTAAGCAAGAACATAAGCACAAATGTTTGAAATCATAATCCAAGGAAGATATTTTTAATTTTTATGGGCAGCAGGTCATTTGTAATACAGTAAAATTCCCTATCAGCAGACATTTCAGGCAATGACCAAATGCTTAAATTTAGTTGTTTTACATTGTTTATATTTTATGTGATTGTGTAAAATTTATTATGCTCCATAAATTGAACTTCACAAGGACTTAACTTTAACTAATATCCTCCTTTGTAAAATCAAGGTTTTATCAAACATGACTTTTACTGGGAAAAAGCTGCCTTTTAAAAATTCCTTGTGTTTCATATTCCTTAGAGTTCTCTGAATAGTTGTTCTTTATCTTAGTTTCAGATGAATTATTCATTTCTTAATAAACCTACAGATAAGTAGATAAGGGGGTGTATTTAATTTAGTGGCTTCAAGAATTAATCAAGGATGCTGTCCAAAGTATTTTGGTGGGTAGAAATGGGATGCAACTTGTCACTGCTCGACCTTTTATTTTTCCATTCTAAGTAATTATTTTCTTGATCTTTCACAGTGATACAAACTGGTGGAAAGGTGAAACTCACCAAGGGACAGGATTATTTCCTTCCAATTTTGTAACAGCTGATCTTACTGCTGAACCAGAAATGAGTGAGTAGCAACACAGTGAGAGAAAAGCCATGGATCATCTGGATAGATTGTGCAAGAATCAGAAAAAGGCTAAATAATTCCCTTCAAAAAGGATTTTAACTACTACAGAAAATATTTTTCTTTATTACAAAAGACCCTTAGTTTTATATTCTATTTATTTTACTCTGTATTCTTCTATCTTAGTCTCTATTCAATTCTAATTTATTTGTTCCATATATTCTAATTAATATCTCCTAATCTATTTCCATTTTAATTTAATCTGGGATATTTTTTTTAGCTTTCAATGCCCCCTAAATCCTTCTCCACCTCTGTCTGCAATTACTTGTGTAGTCTAATAGCTGTTTACTGGGTGGGTTGGAGTGTTTGTGTGTGGGGGGGAAGGCTGGCATCTTGCCTGCTTTTTCTATGCTTTGTGTATACTGCAGTGCTATCAGAGATTTAGTGTTGCTAACAGTTGGTGGCTGCGATTTCAAGTCAGGACTCTCTTTTCCTGATTTATTTGCCTAGGTGGAATATACTGTAGCTTCTGGAGTTTCATATCTCTAGAGTCTTTCTACTTTCCATTGCTGTGTTGCATGATTGCTAGAGCTAGTTACAACACTGCTGATGATACTGTAATGCTGGTTACTTGTTGGGGCTTACTGATCAGGTGTTGCTATAGGGAAAGGCTGGAAGCTTCTCTTGGCTGAGCTCAGTTCTCGGCTTCTTTCTTTCTCATGATCCCTTTTTTGTCATTACTACCACACTTTCTTTTCAGACCCCTTTGAAAATAGAGCCAAACTGCCAAATAAAGGAAGGGCAGGCAGGGGCACAAATAACTTTTTTGCTGTGCAATTTTCCTCTCACACAATTAAAATGCACAAGCTTAATTGTGGCATTTCTGATCTTGCCCACCTTTGCTCTGATAAAGCTAGATTATTTGCAGGTAGCCTTCACTGTTATTTGTTGAGTCATTTGCTTTGCTGTTCAAAAATAGCTTCACAGATTCCATCGAGTCTTTATCTCCTAACATATTTATTACTCTTAGAGAATAGCAGTTAGAGAATAATGAAGCTATGATTTCAGTGCTGAACTAAACTACCACCCATAATGGAACTACAGGATAGTCTGACCTCAGTGCTTGGGAAATTTATAGAACTAATCAGAAAAGCATTAGTGTGTAAATGTTATAAACAATGGATACCTGAATTCTGTATGTGTTTGTCAAAAACAAGTATTAGCAAGGTTTATACATTATTTTACAATCAAGTAGCTTTCATAACAGATAATGGAAATGCTGAAGATATATCTTTATTTCAGCAAAGCATTTCACATTGTACCTTATTACATTCTGAATAGGCAACTAATAAAATGAAGCTGGATAGGATGACAATTATGTGGACATAACTTACTTGAAAATTATATCCAGTTCACCAAAATTAATTGAAGTTGAGATGCTGTATGCTGATTTCTTTTTGCCCTTCTGATTTCCTTCACTGTGACAATGTTTTCAGTCCCTGAAAATACTACTCTGCCTAACTGGCAGCCAACTGCCAGCAGGATCTAAGAGTCACAATAATATTTTGGCTGGGGGTGGGAAGACACTGGATGATTGTAGTGCTATAGGAATCTGAATCTATATTAACACGTGATGTAAAGTTATTTTCCAATGAAAACATTTGTCACTTTGTTCAGTATTCTTTCATTTTTTGTTTTTGCAGTGAAGTCTGAAAAGAAAACGGTACAGTTTAGTGATGAAATTCAAGTTGAAACAATTGAACCAGAACCTGAACCAATGTATATTGATGAAGTATGTACAAAATCCAGCCATCAGTAAAGAATACATGAAGTACTGTCTTGATTTCAGAGGTTGAGTGCTCTCAATAGATCAAAGTACTAAAAACCTCAGTCAATTTGTTTTTCTATTTTAAGCATGTTAAGTGGTCCCTATAGCGTTTATTTTTCCCCTATTGCTTCCCCTTAGTAATATCTTCATTGCTGTTTAATTAAAACATTAATAAACATACTTGCTAGGAAGTAAATATAATGGAAACTGCTATTTCAAGTTGTGCATGCTTCAAAAATTATTTTGAAGAAGTGGTTCACAATTTGCACCAGCACAGCACTTCTCAACTTCTCATTCATTCACCTCTTTTTAAGCTTTGTCAGCTCAGTATGATGCTTAAAACAACTCTCATAGAAGCTGAAAAGACGTGCCTGAATAATGAGCACAGATTCTTCCCTTAATCTTTTCTTGTTTGAGTTTAAAGATTTAATATTTATTTCCAAATTACGTCATCCATTGGCTCATATTCAAATTATTACTTTTATGCCTACTGCTATCCATATACAGTGTGTGTGTGTGTGTGTGTGTGTGTGTGTGTGTGTGTGTGTGTGTGTGTATATATATATATATATATATATATATATATATATATATATATATATATATATATATTTGGAGTAGCAAACAAATCAAATATTTAACAAAAGGCAATTGTCTTTATATTTATATTTTTATTGTACTATAAACTACCCAGAGTTGTTTCAGATAGTGAAATGGGTAGCATAGAAATAAATTTTAAAGTAGTTTTTTTGTTTCATTAGAATATTTAGCTTTTATACCAAATATTTGGAATATGTATGATTTAGAAGAATTTAATAGATTTGTTCCACATAACATTTTGCCACAGGTTTATTATCTTTCACTATTCCCTTGTTTCATTTTATTTGTAATTTAATCACTTTGTTGTTGTTGTAGTTAGCTGCGAAGTCATGTCCGACCCATCACGACCCCATGGACAACATTCCTCCAGGCCTTCCTGTTCTCTACCATCTTCTGGAGTCCATTTAAACGCATGCCTACTACTTCAGTGACTCCATCCAGCCACCTCATTCTCTGTCGTCCCCTTCTTCTATTGCCCTCAATCTTTCCCAGCATTAGGCTCTTCTCCAGTGAGTCCTTTGTTCTCATTAGGTGGCCAAAGTATTTGAGTTTCAACTTCAGGATCTGGCCTTCTAAAGAGCAGTCAGGATTGATCTCCTTAAGGACTGACCGGTTTGATCGCCTTGCAGTCCAAGGGACTCACAGGAGTCTTCTCCAGCACCATAGTTCAAAGGTCTCAATTCTTTGGCGCTCAGCCTTTCTTATGGTCCAACTTTCACTGCCATACATTGCAACTGGGAAGACCATAGCCTTGACTGTACGCACCTTTGTTGGTAGAGTGATGTCTCTGCTTTTTAGTGTGCTGTCTAAATTTGCCATGGCTTTCCTTCCCAAGAGCAAGCATCTTTTAATTTCTTGGCTACAGTCCCCATCTGCAGTGATCTTGGAGCCCAGGAAAATAAAATCTGTCACTACTTCCATTTCTTCCCCATCTATTTTCCAGGAATTGAGAGGGCTAGATGCCATGATCTTGGTTTTCTTAATGTTAAGTTTCAACCCAACTTTTGCACTCTCCTTCACCTGCAACAAGAGGCTCTTTAGTTTTTCTTCACTTTCTGCCATTAGAGTGGTATCATCTGCATATCTTAGGTTGTTGATATTTCTGCCAGCAATCTTAACTTCAACTTTTGATTCATCTAGCCCTGCCTTTCTCATGATGTGCTCTGCATATAAGTTAAATAGGCAGGGCGACAGTATACAGCCTTGCCGGACTCCTTTCCCAATTTTGAACCAATCAGTGGTTCTGTGTCCAGTTCTCACCATTGCTTCTTGACCCGCATATAGGTTTCTCAAGAGACAAAAAAGATGGTCTGGTACTCCCATCTCTTTAAGAACTTGCCACAGTTTGTTGTGATCCACACAATCAAATGGTTTAGCATAGTCAGTGAAGCAGAAGTAGATGTTTTTCTGGAACTCCCTAGCTTTCTCCATGATCCAGCGTATGTTTGCAATTTGATCTCTAGTTCCTCTGTCTCTTCGAAATCCTGCCTGTACTTCTGGTAGTTCTCTGTCCACTTACTGCTGGAGACTAGCTTGTAGGATTTTAAGCATAACTTTACTAGCATGTGAAATGAGTGCAAGGGTGCGATAGTTTGAACATTTTTTGGCACTGCCTTTCTTTGGAATTGGAATGTAAACTGATCTTTTCCAATCCTGTGGCCACTGTTGAGTTTTCCAAATTTGCTTTCAAATTGAGTGTAGCACTTTTACTGCATCGTCTTTTAAGATTTTGAACAGCTCAGCTGGAATACTGTCACCTCCACTAGCTTTGTTGTTGCTCAGTTTTTCTAAGACCCACTTCACATTCTAGGATGTCTGGCTCGAGGTCAGTGACCACCTCATTGTGGTTATCAGGGACGTTAAGCTCATTCTTGTATAGTTCTGTGTAATTTTGCCTCCTCTTCTTAATCTCTTCTACCTCTTATTAGGTCCCTGCCATTTTGGTCCTTTATCATGCCCATTTTTGCATGAAACATTCCCTTCATCTTTCCAATTTTCTTGAAGAGATCTCTAGTCCTCCCTATTCTATTGTTTTCTTTTATTTCTTTGCACTGTTCATTTAAGAAGGCATTCTTATCTCTTTTAGCTATTCTCTGGAATTCTGCATTCAGTTGAGTGTATCTTTCTTTTTCTCCCTTGCTTTTTGCTTCCCTCCTTTCCTCAGCTATTTGCAAAGCTTCCTCAGACAGCCATTTTGCTTTCTTGCATTTCTTTTTCTTTGGGATGGTTTTAGTTGCTACCTCTTGTACAATGTTGCAAACCTCCATCCACAGTTCTTCAGGCACTCTGTCTATCAGATCTAATTCCTTAAATCTATTTGTCACCTCTACTGTATATTCAACAGGGATATGATTTAATTCATACCTGACTGGCCTAGTGCTTTTTCCTACTTTCTTCAGTTTAAGCCTATACTTTGCAAGGAGAAGCTCATGGTCTGAGCCACAGTCAGTTCCTGGTCTTGTTCTTACTGACTATATAGAGCTTCTCCATCTTTGGCTGCAGAGCACATAGTCAATCTGATTTCTATGTTGACCATCTGGTGATGTCCATGTGTGGAGCCGTCTCTTGGGTTGTTGGAAAAGAGTGTTTGCTATGACCATCGTATTCTCTTGACAAAATTCTATCAGCCTGTGCCCTGCTTCATTTTGTACTCCAAGGCCAAACTTGTCTGTTATTCTGGTTATCTTTAGGCTTCCTACTTTAGCATTCCAATCCCCCATGATGATAAGGACATCATTTTTTGGTGTTAGTTCTATAAGGTGCTGTAGGGCTTCATAGAACCAGTCAATTTCATCCTCTTCAGCACCAGTGGTTGGGGCATAGACTTGGACTACTGTGATATTGAATGGTTTGCCTTGGATTCGAACTGAGATCATTCTGTCATTTTGGGGATTGTATCCCAGTATTGCTTTTCCTACTTTTTATTGACTATGAAGGCTACTCCATTTCTTCTGAGGGATTCTTGCCTGCAGTAGTATACCTGATGGTCATCTGAATGAAATTCATCCATTCCTGTCCATTTTAGTTCGCTGATTCCTAAGATGTCGATGTTCAGTCTTGTCATCTCTTGTTTGACCACGTCCATCTTTCCTTGATTGATGGATCTTACATTCCAGGTTCCTATGGAGAAAAAATCTTTACAGCATCGGACTTTCCTTTCACCACCAGACACATCCACAGCTGAGCGTCCTTTCGGCTTTGGCCCAGTTGCTTCATTCTTTCTGGCGCTACTAGTACTAGCCCTCTGCTCTTCCCCAGTAGCATATTGGACACTTTCAGACCTGAGGGGCTCATCTTCCAGCGTCATATCGTTTTGCCTTTTGGTACTGTCCATGAGGTTTTCATGGCAAAGATACTGGAGTGGGTTGCCATTTCCTCCAGTAGATCACAGAACTCTGCTATGACCTTTCCGTCTTGGGTGGCCCTGCACGGCATAGCTCATAGCTTCATTGAATTATGCAAGTCCCTTCGCCACGACAAGGCAGTAATCCATGAAGGAGATTTAATCACTAGATGGCAGTATTGCTGTAGTTAATGATTAGCAATCGGGTTCCTTCTTGCTGTTCTGAACCAGCCCTCTTCTCGCACCCCTAATCAAAAGAAGAGTCTGGAAAGCGTCCAAGACCAAAAGGCTTCTGCCAAGTTTTAATTACACTGTTACAAGAATACAAGAGCTTGACTTCTCAAACGGAAAAGTTGCTTTCAGCAACCAGCCCCTCCCCAAACACTTCTTTTATAGAGAGCTCAGGGCGTGGTCTCCCTGTGCCTCCTCCCGAGGAGTCCCATAGCCTTTCTTTGTTTGTCCCTGCTCGTCTGCCTCCTGCGTCGGGCGTCCTTGAACAGGGCCAGCTGTGGGTCATCATCCTCCGCACTCTCGGGCTCACACAGCTGAGAAGAGGTTCCCGGCTGAGGACTCTGCAAAGTCTCCAAATCATCATCAGCCGGTTCGTTTCCCTCCTCCCCCACATCTGAGTCCTCCGATACATCGGACCCGGCTGTCGGACCCACAGGCTGGCCCTGAGTCACAACACTTGCTTATAGATTTCTGAAGTAGCTTGTATATGTTGAAATAATCTATTTGTACTAGTGATAGAATAATTGGAAATTATTCATAGTATTGTGAATTCTTTATATTTTTGTAAGCCGCCCAGAGTCACTGAGAGTGAGTGGGCGGCCATTCATATTTTCTTAAATAAATAAATAAATATTTTCAAACATGAAATGTTACTTTTATTTTAGGCCTGTTAATAGATTTGTTGAGGTTATCAATATCTTTTAAAATTATAGTTGCAGAACAGTTGTATAAATCTGACCAGTATTTCTTTAACTCAGTGATATTTATTAAATTTTTACATCAATATATTAAAATGTATGGTATCAGTTTACACAATTTATTTTCTACAAAAGATATTGTAGAACTTCCTTCTTCACATAAAGATATGTTTCACTGAAAGAAATCTGGTGTGAAAGTACAACTGTATTATTAAATGTACTTGCAACTGGCTTGATAATACTGGTACTGCTTTCTTAAAGGTGACTATTTGGCACATAATTTAATTTTATTTAAGAAAATGCTATTATATAATCCATGAGAAGCAGTTGGTATATAGTGGTTAAGGTGCCCGGCTAGAACCTAGTTCTAATTCCACCTTAGCACACAGCCAGCCAGCTGGGGTGACCTTGGGCAGTCTGAAGTTTCCAGGAGTAAAGACTAACTTGAAAGCACAGCCCCACCCCCGAAAAAACTCCCTGATAGCCCATATATAGAAACGATGTATTTATTTCTGGGTGTTGCAATGAGGCTTGATCTGTTTTTTTAAGTCAACAGGCATCTCCATGTCACATGACAAACCTTTTGCACTTAAATGGATTTTTAAAATTAAATTCCAATATCTCAGGGCAGTTGAGGATAGAAGAAAAGTATTTCATTTTGAAGGAAAGAAAAAAAATCAACTATATTCAAGTTGTTGTGAATACTTCATGCAGTTACAAATAAAGAATTTGTCATCTTCTAGGATAAAATGGACCAACTGTTGCAAATGTTGCAAAGTGCAGATCCAGCAGATGACCAGCCAGACCTTCCAGAGCTTGTCCATCTTGAAAGTAGGCTTCCTTTCCTTCACGCTATATATAACGTCACACAACAGACCTCCTCCCTAAAAACCTTTTCAAAAACTGCTAAGCTGAGCTATCCTGACCATTTCTGCAAAACTAGCTTTCTTTAACTGTCTTAAATCTTTTTTATTTGTTTATTAATTCAGTGAAGGAAACAGTGCTTAGCTCTGTTGTCTAATCACACCATTTATCTACAGCAGTTGTCTATTTGTTTAGAGATTTTATAGAATAAGGAATCTGGAAGTAATACAATGTTAACGTTTGTAACAGTTGGAGCAAATAAAGCATATTAATATCTCTATTTCTAGCAATGTGCCATCAAATGGGACCTCTCATTGATGAAAAGCTAGAAGATATTGACCGGTAAGAATAGCAGTAAGCTTAGTATCTTACAGTAGGGATTGGCAGCCTTTTTTATGCCAAAGACAGCACATAACATTGGAGGGGGACAGGGAAAACTATGAAGTTTTGAGACTATATCACAGCCATGGGCAACACTGGCTTTCAGAGAAATTTTTGGCAGGTTTATAAGTAGTTGGCCTATTTTAGAGTTATACCACTGTTTACATTTCTACACAATTTTTTAAAAAGTGATATGTGTTAATGTTATTTAGTTTTAATAGTAGCCATTATTGTTTCCATTTTCCCATTTGAGAAGGCATACAGTTGGTTCCTTACCTGCAGTTACTTGAGATTCAGGCCACATAGTCACTACTTCTTCTTGTTTTTAGGTATTTTTATCCTGTGATCATTTCCTAGCAATACTTTTCTTCTTTACAAAGGTTGGTAGGGTCTTTTTTTGCTGTTAGGAAGCAAAAGGGTTATATCTGCTGTAAACTCTGTGTGGCTTCAGAAAGGGCATCCGGCCAGTCAATGCTCAGTTTCCATCCAGTTGCCCCCACTCTACCCCGAATTAAGAGATTACAGGGTCATAAAAAGGGAGTTAGGAAGCAAGAGGTTCTGTAAAAATCTATTTCTAGTAGCTTTGTGCTTCTACTTTTGACTTGCAGTGGAATGATTTTTATTTCTTATTAACCAATAAACTGTTACAAATAACTCATGATGAAATCTTGTATTTAAAAATATTACTTATTTTTATTTGTTTCACCCAGGAAGCACTCAGAACTTTCGGAGCTCAATGTAAAAGTGATGGAAGCCCTTTCACTATATACTAAGTTGATGAATGAAGATCCAATGTACTCTATGTATTCAAAATTACAAAACCCTCAATACTACATGACTCAGTCTAATGTTTCTAACTCTCAGGTAAGCACCTGAATGTTTTAAAAACCTGTAGAGATAATGTCCCATTTTGAGCCAAATCATTACAAAGTTATTAATATATATTAGTCATAAATGATCAGTGATTTTCAGAATGTGGGAGGTTTGTGTTGTACATTTTTTATTGAAAATTATGGGGACAGTATTAATGTGACATATATCATAACAAAATATAATGGGAGTCTATCATCTTCCCAGAGTTATGAAGTAAAATTTATTATACCTCAATTCTACTATATAGAACCAAAATACATAGTAAATTACATTCATCTTAGAAAGAAATGATTGCTTGATGGATTATGTACCATCTATTTGGTGTTGATTCGTAATGATCACCTAGAAATTTTTCCCATGACAATCTATCCCTAACTTAGTCCTTCAGTGCACTGACCAGCCCTGTAATTGAGTCCACCTGGAGAGTAATGACTTCACATTTAAGGATTTGTAAGAGATGAGGCTCTAATGTTCTGTTATATAATAGACGTTATGAAAAGATGTTAGTGAACCCGGATTCCTTTTCTTAAGCTGCAAGTAAATATTGCTAGTCTTTTTTTGGGGGGGAGGGGGATTAAACCAATAAGCATATGTTGGAAATGAATTGACTTCTTATTGTAATTTGTTTCTGCCTATTTGATGTTTTTTAGGTTTATCCAGGACAGCCTCAGAGCAATACTTATTTAGTGGGAGGAAATACACAGATGAGTCACGTGCAAGGCTACAGCCTTCCATCAGATCAACTTCCATCTCTTAATCAAGGCACAGTTCCTCCAGTAGCAAGTTCTGGGTTAGCTAGCCAGCCAGTCCAGGCATCTTATACAAAGTAATTGGAAAAAAAATCTGTTTTAAACTAAACTAGCCAGTTTTAAAGTGGAAATTAACAGAAACTTTCAGCATCAAATTGTCTTGAATTACTCATCTCTGTAATCTTTTTAATGTATTTGATTTGTTCTTCACTTTAAAAGAACATGAATAAAATCAGAATGAAAACACTAATTGAAATAGAGTTCCATAAATTAGTTTTATTGAGTTTTATTAGTTTTAAATGGTTTTCATTTTGAGTGTTAATTTAATAACAGATTTTTAAGATGGTTTGGGAGGAAAAAACTATAACATTCCTGTTCGTGGTAGTCAAAAGATTGCAGACAATATGTGTCTTTTTAGATCTCCGAGTGACTTTTCCTTTTCTTACCCGAAGTACTTCTTTATGGTAAAGGTGGTTTTTTGAAGTTAAATTGCAGGTTACCATATCTTGAGACGCTCTTCCAAGACAAGAAATTGAATGGATTTTATATAGTAGCATGTGAATAAGATTCCTAAAACTTGATATGTCCACCAATGGTATTTAGTAGTAATACTTATTGAATATTAATAAATCATGTCACATAATCTAACTAGCTGAGAGGTCAGTTTGGATTTTCTCTTAAATTGAATTATATTTCAACCATAAAAACAGTGAAAGAAGAGTTAAGGCAAGGCTGCAGTTTAGAAAATAGAAGAACATCAAAAGACAAATATGCTAGTTTATCCCAGCCTAAATAGGTACAGTTAAGAGATTATTCATGTAAGCCAAGAAGTTGAAACACTTTTGTGTTCACTAAAAGAAACTGGTTTAAAAGATGGGGCTGGAAAGATTTGACTAAAAGCTTTCATATTTCTACTTCAAGTACTTTGTCTCAACTATTGCTTTAACTATTTTGTCTTAACTATTTCCTCACTGAGATTGGAAGAGAAGCTCACACTAGTTTTGTGTATATGTTTATAGAAGAATTTGATTACTTTTGTGAACCTTGTTATGTATCCTTTTGTTTATCTTCTTTCCCTTCCTATCTCTATTTCTAGCACGATGGTTGGTTCTGTTCCAGGAAACACTTACTCCAGCCAAGCTGCAGTGTACAGCCCAACCCCTGCTGCTGCTACTGATGCTACGTCTTATCAGAATTCTGGAACTTTGTCTCAGGTGCCAGGTTATAATTTAGTCACGTCAACTCTTCCCCAGCCTCCAGGAAACCAACCACCACCACCACAGCCTCCATCATCACAGAAGGCATTACTATAGGAAGTAGGACTTTCGATTCCTAATCTAATCTAACCTCTGTTGAAGGCAGTTTACGAAGTTATGAGTTTGTTTCTTTAATATTTTAGACATGGGTTATCCTTGGCTTAATAAGAATCTCTTGGTGAAGAATTCTATTTGCACTGACTTTTTAAGATTTTTGTTTTACCTGTGGAAAAGGAATTAAAATATTTAGAATATTCAATTCCTTTAAAATGCCTAAACATTGGTACAAAGTTATTTATGTCTGCTGAAACTGTTGAGTTTGTGAAGATCCAACTCAGCAAATTGTTGTGGCATATATGTAATGTACATACAATATGTTGCATTAGTGATTGTTCTGAATTACTATAGTGATCGTGTGAACATATAATGTGTTAAAATTTACATTACTGTTAATCATGAATCTTGGTCATAGATGGACCATGTTCATGTATTTTATAAGAATGTTTGCTTTAACCTCTGTATGTCAAATATTTACAGATTGTGGATATGTTATTGAACCTGAACTGCTTGGTTTTCATTAATAATACACAGAATGCAATTGTGTTGTTTTCTGCCTTCCTGTAGCCTGTGGATGCTATGAAATGACTTATCTACCAAAGTAGGCTAGAATTTCAGACACTCTTCATTCAGAAAATGTGTTATGCTTGTCAGTAATGGTTTCAAAACAATAAGTGGCAGGCTGCTAAATTTATGGAACCATGAAACAAAACTGTTTTATCTTTACTGTTTAAATGATATGACTTACATTTCCATGCTAGTTTTATGTAACATGCTGAGTGGGACACTTTGGATGTGAATGAATGACATTTTTAAACTGGAATAATGAAAACACTACATTTATTAAAGTCTTGTTAAAGACTGCCATAATTGCCACTTTTGTTGACTTTGTTTTGTAAAAACACTCTTTTTTATGGTCTTTGTTGAATTACCGTTCTTTGTAGTCCTTATACAATACAGAGCAATTTCAACTATCAATTTCATAGAGAAATGCCTCCAAGATCAGCTTTTATTTAGGAGTGAAATAATTTAACTACTCATGGCTCAAGCTATATGAATATAGTCCTGAAATTTATTACCTGATTCAGCGATAGAGTGATACATGAATGAATATAGTTAATGACACTAGTTTATTGTTGGCTTCTCTGGCAAATACTCTTCTGAACTGAAAATTGCTTCTAAAAATACTTTACCAAGCAGCAACTTCTATAGGCTTTTGGATTTATTCTTTGATTATGATGGGTAGTTTTGGATATTTATTTATTTAGTTCATTTTTAAAGAGGGCGCTAAAAGAATTCTAGTTATGTTTATATCCTTTTCAAACCATTTCTTTAAACTTCTAGAGCTACAGCCACCTACATTTTAGGCATAGTTAGAATGTTAAACACAGGAAACTCATTCTTTGCTTTCCAGTAGCAAAACATGTAGGGAGGCCAAGATTTGCCATGTTTTTGATTAAAATAGAAACTTTCCTATTTAATCAGTTTCCTGCTTAGAGACCAATCCACTCAACTGTCCTCACAACAGCTATCCTTATTAAAAATGACCACTACTTGCTTGGGATGCTCATAGGGACTGAAAATAAATCAAAATGTACATATTTTATTTATTCAGCTTTAGCTTTGCTAATGCTACAGTCCTAAATGTACTTACCTGGAGGACCCAGATTGTTGGGGGCAATTAAGCTGACTTTGTAATAATGCCGCTTGGGTGTGTGTGTGAAAGCCCTAATAAGCAGGCATATACATAGAATGAAGGCTACTGCTAAGCTTGTAAGCCGCCCTGAGTCTTCGGAGAAGGGCGGGATATAAATGGAATTAAAATTAAAAAAAAAGTCATTCCATTTCAAACAGCTTTACATTTGAGTGCATACTCATGAAAACATTGCATTTTTCAAAACATGGACTTGATACATGTACCTTTATCAATACATACTTAACAAATATCATTAGAATATATGAGTACCAAGTAGGATTAGGAACTGTTGCTTTCTTCATTTTGATTATGATCCTTAGGTACTTTTTATTTGATATCTAAATAATTATCATCATGGAATTCTATTTGCTGTTTTGTTTCCTATTAACATAATTTAGAGAGAAGGATTTACAGGTCACTGAGTTAAAAATATTTCAGTGTATCCTATTTGCAAGCTAATGCATATTATCTATATGAATAAGTAGCACAGGTTTTATTGCATATCCTTGTGAAGAATCTCACTTCCCTCCATTGTGAAAGTTTCCTATGTATTCCTGCTCTGTGTTTCCTGTTCTTTCACCAGTTGCTAATCTATAACCTTCTGGTTACTCCAGATAAAGCTCTGAAACTTTTGCTGGATTGAATTTGTCAACAACCTTAACATAGCTTTTAGCAGAAGAACAAATAAGAAAAAATAATATTTAATCTGAGAACAGAGATACTGAAGATAAGTATTCAATCATACAAATTTCTATAATCTATATATTCAATTGAGCTATGTAAGTAATTTATTTAGATGGCCTCAGGTTTTTGGAATAGCATATTGAAAATGTTACTTAAGGATAATTGGAAGAATACAAAATTTATTCATTGATAGAATAAACATTAAGGTAGGCTCATTTTTCCTCTAAAAGGATCTCCAGACACAGGGTTTAATTAAACCTTGTACCTAAACTATTGCAAGTTGGACTACTTTAACTTTTCCCAACCTGGTGTTCACTCTAAGAAAGTATATTTTCAACAAAAGGAGGTTTGGGAAATGGTGGAATAGACAACACTATAATGTCATTTTCAAATTGCACACAGACTAAAAAAATCAAACCTGAAAAGTAGAATATTGTAATGTTTTTTTATTTCTATTTACTGATTTTAAAATTACAAAATTGGCAAAAACCCTACCCCAGTTTAATTGAAAAAGAGAAGTTGAACATAAATCTGTATGTCCCCATAGCTTCTGACAGCTGATCCCAGTTGCCAGAACAGTTTCAATGTTGTAGTTCTGTCTAGGAGCATGCAAATAAAGTAAAAATTTTCATGAAAGAAAATTAAGTTCTTGTGTGTATTCACCTTTTAATTCTCCCCATAGGTAAAAACCTGAGCTGGATAATTCATCATATATAATTCTATGAAGAAGCATTTGTTTTGGGTTTTCTGATTTTTTTTCATTATTTTGTTGTGTGTTTTCAGAGCTTCTTGGGATCCTTATGATGTTTAAAAGGAATCTGTATAAAAAATAATATCAGGGCCCAGTGCTTTTCTTTGTGAAATATGAAGTATTCAATAAACTATTTGTCAGCACAAAAAGTACTTATGCTCAGTAACTGGTTGTATCATAGCCACAATAACTTTGGATCCATCCTTGAACTGGTATGTAGACTTTTAGCCAATTCCTCCATTGTGAATTGATTCAGCTCAGTAATATTGCAGTGGCATAACCTGAAACCAATAGTTAATGCAAGAAAGCCCTCAAGTATTCAAAAATTGGGCTTATACATTTTGACAGAACAGTGTTTAATCACAAATAAATGAAAGACAAATGTAATATGAAATGAAACTGCAAATTACTTCACTAACATTTAATTCATAAACATCTAGGTTTTAATTAATTGAAGTTTTGTTTCATCCCTTGTTATAGTCTGCTGTCTCGTTCATTAGTGTTGGGACCCCTAGATTAGCTCATTGTCATTGTCAATGTGTGTCTTACGATTTTTTTTCCTATTCAACATCTTTTTGGAAAAGATCTACCTCTTCACCAATATAATTAATTAGATTACATAATTCAATTACAGTTCTTTGAAAGAATAAGAACAATTGGGTATTTCTATTACTGATTTGATATATACTATATTTCTTTGCTGGACTATATCCTACACATTAAGGAACAGGACAGTCCTGCATCCATGTAAATTCATAATAATTTGTTTACATATGTAAACTTCAAAGACTATGAAGAAGTAATGGAAGAGTGATTTCCTGTAACTGTACTTCAGAAAGCTATCTGAAATCATTTATGTTTTCATTCTATGCTAAGATGATTCTATGATACTTGACAATGGATTTGAATGGTCTTTTCAAGATACAACTTTATTATTATTTTAAAATCCATTCAAGCAGCAAAGGTAGGACATTACCTGGACTGAATTTTAAAGTCTATCTGAGGTTTATTTTGTAAGCTCATAAAAACCCTTATGTGAGATTGCACATCCATCTACTCGAAAAAGCAACCTGATTTTTTTCATATTGTTGTTTCTGATCTAATGCTCTTAACAAGAACTTTGCTTAAATGCACATATCTTATGACATTTTGAATCATGCTTTTGGTATTTATCCATCAAATTTAGAAACTACCCATCTTTCATAGAGGGATCCATATTTCCAATCTTGTTGGATAACTTGGTATAAATTACTTTGGGATTCTCAGTAGCATAAATATAACTGGATATCAGTATTAACAGTGGTATTTTCAAAATTGTTATTAAGCACTATAGCAATCACAGTTTCAGCAAATAATGTTCTTGGAATCATTCTTGGCATTTGATGAACAGAGTTGAAAATGCCTCCAGAAAGTAATTGTCCTTCTAGCAAAGTCCAAAAGTGATGAATAAATTCATGCAATCCACACTCTATTGATAAAAACAGAAGCCAGGTAGGCGTTGGAAATATAATTATTGAGTAGATTATCTCAGAGAGCAAACATCATATTTTAAGAGGGTAAGCCCTGAATAATACTCAATCTGGAAGAGATAGGGGAGTGTAAATATGACAGGGACATTTTTATAACTTTGGATTCCTAAGAGAAATATTTCTCAACCTCAACAACTTTAAGATGTGTGAACTTCAACTCCCAGAATTCTCCAACTCCTGCCCTAGATGAAGAGAGAAAGTGAAATCATACGTTGGAAAATAAATTATAGTATTCCTGAATCAATAATTACATGAAATAAGATAAGGCCAGGAATTCATGGTCAAAATCCCTGTTGTGGAAGGTAACCAGTGGGAACATTTGAGTGAGTTATTGGCTGACTGGCCTCATTTCTATAGCACAACCCAAAGTGGAGAAGATGAGCATTATGGTGGGAAGGTAATAATGTAAAATGGAGCAACAAGTCAAACCTCTAAAATCTAATATATTGTGATGTAGACAGCAGCAGGGCAATGAGACTGAGAAATATCAGATAACATCAACAATAATTTATAATTTGCCTATCATAAATTATAAAATGTTTCTTCTCAGAGTTGTTTGGAAATTATAATGGAGTTGTTTGATTATCTGGTTGGAACAGAGATCAAAATAGGTCTGTTTTTCACTTCAGCTTTTGTAGTTTTCTGAACAGAAGTTCCCCATGCTTCTGCACAGTATGACTCAAATGTTCTGCTTTTAAGGGTTTCTTGGGATACTAGATTTCAGATCAGTGCTGCATAATTCACAGTTCATGCTATTTCTCAGTAAAAGAATTTAAATTCAAGTGAACATTTGTTTATAATTACACTGATATACTGACAAAACCTAGACTAAGTGATGGATGTCATTTACTACCTTGGAATTATTATTCATTGAAATGTTTTGATAGGAAACATGGTCATATCAGGTCATTCAACCATCTAATGTGGCTATTACTTAAAATTAAAATAATTAACTTAAGTCATTAGGTCCCTGGGGGAATGAGGGAATTTCATAGAGAAATTCTGATATTTTTCTTCAATCACAGGGCTGAGGAACTTATGACAAAAACCAAGCTCTTTTCAGAACTTTCAGGAATATGGAGAAAAATGTTTCAAGAGGAAAGATGCTTGCTCTGGTTGAATTGGACAACCAATAATCATATGTGATCTCCAAAATCATTTTACGTACTTATTGGAGCTTCCTTAAATCATAGAATGTTTCCTGACCTTTTAATATAAGGATCATTGTAATATAAATCCTTAAACAGATTTTATGTACAGCTAGTCCACAACTTTGAACCATAATTGAGCCTGTAATTACAGTTGTAAACCACACCAGTCATTAAGCAGGCCATCAAATGACTGATCTGATTATACAACTTTTTTGTGGCGAAGTAGAAGCCAGTTTTTAGCAGAAAAGTTGTAAATCGCAGTTATATGTCTGCAGGGTGCTGCAAATAGCCTTTTGGAGGGTTTGTTATAACTGAACAGTCGCTAAGCAACCAACCATCACCTATACAGATCCTTGATTTGTAACCACAATTGGGACTGAAAATCTTTTCAGACACTGGTAGGATTTCCCAATGTCAGCCACTTCAGCTTACTGTCAGTAGCTGCCAATATACTATTAAAGATTTTAATGAAAGATTTTAATTTTAATGTTAATGATTTAATAACAACCAATACAGGAAGTTCTTGACTTATGACCAGTCACTTAGGGATTGTTCAAAGTTATGATGAATTCACAAAATGGTATTTATGACCTGGATTGAACATTCTGACAACTACTCCCTTCTATGCAGTCATGTGATTGTATTTTAGGCATGGCAGCCAACCCACATTTAAGATCATTTGTAACAACCCATGGTCGTGTGACCACAATTTTCAATTTGGGCAAAAAATTAGTGTTTACTTCCAGTTTGGGACAACCCCCACCCCACCCCCGCATCGTGGATAAAAGGTTTGCTTAACAACCACAGTGTTTGCTTAATTATCATGGCATTCTCTTAACAACTGCCACAAATTATATTGTAAAATTGGTTTGGTCACATGGGTGCCTTGACTTATAACTGTCATGACATACAACAGAAATTCTGGGGTACATTATAGTTTAGTTTAAGGACTATTTGAAAAAAAAATTAAACTCAGTGATAGAAAGGAAAAAACAGAAAAGAAAGAAAAGAGAAAGAAGTATTATAAAGAAACATATAAAGAAGTTACTTCCGATTTATATTTACTGTAAACATAAAGTATAAAAGGCCAGATTCTTTCTTTTTTTAAAAAAACCCTCCCTGCTTTTCCAAAACTCAGCTTGCTTACTTGTTAAATGTAGATCAATGACTCAGGAGAACTGTAAGAACATTTTGTGGAAACACCGTAGCATTCACTTGCTGCTCTTACAAAGAAGGAAACCATCTTCCTTGTTTCACAATATGCCACAGATGCTTGGCCCACGCCTGCAATAAACGCAACCTCGTTGCACAATTGATTTCAGCAAGGAAACAGATTTCACTACCCAGGTCTCTGAAGGTTACTGTTTACTGAGCAAAAGTTATGTTTAATGAACATACTCATTGCTTTTTCAGAAGAGGATACATTGCTTGCCAAGATAAATTCCTTTAAAAAGAATTAGATTAATAAAACATTTATTACGGCAATGAATATATTCATGTACTTCCTAGCTAGATGTGATGATCTGTTACGGTTAAAATTATCACTAAACTAACAAGATGCCATTTTTTTCTTTTTTTGGAATCATGAGTTTTTAATAAATCACAAACAAGAAAAAAAGTTTTGTTGAACTGATCGTGAAATTGCAGACATTGTCTTGTAACAGCTTTTGGGTGGTGGTTGGGGATGCAATGCAAAATAAATGGTTTGACATTTCCTCCTCCCAGCATGTTTTTTCAATATTGCAATTCACTTTACAGCCTTAGCTTTTTTTAGTGACTTCTCATCCAAGTGTGGATCAGCACTTGAACCAGCTTAGTATTTCAAGATCAGCCAAGATTCCCTGATTATCACATTGTGTTAATTTCAATTGAAATCCTTTCTTGGGATTTATGGTTAAAATCTTGATAGGCTCTTTCCCACTTCTTGTTTTCCTCAACAGAACACTCACTACACCAGGTTTGGAAGTCTTTAATCCTACACCAAAAGTTCACATTTAGATAAGAGCTACAGTGCAGAGCAAAGTACTAAATTTTACCCATTTCCATCCAAGGATTCTGATATATTCATTCTTCCTATTTCTTTTCATTTTCATAATATTATTTTTAAAAGTATTTAAAGAATGAAAATGAAAAAATAGGAGAAGGAAAGAAGAAAAATGCATAGGAACTTTGGGAGGAGAAATCTATGGAAATCAGAGTAGGTTGTCTCTTGGACATGTAAAAATATCAAGACAGTGACCATCACTAGATGATCACATGGTCATGTCTACCTCTTCCTGGATGCTTCATCTGGGATGAATTCTTTCTTCATCTAGGATCTGATTATAGCTACTATATAGCCCTTGACCATCTGAATGATTGAATTACAATGACATGGTGATTTCATATCTTACATTTCCTTTTTTGATTAACTTCTATATAAAAGAGGTGGACAAGCTTAAGCTCCAGACTTCACGTGCAACCCCATGCTTGATTTGCAATCATTAGAACACCATCAAATGTTGTCACCAAATTTTAATGTTTAATATATGTAAAGAGAAAAATATATTAATGAAGGGAAAGAACTACATAATTAAGTTTAAATTATATGTAATTTAATTCTGCAACTGGATTCTTCTTTATTCTGGCTCCATTTATTATTATTTTTTAAGTAGGACCAGTGCACAACTCAAAGGCCAGATATGCTTCTTTGGTGTGTCTGTGTATATACAGTCTCTGTACACACAGAGAGAGACACACAGATGCAGACACAGACACACACACACACACACACACACAAACAAACAATCAATCAATATGTTCCTACTAATACGAATGTTCTTGATTTTACAATCAAAATGATGTTCCCATTGCCTAATATTTCTTCTAGTTTTGTGTGTTAGAGATAAGACTGCTATTATATATGACGTCCTTTTAGTTGGCTAATTGATTAAAATAATCAGTTAAATCATCAATTAAATACCATGGCAAGATGCTGAGCAAAGTAAGCCAAAATTAATAACTTACATATTTAATTGCTTTGCAGTCCAACAATTGTATTGAAACAGTTATATCCACAGGGTATGGTAAAAAAAGTCAAAATGATGGCTACAATATACTTAAAAATCAGGATGATTTAAATCATAGTGATTCTACATATTCTGATTCTACTTATGAATATATGGTAAAGGAATTAAACTATCATAAAAGAAATGCAAATATTATTGGACTAAATTGTCTAAAATATTCCTAACTTGAATGCAAGGTACATGGTGATGAGGAATAGTAGATAAGAGCTTTAATACTCTGTTGTGTAGCTGGGTCTTGGTAGGCATTGAGCAAGACGGAAGGTTCCAAACAGTAGCATGCTTTATTGAAGTCAAGCAGAACAGAACTGAAACAGTGGCTGCTGTGCAGCTATTTATATGGTTGGCCACTAGGCGGCAGCCAATAGATTTAAAGGAAGCCATTCCCGGCCCAAATCAACCAATGATAGCCCTGGAGACAAGAAGTCTGGCTTAGTCAGTAGCTGTTACACATACACACCATTTAGCAACCGTTAATGCAGCATTTAACAGACACGTGAATCAGTACAAGCAAAAACTCCAATACATTACATACTCCATGTTAATTTTTTTGATCAGTTCTTAATTCAAGGTCCACCATTAAGGAAGTATATTCAATATTATTAAAGAATAGCAAACATTTTCAATGCATGGGGATAATAATAAAGTCATGCTATGAGATTAGAATTATTAAAGTTCTGTACAATTGTAGATAGAAAACCTCAATGTTTGGGTGTTATAGCTAATGGAAATGTTAGCAGGAACTTCTAATAAAGAGTATTTTTTGTTGTTGTCCTTAAGGACACTGTTTTTGACAAAGGAAATCATGAGGTTCACAATAGTTCCTGTCACACAGTATATATTTGCTTCACAGGCAGCAACAAAAGAAAAGGGAGAACTGAGAACCTGAAAGTTTGAAATTACTTATTTTTCAGCACTTCTATCCTTGGTCACAAGTTCATTCCACAAAATCCAGGTTGTCTAATGCACAGTTATAAACATTCATAGAAAAACATTGCTCTCTGTAGTGGAGGAAGATTTAATATCACCCTCACCCATCATCTGGCAGATTCCAATAATAGAAAAATGTAATGATTCATCAAACTATAAAGATTTTGTGGTTGCTTCTTTTTTATGATGTATTTGAGTAAAAAAAAGTGATAGAGGTGAACTGGATTGCTGTAGACACCAGACAAGGAAGTCAAAATCACATAGACCTATATTACTTTTAACATAAAGTTATAGTAACCAAACTTTGCACACCTGAACGTGCTTCCTTATTCTCTCCTTTTTTTCTTCCTGTGAAGAAGGGAGGATCTTATCTGAGACATCTGTGTATGTTACAGCCCTTTCCTAGGTTGCTTTTACTTGACACCTCTGCAGTGGCTTCTCCTCCTGTCCCTCAAGGCCATTCTGTCTGCCTTCTGTACAGCCTTGGTCTCTCAAATAGTATGGAGCTGGAAATGTCATCAACGACGGGGAAAGTCAGGGGTAGGGCTAACAGAAGAGGACATATTCTTTGCAAGCATGGGTAGTAAATTTTGTATGGGCTGGAGGCATACTGAATTGTGTGTTTGGACTGATGCGAGGTCCACCCATTTGCTATGTTGTTATGTCATCACACATATGTGCCTTCTATCATTCGGACAGAAGTAGTGTCAGCCTGTGAACCACACTCTGAGCAGGACTTTCCTTTTTTTCTTCTTCTCTTTTTGCAAGGGAAAAGGGATTTGGCTTTTTATTTATTTCTACACTCCAGTTTTGTTTTATACTGATAGGAAACTACATCAATACTTTTCACTGAGTTCTAGTCCCACCTTAGGCCCAAAGGCAGCAGGATAACTCCAATCACACCTTAAGTAGTCAAATTAAACATCTTGGAAATTACATGGATTCAGTGACATTGTTTTCTGGTAGTGGAACTCTGGTGGGGATTTTTCCCCCATGATGATATCTGATTTCACAGTCTAGCTTCAGCCTTGGGATTCCCCGATAATATGCTATTCAAACACTAGCTAGATTTAATCACTGTATTAAGATTTACACCAAGTGGATTTATAAAGCTTGCAGTCTTCATCTAGAAAAGTATGCTTACAGGATCAATCATACTTAATATTCCAGACTATTTTCCCTAAAAGGCAAAATCAGCCTTTTTGTTTTTTAAAATCACCCTTCCAAAATAAATTTCTTGGTGGAAAAAGTGCATCACTAACTCATCTCTTTCCATAATAATGATGAAAATCTTGCCCTCTTCCTAGGGTGAATCATAGCCTCTAGTTTGATTTCAGAATCCCAGAGGTGAAAAAATGCTGAACAATCATTGCTTTATCACCTGTGACTCTATGGAAGCCCCAACCCCCTCCCAACAGCAGTGAAATTAGCTTATGGAAGCAAAGTTTGAATGGCAGATTCCTGTTATTCCAAAATGCTCAATGCGGAAGCACATTTCCTTATCATTTGAGCTCCAGAATGTACCCACAGATCTATCAGTTCTCAGAAATGAGCCCATCTCTTCTCTTGGCTGGATTTAATAAGATGGACTACAAAAGGAGCCCATGATATGACATATCCTGGTTGAAAGGAAGAGAGTGGAGACTAGCTAGCAATGATCATCTCTTTGCTTCTCTTTTTTCTTTCTGCTCTTCACAGCACTGTTTCGCTTGTGGGTAAGTGGCTCTCAAATATTTGCCATGAATGGCGTATTCATATGAAACAGCATAGGAATCCTGCTATATAGGGAAAAATAGTTTTTTCCACCCACATAGGAGAATATATATTTCAAACTGATATTTCGTGCAATGATTTAACTGTAATGGTAGTAATAGGTTGGGAAGAGGGTCAGTTTAAATAACCCAGGTGAGGTTTCTATTGCACAGGGATTCATTTGCCAAATCTTCATTTGGCTGTCTGAAGATTACAGTAAATAAAATACCCCCCCCCCTCTAATATAGTCATTGAAGACTGGAGAATGGGCGGGTATTGTAATAAACCCAGAATAAACTCATGTGGCATGAAATATGGATTTGTATCAAGAAAAAATGAACATTTCACTCCTAGCCATTCTGTTAAGATGCAGTTTTACATGGGTTGAGTAAGTTTTTAAAGGAGTAGTAACTTTAGTGTTTCTAACTCTAAAGGCAAAAATTGCTTTATCTCTTATAAATTTAGCTCCTGAGTACTACTTTAAAACTACAACCTCATGTGTATTTCTTTTTGGGTAATCTCATTTGAAGTCATTGGGAGATACTGATTTATAATCATTATTTGACTACTTTATACATGATTACAAAGGAAAGCTTTTAGGATTTTCAGAAATTGGGGTAATGCAAAGATACCTTATATTTTGTTTAATGCATTAGCTAAATGTTTGGAAAGCATTTTGCTCTTCCTTTCACCTCCATAGAATCATAATTAAAAAGTTGAGAATGTACTATATTATTTTAAGATTTTAATGAAAATCAAACCCACTTTTATTAAATACAGAACTATGGGCCAGTATGTTCATCCTTGTTTCCAAATGTTATGTTTCTGCCGCAAGATGTATCTGGCACATTGTATTCTATGCATCCAAAATGCTGGATTTGTCCAGAGACTTGTCTAGCCCATGAGAGCCATAAAGATGCTTATGAGAAGCTCCAAAGTAGAACCGAATGATTATCTTGCTTGTGTTTCCAAGCATATATCTCTGTAAATAAAAGTAATATGCCATTTTCCTCATGATTAGCAGCCTTAGTTAATCCTGGTGTGCAAAGCTACTTCAATCAATAGAAGGAGGAATAAAAAAATATTACATTGCTTACCTTTTCTGTGAAATCTTCTGCATGGAATCTCAACTAGTATCTTCTATGCAAAAGTCTGCTTGCCTATGCAGAACTCATGAATGTCCCAAAGAACAAGCTGAGATGGTTATGTTCTATTTTGTTGTGTGGACAGCTGTGGATCTCATCATTGGCTTGAACATTAAACACTCTTTTTTGGGGTATAGTATAGCCTTGAAGACAATCTATAGTTTTCCTGCTGTTGGAGAAAGGAAGGGAGGACCTATTTTCACAGCTGTTCTATAACTTTTTCTTGGGGATAGTTTTTTTCACTGCTGGTATGCACACTGTCCTGTATGTAATGTTTGGATTATGGACAGAACCAGCAAAACCTGGCTGCTATAGAATACAATGTGCCAGATACATCTTGCAGCAGAAACAACATTTGTAAACAAGGATGAGTACACAAGCTCATAAAGTGAGTTTAATTTTCAGTAAAATCTTAAAAGAATATGGTACCTTCTCAACTTTTTAATTATGATTCCATGGAGTTGAAAGGAAGAGCAAAATGCACAGTGTCCTGTATATAATGTTTGGATTATGGTTATTCTTATAATTATAGATGTTTTTATTAGTTGGAAGAGATACTTCAGATTGTGCCTGAACATGAGTTTAAGCACAGGACTTCTTTAAAATAGCGATGTCCTTTTTCAGAAATTTGCCCAAGCCTAAAAAAAAGATACATTTCTTACAAGATACCCTGAGAAGATATCCTTGTGTATTTTGAAGCATCCCTCTCACACATGCATTACCATAATCATTATCATGCTACTGTCTGGGTCATTACCACAATCACACCATCACATTTGCATCCTGCCTTTCTTCTGGAAGTTCAAGGCAGAATTTGTGAAATTCTCCCCTCCTTTTAGCTTCAAACCAATATTTATTATGGTCATAGACCAGGATAGAAGAATGATCTATAAAACTGGCCCCTCCCTTTTTTGCTAGATATTTCCATAAAGCAGGACATTTTGCAAACACTGCATATACAGCATTAGCTTGCTTAAATAAATTGAGTGTTGCTAGAACAATGCAATACTAAGCTTTATCACTATTGGTGATAATTATATATTTCCTGGTATTGTCAGTAAGAAAAACCAACTGTCAAACAGTAAGAGTTTGTTCTCATCAGCTGTATTCTGTTTCCTAATGGCCTAAGCCAAACAGAACAAGGGGAGGAAATTGGTTTATGGATGAGATAAGTCTAGGCCAAACTTTTAACTGAGACAGAAAAACTTCTAGGTCATAAGTCTGCAGAAAAGCTGTTTACTGCCTCCCATGAAGACAGTATAATGTGTAATGTAGTGCAATTGATTTAGAAATTACTTGCATGATAAATATAGACAATAAAAATTGGCTTTACTTTATCTAGCAATAAAATTACAAAAGACCATCAAAGCAAACCAAAACCTCTTGCAGCCATCTACTAGTTATCTAGTTCAATAATAATAAAATGTATTATTACTTTATTTTATTATTTATTATTTTAACAAATTTAATAATTAATATTTATTTTAATAATAAAATAAAATAAAAATAGTATTTTAAATTTCCAGGTAGGAATAGCACATTTGTATATTATGGTTTGTAGGAAAACAGATAGGTATTATAATCTCACCAGAAGAAATTAATTATAGTTTATTACAATTTGCAAAACAGTGATCAGAAATTTAGCTGTTAATAGTGATTATACTGTTTAATTTTATTTAAATCCACCAATCCTGTGAAAGTTTAGCATGCTCAGATTAAATGTGTTAATCCTGCTTCCTTTTAGAAGTTGTCTATTTAGGAGTTGTATATTCAATCTTCTAATCTGGAAGACATATATTTAATTCAGTGATATGCACAACTAATTGTTTTAACCAATTCTATGGCCAACATTTGCTTTAATTATGCTTTAACTTATTTTTATATCTATAGATACAAGCACATTTCTAATATATAATGAAGACCATAAAGTCTGTGTATATGTTCAGCCGGCCAACAATGTTACAACGGCTGCTTGTAGTTATGAAAACGAGGCACAGAAATTCAGGTGGATTTCAAGATACCAGTTGATGAGTGTTTCTAAGAAATTATGCTTGGGAGTAGCTTCAAAAATTGACTGGACACCAGTTGAACTCTACCCATGCAGCTCAAGTAGTCTTCAGAAATGGGAGTGCAGAAATGACACACTTTTTGCCATTCATGAGGCAAACCTGTATTTCAACTATGGCAACAGAAATGAAAAAAGAATTATGCTCTACAAAGGATCAGGCTCGTGGAGTAGATGGAAAGTCCATGGAACTAAAGATGATTTATGCTCTCGGGGCTATGAAGGTAACCTGTGCATGCTTGCTTGCTTACTCCCTCTTGAATACAGCGAGGTCCAAAGAATGTGGTAAAAAAAAAAAAGTAAAGATAGAGGCACATCAAACAAAAATTAATCTATCATCTATCTATCTATCTATCTATCTATCTATCTATCTATCATCTATTTATCTATCTATCTATCTATCTATCTATCTATCTATCTATCTATCTATCTATCTATCTATCTTGTTTTCTAAAAGACAAAAAATAAAAATACATTAAAAATATACAAAATATTAATATTCCTTTAAAAATTACAACATATTAAAAGAAAAAAAAAATTCACAGTTATTCTTACAAATCACATTAGATTAGAACATATAAAATCTCGCGCCCTTTGAACAAAGAACTAATATTAGAATCACATTAGAAGTTGTCAAAAATACCAAAGTAATAAGAATTAACTGGCAAAATAATCAGAATGAATGTATTATTTTTAAGTAATATGAAGCAATCTATCCATAACACATTGGCCAATTGGACTAACCTTCATATTGAAAGAAACATGAATTTTGGATGTGGCAAGGCAAAATTAGAGATTCCAAATTAAATTAAAGTTAGTATCAGACTTATTTTTAGGTACAAAAATATTTGTACGATCGATGTATATCTCAAAGTTTACTCTGACAGACCTCCAGTGAAAGGATGAGATGTAATTTTCATGGAAAAGCATAGTTATCTCAGTGATGCTCTGATATAAAGTCAGTTCAGTATACTTCATATGAGATCTGACTTCACAGAAAAAAGTCAGAATTTAAAATTTGTTTTATTCTAAAATTAATCATGTTGCAGAGCTGCCCAGCTTTCTGGCATTGCCACCATAATGATCCCAAACTAATTTTTATATTTGCAACAGTTATTTTCAATATATATTATACATTTGGCAATCAACTATGGAGTAATATTCCAAAGGGGGAAAATCAATTTATTTGAGTGTAATATTAACAGCAAATACATTTACCCCATTGATATTGCTTAGAAATTGTCCATTTAAGTTATGCATTTGTTTGAGTCGTTCAGTCTCTGAAACATATTTCTGTAAGATGTTGTGCATAGACAAAACACACACAAACACACACAACAAATGTTCTAAATTTGGTGTTATAAGTTTTTCAAAGTTGGTCAGATCTCAGATATTCCACCCAAATGTAGTAGTCCGAAAAGATTTCATCTTTGTTTTATTAAAGGTTAAACCTTGAAATCAATATGAATTATTATCTTTTCATTGATCATTTTAGCATGTTTGCCCCTACTGTAGTAAATATTTAATATTGAAGCAAAAAAAGACTTGAACTTTTTTTTATTTGATTCATACTCTAAATAAATTGTTTATAATCAAATGTTATCTTATGCACTTCTATTTGCACCTGACCAAAAATATTTGTTCAGGGCTTCTGATTCCTCATATCTTCATTTAAGTCAGATGCAGAATTAAAATTGAATAATACACTTCAATGTTCCACCAAAATATCTTTTACATTTAATGTTCAATCTTTTCCTTTCAATTTCATGAAAAAGAAATTGGTAAAGTGGAAGACAGTTGTAAGGTGAGTGGGCAGAAAACAAAGGAGTAATGCTGAGAGATCTATTATAGAATCACACTGAAATTTGGCAGTTCCATGCATGCCAAATTGTTTTTGTTGTGTATATGTGTGCCTGTATGTTTGTGTATGCGGTCTGTGTCATTGTGTCAGTAGTGAATCCTAGTAACTGTCTTGATATGTCCCTGCAGTTTTCTTGGCAATATTTTATTTTCTGCTTTCTATGGTTGAGAGAGAGTGACTGGCCCCAGGTCACCCAGCTGACTTTGTGCCTAAGACTGGACTAGAACTTACAGTCTCCTAGTTTCTTGCCTTCTGCCTTAACCACTACACAGAACTGGCTCTCTGTACCAAACAGTGAAGTCCTTCATATTGTCATGCAGATCCAAAAAACGATATCACGCTACTCTTGCTAACTTCCATTTCTGTATCCAATCATGTATGCAGAAAGTCGAGATATACTGAAGACCTCACAGTGTTCACTTTGGAAACCCCGCCATTAGCTTTGAGGAGAACTTTTCTTTTTCCTTCTTTGTAGGAAGGAGCATTTCTTACAAATATGTAAATTATATTTAATTGTTTCTTCTTCCCTTCATTCCAGACTTATTTACCATAAAAGGCAACAGCAATGGGGCTCCTTGTGTATTCCCTTTTCAATTTACTACCAAGTGGTTTGCAACATGTACAATTGAAGGAAGGACCGATGGTTTGCAATGGTGTTCAACTACAAGGGATTATAATAAAGACAAGAAATATGGATTCTGTCCTGTGAAAGGTAATGTTTTTTCAAGAAAAGTTTGGATCGTGAAGTGTTATTATGGTACTATCGCCCAGTGCGCTCCCACAGGGAGGGTCTGCTCAGGGTGCCGCCGGTGAGAGATTGCCGGTGGGTGACACCCAGGGATAGGGCCTTCTCAGTGGGAGTGCCTGCCCTCTGGAACCAGCTGCCGGTGGAGCTGAGAACTGCCCCCGACCTCCGATCATTCCGCCGGGGCCTGAAGACCTGGCTCTTTGAGCTCTCAGGCCCAGGCTGAGGAGAAATTTTTAATTGGGGTTTTAAGTATACAGGGTCAATTTAATATTTTTTAATTTGGTTTTTTTTTTAACTTTTGTATGGTGGATTTTTTAATTCCCTGTAAACCGCCCTGAGTCCTCAGGGAATAGGGCGGTATATAAATGTAACTAAATAAATAAATAAAATAAATACTATGTTTCTGTTAAAAGTTTTACCTAATTAAAAAGTTATAGGGGTTTTATGTGGTTGATAAAGATTTTTTTTCATGTTTTATTATTTTTTACATCATCATACTAGATTCAAAAGATACTCTGCTCTATCAATTAAAAATGAATTAAACTTCATCTTTCTTGGGTATATTATTATCATCATGCACAAAACTGTTCATACCAGTGATTTATTCCTATATGCAATATATCTTCAGAGGAATTTACTAAGATCCCTGCTCAACCTATTGTTCATAAGAGTGGGAGTGGAGCAAATGATGTTGCATGTGCTATGTTGTCATTATACAAATGATGCACATGACATAATTTGTATGAAGTTGTCATAATGCATTCAACATCCTTGGGGCTTCCATGTGATGCCTACAACTTAGGTTTTGTCTATCACATACTCCCATAATCTGTAGCCAGAATGCTGATCAGCTCTTCTGAGACACACATCTTGGACTTTTCTTATGACTTTACGAAACAAAGCTTTAGATCTGTTGGATCTCCTATTGTTCAGCAAAGTGATTTTCTGGATGCTTTCCATTTCACAAGGCTTTTTTCTACTGTGACAGTGAGTTCTTGGGTGAAGTGAACACTCAACTTATAAATATAGTAAGGAGAAAGAGTGTATATGTCTAATTTTACATGTATTAACTGCAGTGAGAATTGTATTCATTCAACATTGGAAAAATGAAGATTTACCATGTGAAGGAAATAGGAGAGTTCTCCTGCAGCCAAAATTATTAGTTTAATGGCTATCACTTCTCTTACCTGACTTTCACTGTTTTTATTTATTTATTTTATTTACTTAAAACATTTATATGGTCGACGACCGTGCTCAGTGACTCTGGGCAGCTTACAAAATTTAAAACCCAATATACAAACTTAAAATAATATCACCTCATCTCACCTGGTGACAGCAATCAGTCAAACAACCCAATTGACAGGCTGTATCCCAGTCTGGGTTCCCCAGGCCAGTTGGCAAAAGATTATAAAAGTGGAGGCCAGTCTAATCTTTGTGGGGATGATGTTCCAAAGGGGCAGAGCCACCACAGAGAAGGTCCTTCTTCTGGGTCCCACCAGATGTTCCTCCTTAGGAGAGGTGACCTGTAACTTTCCCTGCCTTCCCACTCTGGTGGGTTGTATAAATGTAACCGGGGAGAGAAGGTCCTTTAGATAATCTGGTCCCAAGCCACGAAGGGCTTTAACCAGCACCATGAATTGTACCCAGAAGCAAATTGGCAGCCAATGCAGCTCCTGCAGGAGAGGTGACACATATATTTACCTAGGCCTGCACAAAACCATGCAGGCTGCTGCATTTTGAATCAAATGTTGCTTCTGGATCCTTTTCATGAGCAGCCTGAAGTAGAGCTCTTTGCAATAGTGAAGATGTGAGGTAACTATGTAACACTGTTGTATAGAGGAAATACTTTTTTAAAAAAAGACTAATATTTGTTTGTAGTGTCTCTGGGTGGTAAGCAAAAATCACCACATACCAAAAACATAGCAAATAACACATACAATTAAATAGCAACTAAAGCAGTAAAGAGTTGTCAGAATTCAGTATAGCATATAGCTTATCCAATTGGAAAATTTGCTCATCCAGAGCCTGAGCCCTGGGGGAAATACTAGGTCTTGACTGTCTTTCTGAAAGTGTTGGGAACAATTGTGAAGATGGATGAAGATTGTTCAAAAAAAAGAAAAGAAAAAAAGAAAAGAAAAGAAAAGAAAGAAAAAGGAAGTGCTACTAAGAAGGCATACTTCTAAGATCCATAAGCTGACATTACTTCAGTAAGGGAGCCAGGTGTTCATTCTGTTGGAACATTTGGGACTGTCAAATACATTTGGGAGCAGGAAGTTTCACAATCAGCCTTCTCCTAAGCAATGTACAGGGACGCGGTGGCTCAGTGGGTTAGGACGCTGAGCTTGTCGATCAGAAGGTCGGCAGTTTGGCGGGTTGAATCCCGAGTGCCGCATAACAGAGTGAGCACCTGTTACTTGTCCCAGCTTCTGCCAACCTAGCAGTTTGAAAGCATGTAAAAAATGCAAGTAGAAAAATAGGGACCACTACGGTGGGAAGGTAACAGCATTCCGTGTGCCTTTGGCGTGTAGTCATGCCGCCCACATGACCATGGAGACTTCCTCGGACAAGCGCTGGCTCTTCGGCTTTGAAACGGAGATGAGCACTGGCCCCTAGAGTCAGAAACGACTAGCACGCATTTGCGGGGGAACCTTTACCTTTACCTTTAAGCAATGTACTGGGAAAGGACCAGTTTAGTGTAGTAGCTAAGGTACAAAACAAGGAAGCAGCAGAAAGTGAGTTTCAGTCTCATGTTTGCAGGGGACTTGTCCAATCAGTCATCAAGAGTCAATAATGACTCAAAAGTATGCATGTCCATGCACACACATGCACACACACACATGCCCACACAAAACAATGTATGCCTTTATAGCTGATAACCAACTCCAATATCTTGAAGTTGCATCCAGAAGCTCAGTGAGCTACTTCAATTCACAGAGTAGAGTTATACAGACATAATTACTCACCTTACTGCATTGTGGACCAGTTGATGCTCCTAGATGTATTCTAGATCAGGGCCACATCAAGTATGTTATAATGATTCAAACAGTATTATGGAGTCAGTGTCGTTAATGTAATATGTATGTAATTAATATGCAATATGATTAGACACTACATTGTAAACTATCAATTAAGTGCAGAACATATAAGCATACTATATAGCATACTATATAACCCATTACTAGTATGTATTTGGACTGTATGATAAGCAACAACTATAGCATTGTTTAGATGGCGAAGGCTAATTCAGGAAAAAGTGGAACTGCATCCTGATCTTTTGACACATTTGTTTTGCACATTGTCTTTTGCTCTGTATGTTCTTGCAAAATTGTCTAGCTTACAGGAAGCATGACAGATAACTCTGATCTCCTTCCTGAATTTTATAATTGAAGAACTTTCATTTGAAAACATTTCATTACTGCCTCTTCTTCTGGGGGTTAATATTAATGTAATGGAGATATTGTTCTGCAGACAGCTTCTTTATTAGTGAATTACCAATAAGCTTCCTTCTCCGAAAGGCTCTTTTTCAAAAGACAACTGGACTTTGTTTTTTCCTTAAACACACTTCACTTCTCATCCAAGAAGCTTCTTCAGTTCTTCTTCGGTTCTTCTTCAGAACTGAAAAAACTTTTTGAATGAAAGTACATGAGACAAACATGACCTGGATGAGTGAGAATCTCCATAGACAATTGCCTTTCTTCTTCTTTCTAATTACTTGATATTAGCCCCTATGACAAATGCCCTGTAGCAGAAAAACTCAAAAGTTGTAGCTCTATGATTCATTTGTCAATCTAAGGGACAATTTGTTCATCTGAGCTGCTGTGAACATATTCATTATATTATGCTCAGTTAGAGTAAAAATAAAGGATTTTCTGATTTAACTACAACTTGTTGCCACATCTAATTCATGTTTAATGTGCTATGTTCTAATGAAATTAGGCTTTAGACCTAAATGGAGAAAAGGCTGTTATTAAATACACACAGTGTTACCCTTTCTTTAAGGATTCATCAGAAGTTGAATGTGATTCTGTGGGACCTACCTATGGTTCGTGCAGACTTCCAAAATTCTCTTCAGCTCTGTTAATATTACCACTACATGGACTTGAGACAAGGTTGACTCAAAGGCACAAATTAGTAAATAAATTATGGAAGCCATAGTCTAATACATCTAGAGAAAATTGGTATGGGGAAGCCTGGAGGGATAATTCACATATGTGGAATGTACCAGTTTCAGACATTAGTGCAAAATTGCCTGTTTTCTCTGTATAAACCATTACTTAGACATCTAGTCTTTGGGTAGTAAAGTCTTATGCTTTTTTTTAGCTGCTTTACCAAATTATTTTATTTTGAAATATAGGAAGAATCCTCACAGTACTGAGTGAAAATTAAATTACTATTATTAAGGAAATTTTATCAATGTGGTTTTAGTCTTAATGAAATATTTAGTATGATATTGTTTTAAAACTATGAGATATGGATACATCTTTCTTTTAACAGCTGATGTAGACATCTATTGGACTACAGGCCCTGTGGCAACTGTCCAGTATCAAATAAACTCAGATGCTGCTCTAACCTGGTTCCAAGCTAGTAAAAGTTGCCAGCAACAAGATGCCAATTTGTTGGATATCACAGAGGTACATGAACAAATGTACCTTACAGGTAAAGTCCATTAATATTTTGTAGTATTTCATATAGTACATCAGACTTAAAATAAAGAGAAGGCCATAACATTTTATTCCCAATCCTTGGCATGCCCAGGGTTAGTATCTGTCTATTATTATCTTCCCTGTTATTGGTGGTTCTGGAAAATCAGGACTCACAAATGCTCAGAAGTAGTTCCACTATGAGCTGTGAATGTGCAGTGCCCTGGCAGGGTAGGTGACACTCTTAGTATTCTTCTACCATAAACAATTTAGGACATACAAGTTTTATAGAGTTGTGGTTGAAGAAATATGAGAAGCAACTAAGTGTAAGCTTTATGTCTCCCAATAAATTGTAATTGTTGCTGCTTGCCACTCACATGCATTGTTAAATGTTGTTAGAATTGGGTATGTCTAGTTTAATGAAGAGAAGGACGAGGGGGACATGATAGCAGTGTTCCAATATCTCAGGGGCTGCCCCAAAGAAGAGGGAGTCAAGCTATTCTCCAAAGTGCCTGAAGGCAGCACAAGAAGCAACGGATGGAAACTAATCAAGGAGAGAAGCAACCTAGAACTAAGGAGAAATTTCCTGAGAGTTAGAACAATTAATAATTAATCAGTGGAACAACCTGCCTCCTGAAGTTGTGAATGTTCCAACACTGGAAGTTTTTAAGAGGAGATTGGGCAGCCATTTGTCTGAAATGGTATAAGATTTCCTGCCTAAGCAGGGGGTTGGACTAGATGACCTCCAAGGTCCCTTCCAGTTCTGATATTCTGTTATGTTGATACTTTTTCAGGGTTAACTTCTAGTTTGAATACTGCACTCTGGTTTGGTCTTAACAGTTTGGATTTCAACAGTGGTTGGCAATGGAGTGGTGGCTATCCTTTAAGATATCTAAATTGGGCACCAGGTAATTTTCGCTTTTATGTTAACATATACATTTTAACATTTAATTTGTTTTTGCATTAAGATCTTACGACACCTAATTTCCTATTATATTTGGATAAATAAATAAAATGGTTTCCTCAACAGTTGGCATATTTCTTCCTTCCATCTACTCTTTCTGAATGCTTTAATTCTTGTCTTCAGTTTTAACATGCACAGAAAAACTAACATAGATTGTTCTTTGGACAGTGTGGAATGCCATTGCCTATACTTTGTGTTTCCAATATACACAACTTAGAGAGGAAAGGTGCAGGATAGGGACAGCAAGAAAACACTGAAAGATAGTAGGGTGACTCTATATTATCAGGCTGCTGTGCAAATATGAGCCCAATCTATCTATGGGCTGTCACACACACTAAAGATCTTTTGAACAAGTTGCACAGCCTTGGCCATATAAGATAAGATAACCTTTATTGTCATTTTTTTTACTGTGGGCACAATGGCACACATCAAAAATGAAATTTAGTTGCTCGCTCTCAAAGTGGAACACATACATGACACACACCTAACCATACTATATACACATATAGACCCACACCTCTACATATACATAACAAATAAATATTAAATACTGTCCATCTTGAATATATAATGGAAGGAGGAAACTTGATAGTTCACAAGGTTAATATCCACATCTCTATTAGGTTCAATAAAGTTTTACAAAATTATGCAAGTTAATAATGCCCTTGTTGCTTTCTACTTGTTTCCTGAAGGAAGCCCTTCCCCAGAGCCTGGGAAAATTTGTGGAGCATTAAATCCTGGTAAAGCTGCCAAGTGGGAAAACCTGGAATGTGATAAAAAGCTTGGTTACATTTGTAAAAAAGGAAATGCCTCTCTGAACAACTTCATTATTCCTTCAGGTAGGTTAGCAAATGCAACATGGAGATAAATTGACAAAATTGATGTTGCCTTGATGGAAAAAGATAGTGTTCTAAGTTTTCTTAAAATGCATTTGTGAATCCTCTCATACCAAGGGAAGCCTTTGCATTTTCTAGTTCTGGGAAAGTCTAGCTTTAGGAACTAAAGTTAGCTAATTCAGAAATATATAATCAACTATATCATCTGCAAGAGCCTCTAACCTCCAGTAATAACAATTGATGGGGGAGTTGGGGACTTTGGTGGTCTCTGAGCTTGGTTGTTTTCTTGCAGAGATATGATTACCCAAACTAGGAGATATCATCTGTACTAGTCAATGATAGCAATTGTTTCAATAAATTCCTATATAAAAGTATGATAGGCATAATTTAGGCAATTTTTAAAATTATTTTCTCATGAGATTTATTCAGGAGCTCAGGATGTTGTAGAAAGATTTTTTTTCCTATTGCCCATCTCCCAATCTTGTGTAATAGATTGGGCTGATAGACATTGGCTGGCTCTTTAGCCACTGAAGGAGCTTCCATGGTTGAAGGTGGATGTCTTTGATACCAGCCTAGCCCCTTAACCACCACACCACACAGGTTTCTATTGCTTCATTAATTTTTCCTGGAACTGTAAAATCTATCAAGGCATGTTAAAGACATCCATTATATTTTAAAAAAATCTGAACCCACAAATGTCCAACCTTAGGATTAGACTGAACATGAAAATGAAGTGAAAATGTCATTGTTTCTTCAAGCTTTCTTTGTTTCTTCACTTTAATAATTCAGGGTGCCAAGGGAAGTATTTTGCTATTGTACAATTAGACAACAGGAAGTCAAACTCTTTGCTATTTGTGGAAAAACATCTGGACAGTTCTTTAGTGCCTTCCCATCCTGATCCCACAGACAATCTTTTTGTTTTTACCTTTTCTTTTCCATCCTTCTGCTCCTCATTATTAACTATCTGTATCCCTTTCTTGACTCTATTAACTTTCTGTATTCGATTTTTTGACTCTGAAAGCCCAGCTTTCTTATACACATCAGTGTGCATCTAGGGCATTTTCAAAATAAGATATTGCACCAATTCAGAAAACAGCTTGGAATATCTGTGGTCCCACGAGTGGCTGCATTCAAGAGTAGAGATTATTTACTTCTGACTTTTCTGCAATTTATTTTCAATCACAGTTTAAAATTAAAACAATAACAACAATTCTGCAATGGACTTCTGGCTATTCTATTTTTCCATTGGCAGGAATTTTTATCACAGTACATTTCGTGGTTCCTGATCACAGTTTGGTACATCAAGGGAAAGGGGAATTTAGATATTTGCAGCTTCTGCTCAGAGGGACTGCTGTAGATTTTTTTTTTTACATATTACCAGATAAATACAAGCAAAAGAAGCCTTGCCGGTATTACCATATTATAGGACCAAATATAGCCTATATCCAAACTTGGTCAGATTTTCTTTCTGTCTTCCTCCATCAATGCTCTATGCATTGCTTTATTTCCAGATCCTCAGTAAACCAAGGAGCAAACTAGGATTTACCATTAGAGAAAGGACATTTGGGAATCATATAAAAAGTCTGGATTGCTTCACAATGTCAGTGGACAACTAGGTTCCTGATAAATTTGCCTGCCAGATTGTTGGGAAACTTTCCTTAGTTTCTGAATAGTTGAGAACCACCCAGATCCATCAGATGCCACCAGTAGTTGAGATGAATACACCTTGTCTTATAGAGGTTGCTGGTAGCTGACAAACTCCTCTGGACCGGGACTGATATGATTCTGGCAAAAGAGTGATAGAAATGCCCTCCCTAACCAGATCACAAGACAAAGATTCTGAATAAAAAATAAGATTTGTTGTATGTCCAATTATGTGGTTGAACTTGAGATTACCTAAAAAAAACTCATGGAGGACAAGATCTCCTTGGTCTTACTGATCCCATCTCCTGAGACATGGAAATTCCCATCACTAGCAGGTATATGGTGAGGAGAGGGTTTCCAGCTAGAGAAGAAAGATCAGATCTAGTGATCAGAAAAAATCCTTGTAAAAATATATTTGTTTATAAAATGCTTGTAAAAACGTATTTGTTAATTATCCCAATGTATCATGCCAATTAGAAGAAAACTCTAATTTCTGCTTGTTGTTTCCTGAAAACAGATCCAGATATTTCCTAAACACAATAAAATAAATTTTATTGACTTTTTAAAACATAAATCACTTAATAGTTGGTAAACAGTGTGTTTGCTGGGTTTACATTTATAAAGAAAAATAATTAACAATTGGTTTCTATAATCCATAATCCACATAGTACATTTAGCTGATTTCCCCTTTTCCTCAAAATGTCTTCTTTGCAAACCTTGAATTAATACAGTTTTTATTATTTTGATAAATAACAGTTGCATATATGATTTTTTCCCAATATTCCTAGAAATAATGATCACATCAATATAATATTTCTTTTCTATCTAGTCATTCTGGTTGCCTCATCATATATCTGTTAGAGTCCTTATTTGAATTTGTTTCTCCTATAAAGTTCAAAGTATTCTTGCTGGTTAAGATTTTCTCAACAGTTAATTATATTTAAAGATTTAAATCCATTTTTCCCATATAAACCATCTCAACACTTTTACATTTCTTAAAAAATAGGTAAAAACAGTAAACAAAAGGAAAAGAGAACAAGAGTAAAGAAACATAAAAAGTAAAATACTACTTAAAATATATATTCCTCCTAAGCTATATATATTCATTCCCAAAATTTCTTATTCTTTTTAACAATAATTATAAAAATATTTAATGTTTAAATATTCCATTTAATGTGTAGTCACCTAATCATTTATCTCCTATTCAAAACACTTTTTCTTTTTTTATACATTATAATTTCCCTAAATTCAAACATATTTAATTGTCTAAAACATTTCCTTCATCTAAGCCATTTCAACAGTATTATATTACTTATCTCAAGAAATAAAATAAAAAAGGGAGGGAAAGCATACAGTATCATTTAAGGAATTCATCTCTCTTAGAATGACATACGTATTCAGAATCTTTTCTATTTCTTTAGCCATATTCAAATAAATATTTCTTTTTTTATATATTCTATCTGGTAAATCCCATCATCTATTTTCTTAGTTTTCACTTTAATCTTTTTCCTTTGACCAGTATCTTTCTTGATCAATGTGTTTTGCTGAATCAAAAAGTGTTTTCATATAGTCATGACTTACAGTTGCTGTAGGTATAAGAAGTAAATCAAATAAAGTGTCTTTATATGAGATTTTGCCTTTCCATGTTTCTTGAAAATCTTTTTCTTTTTCTCCTTCTCTGCTTCTCTGATCATTTCCTTTCTCTCTAATGTTTTCAACATCTTTACATTCCATTTTATCCAATCTATTTTTTTGTCTTCAGATTTATTTTGTAATCTTAAGGGATGAGTAGTTTTTTTCCATTTCTTGTAATTTTTTCCCCACTAGGATTTAATCATGTTTTCTTGCTTTGTTAAGTTTCATCTTTGAGTCTCTATTTTCAATTTTATGTCCACTTATTTGTTTTGTCTGCTCCTTCTCTGTTGTTGTTTCCTGGAAGGTTTTTTTGTAGAGTTAACTTAGAAATAGATTGATTTATATTTTCAAATTTATTTTGGATTTCTTTGTGATTTTAACTCAGTCTTATTTGAATTAATTGCAGTATACTGTATATCTCCTCCTGAGAGGTATTTATGTTTTCTTGGTGTGTTCTATCTACATGTCTGTGATCCATGATGGCCAAAAGTTGATTTTTTCCTTCTTATCTGCAAATAGCTTTAGAGTCCCAGTTAAATATGTGTAATCCAAAAAAGATTTTTTTTCTAAAGTTTATAATTCTCTCTTTGTCTGCAGCCCAGATTTTGTCACAGCTGTTCTTTGTTATTAAAGCTTTGAAGGTTACAAACACAGATTAGCTTTTCCTAGGTTTTGGCAAATTTTCTATGGAAATCATAGCTGTCATAATTTTCATCCACCACTAAGTGTCAGCGTCTATTTAGTTTTCAATATGAACAGTAGTCTTTAAAATGAGAGTCTTAACCATTCAACAATTTTAAACTTGTCCAAAGTTAAATTTTAGCTTTCAAGTTTATAAATTTATTTCACTACCATATATTTTGATACTCCATGGAAATTTCAATTCACTGCTTCCCTTAGTATAAGGGTGGGGAGAAAAACCCCTCCTTCACTTTCATAGGTATTTAGCTTTTGGGGGATCTTTTCAGGAAATTAAGTGTAGAAGAAAAGGGAAGATCAGATTCCTCACCCAGTTTCAAGCACACTGTTTACTGTTGTGCTGGTTAATTTTTGTGGACTTCAGTTGCAAGTAGCTTGGGCTGATCGGTGAAATACAACCTTTCTGCTGTCAGGTTAGAAGGCTTTCCCCAAGATGAACGGAACAACCACCATCATTCCAGAGTTGCCAGGGCACCCTTCTTTCTTTGTCGCCTCTCCGGGGCGGTTGGACCCATTAGGGTCTCCAGGCAGGATGAAAATTAGCTGCGGGGGTTCGGCGATCTGCAAGCCCGTGACCAGTCGCTACCACGCAGGACCGGAAGTCTTTTCCTAAAGATATTTTTAGCTTGCTTTCTCTCTGCATTGCCTGAACAGGCCCACAACCATTTTTGGAAGGTAAAAACAAAAGCCATTGCTCTATATTAACCTACTTTCATTACAAATACAAAATTTGTGTAAATGTTTCTGCTTCCATTTAAAAGAAACTTTCCTCCCTATTGTCACCTCAAGTGCTCTTTCTGCTTTGGCGACTGCTTTGTTACTGGCCAGCCCCAGCAGTTCACTAACTACAAAGGCCAAACAGCCTCTAAGCTGAACTAATTATTGTTCCCTTCTGTAATGTTTTCAGTGATTAACTATAATGCCATAATAACTCATAAGTTCTAACACTTGTAAATAGAAAGTTATTGTTTCAAAATATTGCATATTTTTTCAAAATTGTATATTTTCCCCAAGCTTCCTATTTTTCCTTGGATTTCCTTAAAAAAAAGAAAGTCAAATGTTATACAAGTTCATGGTTTTGTAATCAGTTAAAAATCTATGAAACAATGCAGTGCTGGAGATAGATATATTCTCTTACCCAGATAAATAAATAATAATTTATTAGCTCAGAATAGCTCAGATAAATAAAAATAATGATTAAATATAATTATATAATTATTTTACAAATAATTTAAGATTTGCATACATTTCTCTTAGTTTTGTAATTAGAAACTTTCTACTTCAAAGGCAGATATTACAGCTGCTTTGTCACTTTAGCATTAATGATAAAAATATCTTTAGAAGACATTAGAGTTCAAGAAGGCAGCAATAATGTTTACAAGTAATCCTCTCTTATCAATCACTTGTTCAGCGACCATTCAGAGTTACTGTCAAGCATGGGAAAATCTGGAAATCTAGGCATTCAAAAGAATATAGGTTTTTTGCAAGCTTATGCTCTTTCTAAGAATCTGAACTACTAATAGTCAAGGCAAATAAGTGGTAGATAAGAATCAATGGAATTCAAGCTGGGCTGGACTTAGATGTGGGCATGAAAGGACTCAAGACTGATTAAAGCATTTGACCTCCTTCGTTAGGCTCAGCCTGGTTACAGTGACATTAAAAAAGATGATTTATGACAGGTCATTGAAGTTACAGTTGTTGCAGTGGCTCTATAGTCACATGATCATAATTTGGGCACTTGGCAACTGAAATGCCCAAATTATGATTCCACAGTTATGATGATCACACCATTCTTATCAAGACCCTTATCTCCTGCCAGTTATCAACAAGCAAAGTCAATGGGGAAATTGACAGGAAGTCAAAATCAGTCATGTGTTGATACATAATAACATGCAATGACTTGCTTAACAACTGTAGCTGGAACTGACATCATAAGTTGGCATGGTGACATGATGTTTCACTTAATGATTGCACCACTTAATGATGGAGTTGTCGGTCTCAATTATTGTTCATAAGTGAGGACTAGGTATATTTTAAAGTTGGTTAATAGCCTGTATGTGTATGCATTTTGATTTTTTTCATTTTCTGTATCTAGCCTCAATTTAATTTTGTAAATGCATGAAATAAGTAAAAATATATATGGTCAGTAAGACTTTCCATAGGAAGAAATGTTATTGGATTTGCTATACTGAAATGATAAGATTTCCAATGAGTTGATATGGCAGCCTCTACATGTATACACAAACATACATACATTCAATATACTGAGCTATTTCTTTTCTAGAAACTTATTAATAATAAATTATTAGACATAAGTCAAAGGATGTCAGGTTATATTTTAATAAATTTTTATACCATGTTTATTAAAATGATTTTAAATGAAACAAGATTGCTATACAGCAGTTTGCAAATCAGCATGAATGTTGACAGTTTCCCCCTTTCAAGCTCAACCACACCAAAAGAAAAAAGATATGAAGAAGGTAAAAATCATGTATGCAGCAACTCTTTCATGAAGTTTACTTATGCAGTTTAGTTATGGTTGGCTGAACATTAATCTAGTCAGAAAATTGCAGCATTTAAGTTCACAGACTACATATGTAAAAATGAAACACATCCCACTATGGCTAAAGTTGTTTTGAGAACCTGGCCTTTGTTCGAGTTCCTTATAATTACCAGTTTAAACAGAAGCAAATCAGGAGCAGGAAATGTAAAAAAATGCAACTACCTCTCCTTGATCTAGGGAAGCATGTTGTGTGAATGCTGCCAAAGATGCTCCAGTTTTATGATTGTACTGCAGTCAATGAAGACAAGTAGAATCCAGTTCCAGCAAAATATGACAGCAAAATATTATATTTTCTGTATTTCTTTACTGGCATATTGGTACTCCAGGTCTTACTAAACACTTCAGTATGCTCCAAGACATCTCTGAGTTCTTAAATCACTGTCAAATTCCAAATATTTCATGAGCTGCTTTAAGGTACCCAACCATTTTTCTCTAGTCGATTTTCAGATACTACTAACATACATTTTTAAATTATATCTTCCTAATTCCAAGTTCAGCGTTTTTGTATCTTGCTTTGGGAAATTCCCAGTTATCTGATTTCCTAGTTATGTCAATAATCTGGTCACCGGAGTTAAACAGTGGTATAATATTGCTGCTGGAACTAATAAGTTCTACTCCAATTCTGGGAAGTTGGGTGTGACAAGTTCCAGTCCTCCTTGCCAAGAATGACGTGGCTTTCCGATCAAGGTGATGGTGAATCAGTAAGATATCCAGTCTAATCTAACCTCTTTGCTTTTGGATTGTTTCCAAAAATAACAGGGGAAAAAAAACTTCTGGCTCTATCCATGTCCACCTCACCCCATTTCTGTTCTAACCTAAGGAATCCCACAGTAGCAAGTTGGTATAGATTAAATGATGGGTTTGTAATTCAGACAATTAAGAAGATACTTTAGGTCAGGGGTCTTCAAACTTGGCCCTTTTGTGGCTTGTGGACTTCAACTCCCAAAATTCCTCAGCCAGGCATGCTGGCTGAGGAATTCTGGGAGTTGAAATCCACAAGTCATAAAAGGGCCAAGTTTGAAGACCCCTGCTTTAGGTAAAAGGCATGGCTGAGAGGTTGCACACCAATGCTAGTATATTTTAGTCTAGTTGCCATTTTATGGCTTCAATTGACTTTTAGGGTCTTTTGTTTCACTTTCTTAAAGGTTGTAGTTGTAGTTAACTTTTATGCTGCCGAGAGTCACTTAAAGGATTCTTGGTTCTCTTTGAGCTTGGTGGTTTTCTTGCTGGTTTTCTTACTGATGATGTTACCTAGTTGGGTAATGAAATGTTTGCAAAAAAACCACCAAGCTCAGAAAGTACCCAAGGCCCCTCATTTCAACCCAGAGTTACAAATATCCTTTATTGGTACCATAGTCATTGGGTTGAGGTGGAAAGCCATATAAATGCAATTAATAAAGGACTTAACAAATATCTGCCTAAGTACTTAGTATTGCATAAGTACTAAGCAGAGCTTTGATTATGGTTGGTGTTGTGGTGTTTTTCAGATTCTGAGATACCAGCTGATTGCCCTGAAGGATGGATATTTTATGTGGGTCAGTGTTATAAGATGCGTAGACAAACTACTTCCTGGCAAGATGCTTCTACTCTGTGTAGAAAGGAGGGTGGTGATCTGGCGAGCATCCATAACGTGGAAGAGTACAGTTTTATTTTTTCTCTGCTTGGGTACAGTGAGTATCAATATGGGGTTCTGTGGATGTTCAGTGCTTTTTAAAAACATGGTTGGTTTGGGTGAAAGTAACAGTAGTGGTTTATTTTGACAGCCCCAGTTTTAAGTGATTAAAACATTGCCAGTAAGAATTTTAATCGTAAGTGCAGCCTCTTTGCAGGATTTTCTGAAAATTTCTGTATGTGGGTTCCTCCATTGATTGTGCAGATGTTCATGAATGTGGGAATGACATTACTCCTGCAGAGAAACTGTGTTTTGAGGGAGTATCCATAGTCAAATTGGGTGGAAATCTAACTTGCAATTTCTTTCTCAGAATGCTTGTTAGGACAGTTTAACTTTCTTTACTATTAGAGCTGGTGAAGAATTCTGGACCTGGTGTCACTGTTTTCAGTTACTTAACTTCCCATCATTTTGCAAAATTTGGGCCTGCCTGGATTTACCATTTCCATGAAAAGTTTTCCTTTGGGACTTAATTGACCTGGTGGGAAACAGGAACACTATACGCTGACATGGATACACATACACACACACACACACACACACACACAACCACACACACACACACACACTGGTAGAACAAAATAAGTTCAAAAGCATTATTCCCACCCTTGAGAATGGGGGATCTTTGGGGAATTACAAGGGAGGAATTGTTACTCAGTAACACAATTCATCCTTTGGATATAGAAGGTGACAAGTTCAACTCTTGCATGTGAAATCAAAGGATCAGATATTAAATGACTGAAAAAAAATTTAGCTTACATTTTTTGAAGAACCACTGCCAATGGGTCTAAAAATTTCATGCAACTAGACTATTCGATTTTGCTTAGAGCTGCTTTATATGTTAAATGGAGATTTGATGCTCAACCAGTGAAGCTTTTTCAATAGCTCGTAGAAGCAGAATAAATAATACTGAAGAAGAAGCAGACAAATATTGAAGTTCCATAGTTAACACATGCTACAAGATTTTGTCTACTACAAGATTAGAATTTAATATGATGCTGAAGGTTTAATTTGGAAGATGTTGTTCCTTGGGATAATAGATACTAAACATATTTGGCCTCTGTCAGGGAAATCAAACCAGTGGAACTTCTCCATATATGAAATCACAATTCTGGTGGACCGTATTGGGTTGCAAAAATTAGTATTTTTGTGCAATGTTTGTTATGTATTTGAAATCTAGAAAACTGTTTCAGTTCAAGTGAAAATGTTGAGGATTTTTGCATAGGCCACAATATTCCTGAGAGAAGGATTTTGCTTCTTGCAGCATATCTCTATTGTCAGTAATAGGAAGCATAGGGACAGGGTTATGAGAGCAAATAGGAAAACTATGTGAAAATTTCAGGAATTCAAAAAGCAGTACCTTTGTCATGAGACAACAGTCAAAATGACAGTAAGAGCAGGAAGCCAAATAGTATAATGTGCTCTGCTCTTTTGAATTTTGTACAGGTCTGAGGAAATCATTTGCACATGGACATTTTAGTCATAGTATTTTAGTCCCATGGAAAGGAAACACCTGTTATATTCTGGCATAGAGTCCTATTATACTGATTACTCTTCTATGTATGACATTTTAAAGGTATCCCCTCTTGTTTAATGACTGATTAGTATAAAAAAAATTCTGCACAAGGAATCTCATTAGAAAATTATTACTGAAAAGCAGTCCCTTCATATTTCAGTACTATCCAGTGGAGGAAGGGTCTCATTGAAGCCATTCCTTATGTAGCACTTGTGAGACAAAGACTCCTGGATCCACAGGAATGAGGACTGACTGGCAGGATGGGAGAGGCAGAGATGTCTTCACACAGCCTTACAATTTTCCCCTAACCTATTTCTCTCATTGTTCATAATGGGCAATGCTTGCTGAGACTAAGGAAGGTAACCTTGATGGAGTCATGCAGGCAAAAGGATCTGAAGTATTTTTTTTTAAAGTCCAGAACAACATTCAGAAATGGCTCAGCCAGAGACATCCCTGATTTACTGAACTATAAGAGGGAAGAGGGGGCTACAGCACAATCAGACTTCAAAGACTGTCTCAATAAGACTAATTTTAACCTTCCTGTGGAGTTAATTTCCTGGGCTGGTCTACCTAGTGGAGCTTATAATGTGGCTGCCCTTGTGTATAATCCAGAGGTGGAAGGAAAGAAGTAGTGGGAAACCTGTATACTTGAGATCATTTGTAGGACACTTGATCATACCAACTGAGAGTTCTGGGAATTGTAATCCTGACACATCTGCCAGATTGAAGAAAGTGACTCAAATGATCTTCCATAACCAGCAGGATGCCCGAATACAGGAGACAGCATCCATGATTGAGATGGATCATGGGAAAATGTATTGTTGTTTTAAAAAATTTTTAAAATGTGTATATTATCTTTTAAACCCCTTCTTCTCAAATAGTTTGCAATGTGCTAAAGTCATATTAAACAAAAACACTAAAACATTCACTAAAATGCAAAGTATAAATGATAATAATGTAAATAGCAGATTGTTTATTTAGAAAAATGTATTGTGGCATGTATGTTGGAAATATTAATAAATTTTTTTTTACCTGCAATGAATTAAGAACCAAGTGATGAATTATGGATTGGCCTGAATGATCTCAAGATCCAAATGTTCTTTGAATGGTCAGATGGGAGTCCTGTGACGTATACCAAATGGCTCCGTGGCCAGCCAACACATGCTAACAACAGGCAAGAAGACTGTGTGGTCATGAAAGGAAAGGTAAATGTAATTTTGACATCTCCATCATATTCTAAATAAATATTGTTAGAATCCTCTTAATACTTGACAACTATATGTAGTCAACTAGTTGAATGGAGAGAATCTTTTAAGCTTATTGAACCTATTGTGCATGGTGAATCATCATAGTTAGTACCTCAAAATGACCAGGTGGGTAGAGATAATGAAGATAAGAAATGGCTGACTATGGATAATAGAAACACAAAAGCAGAGCTACAGTGTTAAAAATGAAAGGTTTTAGGATCTGCATTACTGCATACTAGTTCCCACATTAACTTTAAATAAGTTTCTAGTTAATTGTATAGAGCACTAATCAGTAGGCTGCTCATGATGAGTAGTAATTAATTCATGACTTCATTAAGATGAATGATAATTCTCCTTTGAGATAATGATTTTATTTAGATAATTACTTCCCACCTTTCTTTAGATTAATTGAGATTAAAACTCATGTTTTGCATATAGAGGGCCCCAGGTTTGCTCTCCGATATCTATAGTAAGGCTGGAAAAGCTATCTTGTCATTAAGAGAATACTGAGATAATTGGATAATAGATTTGTCTTACTTTAAGGCAGCAAAACCTGCAGAAGAACAAACAAGGTTTGGGAGACCAGCAATGGGCAAAACTGCACGAGATTCAACTTTGGAATCTATAATCTGCACCACTTCTGACATCACAAGTGCAATTTTAAGAGATGTGTTTTGTTTTATTTCTTTAATTTGTTACTATAATTTCAATTTCCTCAGTAACAAAAAGATTATTTCTATAAAAGCAAGAAAAATAAATTGTGTGAAAGTTGCTACCTCCTTGCAGGACAGAAACTTTTAAATATTCAAATTAAACTAATAAATCTAAACTAGGAGAAAAAGACTTCCTCCCCTTAAGTTGTAATAAAAAGATAATTGAAGGATTTCCTTGCATGTCAGAACTGAGGGCTTCTCTGTTACAGTCATCATTTAGTGGGCACATTTTGACAAAGACTTCCAATAAGCATTTAACTTTCTGTCTAGAAGAACAGCATGGCTTAAGCTGATCATTTTTATTCTGTTCTTGTAATGTAGTGGGTCCGACGGAAGGAAGAGATGCCAGTCGGAGTACGTGTTCAGCTCTTTATTGGGGGGGGGTAGCGTACTGAGGAACAAGGGTTACCTGGCCTCCTTAAATATCCAGCCAGGTATGCGATCAGCCAATGGGGTTGGCCCTAGGTTTCCCGCCGAAACTGAGGTTCCCGCCAAAACTGTCCAGGCCAATGCCCCCTAGTGGCTGTTGCCATGCAATTGCCTGCTCTGGATACATAACACCCCTCCCCCCTTAGAGAAGAACCACATGACAACTGTAGAACCAACATTACAACTATATACATAACTATGTACAGTGTGTATTCAACATGCGCAGCTGTTGGGTGGTTATTTGCACACATAGTCTGCTAAGTATGCCAGTGCCCTGTGGGGCCTGGTGGACCGTCCGGGTGTAGCCTGGCCCTGGACTTGGACAGTGGGCTCGTGCTGCCTTTGTACTGGGTTGAGCAGGGTTGGTTGCAGGAGGCCATCCTCCTCTGGCTCTGGTTCTGAGTCATTTTTGTTTGGACTGACCTCCCCTGGGGTGTGGACCTCCCCTGGGGTGTGGCAGTCCTGTTGGCCGTGGTTGGTGTACTCAGGGACCCGTCCTCTGAGCTGGTCAATATGTCGCCTTATGTGTCGATCCCCCTCCACCCCCACGATGTAGGAGAGAGGCCCAGTTTTCTCAACCACAGTCCCCAGAATCCATGGATGCCCTGCCCCGTAGTTCCTTGCCCAAACCAGGTCCCCCACGTTGAGAACCCTGTGTGATGATGCTGATGCTGAGGGCCTATTCATCTCTGCTGCCACTCGGTCGGGGTGCAAACGGTCAAGCTTGGTGATGAGGCGCCGTCCCCACCGTAGTTCTGCTGGGCTCTTTCCTGTGGCAACGCATGGTGTAGTGTGTTGGGAAAGCAGGAATTTCACCAGTCTGTGGTGCCAGTCCCCGCTAATGATGTGCCAGAGTGCGTCCTTGGTCGTCCTTACCATCCGTTCAGCTTGCCCGTTAGTCGATGGGTGGAAGGGCGCGGAGGTGGCATGTCTAATCCAATTCGCCTTCAAGAACGCCTGGAAATCATTAGCGGTAAACTGAGGCCCGTTATCAGACACAATTACGTTGGGGAGGCCGTGTGTGGCAAAGAGGGCTCTGAGCACCTGGATTGTCCTTGCGGAGGTCATGCTGGGGACAGGGACTACCTCCAGCCACTTAGAGTGGCTGTCCACTACGACTAAGAAGAGTTGGCCCTGGAACGGCCCCGCATAGTCGATGTGAATGCGGGACCAGCGTGTGAGGGTGGCTTCCCACCTGTGTACTGGGGCATGAGGCATTTCTGGCCTAGATCTCTGGCATGTATAACAGACCTTGATCCTTGATCAATATCCTTGTCCAGCCCTGGCCACCAGAGGTAGCTTCTGGCCAGTGCCTTCATCCTAACCACCCCCGGATGTCCCTCATATAAGGATTCCAATACCCTGCCCCGGACTGCTGTGGGGATGATGACCCTGCTTCCCCAAAGGAGACAACCCTGGTGTGTGGAGAGCTCGTGTCACCTGGTGAAATAGGCCTGGAACTCTGGCCCCGGAGACTTGTCCTGCCACCCCATGCAAACCCATGAGTGTACCCTGCTCATGATGTTGTCAGTGGCTGTGCTGCTTGCAATGTCCTTGGCATGGACTGGGCATTCTGGTAGTTCCTGCAGAGCTAGGATCTGTGTTGCTGGTGCCGGGTCTGGTTCAGTGGTGTCAATGGGTAGCCTACTTAGGCCGTCTGCATGGCCCATCTCCTTCCCTGGCTTGTGCACCAGCTTGCAATTGTAAGCTGCAAGGAAGATGGACCACTGGAGCATTCTGGGGACAGTATTTGGGGGGGGGTCTGCTTGTCTGTTGTGAACAGGCCTAGCAGGGGTTTGTGATCCGTGTAGACAGTGAACTCCCTGCCATACAGATAATCATGGAACTTCTTGATTCCTGCCACGATTGCCAGGGCTTCCCTATCTATTTGGGCATAGTTCCTCTCTGCTCCAGACAGTGTCCTGGAATAGTAGGCTATGGGGATTTGAGCCCCATTAGGCTCGAGGTGACTTAGTACCGCACCCACACCATAAGGGGATGCATCACATGCAATGCATATGGGCTTTGTTTCAATGAAATGGGTTATTGTGGACTTATCAGACAGTAGTGCCTTTAGGGCTCTGAAACTCTGGTCGTGGACAGAAGTCCAGACCCATGCTGCCTTCTTGTCTAGTAACCTGTGAAGTGGCTCTGCAATGGCTGCCTTGTGTGGAAGGAATGTATGATAGACGTTAAGCAGGCCCAGGAATGCCTGTAGCTCTGCCTTGTTCTTAGGTGTAGGTGCCAGTCTGATTGCCCTCACCTTGGACTCTGTGGGGTGGATTCCCTTGGCATCTAACCTGAATCCCAGAAATTCCGTGGATTGGACACCAATGCTGCACTTCACCCTCTTCAGTTTGAGTCCAGCAGTGTGCAGCCTGGTTAGTACCTCCCTCAGCCTGCCTGCCAGTTCTTCAGCTGATGCTCCTGCAATCAGGACATCATCAAAATAAGGGCAAACCCCTGGGATGCCCCTGAGTGTCTTTTCCATGATCTCCTGAAATATGCCAGGAGCTACGCTGATCCCAAACTGCAGCCTGTTTACCCTGAAAGCTCCCCTGTGCGTCACTATTGTCTGAGTGTCCGCAGTTTCCCAGGTAACTGTCAGTTGCTGGTACGCCTGCGCAAGATCGAGCCTTGCAAAGATGGCGCCGCCTTGGAGGGAAGCGAGAACGTGGCTGACCGTGGGGACCGGGTACACATGCGGGTTTAGGGCGTGGTTCACCGAACACTTGTAGTCGGCACAGATCCTTACCTCCCCATTGGCTTTTAGTGGGGTGACTATTGGGGTCTCCCACTCCCCCCATCTACGGGCTCTAAGATTCCCTGGGCCACCAGCTTATCCAGTTCGCACTCGATCTTGTGCTTGAGCGCAAACGGAACTCGCCGCGGCCTGACCCTAATGGGGGGAACATTTGGGTTTTGCTTAAAAGAGATGGGGGGCCCTGTGTACCTGCCCAGCGTCCCATCGAAGACGTCTGCAAACTCTTTGCAGATAGCCTTGATGGATTCTCCCTGGATCCGGTGGATCCCGGAGACAGTGATTCCCAGGGCCTCAAACCAGTCTAGGCTGACTAGGCTGGCTCTTCGGCCCTCTACCACTACAACCTCCAGGTACTCTTCGCGACTCTTAAACCCACAGAAAGGGTGGCTTCCCCCTTTACCTTGACCAGTGAGTTTTGGAAATCGGTCAGGGCTAAATTTGAAGGCCATAATTTAATCCGCTGCTTGCTCCAGCTGTTGATATAGTTAAGGGTCTCGTCCGAAATGACAGAGACTGCTGATCCGGAGTCAAGCTCCATACTGCAAGGAATGCCTTGCAAGCGGATTGTAAGTCTAATTTTTGGTTTGAGCAGCTGGGAGCTATCCGTGTGGTGGATGGCCAGCCGGCTCTCAACATAGCCAAGTCTTAATTTGGTCAGGGCCCCAGTACCTTCGAACGGCGATTCTTCCAGGCGCAGCTCATGGATCTCTTCTCGGGGGCGGCAGCTATGACAGACCACAGCTATGTGGCCTGTTTTCTTGCAGGCCCAACACGTGGCCGACCGGAACTTGCAGAGGCTACGCACGTGGTTTCCGCCACAGCCTGCGCATTTCTGCGGATTGTTGTTGTTGCCCATTGGCCTGGGCTTGTCCGGGCATCCACCTCGATGGTCGGGGGTCGATGTCCACCGGAAGAGGTCGATGCTCTGTCCATCCTCCTCGTCCTCGGCTGAGGCAACCTGCTGGTGGATGCTGGCCGCCTGGCTGCTGGTTTTGGACTCCTGCACTGCCTGGACGGCCCCACATGCCGCTTCGTGGGCCAGGATGGCGTCCTGGGCTTCTTGGAGCAAAACCTCCTCTTTTTCGAATAGGCGCTCCTGCAGCCTCGTGTCCCGTAGGCCACAAACCAGCCTGTCTCGTAGCCGCTCCTCCAAGTTTGAAAAGTTGCAGGCGATGGTGGCTTCTTGCAAGGTGGCGATGAACTCGGCCCCAGATTCGTCGGGACGCTGGTCCCTCTTCTCAAACTGGGATCTTGCAGCCAGTTTGGACCTGCGGGGCCAGAAATTGGCTTTCAGCTTTGCGACGAGGTCCCGGTACGAGACAGTATCAATGGCCTCCGGGGCGAACAGGTTGGCGGCAACCTCGAGGAGTGCGGGTCCACCAATGCAGAGCAGAGCTGCTGCCTTTGAGCCGTCTTCTGAGATTTGGTTAAGTCTCATATACAGCTCGGCGTGCGACAGGTACCAGGCCCATTTCTCGGGGTGGTGGATGTCGAACTCACGGGGTTGCCCAGCTCGTGCCATCGTCCTGTTGTTCATTGTGGCATGGGGTTCTGTTGCGTGCACGGCAGCCTGAGCCAGTGTCTTGCAGTGGCCAGTTGCGGTGGCTGGCGGTCGCGTTGGGGAAAAGGAAAAGATTCCTCTTTCCCTTTCAGCGTGCAGTGCGCTCCCCCAGTGACTTCAGCTCTTCTGTTGGCAGGATCCCATTCTCGTCACCACTGTAATGTAGTGGGTCCAACGGAAGGAAGAGATGCCATCCGGAGTACGTGTTCAGCTCTCTATTGGGGGGGTAGCGTACTAAGGAACAAGGGTTACCTGGCCTCCTTAAATACCCAGCCAGGTATGCGATCAGCCAATGGGGTTGGCCCTAGGTTTCCCACCAAAACTGAGGTTCCTGCCAAAACCATCCAGGCCAACGCCCCCTAGTGGCTGTTGCCACGCAATTGCCTGCTCTGGATACATAACAATTCTAATAACCCAGTATCTAAGAAGCACACCCCTCGATATTTTCTATTGTATCTGATGCATCCATTTAATATGTGGAGATTATCTTGATTCTGGGATTTTATGGATAAGAAAGACCAGGGGCTATCAGGAAAACAACTCAGTTTGGTGAGCCACAAAGAGAGATGTCAAGCCATCAGTCCTGAAGAGAAAGTCCGCATATCGCCTCATTGACAGATGATATTTATAGTGGAATTCTAAATTTGTTCTCCTTCTGCCCAACACAGGATGGGTATTGGGCAGATGAACCGTGTGACATGGAATATGGATACATTTGCAAAAGAAAACCTTTAAAAATAGCACCAGAAAAGGATATAATTGATGAAGGGTGCTCGAAAGTAAGTAGAAAATTGGTGAGATCAAAGTGCTAAGTAGTTACTCTTCCTTGTTCTCTGCAATTTGTTCAGTAAGTATGAAAATTGAACAAAACTAAAAATTTTATCTGATTATTGATTCATCTTTATGTGTGACAGATTTCTTGAAGGAATTTTTAAATTGTCTTCTATATTTTGGATGCGATATAGTAAAATATTAAAATATGTCTTATATTATTGTTATAAAACAAATAATCTTAAAACCAAATTAATAAACATGCAAAGATGCATAATTGTAAAGGAAATTAATTTAAAATGGGGGAGCAACCATATTTTATATAATATTAAAAACTATTTCCACACATGAATGTCCTCAAAAATATTTCAACAAGAGATTTGTATTTAAATAGGTAAAAAAGAGCAGAAGCAGAACAAATATTATCTCTTACATGGTAATGTTTTATGATTTTAATATCTCTATTAAAAACATATTCCTAACAATATTGATAACAAAAGACACTTAGAAAGTGTCTTTTCATCCATTAAGCTCATGTCATACTTAGCAGAATTATTTTTGTATTTGTCTGAGTTTTCTCCCTCTCCCTCTAAACTGATTACTACTTTTACTTCAAAAGCATAAATTCTCAATATATTTTCACTGTGACCCTCCACACTTTTAAAAAATATATAGAATGCATACCATGAAACTAGGAAAAAGGTCAGAGCAAAGAGCATGAGATCCGATGAGTCAGTTATAACAATGCTCAGATATTAATCATCCTTCCTTGTGACAAATGACTTAGTCTGTTACTCTGTTAGTCAGAGAAAGAGTGTCAGATTTGTACTTTGAAGATGTGTGTGTGTGTATGTGTGTGTTTGTCTCTGTGTATGTTTGTGTGTGTGTGTGTGTGTGAGAGAGAGAGAGAGAGATTAGATAAATGTAGAGTTGCTGGTTTTCTGTTGCATTTAAGTTTTTTGTAGTATCTATAATACTACTGTGTTATTAAAATCTTTGCTTGCCATCCTTCAAGTTTAAGAAATGGTTAAAATGATTTTTTATACAATGTTGTATACAACTGCTTAGCTATAGCAAAAAAGGCTACTTGGGTTTCATTCTCTGTCTTCTTCTCTTTCCAGGGCTGGAAAAGATACTATTTATACTGCTACATGATTGGAAGTACATTTGCATCATTTGCTCAAGCAGGTCAAAGGTGTACAGAAAATGGGGCTACTTTAGCCTATATTGAAAATAGGTAATAAACATTAATTAAAAATTGTTTGGCTTAAAGAGTGTTAATTACATATTTTTCCAGTGTCCTGGAAAAAAAATCTTGCTGCAGAAAAGTCTGATACCATGCAGTTGTATTCTGCTTCAACTTTCAATATACCCAGTCTTCATGACCAAATACTAGTTTACATAGTGGGAAATAATGAGTAAAGTCCAAACATCTGGTGGTCCTCAAGTTAGGAAGCTGATTTAAATAACAGATACTTAAGTTGAAAAATATTTAACTTTATTGAGACTAGCTTTGGTGCAACATTTAACTAAATTTAAAGACAGACAATATCTAAAATTGTTCCAACTAACACAGACATGTCAAACTCACAACGTCACGTGATGTCGTGTGACGTATCGGAGCTTTTTCTCCATTGCTGACAATGGGGTGGGCGTGGCTTCCATGTGACACATCTGGCCCATGGGCCAGAAGTTTGACACCCCTGAAGTAACAGGAGCAATTTTTCTAGAATAAAGAAATTTCAAAGGGTAGGAGAGAAAAAAATAGACAATTCCTGCTTTATGGATGTGATATATTCCATTTAGAAGGCAGTATTAAGTTCTGGTTGATAAGATACTCTCCAAATATTGGAGCCATGCTAATTGCCTCTTGGCTGTACTAGTTTGGATTATTGCTTGTATGGATGGCAGGAAGTTGTCTATTCCTGGGAACTTTCTGACTCCTCTCCATTTCAAACACAACTATTGCAATATCCAAGAGAAATTTGTTGTACTCATCACTGTAAGGCAAATTCTCTGCTGACCATCAGAGAATTGGTCTATAACAATGAACATGCTCTCTTTCTAGTAAACCATCTAAAACATTCCTGAAATTTGAATAAATATGCAATTTTGTTGTGCAGTTGCTAAGTCGTGCCCAACTCTTAACGATCCCAAGGGACCATAGTACACCAGGCCCCTTTGCCCTCCACTGTCTATCTCCAGGAGTCTTCCAAAATTCATTTTCACTGTGTTGATGATGCTATTTAACCATCTCATCCTCTGCTGTCCCCTTCTTTTGCCTTCAATCTTTCCCTGCATCAGGGTCTTTTCTAATGAGTCCTCTCCTCACATTTGGTGGTCAAAGTATTTGAGCTTCAGCTTCAGTATCTGTCCTTCCAAAGAACAGTCAGGGTTGATTTTCTTAAATAAGCACTTGATTTAAAGAATTTAAAAATCATTTTGCACATTGATTTTAGCAGGAATAGCACATTGAGATAAATATTGACAAAATATTTGTTAAAAATTGGCAAAAATATTGCCAATTATCTCCTTTTTACAGATATGAACAAGCTTTTCTGACCAGTTTGGTTGGTTTCAAAACTGAACCTTACATCTGGATTGGTCTTTCTGACATAGAAGAAAAAGGAACATTCAGGTGGACCAATGGACAACCAGTCCAGTTCACTCATTGGAATTCAGAAATGCCAGGTACATATAGTTAACATTTGGAGATGGCTCTACTCAAACCTATTGGATTTAATAAAATTCCCACCTCGTATCTTGATCTTAAGGACATCTGAGGATACTTTCATTTGTTTTTCTCAGTCACACAAACATTTTTTCTGAAAATGTGCTTCCTTGGAATTGATAGAATGCAAATAGATTATAAATAAATAAATAATAAAGGTAATTTTATTTAATTGGTCTTCTTATTGTTAATTACTTTCTTTCTTAGAACTGGCTGTTGATCTAATTAAATCCAAAAATGAATTAATGAGCAACATTTTGAAAGATTCTTACTCAGATTTCAACTTTTCTGTTTTGTTGAAAATAAGGATAATAAATCTAAGTCTGGCACAATGCCAATTTGGCATGAAGTTATGTTTTCTTTAGAAATAATGTTCCTTATTTATTCATTCTTTACAAACAATGTAATCTCAAATTTTAAAAAAATGATAGCTTACTTTGGGGAAATGGTTTGGGAAGATAGTAAAGTAAATCAAGAGGCAACTAAGTATCTAACTTGAATAAGATATCTCACTTTAAATGATACAGACATGTTTATTTTTTGATCTATCGTGAAGGTCGGAAGCCAGGCTGTGTTGCAATGACAACTGGAATTACAGCTGGATTATGGGATCTTCTGAAATGTGAGACCAGGGCAAAGTTTCTTTGTAAGCGCTTTGCTGATGGCGTGACCCCTCCACCGATACCAACTACAACAGCTGCCCCTCAGTGTCCTGAAGGCTGGGTTGCAAGTGAAGAAAGGAATATGTGCTTCAAAGTATGCCACTTCATTGTAGAATGTATGACATAAGAAAAGCTAAACTCAGTTCCTGGTACTTCATGGATGTTGCATGTAATCTTTTTAGTAACTATATGGTAGTACTTTGCCATTGCCTTCTAGAACAGGGTGTCAAACTCGCAACGTGACATGTCACGACTTTTTTCCCATTGCTTGCAATGGGGTGGGTGTAGTTTTGGCATGACACATCCGGGCTGCGGTCTGGCAGTTTGACATCCCTGTTCTAAAAGGATTTTTTTTAAAAAAAACTTTCCTGTCACAATAACAACCATGATATACCTTATTTGTCTTTCTTCCTGCTGGTCTCTTACCAAAGATACCTACTAAAGTCTAAACACAGAGTTTCAATAACATAACTTTTGAACCAGCAATGATGTGTGTGTGTGTGTGTGTGTGTGTGTGTGTGTGTGTGTGTGTGTGTGTGAAAGCCCCACCCCTTTTCACGTATGTTGAAACCATAAAAAAGGGCAGGGTTTTGATTGCATAGTTGTGCCTGTCATCTTGACAATTTTGATCCCCTCCACTGATGCTCCTGAGGACCACAGTTAAGTACTGCCATTTGCTGAGACACCAGATGTATGCAGATCTTAATAAATGCATCTTTCCTTTCATTTCTGTAGCTATAAGGTACTCCTCTAGGACAAATGACATACCTAAATGCATATTGGTATCTGATAGCAGCATTTTGCTCATTCCCACATCTCTGGAAAAAAATCCTACCAATTCAATACAATTCCAGGTCTTTCTTTTGAAACTGTCCCATAAGATATGAAAACATTGGTTGATTTAGATAAAACTAAGCAGGCTTGGAATTATTTTGTACATGGATAGGAGATTATCAGAGCAGGATATTTTGGAAAAAGGCATTTGTGAACTACTTTCATATTGTTTGCAAAAAGGCTACATTTCCACATTATCACCAAGTGTTTATGTTCAATGTGAATTCATTATTTTACTACAAACTGAGTTTTCAAAATTATATTGCATTACTATTGCCATTTGTGAGTAAAATGGGTGGAATCTAAATTTGATAAAATAAATGTTACCTTGCATTTCCATCCATGGTAAACTCAGTGGAGTCCCCCATAATTAGCTGTAAGCAGTTTAGAAGATATTTAAAAAGCAATTTAATTCAGACCTAACTGGTGGTGGGGAGGTGTTCCATTCTTTCCTGAAGTAGAAAAAATGGAGATGAAAGTATATGCATTCTATAGCTTGAGAGCTGTTTTATTTGTTTAGCTTTATTTTTTTGTGCATTGTTTACTTTTGACAAAGATGCAGGGCCCAATAACTTGATAGAAGAGTATCAGGTGTGAACACCAAGATCCTGAGCTTTAATTCCTCAAATATTTATTACGAAGAATGTGAGGGGCAGATAAACAAAAATTTCAGAAAACAACATCCATTCAGAATAGACAGTAATGGACGATGTAATCATCTTTTCCCAATTATTGCTAATCGGGTTTCAGGACTTGAATTCCAACCAATTGGAGAGAATCAGACTTGGGGAAAAAAGAGTTATGTGAATTAGTGTATAAAATAGCTTAAAAATTATAATCAACAGTTGCACATAACTGAAGTAGGGAAACTAATTTTAATGTTGACTGTTACATCCCATATCTCTTTTCCTGTTTGACTTTGGTGAGTATGTCAGTATCATTACCATGCTTTGCTAATGACACACTTTTCAACTTTATCATGTGCATGTTTTTTTTTCTCCTGCCTAACTGCAAAGTAATGTATTGTCATTAGGTTTTCTTAAACCATGGCAAGAGATCATGGACAGAGGCTCGGAGTTTCTGTTCAGCAATTGGAGGAGACCTGGCTACCATTTCTAGTACCAAAGAATCCAACAAGCTGCAGAATTACTTGCAGTAAGTCAATGGATGCATCCCTGCAATCTTAACTATTTCATTCGAGGAGCATAATCAAAATACCTTTATGTTTTGTAGACAATAAAGAAGATATAAGCTGGAATTCACACATATCAACCCACATATCTGGGCTGGAGATTCTAAGAGTTGAAATAAAGTGACAGAACAATTGAACTAGGGTTTTTCAAACACAGCAACTTTAAGATATGTGGTTTAGCTGGCTGAAGAATACTGGGAGTTGAAGTCCAAATGTTTAAAGATGCCAAATGAGAAACACGGAATTAAACATTAGGACCAGACTCTGACTTTATAACTTGTAACACATTCTCTTTGAGATGATCATTTTTTTTCCTGCTGAAGGTCAGATTCCCAAGGAAATTTCTTAATCTGGGACTGAATTGCTTACCAGTTGGGGGAATGGACTAAGCCTAAAGTAGAAAGAATTCCTAACTTTTCTTTTTGTTTGATATCCATCTATTTTTCTTTTCTGCTGGCTGTCCATTTACCTTCTCATCATTCTTCATTCTGACACTCCCATTATTCTCCTCTTTTGCTGATAGATGGTGGGCAAAGGCCATGATCCAAATTCCACTCCTTTTTTAATATGCTGGTAATATACATATTAATCTTTTTTTAAAAGGCCAAAAAGAAAAATTGAAAATTAATTTGCATTTTCCTTACATAGCGAGTCTACCTATCAGAAACATTTATAGAAATTTTCAAACTTTTAAAGATTTTAATGGAAATTAACCATAGTCTATCTTACCTTTTAAAAACATTGATTTTATTTGTGTTTGTGTTATATTGTAGGAATTATGGAACTGCCAATTACTGGATTGGTTTAAATTATATAAACCAACAGGAGGGGTTTAAATGGAGTGATGATTCACCAGTGAGTGATTTCAACTTTTTTCTCAGGCAATATTCTTCCTGTTTTGTTTTTTTAAAAAAATAAGCTTTGGCAAAGTAGACTGGGGAATTGAGTTGAAAAAATAAGGGATCTGGAATATTGAACTGAAATATTGCATTCTACAATATTGAATATTTCATGGATCTCTGGTGAAAGTGGGGTGGGGGGAATGCATCCATCCTTGCTCTTGTTGACCTCTCAGAGGCCTTGATTGTAATATCCTTTCTGGCTGGCTGCTGGATTTGGGGCTGGGCAATGGAGTTTTGTGCTGGTTTGGCTCCTTTCTCCAAGATCAGTCCCAGTCAGTGTTGATAGGAAGTGAGAGGTCCAGTCCATGGCTGCTCTTGTGTGGCTCTGCAGAGCCTGTTACTTTCTCTCTCCTATCTAACATCTACATGAAGCACAGAGTGAGGTCATCTACCATCAGGGGGAGCAAAAAAAAAAGGGACAACCTGAAGAAGATTTGATTGCTAACTGAGGTAAAAGATTCATCACCAGACTTCATGACTTAGATCAGAACTGAATGGTTCGCTGATCTCCAGAATATAACTATCTTCCTCCAGAAATCTCAGTGCCAATTTTTTTTGGCAAAAGAGCAAATTAAGTTACTTTTAAATAAAATAAAGAGAAAATAATTACACCTCCCCAAGGCTAGCTTGCTTGTGTATTTATTTTGATACTCTATGGCATATAAAGTAATCTCCTTTATCTTTAACCCCCAAGGCACCCTACACAATAAAAAACAAACAAACCCCAAATTATTCTGCTATGTCCCCTCCAGCAATGAAACTGCACCATCGTTTCAGTGACCAAAGGTAGAGTATCATAATAAAAGTCAGCTGGGTGACTTCGGGTCATTCACTCTCTCAGAGCCCCACACACCTCACAGGGTTCTTGGTATTGTTGAAAAAATGAGAGGAGGAAGGTGTGTTGGATAAGTTATTTCTAAAAGAATAAAGTTAGATTACAGACAAGCAAACAAATAATATTGATAAATGGTGATAATGAAACCTGGCCTCCAACTAAAACAACAGTTTGGCTTAGAAACCAGGGGACTTAAGTTCTACTTCTGCCTTAAGTAGGAAAGCCAGCTTGGGCCAGTCACTTTCTTTACAGTGTTATTACTGGGGGAAAGTAGGAGGAGGAAGGAATATTATTTAAGTTTGCCAATCTGATAATAAAGATGGGATATAAATCAATAGAGTCTAACAAACAGACAAACAAACAAATAAGCAAGCAGGCAAGGAAGCAAGATAGCAAGCTTGCCTGGATGGAGAAATGATATGATTAACATCTTAAAACTCAAGCAAAATGAATTATCAAAAAGTATCCATGAGAAATTAGGACATTTCCTTGACTGTTGCAGTTGATTGTCTCAATGGTAGGATGCTGCTTAGCCTGTAAAAAACCCAATATTAAACCTGTAACCACCAATACAGATTAAAAAATTCCAGTCTAAATTCTAGAGAGTCACTGCCAGTCAGTGTAAGCAATGTTTGCTAAGGTGGACCAGTTTTCAGACTCAATAGCGGGGAACTTTTTATGTATAGTTAGTTTGAATTTTGCATCATAAAATGTATTTTTTCAACAAATGAATATTACATATTTCTATATTAGCTAGGTTATGTCAACTGGGCATATGGAGAACCCAATAATTATAATGGAGCAGAACACTGTGGAGAGATAAATCCACAAAATATGTATTGGAATGATGTACATTGTGAGGAAATGTTTTTCTGGATCTGCCAGATTACAAAAGGTACAACTTTCTTTGTCATAGGAAATCATAACATCTTCAGACTGATATCAGGTTAATAGCATGACTAACCAACAATAATGGGTTTACTTTTAAAAAAATAATCTCTAATTTGGCTGGACTTTGGGAATAATAAACATTAATTATCGTTGTTTAAAATTTCTATCAATAAAATTAACTAGAATATTTCATTTCTTGGTGACCTAGCAGTGTAAGCTTAACAAGGCAAGCTGGGAAGGCATGAGAGATAGTAGTAGATTTATCATATTTAAAAAAATGCCTTTAGTCTCTTGCACTTTCCTTCACGGAAGTTAAAAATTGTGACAGATTTGAAGGTGGCATAATCCTCTCATTGATATTAAGGACTAAAATGTTTATATAGTGGAAAAATGTTGATTTTTATTCTTTTTCCACCATATAGACATTTTAGTCCTTAATATCAATGAGAGGATTATGCCACCTTCAAATCTGTCTCAATGTATTTTATTAATCAACTCACAGTGTAAATGCTGTGATTTTGGAGCAAGTAACATTTGTTATCATAGTATAATTAAATTGAGCCAATCTACATTTTCATTTTTTCCTTTGTCAGCATGGTATAAAATTTGATAGTGATAAGCCAAATATTTACTGAAATTATGTTAGGTTTAAATAATATAACGGTTACAATACCTGTTACAGTTCCAAGTAAGATATTTGGAATTTCTTTTACTTTCAGTGAAAAGAAAAATGGTAAAGTATTCATCCTTGAAAATTCCGTTGATATTTTGTTAGAATCTAGATATGAATGAGAGTGATGAAACTCTGTAAATATTTAGTATTTTTTTTAAAAGTTAGTGGCTACTAGTCATGTGGGCTATGCATAATTTTCATTAAATGTTCCCAGAAGAGAAGAAAGAGAAGAAAATAACCATTTGTGAAGTTTTGATTGTCACTTGGTTGACCAGTGGAGATGACAGGATGCTGTTTTAGCTAAATTCTTTGCTTGACTCACTGAGGCTATTATATCTTTATGCCTTTTAAAATTACAATTTTAAATCACATAGAGAAGATTTTTGAAACATTTATTTAAATTATGATAATTACACTAATTAATGCCAGCTGAATAACCTTGGACAAACCACTATCTCTCAGCCTTAGGAGGGAAGCAATGGCAACCAAAAAATCCTTGCCAAGAAAAGTGCAGGGACAGGTTCAAGCAGTTGCCAGGAGTCAACAATGACTTCAAGGCACCCCTCCCCAAATATTTATTACTATAAAAGTATGATGTTATTCAATTTTGTCATTTTAATTGAGGAACCATATATGTTAATAAGATTTTACTCTAACTTTTCTTTTTCAGGTGTGCAACTAAAGTCAGAACCAACAAGTCCACCCATTCCAAGTACGTTTCTATGGTTTGTTGTGATGAAATATTTCTATGCTAAAGCTAAAGTTGTCTTCTTGAGGACAAAGTGGGCATGTGGCATTATCAAGCAAATGCTATTACTTATATGCTTGTGTTAAATGTAGGACACAAGTAAGTAAAGGCAGCATAATGATGTCATAGTTTGTACATTGACACATTGACTTGTTGCAGTTTGCTGAGGGAAATGATGCCTGAAAATAGTGAAAAAATAGTTTTAAATGAACTTTTAAAATTTTTGAAAAAATATTTTATATTTTTTGAAAATTTCGAAAAGTTTTGAAATCTTTAACTTTAAACGAACTATTGATAAAACATAGCCATGGAAAAAGAGACCGACACTATTAGTGATTTGCGTAATATGTTCCGTGCATGTATTCATGCCCACAGATGACCCAAATAACACATTTACCAAATGTAAACTAAATAAATTGCTTGAAGAAAAAGTGAAGGCAAGTCTAGACACTAACTCTACAAAATGAGAAACTCCAAACAAAGTTAAAAAAAAGAGTTCATCCAAACTGAACATAGTAAGGAACAAACATTTCCAGAAGAAATGAACATAATCTTTAGAGATAGACCGATGGTAATATGTCACTCATAGAAGAAAACTACAATGAAGAACAATGTCTTTGCTGTCTGGTAAAGCCAGCCCAGTACAACCTTGCTGGAGCTAAGAAACCAGATTCATATCCTCCCCCTGGAAGAAAGCATGCAGACACCTGGAAAACGGACATCATCAAATGTTCCAGTGACAGCAAGAAAAGTAGCTTAGACTTTCTCAAGGGAAAAAAGGTGTTTATTTATGACAGGAGATTCAATTCTCAGAGGAACAGAATCAGCAAACTGTAGAATGGACAATCAATTTAGGGAGGTATCTCGCCCGTCAGGAGTGAAAATAAAAAATGTGACTGAGAGCCTTAGTAAAATAATGAAGTCCACAGATTGTTATATCTATAAGCAGCTCATGTGGTGTTTTCATCAGTACTTCCAAAGGAAGGTCAACATCCAATGAGAGAATAGAGGATTTTGAAAATAAATCACTGGCTTAAAAGTTGGTGTCATCAAGAAAAGTTTGGATTCTTAGACCATGGTTTACATTGCCTACAATGAAGGATTGGATAGGCAAAACCTTTAAACCAGTATCATAAACTTTAAGAGAGCTGATTTCAACAAACTTGGGAAAAATTCCATGGATGAAAACTTAAAGGAGAAAACAACTGAAGAAGCTTGGGAGACTCTGAAAAATGAGATTGTGAAGGCCCAGCCCATCACAATACCATTAAAAAAGTACATCCAAGAACAAATCAGCATGGTTACACCTGGTAAGCTGAAAGACAAAAAGAACAAGTATAAAAAATGGAAAGAAGGAAGCATAACTAAGGCAGAATACAAGCATATAGCACGAATCTGCAAAGATGAAGTCAGAATCAACAACTTGCAACAAATGTCATTTTTTTAATAAAAGTTCTTTCAACATATAAAAAACAAGAAAAAAGTCAAGGAAATCCACTAAAGGGAGAAGATAGCAAGGAAGTGATGGGCAGCAGTGAGAAAATGGAGCTGTTTAATTCTTTGCATCTGTCTTCACACAAAATGAAAAATAGCTTAGCCTATCAAAAACAGCACCATAAAAAAGATTAGCAATGCAAGTCAAAAGAGGCAAGAAAATGATAAAAGAACACTTACCCATTCTAGATGATTTCAATTCACCAGGTCCAGATGGATTACATCCCAGGATTCTGAAGGAACTAGCAAACATGATCTTGGAATCAAATCTTGCGCTATATTTTTCAAAGAGTCTGAATGAGTGGGGATGTCAAATGGATGTTCTTGCTTTGACAGGGGAGTTACCAGAGGATTGGAAAAGAGCTGATGTAGTTATCATTTTCAAAAAAGAAAAAAGAAAAAAAATGGATTCAGGAAACTACAAATCTATCAGTATGATAGATCATAGATCCTGTAAAAGATAAACAAGCAATGAATCTGCAAATACCTAGAGGCAAGCAAAATTATAATCAGAAGCCAATATGACTTTGTCAAAAACAGATCACACTAGACCAGACAGGTCAAACTCACGAAGTCATATGACATTGTGCGATGTATCGGGGCTTTTTCCCCATTGCCAGCAATGGGGTGGGCGCGGTTTCCTGGTGATGTGTCCGGCCCATGGGCTGGCAGTTTGACATCCTTGCACTAGACAAATCTTATTGTATTCTTTTACAAAGTGACTAAATTAGTGAAGTAGTGTAAGGCTGTGGTCATAATTTACTTGGACTTCAGTAAGACATTCAATAAAATAGACTACAACCTACTACTTGACAAAATAGAAAAACATGGATATTCAATGTACAGTCCTTAATGGACCTGCATCTATGTGGAGAGAAGTATGCAGTGTCTTAGATGCAGTACCAAGAGCCTTGGTGGAGCAGTGGGCTAATGCCTCCTTAAGTAACACCAGCTGCCTGCAATTAGTGCAGGTTCGCATCCCACCAGGCTCAAGGTTGACTTAGCCTTCCATCCTTCCAAGGTAGGTAAAATGAGGACCCAGATTGTTGGGGGCAATAAGCTGACTTTGTAAAAATGCTACTTGGGGCGGGGTGTGAAAGCCCTAATAAGCAGGTATATACATAGAATGAAGGCTATTGCTAAGCACATTGTGCTTTAGATTGTAAGCCACCCTGAGTCTTCGGAGAAGGGCGGGATATAAATGGGATTAAAAAAAATATCTTCATAAATAATTTAGACAAGGGGGTAGAAGAGGAACTCACCAAATTTTCAGATAACACCAAATTATTGTCTGGAATAGCCAACATACCAGACGATAGGCTCAACATCCAGAAGGGTCTTGACACTCTTGGACAATAGGCCCTATCTAACAAAATGAAATTCAGTGGTGAGAAAAATAAGGTTTTACACTTATGAAAGAAAAACCAAATGTACAGGTATTGAATATGTGGTATCTAGCCCAATAGTAGTAACTGTGAGAGGGATCTAGAAGTCTTTGTTGACAGCCACTTAAATACAGGCCAGCAGTGTTCTGTAGCTGCAAAAAAAGGCCAATACAATCCTAGGCTGCATTAACAGAAGGATAGAATCCAGATGACATGAAGTGATAGTACTCCTTTATAATGCCTTGATAAGATCACACTTGGAATATTGCATCCTGTTTTGGTTGCCATGATATAAAAAAGATGTTGACACTCCAGAAAGAGTGCAGAGAAGAGCAACAAAAATGAATAGGGGATTGGAAGCTAAAATATATAAAGAACGGTTACAGGAATTGGGTATGTCTAGTCTAATGAAAAAAGGATGTTTGAGGGACTATCATAAAGAAGAGGAGGTCAACCTATTTTCCATAGCAACTAAAGGCAGCACAAGAAGCAGTGGATGGAAACTAAACAAGGAGAGAACCAACCTAGAAATAAGGAGAAATGTCCTGACAGAATAATTAATCAGTGGAAAGGTTTCCCTTCAGAATTTATGGTGCTCCGTCACTATAGGTTTTTAAAAAGAGATTGGATAGTCCTTTGTCTGAAATGGTGTAAGTTCTCCTGCTTGATCAGAGGCTGGACTAGAAGACCTCCAAGGTCCCTTCCAACTCTGTTATTCTGTTGTTCTGTTATTATTTCCTCAACAAGCTGGAGAATCTCAATTTGTTATTAGCTGCAATACAGGAAGAAAAGATTTAATTCCACCTTGCCTATTTATATTATATTATGATTTGTGCTCCAGTGTACATGGGGATATTGTATCCTAATGTGATCACCACAGCAGTCCTATAAATTAAGTTGGACTGAAGGAGAATATCCCAAAATCACCCAATGAGAGTCTTGAAATTGATCAAATTTGTAGCATTGTCAGATCTTTTCATAAACTGAAGGCTATTTGCTGATTGGCTGCCTAGCTGGGACCACAGAATATGAGAGTCAGTTTGGTGTACTGCTGGCCTAGAAACCAGGAGACGATAAGTTCTTGTCCCATGAAAGCTGTCTGGGTAACTGTGCGTCAATCATTCTCTCTTAGGTCAACTTCTAAAATTGTTGTGAGAAAATAGGAAGAGGAAAGTGTATTGTGTATCTTTGCTGCCTTAAATGACTAAGTAATAAATGTGGGATAAATAGCTAATTAATATCTCTCATAGATTATCAATTTACTAGTGATGGCTGGGTCGTCAATAAAGACAAGCAGTATTATTTCAACACCAACAAAGTTCCAATGGAAGAAGCTCGTAAATTTTGTAAAAGAAACTTTGGAGATTTGCTTGTCATTGAAGACAACACTGAAAGGAAGTTTATCTGGAAATATGTAAGGCACTCATTTATTATTTTTGATATGAAAACAATGAATGTGTATTATTTGCTTATTTTTAGTTTATCTAAGGCATTTCCGTGGCTGCCAAATGATGATGCTTGATGGCTTACAATAACCATAGCCTTCTTTATAAATTTATAGCACAAAATCTACACTGTGGAGTATAATGAGTATATTTGAGCTTTTCCCATTAGTGAATTAAAATTTAAATAACACATTGTTTCTATTCTACAATTGTTCATATCAAAATACTTAGTGCTGGAATAAGTATGAAAGGAGAGCTTTTGATTTTCACAACTGGATCTAAAATTCAGACATGCTAGTCTGTATTCCATGCACATCAGCTTTCTTCTATCCTATGGCTCCAACATCAATTCTATTGAATATATTCATAAGAAAGCCATTCCTCTTAATCTGAATAGAATAACAGAACAACAGATATGGAAGGTACCTTGGAGGTCTTCTAGTCCAACCCCCTGCTCAAGCAGAAAACTCTATACCATTTCAGACAAATAGTTACATTTGTAGTTTTTAATCGAGGAACAAAAAGCTAGGTTAACAAATACTGGATCCTGACAAGATCTGTTTTATGATTGCAATTAAAAGCTGGCAAATATTTATTTATTAACATTTACATTAAAGGTAAAGGTAAAGGTTCCCCCGCACATGCGTGCTAGTCATTCCTGACTCTAGGGGCCGGTGCTCATCTCCGTTTCAAAGCCGAAGAGCCAGCGCTTGTCCGAGGACGTCTCTGTGGTCATGTGGCCGGCATAACTAGATGCCAAAGGCACATGGAACGCTGTTACCTTCCCACCGCAGTGGTCCCAATTTTTCTACTTGCATTTTTACGTGCTTTCGAACTACTAGGTTGGCAGAAGCTGGGACGAGTAACAGGTGCTCACTCTGTTACGTGGCACTCGGGATTCGACCCGCCAAACCGCCGATCTTCAGATCAACAAGCTCAGCGTCCTAACCCACTGAGCCACTGCGTCCCTAACATTTACATTAGTGCCCAGCAAATCATCTATCTGTTGTCAGGTTAGATTGACTTAACAGAAGAACAGAATTGGAAGATACCTTGAAGGTCTTCCAGTCCAACCTTCTGTTCAGGTAGGAGACCCTATTCCATTTCAGACTTGATTCTTTATAATTATGGAATGTAAGAAGAAAAGGCTGGAGTTAGGATGTTTAACCAATTTCCCTGCCTGATATTTTTCTACTTTTATTTAGGAGCCAATAATCAATAAATGCTCAGCTCCATTCAGTTGCCCTGACTCTACCTCAAATCAAAGGATTACAGGGTCATTAAAAAAAATTAGGAGCCAATTACTGGATTGTTAGCAACACTTAAATGTTTTGTTCTTAAAGGAACAATGCTGTTTTCTAAAATAATTTCTTAAAGCTTAATATATTCTTGCTTGAGAGATAATTCCCAGGCTACAAATATATGTGACGGTCTTTTGTTTTGATTCTTTAGATCTTACAAAACGAACAGGTGAATTCTTATTTCATTGGACTGTACCTGAGCCTTGATAAAGTAGTCAGGTGAGCAAACAGAAAACACTGCATTTTATTATATGAGGGTTTGTTTTGTTTATTTTGTTATCCTCCGACAGACAATTAGGATTTTCATCTAGGAAAGCCCAATACTAGTTCACATGACATGCTGTCCTTACTACTCCATGTGGGGAGTAACAGAATAACAGACTTGAAAAGGACCTTCTAGTGTCTAACTCTCTGCTGAGGCAGAAACCCTATACCATTTCAGACAAATAGTTGTCTTCTTGAAAACTTCCAGTGTTGGAGCATTCACAGCTTCTGGAGCCAAGTTGTTCCACTGATTAATTGTTCAAACTGTCTAGAAATTTCTCCTTAGTTCTAGGTTGCTTCTCTCCTTGATTAGTTTCCATCCATGGTTTCCAGTAGGGGAAATGATTCACTCTGCATGATGTCATTATAATGCAGTGTTTCTCAATTTGGCAACTTTAAAATGTGTGCATTTCAACTCTCAGAATTCTGGTTAGGGACTGCTGACTGGGGAATTTTGGAAATTGAAGTCTATACATCTTAGAATTGCCAAGTTTGAGAAACACAGTTCTAATGGGAGCCTTTTTCTTTTACACTGATTAACAATAACATGTTAACTTTTCTTAAAGCTGGATGGATAAAACTCCTGTCCAGTATGTTGCCTGGGCACCACATGAACCTAACTTTGCAAACAACGATGAAAACTGTGTGGTCATTTATAGGACTACAGGTATGTGGTTTGCTAGTTGACAATTCCAGTTTCTGATGTATTACTGTATGCAAGCTAAAATGCATGGTTTAGTAATGCAGAAATAAAAATATATGCAGGTAGTCCTTGACTTATGAACACACTTGAGATCAGAATTTCTGTTGCTAAGCAAGGCAATAATTAAGTGAATATGGCCATATTTTTTGGCCTTTGGTTATTGGGCGGCGGGGCGGCAAGGCTCCTGGACCTATGATGGTTGAGCAAGGTGGCTTGAACGGCGAGGCTACGGGCCTGCGGTGGCCTGCGGTGGCCTGCAGCAGGCCTGCTATGGTCTGCGATGGGCCTGCTGGGGCCTGCTGTGGCCTGCGGCGGACCTGCGGTGGCCTAGAGAGGCAGTGTGGACCTGTGGTGGCCTGCGGCGGGGTTGTGATGGCCTGTGGCAGCCTGGAGAAGCAGTCTGGCTGGCGAGGCTCCTGGGCTTGTGGATGCTGAGTCTACTCATCTGTTTGATCGGCGAGCTTCCCCCTCCGGTAGAGGTGGATGGTGGAGGCCGGTAGAGGTGGATGGTGGAGGCCGCCGTTCGATGGATTGAGTGCCGTTTGGAGCCCTCCTGGACTTGTTTGGAGGGTGGAAACATCTGTGGCCACTTGAAGTTGAAGGTGGAGCGTGCCAGATGGCGCCCGAGATGGTGGCTATCTTCTTGGGGGCCATACTAGAGAACTGAGGTGAGCCTCCTTCATTTTCCGCATCCAGAGACTTACTACAGCCCCTTTTGGTCGTGATTACATTCAAGGAATGGAGATGGATGACTGGCCTGGCCGCTGTTGCCACCGATTGAAATCCTTGGTGGCTTTGGAGGTGTTGGTGATGCGGCTTGGTGATATTGGGCAGCAGAGGGACCCAGCTGTTGTTGGCTGGGCCTGGAATCTGGAGCCTGAGACTTATTTACATCTGCTTATCATTGGAGCTACGAATGCCATCACCAATACACTGTTTTACTATCGCCCAGCCATCGGACTTTTTCTCCTTCTGCGACCTACCCAGATCTGGATAGTGGTTTCTCCCTGAGACTGGAAGATCTTGGTCACTGTGAGAGTGTGACCATGTTTCGGGAGTCACTGTCCAGCTCTGTGGACTTATTATTAATATGCGTTTTGTTCCAGCTGACTTGTTCCTTTTGCTTTTATCTTTTGATGGCTTATACTGTAAGTGAGTTGCTCGCCCTGAGAGATTCCCGCCTCTCTCAGATGTGGCCATCCAATCTGTGCTGCCATTTCCTTAATGACGGGTCTTGGGACCCTGAGAGGTGGCATGGCACAAAAAGGAGGCTTTTGGGTTTTCTTTTAAAAATTTTTAATGGGTTAGGGAGGGGGGAGGGCTATCAGGCCCAACAAAATGAGGGGGGGTTGCCGGACCTATTTCGGCCTAGGTTGGCTGATGGTCTCAGCGATAAGGGGGCCAGGGAGAGTCTTGGGGCCCAGGGGGATGGGGTGGGGATAGCAATCCCCACGGTGATTGGGAATGGTGGCAGATGGATGAACAGAGGACCATATCGTAATCTGGGATCGCACCCCCACTATTTTTGAGCTGTGGCGCGCTCCGACCCTCTGGCTCTCACCTGCTTTCCCAGGAAAGGGGGAGGGCAGATACCTGAGCTCAGGCTGATTTATTTGAATGCCAGGTCTGTTGTGAATAAAGCTCTCCTCATCCGTGATTTGATCGAGGAGGAAGACGCAGACCTGGCATGCATTATGGAAACTTGGTTGGGCTCGGAGGGAGCAGTCCCTCTGATTGATTTATACCCTCCATGTTTCCATGTGCTGCATCAGCCTCAGGCTCAGCATGGATCATCCACCAGCATTGGTCGCGCTGGTGGATGATCTCTGGCGGGCTTGGGATAGGGGTTATTCTTCTATCCTGGTCCTATTAGATCTCTCAGCGGCTTTTGATACCATCGACCATGGTATCTTGCTGCGACGTCTCCAGGGGTTGGGAGTGGGAGGCACCATCTTATGGTGGTTCTCCTCCTACCTCTCGGGCCGTTCGCAGACAGTGTAGGCAGGAGGACAGAGGTCAACCCCGAGGCCCCTTGATTGTGGGGTGCCTCAGGGGTTGGTCCTCTCTCCCCTCCTGTTCAACATCTACATGAAGCCACTGGGTGAGATCATACATGGTTTCGGAGTGAGGTATCATCAATATGCTGATGATACCCAGCTTTTCATCTCCACTCCGAACCAACCCAGTGATGCCCTCGACGTGATGTCCTGTTGCCTGGAAACGGTGCGGATCTGGATGGGGAAGAACAGGCTCCAACTCAACCCGGCCAAGACTGAGTGGCTCTATGTATTGGCATCTCGTGTTGTCCAAGATTCATCATCTTTGGTTATGGGGGGAGAGGTGTTACCTCCCGTTGATAGGGCACACAACTTGGGTGTCCTCCTGGATGCATGACTCAATTTAGAAGACCATATAGGGGTCGTGGCCAGGGGGGCATTTGCCCAGGTTTGCCTGGTGCGGCAGTTGCACCCTATCTGGACCATGATGCCTTACGTACAGTCACTCATGCACTCGTTACCTCCCATGTAGATTACTGCAACGCTCTCTACATGGGGTTGCCCTTGAAGGCCACCCAGAGGCTTCAGCTGGTGCAGAATGCGGCCGCACGGGTTGTGATGGGAGCATCCCGATAGTCCCATATTACCTGAGCTGCATTGGTTGCCGGTTGCCCTCTGGGTGAGGTTCAAGGTGCTGGTTCTTACTTATAAAGCCCTACATGGCTTAGGTCCGGGATATTTGCAGGACTGTCTGCTGCCAGGAACGACTTCCCATTGCCCTGTGCACTCACACAGAGAGGGTCTCCTCAGGGTGCCGTCAGTCCTACAATGTTGGCTGGTGACCCCCAGGGGGAGGGCCTTCTCTGTTGGGGCACCTGCCCTTTGGAATCAGCTCCCCCGAGAACTTCGGATAGCCCCAGATCTCCGGTCCTTTCATCGCGACCTAAAGACATACCTTTTCCAACTGGCCGACCCGGACTGATGTTGGGGGTTTTAATCATGTTTTTAATTTTTACAGGTTTTAGTGGGGCTTTGTAAAATTTAATCTCTTTTAATATTTGTATTCATTGTTTTTATTGTTTTTTATTGTTGTTAGCTGCCCTGAGTCCTTCGGGAGATAGGATGGCATATAAGTCCCATAATTAAATTAAATTAAATTAAATTTAAGTGAATCACAGAGTCATTAAGTGAATCTAGCTTCCCTCATTAACTTTGCTTGTCACAAGCTGTTTGGAAAGTTCACAAATTGTGGCCACATGATCCCAGGACAGTGTGACCATTGTAAATACATGCTGGTTGACAAGGGCCCAAAGTATGATCATCTATGGGTGCTGCAATGGTCATAAGTGTAAGGATAGGTTATAAGTCACTTTTTTCAGGGCCATTATAACTTTGAACAGTCACTAAATGAATGGTTGTAAGTCAATGACTACCTGTATACAGTAAGGAAGCATACAGCCCAGTGGTGGGATTCAGATATGTGAACAACCGGTTCTCTGTGTGGATGCCACTTCCGGAAGTCTGTTCTGGGCCTGGGCAACAAAAAATTAGCTACCAGTTCTGTTGAAGTGGTGTGAACCAGCTGAATCCCACTACTGATATAGGCCCAGTAGCATATAATAAATGTGCCTTTTGTGTGTTTCAATATCTTGCAATCAATAATTGTCAGGATACATATAACAAAAGACTTTAAATGTGGGAAAATGTATTTTTGCAGTATAGCAGGGGTGTCAAACTCAATTTCATTGAGGGCCGCATCAGCATTGCGGTTGCCCTCAAGGGGCCGGGTGGGCGTGGCCTACTGGGTGGGCGTGGCTAGAGTGCGTATGGCCTACTGGGTGGGCGTGGCCAGCTCTACATCGTTCGCATCAAGGGTGCCTATGGGGGCCCAGGCAGGAGTGGGACAGATCTGGGGGTCTCTGGCAGAAGGAGGGTCTCTGGGCCAGGGCCAAGGCAGCGGGGGCCGTTCCCTCACTGTTTCCAGGATGGCTTCGCGGGCCGCATGAAACCACTTTGCGGGCCGGATCCGGCCCCCGGGCCTTGTGTTTGACATGTCTGCAGTATAGGATTGAGACTTTGTCAAGGCCTCAACCTTGATAAATTATGCTGGAGTTATAACATTCTCAACATCTCTAGATTCTTCTCTACTTTTTCCAAGGCTGTCTCACATTTTCTTGAGAGTATGACTTTTACTAGTTCTAGTCCTTCCCTAGCCCTGGAAGCCATTATGGCATTTCCTTTTGGCTTAGCTGTTGCTCTGTCTGGAGAAATTTCATTTTCCTAATTTGTTAATCATTGCTGAGGAGCATTGTTTTGACTGGATTTATTTAGTTGCTGAAATTCTTGAATTGGGAGATTAGGTACATCTGGAGTTGCACTGAAGTCTACTTTTCAAAATATTCTGTGACTCCCAAGTTGATCAATAGAGATATCATGTAGTCTGGTTAATCACAGTGCATCTATATCACTAATGTTTGTCTTCTACCAGGATATGGGCTTTAGAAAAGCAGTTGTAATATGCATACGTTATTTGAATGTGACTCAAGCTAACATGCTGTTTTTAGGACAGTCTCTTTTATAGATTGGACAGCAAGCTGTGGCTCTTTTCCCAAATCTGAAAAGAATTTGGATTGGCTGAAGGAAGAAGCTGTTTGATTCTCTGCAGTATTGTTTAACATAGGAATGTTAGATTTTGTTTGGTCACATAGTCTTTCTAATTACTTAGCCAACAGTCAGTTGTGTTTGAAATGTGTTTTTAATATTCTGAGCTCAGAATATATGGATATAAAATCTGGAATTCCATTAGTCACTCAGCATTAACTTGTATTTTTCCAGGAGTTTCTTAAGAACTGAAATAATGTTACTGTTTAATAGCAAACAAAAGAGAAAGGAATCAGTTCCTTACTACAAATGGGACAAGACTTAGTCTTAGAGCAGGGGTGTCAAACTCAATTTCATTGAGGGCCGCATCAGCATTGCGGTTGCCCTCAGGGGGCCGGGTGGGTGTGGCCTGGGTGGGTGTGGCCTACTGGGTGGGCGAGGCCAGAGTGTGTATGGCTTACTGGGTGGGCGTGGCCAGCTCTACATCGTTCACATCAAGGGTGCCTATGGGGGCCTGGGCAGGAGTGGGACAGATCTGAGGGTCTCTGGCAGAAGGAGGGTCTCTGGGCCAGTGCCAAGGCAGTGGGGGCCGTTCCCTCACTGTTTCCAGGATGGCATCATGGGCCACATGAAACCACTTTGCGGGCCGGATCCGGCCCCCGGGCCTTGTGTTTGACATGTCTGTCTTAGAGAGTCTGAGTATCATGCAGGCTAATAGGCATCTGGAGACAATGCTGTCTTGTGAGACACCCACCAATACAGTGACCTCAATTCACTTCTAGCATGGGTGAATCCAGCTTTGTGGATAAATGCTCCTCTAATTATCTCCTTGTCTGTCAATGCATGCATTAGAAACTCATGAAGCAGCTCATGTAGCTATTGTCATGACACATTAGAAATGTGTGGGGATTTGGTTGCAATGTTGTTCTTACCTTCTTGACTGTTTGACCACCCTGTAGTCCCCTTCCCCTGCTCACATTCAACAATTTCTCTTCTTTTGCTTAGGACTTTGGAATGATATAAACTGTGGCTATCCGTCTTCTTTCATATGTGAACGACATAACAACTCAGTCCATGTAACTGTTGCCCCCACACCACCTTCCTTTCAAGGAGGATGCGCTGAATCTTGGCTGTTGTTTGAAAACAAGGTATAGTAATTATTTCCTTTTTAAAAAAGAATTGCTCCAAGAAACAAAAGGATAACAAGATGAGAGGAACTTTCTATGGAAGATTTTTTTTACACGATTAAAATAAATGCCTTGATAAGATGGCATCACAGATGAATTTTGTGCATATATACATAAAATAAAGGTGAACGCTCATCAGTCTTACCATATATACTAGACAGTATACATGACCAGATAAACTAATTTTACATTATGGTAAAGCTACATTAACAGAATCTTGCAAATCTGAAAGTACAGTTATTACCTTTACTGATCAAGAACTTAGGTAGAGTCCCTTCTGAGCCTCTTGATCTGCCCATTAACCAGCTATAGCTGTATTGTCTCTGAGCATCTCTTCACAAAGAGAGTCTCCCAAGGCCTTTCCCACATACCATAACAAGGATACTTCACATTAAAAAAATGGCAAAAGCAGTGTAAATATTATCATTCTGCAAGCTCAGTTCATTCCATCCATATGTGCATCATTGCAATGCATATACTGTATAAAAATGGATAGGGTTTGCATTGTTACACAGCTTTTATTGGTTTGGTCCTCTTTGCTCCTCCATCCATAGGTACCAATATCAGTTCCTCCAGTTTCTTTGGTAACTATAAGGAAATATATTGTCCTAGTGGAATCTTTTTGGATTTCCCAATAGAAGGACACATGTCAGTTTCCAAGTACCAATCAGATCCATTTTTTCAAAATCAACCATAATTTTCTAATAGAGCCAATTTGGTATAATGATTAAGATCTGGTCTAGAAACCAGGACACTAGGTTCTAACCCTCCCATTAGGCATTAAAGCTGGTTAAATGACTTTGGGCCAGTCCCTTTTTCCTGGCCCAATCCACCTCACAGCATTGTTGTGGGGAAAATAAGAGGAGAAAGGAATCCTATGAATGTTCTTCAGTTTGAATTACTTATAAACTAAGGTAGGGAAAAAATCTAATCAATCAAGAACTGGATGCTACTACCACTAAATCTAGTGAGCGTACTTAGAAAAGCACTTGTGAGATTGTTTTCTGTTGCAAACATGGTACTCTGGGAGACTCTCCTAGCTGACATCTATGTGGTCTCTGTCTAGATCAGGGGTCAGCAACCTGAAACAGTGAAAGAGCCACTCGGAACCGGTTCCCTCACAAAATGAAAAACTGGGAGCCGCAAAAAATATGTGTGCATGTGCATACATGCAAGCATACACAGAACAGGGTTTGACTGAAGAGTGGAGCCAAGGCGAGATACGCACCTACCCTGCATATTTGAATTGATTGGTTGAACTTTTTTAGTCCCAGTTTTTTTTTTGACTGCACATGGCAGAGGACTGGGAGCCGCAGGAGATGGCTGAAAGAGCCGCATGCGGCTCCGGAGTCGCGGGTTGCAGACCTGTGGTCTAGATAATCTGGCTTTTCCCCCAGGCTGGGATCAAAAAAAGAATGACGAAGAGGGTAGTGTATTTGACTTCTAACTGATGCTTTTTTCCTGGCTGTTTGGTTTTTAAATTGTATATTATTTATTGCTTTTATTGTCTGTGACTATATACATTTCTAAAATAATTAATAATGAAATAAACATTTATTTTTATTTCTCTCTATCCTTGCATTTGGATTTTTTTTTGTAAAAAAGTGCTATAAATTCTTTGGATTTAATCAAGATGACCGAAAAAATTGGAAAAATGCACGGAAAGCTTGTCAGGATTATGAAACTGGAGGAAACCTGGTTACAATACTCAATGAAAGGGTACAAGGTATATAAGCACCATATCAATTAATAAAAGTTTACTTATTTGTGAAATTTTACATCAACTTTGGGGTGATTATGTTTTATTTATTTATTTATTTATTTATTTATTTATTTATTTATTTATTTATTTATTTATTTTATTTTATTAAATTTTTATACCGCCCTTCTCCCGAAGGACTCAGGGAGGTGAACAGGGCATATCTTAAAACTACAAAAATACAAAAATTAAAAAAACCACCTGACCACTTTTATGGAGTCTTACAATACTAGTTTGTACCCAGAATTTTAAATGAAAAGTTATAACACTTTAATTCATATTTTCTCCTTTCTTACTGCTGCTAGTACAACTATTTCTTCCTCCTCCTTAATTTTCTTACTATTACATACAGATAATGGTAAACCTGTGTTTGCCCCCAAGCAAATATAGTTGTAAAAGTCATTTTGCATCTTTAAGATAAAATGGAAAATTGTGATTTCATAGAAATTACAGAAAAAAGTTTCAGATGTTCCCTTTCATACTAAAAGCAAAGGAAGAAAGGAAGGTACCTGCTGTATATATTTATTAGAGATGTGCAAAATGTTTGCTTTGCTTTGCATTTTCCCTGTTGGCTATTCATGCTAAGACAGCCAAAATAGACATGGCTGCTTTAACAATTTGAAAAAAAAATCTTTTATATGCTCTCGAACACTCAAACACATAAATTTCCAAGTATTTACACAGCCATAATATTTACAGATTTTTGCAGTCATATAATGTATAAATCATTTAGAGCTGCTTTTGTGATCAAGGTGCCATACACATTGATAACACACCCACACATATGTTTTATGATTCAGTTGTATTGCTCTAGGATCAAAGTGAGATTAAAATATTTTAATCAGTACATAAATAAATGTGTTGTTCATATACATTATAAAAGCTTGAGCTCACTTTTGTTACTAATGGCAAACTACTGAATGTAAAAGCAGTAAGTATCTCAGTGGAATTATAACATTCATGGTGTGCTTATTCATTTCCCACAAAGCTTGGTACATTTTCCAAATCAAATTTCAAACTTCAGTGACTTTGTTTCAAATACTCATTATGCATTCATTTAAGTCTACTTTTCAATATGTTTTAATTCATTTCAGAATTCTTTATTTAGTGAAATATTTGCTTTGGTTTCATGCTGTACCAAATATTAGGAATATCTACTTTCTCTGATCATTCTTCTCCCACTACTTTTTCTTTTTAGCCTTTCTCACCTTCCATTTAAATAAATTCCAAAGTGACATATGGATAGGACTAAATGACATCAATGAGGATCAAATGTACCTCTGGACAGATGGAACAGGAGTCCGTTACACCAACTGGGACAAAGGTTTCCCACTGAGTTTTGGACAAAGCAGTGTAGGTATTTGACTACATGATGGAATCTGAAAACTTCTCCCAATTTCCTTGCCTTATCTTCTTCCCACTCAACCTCTGTTATATGAGTCTGAAATTAGTGTCACACGATTAGAAGAAAAAAAGCAACATGAGTAGGCAAAATAATTTAATGAACTACTAGTGGTTATTGGTTTGTTTTGTTTTGATTTAGATTTGAAGGCAGATGTTCTCTTACATACACATAGGAGTACAGAAAAAATACTCCTTTACAGTTTCTAAAACTAAATGTGTGTTTTTTCTCAGAATTATGTTGCAGTTGCAGAGGGCAGCTAGGCAATCACAGGAAAAAATATGGCTGCTTTAAGGAGTTGCAGACAGGGGTTATGTTAGCATCCCATGCCGTCTGAAGCACCATTCAGCTTGATTGCACATCTTTATCAGCAGAATAAATCAGCAGAGGCAATATTGAAAATTAAATCTCAAGGTACTTACTTTGAGAATAGGATCTACACAGTAAGCCAGTTTTTCTCAATCTTGGCAACTGTAAGAAGTGTCAGTTTCAATTCCCAGAATCCACTAGCTAGTTTGCTGATCTAACAATCAGCTAGGAGGGACAAGTGCAGGGTATCCTGCAGACTGGACAAAAGAATTAAGGATAGCAACTGGGCAGGTGACTATTCTGATTGTTACCCAGGGAAAAACTGATCTTGACCAATGCTCTCTGCAAGGAAAACAAATAGGCTACTTTTGTGAATTGCCTTGGCGTATAGCAGATCTCGTAATAAGGTAGCATACAGTGTAAGAGCAGCTATTACAAATGATATTTCCTTATTCTATCCCAGATTTGTCGTCTCTTGACAAATACATCCAACTATGTTTCCAGGAACATCCTGTGGAGCTATGCCTAAGTTATGATTGGGAGAGTGGGTGGGTGGGATTTACCATTTGCAGCACACTGTTGACATCTGCGCATGCAACATTCTTGCTTTTCCATACTGCCAGAAACCATGGTGACTCCTTCTGTACAGGAGGTCCCTGATTTACAGCCACAATTGTAACCAGAAATTCCATTGCTAAATAAGGTGATTGTTAAGTGAATCTTGCCCAGTTTTTTTTATTATGGTTATTGAGCAAATCACTGCAGTTGTTAATGAATCCTGTCATCACTAAGTGAATCCGCCTTTCCCCATTGACTTTGCTTGGCAGAAGCCTGTTGGAAAGATTGCAGATGGTGATCACATGACCCAAGGATACTGTAACAGTGTAAATATATGTTGATTACCATGTGTCCCAATCTGGATCACATGATTATGGAGAAATGCTGCAGTGGTTGTGAGGACTGGTCATAAGTCAGTTTTGTCAGGACTGATGTAACTTAAAATGGTCAATAAACAAGTGGTTGTAAATTGAAGACTCCATGTAACCTTCTCTACCAACTTTCTCTGCTTTCCCATGGCTGCTAAATTGGTATGACTGAGAAACTAAGGAGTTTATCCATACCACTTTCAACATTTATTGTTTTCCATTTCATACAGGAAGATTGTATTATAATGAAATCGTTGCCTTACAAAAGTGCAGGCTTATGGAGAAATAGTTATTGCTACTATAACAAAGGGTACATATGCCAAGCTAACACTAGTGAGTATTTTGTCTATTTTTGTCTCCTTGCCTCTGTTTAATTTCTGAAAAGAAAAGCACATTTTGTTTTAAATTTCTCTGACTTTCCCCCCACAATGTTTCAATACAACCACCAGACTATGATGGTCTTTAATCTCAGAGCATAACCATCGTGCAGAATAATAATTAGGTGTTTTATTTATTTGCTAAGACTTACATGCCTCTCCAGATGAAAAATGACTGAGAAGCATAACATTTGATTAATGCAATAATAAAGTCAAAATGCATGATACATTAATATAAAATTTCATCAGTCACTAACTGCCAGTACTTCATTTATTTTGTGAATTACTAGCAAGGATGGAGCAGCCTTCAACCTGACTGTACTGTAAGCTGTTCCAGAGAAGAGATGTGAGCAGGGAGAATGTTCTCCCATGTTGTCCTTAGTGATGAGACCTAAAGCAAATTTGGTCTACCACATCTCACCAGATAGGCAAACTTTTTCTCAGAGCAGATGATCACAAAGATACTTAAGTCCTGGTACATGCAGTGCTTTAAGAGTGACAATTACCATCTTGAATTGCTCTTAGTAACTAGTGCAGCTCTTAAAGTAAAAATATCAGTGGTAACTAAGTTAAGCCCATCACTTAAGCTGCTGCAGTTGGAATTAACTGACTTCTGAGTGATCTTCAAGGACAATCCCATGCATTAGTCCAGCCAAAAAGTATGGGGGTATCATCTTTATTACCTGGTCATGAATTTTTTTTAAAAAACCAGGGATTTTCTATGATCAAAATACCTGAAAGTGTTTCAAGTGGGGCTATTGGTTTTGACCTTGAAATAAAAACACATTTCGCATTTTATGCAGACCTTTCCCAAAACAAACGTCAATTTGCCTCAGATATCATTTCCACTGTATGTCTAAAAAGGGGTTTTCTCATTTTTGCATTTTATGTCTTCATATTTTTGACAAGAGCCTTACAATATTCTTTTTCTTTTGTAGACCCCAAATACTCTTTTCTTCCATCCACCACCCCAGAGCAGCGTTTCCATTATAGAAATAGCAGCTACTTCATCATTGAAGCCAAAATGACATGGGAAGATGCAAGGAAAAGTTGTGACAGGAGAGACTCAAGTCTTGCTAGCATTTTAGATCCCTTTGGCCTCTCATATCTCTGGCTAAAAATACTAAAACAAAAAAGGATTGTGTGGCTTGGCCTCAACAGTAATCTGGTAAATGCAACTTGTATCAGTCCACAAAGTTCCATCAAATTTCTATTTGTTTATTTATTTTGGAGCATACAAGAATATGCTATTAATTTTGAGGGCAGTTGTTCCATTCAGTGGAAATGAAAATGAGAAAACTACTGTAGATGAATGAAATGACTATTTCAGTCAGTCTAATATGACTTTGCCCTCCCAAGACCAGAGTTTGAATTCACACATGCTGATATCTATTTATTCATTTGTTGATTCATTTGATTTGATTTCTATAGCCACCCATCTCAGAAAATGACTCTGAGTGGCTCACAATTCCAAAACATATATTACAATTACAATTGTAAAAAAATATTTTAAAACAACAAAAACAGCAAAAGCCATTAAAGTGTTTAATTCAGGTTCATTCAAACCAAAACATATGGCCTGTTTATAATATATCCAGGAGGCGGGGCTCTTGGCGAATGTAGGCTCAGGAGCATAGCCTGGTCTTTAAAGCTTTGCAGAAGGCTAACAGAGTTAGGGCCATTCTAATCTCTGGATGGAAGATGTTCCACAGAGCAAGGATTTGCTCTGCAGAAAAAGCTCATCTTCCAGTCCCCATCAGCTGACATTCTTTGGCTGGTGGGATCTGCAGCATGTCCATCCTATTTGATCTAACTGGATAGGTAGAAACTCTTGGACAGGAAATAGGCGATCCCTCAGATTCCCTGGTCCCAAGCTATGTAGGGCTTTATAGGTAATTACCAGCACCTTTAATTGCACCCAGAAACATATTGGTATTATGCCAGTATTTTTAATTATTTATTTTTAAACACGCTCTTAGTGGCCAGGTTCAAATAATACGAGTATATAGCATGAGGATTCTCAGAATAGATGAAATAATAGTGAGCAAATGTTATTCTGAAGCAGTTCTTGTTTTTTTCTATCTCTCAAAACTTTTAACCAAGTCAGAGTTTACTTAAAGCTAAATTTATTATGTAAGTCCATGAGCATTTGGCAAATTATTGGGAATTGGAATTCGGAACCAAAGACTTCTCTTGGTTTATGGCAGCAAACATGAAGGCTTAGTGTTGTTGTGAAACCATCCATAAAAACAACCTACATTGCATTTACTCTAATATTTGTATTTCAAATTGGATTGCTGTTGTTACTACAAATAAAGACTAAATTCTGATAGGATTTCTTTCCAGTGAAGCAATAATGTAACATTCCTAGATCAGATCAGATCAGATAATCTTTATTGTCATTTTTTTACTCTGGGCAGAACGACAGACATCAAAAGCCCAATATGTTCAGATTAGTGATACCTCATAAGAAACATGTCTCTCATTCAATGTGGTTTTTTTGTTTGTTTGTTTTTTAGACTGGTGGACAGTACATATGGATTGATAAGTTCCGGATGAAGTATACTAGATGGGCAGCAAATGAACCCAAACAAAAATTAGGCTGTGTTTATATGGACTTGGATGGGACCTGGAAGACAGACTCATGCAGTATAAAGTATTTTCCTCTTTGCAAATATCCCAAGAGTAAGTTAGAGGATAGGTAAAAAAATTTCTTAATGGTTTCATATTCAGACTAAAGCAGTTTTCTCCAGCCTTGGCATCTTGTAGGGATGTTGGAGTGCCACAAATAATTTAGAAACAGTGCCATAGACATCCAGGTTACTTTTTGCAGGGAATACAACTTCATTTAAGCGGTGAAATTTTGCACAGGTCCCATTTAAAAAGTCTTTGGGTATATTGTAGAGTGGACATAGGAAAACATTACTGAACTACATGCCAAGCAGATTTAACCATCACAAATAACATTAATGCTTGCTAAGCATTGTAATTCAGCAATGTAGGGAATTCCAAATTTTACTCTTCTTAATGTAGGGGTATTCATGATTTAGCTTCCAAAAATTTAAAGAAATCACAGACTGGAGAGACTGTTTTATGTAGTGGTCTGGAAACCAGGAGACTGAGAGTTCTAATCCTGATTTAGGCACAAAAGCCAACTGTGTAACTTTGCAGCAGTCACTCTTTCTCTCTCTCTCTCAGCCCAGTTCACCTTACAGAGTTGTAGTTGTGGAGAAAATAGGGGGAGTAAGTAGCATTAGATATGTTTGTCATTTTGGGCTACCTGTAAGGTAATAAAAGGAAGATAAAATTCTAATATGTACAATAAATAAATGCAACCATACAGCTTGGATGATGTTTAGGAGGAGACCTGCCCCTTAAATCGCACCTGGATGGAAGGACCTCTGCCTTTATATACTAGTTAAGTCAGATTGTGAACTATAACAGTGTTTAAGGAGGAAAGAGACTGGCAAATTTAGTCTGCCCTTTAAATAGTTAGATCTCAAAAGACTACATATTGGAACACAATTATTTTTCACATGCTGCATTCTTTCAGTTTTGTGATCTATATTTGAACTCAATGACTGTGTGTCAAAAAAGAGCATATTAGGAATAACTATACACCCACCAGTGCATATATTAGGGAGTGTACATTTATAGAAATGTGAAGGTAGTGACCATAACAACCTAATTTAAGCTCTATCTATATTTCCCTGTGTTGGTGTGTAAAACTAAAAAATAGTTAACAGTAACATAAAAAATATTAAAAAGGACAAAGGTGCTTACTAGAAAACATTGTAGTTTTGATAATGTTCCTCATAATAATCTTTTAACCAAAATAAATTAATTAGAATTAAAAATTATATTGTTTTTTAAAAACAGTGTTGTCACCTACTGTTCCACCCCAAGAACCAGGAAACTGCCCACTTACAGTGGAGAAATCTTGGATTCCATTCCGTGGTCATTGCTATCACTTTGAAGCCTCATCAAAGATGAGTTGGCCAAAGGCATCATTAGCTTGTTTGCAACTAGGTAAGTGTTTCCATTCACTAATTATAATATCTGATTTTATTTTAAAACAAGTAGAAGAAACTAATATTAAAATACTAAGATTTGTAAATATTTTAATAGAAAGGATGTGGATTCCTTAGAATATAGAATAGGATTGGAAGGGACCTTAGAGGCCTTATACTCCAACCCTCTACTTGAGAAGGAGATCTTACAGAATTCTGGACAAATTGCTGTCCAGTCTCTACTTGAAACCTTCCAGTGTTGGAGCATCCACAAACATTCAACTGATTGTTTTCACTGTCAGAAAATTTCTCCTTAGTTCTGGATTGGATCTCTATTTAATGCTCTTCCACCAATTACTTCTTGTCCTGCCCTCAAGTGCTTTGGAGAATAGGTCGATCATGTTAAGTTTACTTAAAGGACAGACTAAAGTACTGCTATCATATCATCCCTAATCTTTCTTTTTGTTAGATAAACAAATCATGTTTCCCTGATAGCAAGACCCTGTCTTACTTTCTTTTGGTCTCTGAAGTAAGCACTAGGGTTTTTTGGGGGGGAGGGATTATTTTTTGCTGGTACTGGCACCAGTAGACCGCGAGTGTGTGTGTGGGAGGCGGGTCCTGTGCATGGGGTGGAGAAGAAACACGGTGGCGAGAGTGTGATGGCAGACCAGTTGCTTTCCTCTGCTTGCCAGCACATGCCAAAGCCACACAGGGTAAGGTTGCCATGGGGAAGGGTGGAGTTGCTTCCGTCCACCTGCCAGACACCTGCCAAAGCCATGCTGGGTAAGGTTGCTATGGGGGGTGGTGGAATTACTTCCCTCTGCCTGCCAGACACCTGTCAAAGTTGCACAGGGTAAGGTTGCCATGCCTGTCCCCACCCAGATGCTCTTGCCTCCCCCAAGGATTTTTTTTTACTAATCTGCCTTTCAGCTGCATTGTTGTTGTTATTGTTAGCTGCAAAGTCGTGTCCGGCCCATCGCAACCCTATGGACAACATTCCTCCAGGCCTTCCTGTCCTCTACCATCTTCTGGAGTCCATTTAAGCTCACGCCTACTGCTTCAGTGACTCCATCCAGCCACCTCATTCTCTGTCGTCCCCTTCTTCTATTGCCATCAATCTTTCCCAGCATTAGGCTCTTCTCCAGTGAGTCCTTCCTTCTCATTAGTTGGCCAAAGTATTTGAGTTTCAGCTTCAGAATCTGGCCTTCTAAAGAGCAGTCAGGGTTGATCTCCTCTAGGACTGACCGGTTTGATCGCCTTGCAGTCCAAGGGACTCGCAGGAGTCTTCTCCATCTGCATATCTTAGGTTGTTGATATTTCTGCCAGCAATCTTAACTCCAACTTTTGATTCATCTAGCCCTGCCTTTCTCATGATGTGCTCTGCATATAAGTTAAATAGGCAGCGTGACAGTATACAGCCTTGCCGGACTCCTTTCCCAATTTTGAATTGCTTGGTTGACCTTTCCCCCCCCCAAAAAAACCCCTTCCTTTGTTTCCCTGTACGTGGTGGCAGCAGATCGTGAAGGAGAAATGACATGGGGCTGGGAGTAAGGTAAGCAAAGAAAGGCAATTCCTGGGGGGGGGAGTGAGGATTTCTTTCCTTACCTGCCCCACTTGTTCCAAGGCCGCTTTCGGGCGAGCCACATTGCGCTCACCAATGGCCTGCCTACCCTCCCTCCCTGAGCCTCCAGCGCTCCACCTGCCACTTTGGTGGCTCTGTAGGAGATGGGGAATTAAAATGGTAAAAAGCGAAAATAGGATATAGACTGAGTAAATGGATATTGAATGTAAATGCAATTAAGATATATTTCAATTAGAAAATATATTTTAAATTGATACTTTTAGAAAAATACAATAAATGTTGACAGGCAATTTTATATTTGTCTACAATAATAAGAACTGTATTTGCTTAGTGTGTAAAAATTACTAGAAGGGAATTAGAATTGAAAAAAGTGAAAATAGGATATAGACTGAATAAATGGATATTGAATGCAAACACAATTAAGATATGCTTTGGATAAAAGATATTGTAAACTGATATTATTGTCACCTTTAGAAAAATATAACAAACGTTGATAGGCAATTGTATATTTATTTACAACAATAAGAATTGTATTTGCTTAGTGTGGAAAAATGTCTATTACCAGAAGAAGAGAGGATGTATTGGAGGGTGTAATACTGGATTAAGTTTGAAGAAGCTTACATGTACCATGGATTTACTAATGGACTCAGTCATCACGTTATTTAATTATGCACTTGATTGTAAAAATAGAAAATTAATAAAATATTTATATATAAAAAGTAGGGCTTACTTTCGGAGAGAAGGCTTATACTGGGGACTTATTTTCGGGGGTGGGTTTACTTTCAGGGAAACATGGTACCTAGCTCCCTGAATTGTTCATTGTATGGTTTAGCCTCCAGACCCCTTATCATCTTTGATGTTCGTTTCTACATTCTTTCTAGGGTCTCAACTTTTTTATATAAATATTATATAAATTTTCTAGTTTTACAATCATAAGTACTTAATAAACAATGTGTTGTCCTGGGTCCATTAGTAATTCAGTGGTACATATTAACTTCTTCAATCTAGGCCCAGTATTACACCATCCAATGCTTCCTTTCTTCTTCCAGTAGTACACATTTTCCCACATTTGGCAAATATAATTCTTATTATTGAATGTCAACATCTTGGTTACATTTTCCTAATATCAATAATGGCAGTTTAAAATATATTTTCTAACCAAATATATCTTAATTGCATTTGCACTTAATATCCATTTGTTCAATTAATATCCTGTTTTTCCAGCTTTTTTAATTTTAATTTCCCATCAGTGTTCAAAATGTCTCTGTCACTTATAATTTCCCATAATGTTATATTTGGATAGCCAAAAGCTTCCCTTATTCAAACCCTTTTAGAATTTTCACATTTCCCTTCTCATACTAAAATATAATATTCTAGTTATAAAAATACTTCTATTTCTAACAATTATCTATTCTCAGCCATGTTCAAACATCTGATTAATAGTATAATATCCCATCTAATGGGTCAAAACCTCTATTTTCTTTCTTCAGTCTTACTCTACCTTTTTTGCTTTGCCGTCTAACTTTCCAAGTCAATGCATTTGAATCATCAAGTAATTCTTGCTCTATATTTGTGTATATTGTTTGGAATAAGAAAGACAATTTGATTAAAGTATTTTTGGAAGGACGCTCAGCCCACTGATATTCATTAAACAGCCTCCCTTCTTCTCCAGTTTCCCACAATTCTCCTAACAGCTCTATCTTCCATTCAGTCAGTAATTCTTACTTATCCTCAAGTGTGTTCTGAGATCTTGACAGATAAGATATCTTTTCCATTTCCAATATTATCGCTACGTCTTCTAACTCTTCGTTTCTCTAACTCTGTCTGTTATTTCCCTTCTTTAGGTCCTCCATCTTTTGATCTGCTTTCTTTGATTTTCCATTTTCTGGGTTGCAGTTCCTTCTTTGTAATCATTTTCTGAGTTTGTAGATTTAGATTAAATAATTGCTCTTTTATCTTTGTTATTTTTAGTCTCATCATGAGCTAAGTCAATTGTCTCTTGTAATGATTTTAACATAGAATTTCTTTCTGAACTTCATCAACATTTTCTTGTTGGTATGTCAAGCTCGGGACTTTGGGGACAGGTGTTAGGGATGGTTTTTTACCATTTGAAGCTAAGTATGGAACATCCTCGGACAAGCGCTGGCTCTTTGGCTTTGAAACGGAGATAAGCACCGGCCCCTATAGTCGGAAACGACTAGCACACATGTGCGGGGGAACCTTTACCTTTACTTTTTATGGAACATCCATTTTGTTTTTGTATGTAGTCTTTATAGTCCAATCTATTTAGGGATTTAAAAAGTTTCAGTCAATTGTCATTTGTACTCCTAATTATCCAGCCAGCCTATCAGTCTCTCTTTAAATTTCCCCTCAGCAAATATAAGTAAAGTTCAAATTTTTCAAATTTTTCTGTCCAATGAAAAACACATCCTTTGGACAAAAAGCAGAGAGGGAAGAGCAAATAAAAATTGTTCATCAATCAAAGGTTTATAGTGCAAAGTATTCCATCATCTCAATCAATAATGCATGTTTCTTCTATAGGGAAATAGCTCCATGACATGCTCTAAAGTCAGTTAGTATTTATATTCATAGTCCAGGCAGGCCAGTTTCAAAATAGTTTATTTTCTCTGCCACACAGATAAGTAGCCCAAGAGGGTTCTCCCCCCACTTTTCCCAGTTGCAGTCTTCAAAAGTGAAAGTTTCTGAAAACAACAAGAGTCTTACCTGAGTCTGGGCTTCCAGCCAAGTTTCCTTTAGGCATAATAAATTGTAGTGCTGTACTTTGCCACTAGATGTCATTGACACCATCTTCCAGCTGTTTGCATACAAACATATATTACAAGCTTTTTAAGTCTCTTTAAAAAAAATCTCAAAAGCACTTTTAGTCTAAAAATTTCAAAGTTATATATGTGTGTTGCTTCCAAATTATTCTTGTAATTTTCTCTATTTTCCCCCAAGCAATTAATTTGCCACTTTTCTTTTCCTAAGGGAATGGGGTGGAAATTCCCCTTCCCTTTCTCATTGGGGAGGATTCTTTGCTTTGGGCGGTTTTCCCCCAGGAAAAAGTTTTAAAATCTTAAAGAGAAGATAAGATCTCATCCAGTTTTATCCATGTTACTCAAAAGTTGCTGGTTAACGTTTATTTTCTTCAGATGTCAGCAGCTTCTAATTGGCCACAAGAATGTAGCCAGTCTGTTCCCCACTAGTTTGGAGGGCTTCCTCAGATCAAACGGAAAGACCGTTGCCCTCCCATGATCAATGAGAGTCCCTTCCTTCTCCATTGCCTCTTTGGGGTGACTTTCAACCCTTTTTAGGGTCTCCAGTGGGGAAAAATCAAATGCAGAGGATGGAGTGCCATCTTCCTGCACCTGTCATGCTGTGACGTCAAACTGGGAGTCCTCAACATATTTTTTTTTGTATTGTGGTGAGCAGAATTTGATCAGTATAAAATAGTACTATCTTTTCATTTGATCTTGAAACTGCCCCTTTATTGGTGCAGCCTAGGACTACTTTGGCTTCTTTGTTACCTGCAGCATACTGCTGGCTCATACTTAAGTGGTAGTCTACAAAGACACAAGATCCCTTTCACAGTTACTACAGTTGAGCCATGTGCCACCTATTCTATATCTGCGCATTTGGTTTTTCTTGCCTATGTGTAGGAACTTTTCTCACTGAATTGCATTTTGTTGGATAGAGCCCAGTGGTACTCACAAATGTACTGCTTGATTATCTTTTCAAGGATTTCCCCAGGTATTGATATCAGGCTGATAGGTCTGTAGTTTCCTACATCCACTCCCTCCCCTTTTTGTATGCTGAAACCACATCAGCTCTTTTCTAATCCTCTGGTAGTTCTCCCATACTCAAGGAGCTTTTTTTAACAAAATATTTGATGATTTTGAGATCATGTTTAACAGCTAGTACAGAACTGTGGGATGTATTCTATCTGATCTTGATGATTTGAACTTTTCTAAACTGGATAGGTGTTGTTTTATCATTTTCTTGTCTATTTCAATTTGTATTACTAATCTATATTTTACGGTACCCCTTTTGATAGGTTGGATTATTTTTTTCTTTTTGCAGGAAGACAAATACAAAGAATGAATGAAACAGTTCTGCTTTCTTCCTGCTAACCATGGCCAACCTGTCTTCTCCCATTAGCTGACTGATCAATTCCTTGACCTTTTCTTTGTTTCTTACATTTGAATTTTTTTTATAATTATTCTTGACATTTGTTGTAAATCTTAACCTTAGCTTTCCTGACCTTATCTTTGCAGATTTGACCTATTTGCTTGTATTCTGTTTTAGTTCTATGTCCCTCTTTCCATTTTTTTATACTTGTCCTTTTTTTTCTCAGTTTGTCAGAGAGTTCTTTGTGTAACTATGCTGGTTTCATCCTGGGTCTCTTGTTTTTCTTTCTTTCTTTGTAATATTGTTTTATATTGGACTTTTATAATCTCATTTTTTAGAATTTCCCAAGCATCTTGACTTGTTTTCTCCTTTAGGATTTCCATCCATGGAATACTTCCTAAACTTTCTCTTAGTTTTTTGAAGTCAGCTCTCAGTTTAGCTAAAGTCCCTGATTACTACTATGGTGTGTTTCCTACATACCTTAGCTAAGTGACTAGCAAAGAATTCCTATATTTATTCCACTTGGTTGTATGATCTGTGATATACACCTATGCAATGTCATTCCCTTTTCATTTTGTACTAACCTATATGTATTCAGGATTGCTTTCACCTTTGGTTTTATGCATTTCTGTAGTGGTGTAGTGATTTCTTGCATACAACACAACTCCATCTTCTCTTATGTTAGATTTATTTCTTTTGAACAATTTATATCTTTCCAGCAGTATATTCCAGTCATGAGTTTCATCCCACCCAGCCCAATCCCACCAATCCCACCAATCCCACCAATCCCTCATGTACTAGGATTTTAAGTATGACCTATTTGTTCCTCATACTTTGAGCATTCGTGTATACTTATCTGGGTCCTTTCTGGCCGACCCTGCATTTGTTTCCTAGTTCTCCTATTTTGTTTCTGAGTTCCCCTTTCTTTGCACCACTCCCTAGTTCACTGTTTTATTAGTTGTGTTGGGATTTATGCTTGTGATTAGACCTAAAGATTGGATCCCCCGCCCTTCCAGTTTTAGTTTAAAGTTCTTCAGATTTGCTGAGTTGATTATTTTCCACACCCATTCTTCCCAGTTCTTGTGACATACAGCCTGTCTTCTTCTAGAAGCTCTCATATATGTAATGTTGATCCTAGTCTAGGAATCTGAAGATCTCTCGATAGCACCATCCTTTAAACCAGTGGTTTATTTCTAGAATCCTCCATTTCCTCACTGGATGTTGACCTTCCATTGGAAGTACAGATGAAAATACCACCTCTGCTCCTAACTCTTTGGTTTTCATGCCAAGCTGCTGATAGTCTCTTGATATTGTTTTCAGGATCTTTGTTATATTACTGATTCTTACGTGAATAACGTAGAACAAATGATTAATATTAAAGAAATGGAGGTTTGTCAAAAGTTGTGAAATGGCTTTCTCTAAGCATATGCCTTTGACCAGTTTGTTATATGGAAGTAAGATTTGGGCATGTGAGGAGAAAAAGAGTAAATTGCATGGAGTTGGAATGGGGTACTGAAGGAATGGAGATCGAATACAAAAGTAAATGACCAATACAATAGAAATACGAAAGAAGAACACTGAGCAGGGTTGATAGGGAATGAGTAAGGCTCTAATCACAAAACTAATACTTTTTACATGAGGTAAAAATGAATGAGTGAAGATGAAGGGGAAGCCCAAAAAATTTGTCAATGGATAAAGGTGATGATTTCCTTAGAAAGAGAAATTTTTTAAAGAAGAGGCAATTTATAAATTGGTGTCCAGAACCAGAGGAAGCAAGGATAGTTTGTAGAATTAGAAAGATATGAAGATATACAATATAGCACTAAGTGTTGCTATAAACTATATTTTATTTTTCCCTTTATTTCCTGCTTTAATTTCATTTGTTTACCACTGTTTACTCTTTTTCTGCATTTTGCACAATGTTTGAAAGAGAATAATATGATGGGTATAGATGTGTGTTCTTTATTTTAAAATTTAAGTGGTTAGCTTGATCAGGGTATCCATATATCAAAAAGGAGGAATCAAAGAAAAAACATGTTTTAATATTTTTTTGATGTTCTTTTAATTAGCTACTTAACTTGCTATGGGTCAAAAAATTAGTCAAATAATATTTTTTCTGATTTTTGCTGATTTTCTTACAGACGCCTCTCTGGTTTCAGTAATGGATACAGCTGAAGCAAACTTTCTAACAGAATTTACAGAAAATCTTGAAAGCAAATCCCAATCATTTTGGATAGGAATGTTCAAAAATCTAAATGGTATATTTTAATTTAAGTTCTAAGCTCAGTGTTGTTTATATTATGAATATTTTATTATGATCACAATTGAATCTTCTGGCAAGTACCAAAGAAGGTTTGATTGCTCCTTACAATTTTCCTTGTATATAAAAAAGAGAAAAACAGAGAAAAATGTAGACGTCATTTTTAATTATAACTCAAACTTTAAATTTAGGAAAAAATAAATAGCACATTTGAGATTTTTCAGTCACAATCTAATGCTTCTCAAGGTAAAATATATTATTAATTTATTTAGCTAACTGGCAGATGAATCTGTGCTAGATTATTCAATCCTGAGTATTTAAAAAAGCATTAATCAATAGATCTCTCTCTCTCTCTCTCTCTCTCTCTCTCTCTCTCTGTGTGTGTGTGTGTGTGTGTGTGTGTGGTTAAGTGTTTCATTGATTATGTTGGGAATTTGAGACTATAGCTCAGTTTCAATACATCACAGGGCATTTTGTCACATGCCCTGCTCTGGAAAAAATGCATCAATTACTAAATGCAAAATGAGTAGATTTACCCATTATGTTAAAATATAAGGACATTTACCTTTGGCTTGGAGGAACAAATTCTATCTGCTCCCTGAAAGCTTTTAGAGTACCCTGAGAGTTTCCCCCCAAAGTAATTAACATAACTTTAATCATATATAAATTAACATTTATAGAGGAGTGATGGGAGGGGGTTATTATTTTTATTGTTTCTTTATTGGGTTTTTATTTTTTGTAAGCTGCCCAGGGTTAGCTGCCCATATAAACTTTCTAAATAAAGAAATAAAACATGACATCACATCAAATTTATTTCTGTTATAGTCACTTGTTTTGTAATGAGCTGAAATTTCATACAAATGAGAAAACACATATTATGTCATCATAACTGAAGGTCCACCACAAGGATGAAAGAGGCAGTTTGCATAGTGATGTTGCCATGGATATTTCATTGTCTGCTGCCCATTGATGCCCCTGTGGACACCCATAGTTCATCTTGGGTTTTTTTGACCCTGGCCCACTAATGTTTTTGCATGTATCTTTGGCATGTTATGCAATATACAAATGAGGACCTTGACTAAAAAATGTTTATTTTTGGCTTAGAGTAATGTATAAATCCAACCTTGTGATTTATGGCTTTGTACATTTATGAATTCAACAATATGGCAAATTTAAATTATATGGTTAAAAATTGGCACATGATTTTGTTCTGTCCAATTATTTAAAACTGAATGAACAAAAAAAATATCATACCATCCTCCTTTTATTAAATTGGTAAAGGAAAAGGATGTTTCCAAATTCTACTGCTATATGTGTATATCTGGTCAGGAAAGAGTTTTCCTGCTTTATATTTAAAACCATATTTGTTTTAAATTGAAATAAATACAAATTTCTAATAACTGCAGGTAACATACATGACTAAAGTTCTTTACTTTTGTTTAAATCTAGAGGTGTTTAAATGGAACCATGCATTTAATCATAAAATAGGCTAAGTAAGTAAGTAAGTAAGTAAGTAAGTAAGTAAGTAAGTAAGTATGGAAGGAAGGAAGGAAGGAAGGAAGGAAGGAAGGAAGGAAGGAAGGAAGGAAGGAAGGAAGGAAGACTTTGCTGGAGCTGATTATCTTGGTGTATTTTCTATCTCAACATTAGGTGATTGGTTATGGATTGACAATTCTGTTGTGGCCTTTGTCAACTGGAACACTGGAGAACCTTCAAGCCAGTATGATGAACATTGTGTAGAAATGTTTGCTTCAAATGGGATTTGGAATAATGTTTATTGTAATTCATATCTGGGATATATTTGCAAAAAACCCAAAAGTAAGTAATACATTTTATATTTTTATTTTATTTTTTATGTTTTTATTTTTCTAGTTTTCTTCAGTTTAGCCTTTTTGTCACAACATAACTGAAAATGAGAGGGAGAAAGGGAGCAAATGGGATATAAGTATATGTCAGCAACTTTAAGATGATCTTCATGTTTATCTTGAACATGAATGAAATCAGTCTAGAAAAGAATTTCCAGTTAATTCACCTAGTTTGACCACAAAATTGTCTTCCTGCATTTAATCTGACCTGCACTGGCAATAATAGATACCCAAAGGAAGAGAAAGAAAGAAAAATCAACACCTCTGAAATTTTGTAAAGGGATGAATCATAAGTCTCCTGAGAGGATTCAAGCAAGGAGATTTATGGAGAGTCCATGATTTTTCACCTTACAGGAAAAAAGTCACATTCTTTCCATTCCTACACAATGTTTTGATTGCGGTAGGAATCCAAATTATAGTTTGCTTGAGTATATTAAATGAAGGGGAACTCTCTTGGTAATTAGGACCATATACTGAACACTCTTGCTCAGTGCTTTTTTTGTAACAGAAAAAGGTGCCGGAACTCACACATGTCATACAACCCACCTTGCCTACCCTACAAGGTTCCATCCAAAAAAAGGTGCCAGAACTCCGTTCTGAGCGTTCTATGAGGAAAAAAGCCCTGCTCTTGCTAATAGGATGTCTTTTCTAATATTCAACCAGAATATGCTTTCCTGTAATTTAATGCCACTGTTTTTTGCCTAGCACCTTGGTGTGATTAAGGTCAGATCTTGGACTTTTTTGTAAAACTGTTTCAGATACTTGAAAACTCTTTTCCTATCTCTCTCCAGCTCTCATTTCTTTTTCTCAAAGCTGAGCATTAGCAGTATCTCCCAGTATTGAAAGAAGAGCCTGACCAGTGCAGAATGCAGTGGGGTTTTTACTTCTTTTGAACTATATTTATATTGGTACAACTTGAAACTGCATGTATCTTTTTGGCTATTATGTTGCTATTTATATGTACAATACTCATTTAATGATCAATGATAATTCCAAAGTCCCTTTATGAGGGAACTGAATTTGTTCTGCGTATCACACTGAAATGTAATGGACTCTGAGCATAACATAATTCACAATATTTCTCTTTTAAAGTTGTTGAAACAGTACCTACTGAGAAGACGAAAGAAAACAAAGGTAAGAATTTATGCACAGTAAATAAATTTTAAAACTCAGATGAGAAATATTTGTTTCTGTCATCTACCTACCTACCTACCTACCTACCTACCTACCTACCACTCTCTCTTCCCTCTCTGTCTCATATCTTTAAAAATAATTAATTGTACATTATTATATTTTCAAATCAGTTTCTCAACTGATAAAATTTAAATATTAAGATGTGGGATTGTTCTTGTTGCTTTTTCAAGATTCCAGCGCCAAAGAAATGAATCTTTCAGTTTCTTTTAACCTGATGTATTTAGAAGTATTAAAACAAAATATGTAGCATTCCTAATTCACATGAGTTTTGATCTAATATAACTGGAATGCACCAGTTAGAATAATGTTCATATTGCTATTTTCTGTAGACAGAACATCATCCAGAAAAATTTTAGGCAAAATTCCAGCAATTCTGAATTCTTATTTAAATTCTTTAGGTGGGGTGGGGGTGGGGAAATAACAAATCTGAGAACAACCTGCAATACCATCCATAATGAATATTCCTAACCTTTATTTATAATATAAGTTCTCCTTGAGGACAAAACACCATGGAATTCAGTGTAGAAATTGCAGATAACTGGAGGGAAAGAAAGAGAAATGAATAAATTCAGTGTCCAGGAACAAAACATTTATCTTCTTGGGAGAGGAGGAAAGAAAGAATTAAATGTCACTTAAGTATAGAAGCTGGGAAAAAGGACTAGATGAAGTTCCCACCCATGAGAACACAAACTATCATAAGCCCCATTCAGCTTCAGCCTTTTTCCAGTTTCAGATAAAGGGGTGTCGAGTTAAAGGGAAAACTTTGGGCCAACATGGGGGTCAGATAGATCTGGGGTCAGCTTCATGTTGGCCCAATATAGTGATGCTTTATGGCAGGGGTGTCAAACTCACAATGTCACGTGACGTGTTGTGATGTATCGTGACTTTTTTTCCATTGCCAGCAATGGGGTGGGCATGGTTTCCGCATGATGCATCTGGCCTATGGGCTGGCAGTTTGACACCCCTGGTTTATGGTGATGTTTTAGTGTTGCTACAGTATTAGACAAACAACCAAAGAAATGGATTCCAATGCCACATAACCACAAAGATCACTGGATCGTCATTTCATAATCTCACAATGTTATTGAAAAAATAAATGGAGAGGAACAGTACCAGTGCTCTTTGAAGGACAAGGTCCAATTATACTAAGACAAATTTCCCTGAATATTGTGCTGTGATTACCCTGCATTAATTTACAGAATCAAGAAAGACAGATGTCATTCCTTCACAAACCCATAACAAAGCCGTCATTGTGGTGGTGCTGGTGATCCTCATCCTTTCCGGAGCGGCTCTCACAGGTTTCTATTTCTACAAGAGAAGGAATCAACATGGCTTGATAGATGAGAATTTTGAAAATTCTTTTTATTTCACTGGTAGAGCTGCTCCAACAACTAGTGATGGAATTGATCTGGTCATGAACATGGAGCAGAATGAACAGGCAACCAATTAATTTGACAGCAATCTAAGCTGTCTCTTATAAAATAAACACTGACTTCTGAAACACATTCTAATGTCAATTATAACGAGTCTATCTGTTTCAGCATCCTTACTACATATCAAAAGGAACAATAATTTCATTGCAGACACTAAATAATGCATTCAAAGTAAACAGTATGACCGATAGCTAAATTTTTGTATAACGAGAGGCAGCTTACAACGTTTAAGTTAAGATCCATTCTCAAATTCATACTGCAGTCGGAGGGAAACATGGCAACTGCTAGATTTGATGGTATTTCTGGCACTAAAAAAAAAAGTAGAAAGAAGAGGAAAGAACCAGAGAACTACATTACTGAATCCGTAAGGTGTATTCTAATGCTGAATTCCTGAAACAAAAATAATGGAATAATTTACATTAACTCGAGGGGCATAATAAATAAGAGATATGAAAAAAGTGTTTTGTCTGGAGAAGTATTGTCATTGTTCCCTCTATTTGCATCACTAAATTTGCCCCTGTGTAAATTATTCACAGGATAACATCATTTAATATCTGGATAGCAAGATGGGCAGGATATAAAATTAATAAACAAGTAAACAATAAATTTTGATATATTCCCATTGGAAGGGCAGATCTAAGAATCTACTGAAATATTTAATTGCTTTATTGAATGTGCTGTACTTCTTAAATCAGTAGCAAATTTGCAAATGCAAATGTATCTAACATATATTTCTGTTATATCATCATGTGCTCAAATTGTTCATCAAGAAGAAGCCTGCAAATTGAATACCAAACTATTACCATTATATTAGTATTACAGGACTAATTTCAGATCAGATTCATATAGTCAAATGGTGGAGCTGGAAAGGATCCCAAGGATCATCTAGAAAGGTTCCCAAGGATCATCTAATCTAACCCTTTGCCTTATGCAGGAAAACCAATTAAACCACTCTGAAGAGGTTAAGATATCTTCTTAAAAACCTTCAGAGATAGAGGACCCACAACCTTGGTAAGTGGAATGCTTAACTTTCCACCTTACTATTACAAAGTTTTTATTTCCATGCCCATTATTTCTGGTTCTAGTTTTGGGACAGTACAAAATAGTTAGTGACTATTTTCTCTGTATGTCGGTCAGTGACTGCAGTAAAGTTAATTATGTAACGTTTTCTCTTTGATATGCTTTCATGTATAGTATTGGAACACCGTTTCCCCTCCACTGTCTTTTTTGCAGGCCAGATATTTCAATTCTTCCACCTATCTTTGTATCATTTATCTCCCTTGTTTAAGCCTGTGAATATAGGTGGTACTTTGGGGAAACAATCATTTTAGGTGTCACTACTACACTTGGCATATTTCATGTATTGTAATTTTCACTGTTTTTAGAATGACTTCAAATATTTCAAATATCCTTGTGCCAAAAAGCTGAGTGATTTAGGTCATTAAAAAGTCTTTTTCATTTGGGGGTTTATGCAGATGCCATCTCAGATATGTTGTGTTGCTGCTTCTTCTTTAGATTTAGTCCATGATATTTCCACGTAAACATTGCCAGAGGAAAAGTGGGGAAACATACAAGTCAATATATGTCCCTTGGCTTAAATAAATCTTTGGAAGCAAGGCCAGTAGACAGATAAATAACAAATGTCCATAGCATTTATGTTAATGTTATGCATTAAGCTCTCATCCTATTTTCCAATCCTTTGTTCAGAACTCTGTCAAACATGGTCTGCTGCTTCCTACATGAGGATTATGGGGAGAAAGAGAAAATATCAAAAAGAAAGGGGAAGGAGAACTGAACTTCTCTTACCCCTCAATATGGCCATTTTATTTTAATTCCTGTAATTATTTCCATGAATTATACATCCACTTTTTATAATTTTATATAATTTTAAAATTCATATGATGAAATAACTGACTGTTTCAAATAAGCCTGAAGTTCTTCTTCCCCATTTGGATCAAAAGTGTATTTGAAACTGTTCATTGATGCTTAGAATAACGCAGAAAATATTTTTTGTGCTGTATATCTAATGAGGGACCATATGAAATTGCATTGTTTTCAAACTGTAAATGATGTTCAATGTAAAATATAGCAGAGTTTAATGGATTCACTTTCTCAAATATAAATGAACAAAAGTATGCATGGGTTTCTTAGATCATCTCTGCATTTCCTTACAATATTCAGCAACAAATATGTATACTCCAAGTTGAATGCTGATTTTGTGAATTGAAAAATAGTTTATTATAAAATTCATCTCCAAAATTAAAAACATCCAAACAATTCTCAATCTCAGCATGCATATTATGATGTGATTGTTGTTGCTAAATATGACCTATTTTACATTTTTAATAATCTATTTCCAAACGTCCATTTATCTGAAGAATCATTTGATGCAAGGAATCAATGGGATGATTAAATAAGTTTTTATTTTCAAAATAAGAACTTGATAAAAAAGATGTTGAGACTTTAGAAAAAGTGCAGAGAAGGGCAACAAAAATGATTAGGGGACTGGAGACTAAAACATATGAAGAACAGTTACAGGAATTGGGCATGGCTAGTCTAGTGAAGAAAAGGACATGATAACACTGTTCCAATATTTGAGGGGGGGGTGTCTCACAGAGATGAGGGGGGCAACCTATGTTCCAAAGACCTGAAGGCCAGATGAATAACAGATGGAAACTTATCAAGGAGAGATTCAACCTAGAAATAAGAAGAAATTTTCTGAGAGTGAGAACAATCAACCAATGGAGCAGATTGTCTTCAGAAGCTGTGGGAGCTTCATCACTGGAAGCTTTCAAGAAGAGACTGGACTGCCATCTGCAAGAAATGGTGTAGAGTCTTCTGGATGGGAGTTGGACTAGATGACCCCCTTCCAACTCTTCCGTTCCATTCCATTCCATTCCATTCCATTCCATTCCATTCCATTCCATTCCATTCCATTCCATTCCATTCCATTCTATTCTATTCTATTCTATTCTATTCTATTCTATTCTATTCTATTCTATTCTATTCTATTCTATTCTATTCTATTCTATTCTATTCTAATCTTTCTGTCCCATCCAACATTAATACATTACCTTACCCTATTAAGTTGCTTTTTTTAATGGAACACAGGACATTTTCAAAGTACTAGCCTAGTGTATTATTATCTTTACAAAGCTGTCTCTGGGCTTATGTCAGCATTCTGAGAAAATAAATATGACTGCAAGCTAATGTTCTCAATTTCTGTCAAAAGAACAACAAAGAGATTAATAATGGGAAATACACTAGGGAACCTGACAAGCAATATATGTAAGCAATATTCTTTTGTATTGCTAAAATAAACCAAACCTGGTATGCATTTAATATTTCAATTGGTCATTATTACTATTGTTTCATTGTGCATTTACACTTTTCAAGGAGCTGCTTACTATCCAAAATTTGACCTGGAAACAAGAATAGGATGTGCATTTATTTTAAGCATATGTACAAAGAGTAACCCTAGCCCTGAGATTGCTGGCTTGAGAGGGGGAAATGGGATAGTCAAAAGTGAATTCCAACCATGATTCTAAGGTATGGGGGAGGCTTTCTAGTGATGATGGTTAGCAGAATGCTTGCATGAGGACTTGATGTGGAGTGGTGTACTTGATCTTGTCTGAAGGTTCTGGGTGAATCAGGACATTTCTGTATCCAATAAAACCTGATAAGTCTTCAGGAAAACCCAAACTCAGTAGCCATAGATTGCATGAAATAGCAACAAATGGATAGAGGCATGAAATTATTTATGTATAAAAGATCTGGCCAATGACTGAGATGGTATTTAGTAAAAGCAGTAGAAGTGATGTTCTAAGATGCAATTTGTTCCTCAGTTTGTCTATCCAACTGTAGATGATGGAGAGATGATGGATAGGGCTTCATATTGTGTTTGAAATAGGATTCTTCAAAAACGTATTGTGAATTTTGAGCTTCTAATCAGTAATCAGGTGATTGAAAAATGTGGTTCTGGAAAACTTGTTGAATGAACAAGCATGCTATCTCAGATGCAATGGAAGCCAAGACAGAAAATTAAAAATATTGGAGGGGAAGGTTTAAGTAAGAGACAATTGATAAAAATATAAGAAATTTTATAATTTTATATGATGAGAAGAAAATAAATAAGGATAAGGTTTTTATCTCTTCTTCATGTAACTAGGATAAAGGTATCTGAATGATACTGAATGATGGAGTCACAGGACAGATTAAAGAATATGTATTGGCATGATGCAGTACCATTGATTAGATAAATTTATGCAGAATAAAACTGTGTAAGGCTATTGAAAAGAAGAACCTAATCATGCAGAATCAGAACCTATACAGCCCTAGCAGACATGCAGGAAGTAGCATTATTTCTCCTGTGTTAAGTTTATGGTCTTCCCAAGTACATGGTGGAAACAGAATGTTGTACTAGATAGCTCTTCAATCTTCATAAATTTTTAAACACAATAATAGATTGGCCTTCTAATTCATACTTTATTCATGTTACATTTCATACATATAATATGCAGTCAAATTCAACCTAAAGCTATTTTCTAGTGGTACACATAGGAAACCAAAATACAATCCATCAAAACATGAAAATACAATAAAAGTGCAAAATCATTCTTTGTTTCTGTTTTGCAATTCCTTCAAAGTTGCAACAGGTCATCTAATTCATATTGGCTGTTCTTGAAAAAAGCTAAGTAGAGTTACACCTAATTAATGCCTGGATGAAAGATGACCAAGAGACCCCTGGTTGCAAGTTGGTCTGATAATTGAAAAAAGCAATCTGAAAGATGATAATGGCAAATCGCTGCTATACGGTAATGTTGACAAGGAGACTTTAATGAAAGTGTTCCTGTTATCATTGGGGATAAAGCTAATCATGAGTGAATCTGCTTTTTATAGACCATAGCAACTATACAGTTTTTCCAGGCTTGGTTTTCTAGTGTCTTATAAAGTCTAGTAATAAGTGTTATATTCCATACATTAGATTTCAAACTAATAGAAATATCTCATAATAACATGAAAGTTCTTGCTTCATAGATATCCAACAGTTCCTTTAGGTAGAACAACGTGTTCTAGCATTTTCTAGTGCTGAATCAGTGCTTTATTATCAAAGTCTCAAGAATGAAACCAGAGAAAGGGGAAATACGGATTATATATACAGATCTAAGAAATAAGAAGATTGACTGAAATAAGAAAAAGAAAACTGGCTGAAAATTATTGCCCTACTCCAAGCAATTAGAAAGAAGTTTACTTGTTGTTAGAGATATAAAGACACTTTAAGGTCTTTGGTATCCTATCTCGGACCATCCCAAGTCTTCTCCTCCATGACTTCTTTTCATGTAATCTGTTGCTCCCAGTATTCTCTTAAAGCTTAGGCTCGTGTAACATAGCTCTTTCCAGCATATTCCAACATGCTCCAAATGTGGGAACTTAAACTTGTAGAATTTGTCAACCAGCATTACCTTCAGTCTAAGAGTTCAGGAAAAATCCAGCAATCCTCTGGGCAGAGATGTCAGGAAAATCAACAGCTAACAACTGCTTGTTCAAAGCTATGAAGCACTGAACAATGACATTTAAAACTATGAAGAGAACATTGCTTTTTTACACAGAGGATGATCAACTGTTTCATATTTCATTTTAATTTGCCATAAAGATTTTTATTATTGAATGTCTGAAAGACTTTGTCATTTGCCCATTAAACTATATGAAAGCAAATACTGTCATTTACAAACAGCTTCTTTGCCCTTACCTACTGCCATTGCTATGAGAAGACACCCATCTTCTGCAGATAATTAAGAATTAGAAGGATGGCTATGGACCCTCTAATTATTAATTGAGGAACCAATGGTTGCTCTAGAATTAGAATCAATTGTCTGCTGTTTACTGATTATTAAAACACTAGACAACTAGTGGCAGAGAAACAAACATAATTCCTCTCCAAACATAGTTCACATTGATCCTATAGCTGCTGCCAGAGTCATCCAGAACAGTTTTCTCATTGTCTTGGCAGAGAAGTATGATGAAAAACCAAATAAATATATTGTCTTTGTTTTATAATATTACATCTCCCTGAGACCAGGCAACTTTCCCATTAGGAATCAGTAAATAGTCTAATGAAAGAAGGTAATGGGCATACCTTCATGAAGTCAGTCTATAGGAATGTTATGACACACTATTTTGAGGATTTGTCAAGCAAGTGAGTCTCAACTGTGACATATATCACAGGTTAAGCATTTGATGTGGGAATATTTCACATAATTTTACCTACTAGATCAGGATGTGGGTTGGAATGAGAGAGGTTTAACTCAACATTCAGAGATGGCCTACTTGAAATACCAGATGAATTAATATGTCAAGGCACTCAAATCCAAGTCTGAGTATTAATGAATTATTCAAAGTACTGCAGGAAAATACAGGTGGGAAGGGAATACTCCAGTACTTGCTTTGAACTTCCTTCTGCTTCTTCTCCCGGCACATAGGAGAATTCAGAAGTTGAACTTATGCAGCTGGACTAGTCAATAAAAGTTGTATTATTGCACAGAAGGTAGGTAGTCCTCAATGTACAACCACAAATGAATTGCTAAGCAAGACAATTGTTACATGAGTTTTGCCCCATTTGACAACCTTTCTTTCCACAGTTGTTAAGTGTATAATGCAATTGTTAAGTGAATAATTTGACTAATAAGCAAATCTAACTTCATCATTGACTTTGCTAATCAGAAGCTGGCTGGGAAGGTTAAAAATGGTGATCATGTGACCCCAGGCAGTGCAACCATCATAAATACATGTCAATTGCCAAGTGTTAGAATTTTAATCACATGACCATGGGATGCTGCAATTGTTGTAAGTGTAAATAATTTTTTTCAGTATTGTTATAACTTCAAAGTCACTAAATGAATGTTTATAAGTTCAGTATTACTTGTATCTATGTTGTAGATGACAAGATGAGCTTAGATGACGCAGATGAATTTGGAAAGGGGAAGTACAGATTCTTCCTGCTGACAATCTTCCACTTGCATGATCAGTCTTACAGTTTGAATCCCAATGCTTGTGAAGTGTCATTATGCAATGTCAAATGTATGAATGAAAACATACGGAAGAATATTCTGTTCTTCCTCCTCACTTACTAGTAATTTATTTTTGTCAAAAGAAAATAGTTCCCTATTTAAAATATAATCTATGATGCTTACTCTCTACAGTACATAGCCTTTATAATCACTTCCCTTTCTACTCATTTCTGAATTCTGAGAATGATTGCTAAAGAGTTCTTCTGTCTTTACCAAGCTAGTCTCAATGGGAAATGGCCTACAATCTGATTCTCTTGAAAGAGGAGTACTTATATTTAACTATTTCTGATTCTTGCCATAGGAAATTTCATCACAGAGCAATACTGCTGTGCTTGGAAAATATTTATGTCTGAAATTATTTATTCATAGTTTTCATAATTTCTGGAGTACAGTAAGGTAAAGGTTCCCCCGCACATGCATGCTAGTCGTTTCTGACTCTAGGGGCCGGTGCTCATCTCCGTTTCAAAGCCGAAGAGCCAGCGCTTGTCCAAGGACATCTCCATGGTCATGTGGCCGGCATGACTAGACGCCAAAGGTGCACGGAATGCTGTTACCTTCCCACTGTAGTGGTCCCTATTTTTCTACTTGCATTTTTATGTGCTTTCGAATTGCTAGGTTGGCAGAAGCTGGGATGAGTAACAGGCGCTCACTCTGCTACACGGCACTCGGGATTTGACCCACCAAACTGCCAACCTTCTGATTGACAAGCTCAGCATTCTAACCCACTGAGCCACCGCATCCCTTTATTATCAGTAGTTCTTGATAATTTATTTAAAAGCAATTTATTTTGAGGAACTGGTTTTTCATATAAGTTAAACTTGAGGAATTCTTCAATGCCATCTGGGGAATTCTGGATCTTAAAATGCACACATCTTAAAGTTCTTGAGGTTGAGAAATGTGTATTTGGTTTTCTGCATTAGAGCACTTCGTCAAGTGCCTTCTGAAAAAATTCAGATGGATTCAACTAAAGTACAGTCAACTTTGTCTTGGGAGTACTTCACAGCATTCTGAAAGATAAATGGTTTTTCTTAGACTATGTCAATCTTTATTTTAAGTTGATCCCTAATTTGGCAGCATTGCTTCTACCGCTGATTTATCTTGCTAACCTTTAAGTGGGACTCATTTATTTTTCAACAGATCTTGCATTATCTTGATTCTACCTATCCCTTTATGGAGCTTATTTTGCCTAAGGCGCTTTGTTTTTTCAAATCCTTTCCATAGTTTTTAGGTAACCTCCTGTCCTACACATTCCTTTTTGGTGGCTGCTACAAAATCAGTAAAACTATTATATTTTTAATAATGAAGTTTTGATCATTAAAGAAGGATACCATCTTAAAGGAGAAATCAACTCAAAAACTTTGGGAAACTCAGAATGGTACAATTATAAAAGCCCAGTTCAGTTCAATACCACTAAAAAAAGAAAAACAAGAAAGGAAGGAACTAAAGAAAGGGCTTAGCAGTTTCTTGACAGAATGAAGACTATAGAGAGAATTGTAAATTAGAAATATTTTGCATTTTGTGATAAGGTAATCAAAACATATGAAGAACAGTTACAAGCTGTCTCTGAGTTTGTTAAAATCAGCTTTTTTTAAAGCCCAACATGTTGGTTTGATTATGTTCTGTTGCTTCTGTCTGTTTCATGTTGAATTCTAATATGGCATGATCACACTCCCCTAAAGTTCCTGCAACACCATCCTTTGTTGTGTGCATCTTTGTAGAGAGGGAGTGATCTCTATAATGCAACTCCACCTCCTCTTTTGTTAGATCTGTTTCTTTTGAAAAGTTAATATCCTTCTATCATTCCAGTCATGAGTTTCATCTTGCCAAATTTCTGTGATGGCCACTATATTATATTTGCCCTCATGTACTAGTATTTCAAGTTCACCCTGTTTGTTCCCTAAATTTTGAGCATTAGTGTGTAGGCATTTAAATTCTTTGTAGCTGGCCCTGATATGTTTCCTACATCTTGTACTTTGCACTGGAGTTTTTCTTCTTTCTCTTTATTCCTATCTCCTTACCTGATTGATTGTCTAGTGGTTTGTGCTGGAAATTAGGTCCTAAAGGTCATGAAAATTGGTGAGCCTCCTGCCTCAATTTAATTTAAAGCCCAATCATGTTCCAAATATATTCTTTCCAGTTCTTGTGATTCATTCTTACTTGAATGAATCTGAGCTCAGCAAAGGAAGGACATTTATGTGCAGGTCCTAACCTTCAAAAAAACTCCTTTGTTGCTCCCTTCACCTTTTCCTACAAATAGGTAGAATGCTGCCACAATGGCTGGCTGGCAATTCCTCCTCCTTTGAAGGAAAGCAATTTTACAACTATCATGTTAGCCAGTCAGCCAAACATTTTGGAATACTTAAAACTACTCATTTTCTTTTTCATAATTTTGGTGGTCCTGAGACAAGCTCTTCCTCTTGTCTCCCAAGGTCATTCTCATAGACAATTACATCTGGAAAATTCATTAAAATGATATTCCATATGACCATAAGGGCTGGAAGGTTATGACTGCTCTGCAAATAAGCAAAAGGGTTTTAATTTGGCCTACTTATTGCAATATTCCCAGTTTATTTTTATTTTTAAAAAACATTTTCTTTTCTTTCTATTGATTTCTTTCTATGCTATTATTTATTTTGCTGTGCTTAATTGTTTGCTTTTCATCTGAATTTATGAAGATGAAACTATCCAGAGATTGCTCCATGGGGGACCCTATAAGCTGTAAGGCTAATATGATATGATATATGATATGATATCATAAGATAATATAATACAAGCTGTTAATTCTATTCCATTTCTTATGGAATTCGTAACATACATATTCCAAAACTAGCCAATTTGGAAGCATACAAGGATCATGCAGGCTGTTATCTACATCTGAAATGTAGATAACAAAACATAACTAACCAGGAATTATTGGGCTCTGTCATATAATGGGGATGATAAAATTAACAAATCCACAGAGATAACTGATATGAAACACTATTATGAATTTCCATAGTTCAAAGAAATTTTATTGACTCATATTCCATTAAAAAGGCTTAGTCCCTCCAAAATATATCTAGGAAACATACAGACACTGTCTCCTACTGTTGTAGGAGAAGAAATGTGTTAGGTATGTGCTGGGTAATGTAAAATAATCAGTTAAAAACAATACATATAGAGAATGATGCTCAGTGGTAGAGCAATCTGAACAAGTCTCCATTTCCCCAGGCCTGGTGGCACTTCCAAGTTTTGAAGGACTTCCAGAACATAAAAAGAGATGGAACTAACATAATGTCAGGGAGGGGGAGAGAATGTTCCATAAGGTGGGCACCATAGCAGAACAGCCCTGCTTCCCGGGATCAACAAAATGTAGGTCCCTGGCAGATTGTATTCACAGCATGCCCTCCCTGCCTAATCTAATGGACCACGGTCATATAATTGAGGAGAGGCTGCCCCTCATGTAACCTGGTCCCATGCCATGAAGGGTTTTACAGGTTAAAACCAGCAACTTTAATTGGACCTGGAAGGAAACTGTAGTATGTAGTATGCATATGATATGTCTGTCTTAGGAATACACATTACTGTCTGTGCCACTGCATTCTGCATCAGCTGGAGCTTCTGAATGTAGGTCAAGGACAACTTCATGTAGAATGCCTTATAATAGTCCAGTCTAGAGTAACTACTAGGGCATGAGTGATTGTAAGCAGAACCTTCTATTCAGGAATGTGTGCAACTGGCACACAACTTCAAATGGTGCAAAGAACATTCTAGTCACAAATACCATCTGCTCCTCAAGCAAGAATTGTGAATCTGGGAGGATCCACAGTTAAGGCACTGGGTCTGTCTGGAGATGTGCAATCCCACCCAGCACCAAAGATGGCATAGTTCCTAGAAATAAAAGGCACCCAAATTCAGAACCACTCAGTCTTGACAGGGTTCAGCATAGGTCAAATGATAATTTGATCTGTTACAACACTCATTGAAAAAAAATTATCATTCATGCCATATTAAATAACTGCTCCCATTTTTTCCAGGAAGCTTTTCGATGCCACTTTCACTTCTCTCTTTCTATCTTTGCCCATCTTTGGTTTGTGGTTCAGATTCTCAAGGCAGGAAACAGGCATTCCTTCAGAAGCACCAATTTCTGCAAAACTATGCCATAGCCAAATGTTGCCCCCCCTCGTCCCACTACTCCATCAACTGAGAATCTACCACTTCACCAAAGTATCTGTGCCATTATCCTAGTGCTCCTGCTTTCAGGAATTTTCTCCAAGCAGGATGGGGAACCCGAGTTCCTCTGGGGGTTGCTAGGCATCCATTCCTACCAACATCAACACTGATCATTTTGATTGGTGTTGTTGAGAGTGGTAGCAGCACCTGGAGGTCACAGAAATAAATATTCTGTCTAAATGTTTAGTGTAATATGTAACTTCCCTAACCCTAGCCCTAGCCCTAGCCCTAGCCCTAGCCCTAACCCTAACCCTAACCCTAACCCTAACCCTAACCCTAACCCTAACCCTTCCTTTATTTCACTCCAGGTCTGCCTTCCACATTATGAAAGAATGTGTCCATTCACTTTGTTCCAAACTACTGCAAAGAACTCATCTTTAAAATCTGGCATCTCAGATTTGAGATTATATTCTAGATAAAATAGAACAAGAGACATTCAGTCTTTAATGCTCTCATCCTATTGTAGGACAGCCTGGAAATATCCCTGTTTCACTATCTGCAATAAAATCACTGTTGCCTGGTACCCTGACCTTATACATATTAGAATTTTACATTCCACAGACAACCTACACGGCTTATTTCTCCTTCAGATGCATAGAACATAAGGCAATTCAACACCAGAACTAGTTAGCTTGTGTCTGGTTCTCCCTTCATTGGATGAGACCTAAGTGCTTGTGGAACCCTCCTCAAGATCAGCTGCTGCTCAAGATTACATAGATGGGTCCTAAAGTGGTCATATTTCAGATAGATTAATTTATTTTGGCCTTTAGTCAGCAAAGAAGTCACTTTTCAATCAATTGGACTACTTGCTGGGTATACAGTAGGCCTCTAATACAGTTATAAATTTATGTATCTGACTTTTCTCCTTGTTGGTTGCACACTGGTGTTCTACCTTTCCCATATTTGTGTCATAAGCAAATAGATAAGCAGAAGCTCTTACAGACCCATCCAAGGGTAGTTATAGTTCAAAGTCCAAATTTTCAGTGTAAAACAAATGTACCACTTCATGCTAACTTTCATTAAAGAAATTTTAGGGCAAAGAACAACACCTATGAAAAAACTAGAATAAAGCAATGACAGTAAAATATCCACTTAATTGCCAAGGGAATGAAAGGTAATGAAGATCAGCATTCTTTCTTTCAGCTCTGTGATCCAGCATCCCAGCACTTAGAAATGAATCATTTTCCTAGCAATTAGTGCAATTTTTTGGGGTGTGTGTGTGGATAGTATCAGGCCATTGCTGTGATTCTGTCTATTTTTGGTTTCCTATCTGGAACAGAGCATATATCCAGTTAACTCTGTATTCCAAGGATAATATATTTTCTGTTGGATCTTAGAAGATCTGCTTGGTCATTCAGAGATAGGATCTCTCTCTATAACCACTAACTGTCTATCATAGCATCAACTTCCCTCCGTCCAGTGTGTTCCCACAGAGAGGGCCTCCTTAGGGTGCCACCGGTCGGAGAATGCCGTCTGGTGGCTCCCAGGGGAAGGGCATTCTCTGTGGGTGCGCCTGACCTTTGGAACCGTTTACCGGTTGAGCTCCGGATGGCTCCCGACCTTCGCTCCTTCCGACGTGATCTAAAAACCTATTTGTTTGAACAATCCGGCGTGGTCTGATGGGTTTGGGTTTTAATTATTGTTTTAATATAATTTATTTTTACATTTGGGCACTAGGGTTTAATTTGTTTTTAATTTTGTATTTTGGTTATTTTAGTATTTATGGCCCTGTTCACCGCCCCGAGTCCTTTGGGAGAAGGGCGGTATACAAATAAAATAAAATAAATAAATAGCAATTTTTCAGTCCAATGGCTTTTCTTTATATTTATGCAAAAAAACAAACAAACAACAACACCTGAGATTACCATTCTACTACAGACCCAGAATGCTTAAATGAATAGCAGGAGTAAGTTATTACAAACAACCCCCTTTTTTCAGTATTGAGAATCTCAAGCACTAGAATTGGTGACCTTCACCTTACGGCATGGTTGTCCTATATTTATGGGAATGTCTTGTAGGCAGACCAAGACCACTTTGGATATCTTCCTGAGCTCTCTAAACTTATGTCATTAAATCAACATATTATTTAAAAATATAAAGCACATAAAGATTTAAGTCCATCTTACTATTTAATACTGTAATAAAGTATATATGTTTGTCTTTCTGTGTTTTATAGCACTTTGACATCTGCTTTGACAGATAACATCACTGAACTTTGAACAACGAAGGAGGCACGTTATGCTTTCTGCTTGTAATCTAGTCCACCCATAATGTTGAAAATGGCTACAAAATACTTTTTGTGAAAAGTTGAGTAGTGTATGCCCTTATGTATGCAGCAGGGGCTAAGTCTGCAGACACATAAGATGCTAGTTCAGAATGAAATGGCCAACCCAGTGGCTTTCAGCTAAAAAGTGATTGTGACATATTTGAAACCCCACTTACTCAAGGAAAAAAGAGAGACGTCCTGAAGCAGGTCTTAGATCTCAAAGTACCCCACAAACTACAATTATAGAATTTTTTATGTCATATAAAGACTAACCAATAGGACAAAAAAGCTTACCAAATTACATGTTGCTAACCCTGGAAAGAAGAAGGAAGAATAAAGTTGAAGGCAATGTTTTTGAAGCCCCTTCAAATCTTCTTCCCCAAGAGATGTCCTAGGATGGAGGGATGATCAAAGCAGTTTATATGAGGAGGAGGATAGTTCAAAGGAGCTCAACCGCCCAATGGAGACACTGGTACCTTCTCCTTCTATTGAGTCAGTAGAAGGAATAGAAATCCAAGACAGTAGATATTACTATCCATGGATGACTATCATTTAATGCGTTTTAGTAAAAAAAAAAGGAACAAGCAGACTGAATTTTTAGCCTTAATTGTCAGTAAAATTATTTATATCACTATAACTTGTGACTCATTTAATGTTAATAGTAACAACAGCAATGGTGGGTTTGGGCACATTTTGAGCAGCATCTCCAAATTTTTCTATGTGACCTAAGTTCTTTAAGCCAGAAACTGTATTTCGAGCCAAAATACTGTTGCTTATATCTGACCAAATAGGTAATATATCACTCTTCAGGAAATGAAGAGCTTGCAAGGAGTGACTTATTAGGCTGATTGTATTTTATTTCCCATTAATTGTTCCATTTTTAATCTTTTGTTAATACTTGAATATTTATGATATTAATTGATAAGCTGTTTTGAAAAAGGAACAGCATGTAATATTGAATGAATGAGATTTGGAAAGGAGTAAAAAAGTGTTCCTCTGGTATATCACAAAGAATTGTATGAAGATGAGAAATGAAATTGAATTTGAATTATAGAAAGTTGGTGGCTGAATGAGGTAAAAGCAAATGTGGCATAATAAAGAAAAGAATTATCACAAAAAGTAAGGATTTATGACATCTTTCTGAATGTGTCATATATTTATGGATAATAGTATGAATAAAATCAATACTTCATATTTATTACATGTAAGTTATTTTGTTTTAGGTCATATGTATTTTTACTTGATAGATTGTAGTATTTTTAGATTTATGTAATTAATATCATCATGGTAGTGTTTTATATTTTTATATTTTTTATAATAAAATCCTTGTTATCCTAGTATTTTATATCAGGGCTTTTCAACCAGTGGTGCGGGTACCACCTATGGTACATTGGCACCTGGCAGGTGGTACATGACCATCCTAGAAAAGTGGTAGCGGGGGAGGGGAATGAGCTGAACTGGTGGCAGCACCGCACAAGCCTTTGAGAGAGATGGCTGGAGCTGCAGGGCTGTCAGGGCTCAGCAGAAGCGCCAGGATCAGCACCAGGCTCCAGCTAGAGCTCGGCACTGATCCTGGCACTTCTGAGCCCAGAAGAAGTGCCGAACAGCTGGAATGTTGCAGCAATTCCAGGGTCTTGTGATTTACATTCAGATGCTTGGCACCTGATTCATATTTATGATGGTCACAGTGTCCCAGGGTCATGTGAAGTGACCAAAACCTGCTGCAACCACCCAGCAGATGGAGGGGGGGGATAAAAAACAAGCACACCCTACCCCACCCCCGCTGCCAATCCTCAACAGAAATGCTGACAACAATGAAAACTTCGGACAGGAGAAAGAGCACTGCCAGGCGGGCAGGCAGGTGTCTTGCTCGGCTGTGGCTTGGGGGGCACTTTTTTCAGTGCCATTGTAACTTCGAACAGTCACTAAGTGAACTGTTGTAAGTTGATGACTACCTGTACTTCATCACTTTTTTTCCTATTTTTTTGTGGTCATCAAGTTTTTGACACCTTGCTAGGTGACTGGTGGTACTCGTATGTTGCCATATCCTAAAAGTGGTACAATGGGTGAAAAGGTTGAAAAGCCCTGTTTTATATCATCCTTTTGATTTTACTTTTGTCATATATTTTCAAATTTTGCCAATCAATGACTGACTAAATAGTATTTTGTATTTCATTTCATATATAAAGTTTCTTATTTTTAAAGAGAATAGTTTAATGGGCATGTACTGTATGCATGTACAGATATATAAATGATTAGTATTTAATATTAATTATAAATTCCTGAAGACATTTCTGTGGACATAGGTCTTTTATGTAGAAGCCAAATACTATTTATAGTACTTCTTATTACAATACACATTTCGTAAGATTGAAGGCGGAAGTAAATATTTCTTTCTACTTTGCCCGTATATAAAGATGTTCCTTAAAAGAAGGTACCTCAGTTGGTTCCTAACATCAGGGTAGTTTTCTGGAATATTTTATTGTTTAAAATGCTCACTTTTTTGTTCCTAATTTTTTTATTTTTCATTCATCCAGCTATTCAAATATCAGGTAATATTTATTCAATTATTTAAATTGTTTTTAAATATATGTATTTAAATCCAAATATTTAAATGCTCAAAGTTTAATTTACTTTTTATTCTGTTAAAAAGAATGCCACACTTCTATAGTTAGTTTTTATACTATTTTCTTAACAGTAAACTATGAATGCATTCTTTGTAATTATTGATTTCATTTAAATAATAGTTTAGAAGTTAACATTATAAAGTCATTTTCTTGACAGCTAGAACAATTTCTTGACAGTTAGAACAATTAATCAATGGAATAACTTGCCTCTAGAAGTTGTAAATGCTCCAACTGAAAGTTTTTAAGAAGAGATTGGACAACCATTTGTCTGAAATTGTATAGGATTTCCTGCCTGAGCAGGGGGGTGGACTAGAAGATCTCCAAGGACCCTTCCAATTCTATTCTATTCTATTCTATTCTATTCTATTCTATTCTATTCTATTCTATTCTATTCTATTCTATTCTATTCTATTCTTGTACATTTTTAAAATAAAATTCCATTTGTTTGTATACTATAATAAGAATAAAAATACAAAGGACTACATTTAAATAGATGACATCTGAGTTACAGTAGAATTGTTTCAATGTTTAAATTGTATATAGATGGGAAATGCAATAAGAAGCCAAACATATTAAACTATATTCATGGATATATTTATGTATAATACATCAATATGATTATTCTGTATTATTACTCTTATTTGATTCATTTGTAGATAGTGACACCTTTTTGATATACAATGAAAATCTTCACCTTTGCCTAACACTTCAAGAATCTCATTCCTTCACCTTTGGCACCTGCAACAAGGATAATGAATGGAAAAATTTTAAGTGGGTATCCAATTATCAGTTATTGAATATGGCAGTAAAGTTATGCCTGAGTGTGCCTTCAAAAACAAACATGGTTCCAGTTACACTGTCCCCATGCAATGAAACCATTGAATTACAGAAATGGGAATGCAGAAATGACACGCTGTTTGTCACTGAAAGCAAAGATCTGTTTTTAAATCCTGCAAATGGACCTAACAATGGAGTTATACTATCAGAAAACCCCATCACAAAAAGTGTTTGGAAGATCTATGGAACAAAGAAGAGCTTGTGTGCCCAGAAATATGAAGGTAAATATCTGAACATTAATCCTTCTTGCTGAATTTGCTTCCTCCTCTTTGAATCTCTTTACTTGAAAATTGAAATAAATTGCATACTCAAGATATAGCCTTAAATTATACTACTACCTAGTATTTCTTTAATATAGTAGTGTTGTTGTCTTTTACATCAGAGGTCCCCAAACTTTTGGGCACTAGGGATCGGTTCTATGGAGAAAGGTTTTTCCATGGACTGGAGAGTGCGTAGTTTTGTTTGTTGCCTGCATCCCATGGATGGGGCTTTGCTTGTTTATGTGGACCAGTTGTTGGCATGCTGCAGCCTGGCACAGTCCACAGATCGGGGGTTGGGGACCTCTGTTTTACATCATCAGAAAAAATGGCATGTATTCTGAAACCTAAATTCTGAAAATTGTTCCCTGAGTGAAGTAAACATGGTTACATGCATTGTGCATGAACTGTAAGCATGCCTTAGAATTAAATGCTGAGACATTTTTGCATAACATTTCTACTCTCATTTTAGTACTTCTCAATCTAACAGGAATATGTTTTATTTTTTTATAGCTCTATTCACTATAGAAGGAAATTCCTTTGGAGCACCTTGCGTATTTCCTTTCAAGTATATGAATAAATGGTATGCTGAATGCATAGTTAATGATGACGAACACCAACGACTTTGGTGTGGAACAACTCCGGATGTGGACAAAGACTCTTTAACTGGATATTGTCCAGTAAAAGGTAAACTCTTATTTGATGATACATTTATTTATTTTGTATTCCATTTTTATTATTTTTACAACCAACTCAAGGCACCAAACATATCAATATACCTTTCTCCTCCTATTTTCCCTACAACAGCGAGGTGGGTTGGACTGAGAGAGAGTGATTGGCTCAGTGTCATGTAACTGGTTTTCATGGCAAAGGCAGGATTTGAACTCACAATCTCCCCTTTCTAGAGTAGTGCTTTAACCACTAAACTAAACTGACTTTCATGCAAGAAAACATACATATTTATTTTAAAAAACAAGTCTTCTACAATAGAATGTTTCATGTTCACTGGTACATTATTCTAAGGCAGCTATAGATAGCGTTACAATGTCTGATAATGTGTTAATTAGAACTTAATGTAATATATTTTTAACTTTGAGTAACCAGTTATGTGTGTGTGTGTATGTATGTATATATGTGTTTGTTTGTGTGTGTGTTTTATATTTTATCTTTGGTGATAATATAGATTTCCAAATAAACTTCCATATCAGGGATATTTGTTTATATAAAATAGCATTTTTGTTAAATTCAGATGGAGAAGTTTATAACTGTTTGTAGACACATTATATAAGGGGAGGGAAATACATTAGATTTTTGATGTATCTTTCAGCATTAACCCAGGTGGATTTTTTTTCCCTGTATTTAATGTTAGATATATTTGGTATCTGGCTTTATTTATGTATTTATTTTTTTGTATACATGATTTTTCTCTGTTTGTTGTTAGTTTAGTCTGTTTTTTTATTTTTTTTGTTTTTCCTTTACTGTGTTTTCTATTTTATGTTTGGTGATAATTACACTTATTTTTTTTTAAAAAAGGAACCTAATATAGTACATTGTTCCATGTTAAAATGATATTAATTAAATTTTGCAAATTATCCTTTGCAGTAAAATTAGAAGTAACCATTTTGTTGCAACTATTCAGTTAAGGTGCTTATGAGCATGTGTTTGCATTTGCTAAATTGGACACATTTTTTGGCAGATTCTGCTAGCGTTAGTGATAAAGGGGTGGATTGGTATTGGTTCAAGGCCTAGGTTCAAGGCCACCTCAGTTTATAAAACTACACTAAGTTTCAGAAACTCACTGAGTGGTTTTGAAAACTTCAAACCTACCTTACAGGGTTGTTATTGAGGGGAGAAATGAGAAGAAAGCATTATGTGTACCATTTTCAGGCCCTGCAAAACGAAGGAAAGAAGGAAGGATCAGAATGTCAGAATTTTGGGATAAAGTTATCTCTTTGGCATTTCGTTAACGTTTTACACTGTGATATTCACATTTCCACAAGAATGTTCTACACAAAGGACTTGTGAACCCCAACTCTCTTTTTTCTACGTTGTAACAAAATATTACATAAAAACTGACCTCAATAGTACATTTTCTCTGTTAGGTGGCAGCACTGATCTTGGCTGACCAGATAGCATTAGTAATGGGATGGGAGGAGACAACAAGGAAATCTCAGGGCTGTAGGTTACCCTGGGAGGTTGGGAAAAAATCCCAAAAGAAGTCAGTGGCAAAGCACTTTTGTTCAGTTTCAGTGATCAGCATCAAACTTCTCTTCAGGGAATCTTAAATACTGTAGACTGTTGGAGAAATGCACATGTGTGACTTGGAAACAAAGTACAACAGTGAGATTCTAATATTTTCGGGGGATCCTTGATTTCCTGGAGGAACCTCTATGTTTCCATGTGAACATTACTAAGAGCACTGTTCTCATGCCAGAAAAAGCCAGGCAACTATGTTTGCTAAGATGAAACTAGCACGACAACCCCTTTCCTTTACAAATGAATATTTACTGATTGTTTTAAGACAGAGGTCCCCACCCCCCACCCCCCCTGGTCCGCAGACCGGTACCAGTCTGCGGCATTGCTTCCACCTCCGGGCATGAGGCGAGACTACAGGGGTCTGGGCAGGGGTGGGAGAGTGGCTGGGTAGAAACTGCCTTGCTCAGTGCAAAGGTCCTCTGGCAGCTGTATTTGCAACTGGCTACTCCCTGTTACTACTTCTTCCTACTCCTCTTCTTCCTCACTTTCCTCCTCTCCCCTTCCCGGCACCCCAACTGAGCTTGTGTGCCCTTCATGCAACTCTCCAAGTTTGCAAGATAAGCACGTGCCAGCCCATCTTGAAACCAGGAGGTTCCCCAAAGCCTCATTGGAGGAGGACCCTCCCAAGGTATGTGTGTGTGAAGGTGTCTTTTTGTCAGGGTGCAAATAGGGGAAGGGAGAAGCTACCTTTCACCTTAAGCCCTGCATCTCCAAGGGATCCTCTGCACCTTTTCTAAGACCTCTGGGCTCCATTGCACTCCAAATGGATTTTTTGCTTTTTTTTGATGCTGCAGATGCCTCGTGTTTGGGCAACATCCTGCCTGATTTTCGTGGTTTATTTTGGTGTGTGTGTGGGGGGGGAGGGGAGAAGCTACATTTCCTCTTGAGCACTGTGTTTCCAAGGCAATCTATCTCTCATTTGCACCTTTTCCAAGACTGCTGGGCTAGGGCAGTGCCGAGTTGGTTTGGTTTCGATCTCTCGGGGTCTCCCTCCCTCACCCCTCTCTCTTTCTCTCCCTCCCTCCCTCCCTCCCTCCCTCCTTCTCTCTCTCTCTCTCTCTCTCTCTCTCTCTCTCTCTCTCTCTCTCTCTCTCTCATGGTATTCTCAGCACTTACTCAACATGCTGGGTTTTGGTGGAAGGCTGAGTTTAGGACTATCTCTTTCTTCCCACTTTCTTAGAAGCAGAAAGTCACTGATCTAATCTAATACAATATAATAATAATAGAAATAAGCTCATTATTTATTTGTTCATTTATTTAGAAAATTTTCAATAAATGTACTGCTCTTGAATTATCCTGAACCACCTGTACCCCCTCCATCTTATCCCATCCCTAGTCCATGGAAAAATTATCTTCCATGAAACCTGTCCCTGGTGCAGGTTGGGGATCTCTGTTTTAAGAGACCTCCACTGGGTAATTTATTTGTTTGTTCTGATTTGCTAGCTCATAGAATGGGAAGTGGAAAAGGAAGCTAGCACTTCTAAAATCAATGCTACATTGGTCAATCATACATATATTCAGTGCTGCATTCTCTCAGCAAGTTCCTTATTAGTTTCTTAAAAGTTGTAATGGATCCTTCCTTACTTCTTTTTTTTATACTCATCCTAATTGAAGGTATAAGGGTTACATTTTTCTCCTGTTTTTAAGCTAGGCTTAAAAAAAGAGAATGATTGGTTGGAGGAATATCTGAGCATGGGTCAGATGTTATACTCTTGTGAGACTAAATACAATTTTATTTCATTTGATTGCATCATTTTAAGTGGTTTTTCAATCCCAGTATGTGAATTGGAGTAAGTTCCACCACACAGGCTTGTTTCAGAATAAACAAAATTAGGATAGGACAGCACTAAATGGCATATCTAGAAAGACTGAAACTGGGGGCAATTGTCTGCTGCTGAAAAGCAAAGTCAGCCAAAAGTTAACCAAAAGGAGAAAACCCAATTGGTTTCTATTACAACAGGGAACTCAGAGAAGAACTACTAGATTACTATCTACAATTACTATCACCCATTTTCAAGAAAAGACCCATAATAGTCGAAACATGTGATATATTGTTCAATGGTGTGCAAGGGTGTCCTGAAGGAGAATGTTTAAAGGTCTGCTTGGCTTCCTTCGTGATAACACATGGAGAGAGATCTCTGTTATCCAGTGAAGTTACATGGCAAGAAATGAGGAGTTGATTTACTTCACTGTGTGGCTTGATGAAACAAAGGCACTATTCTGGAAACTTTGCCTAGTTTTGGCAGTTCTTATTAACTAAACTATGCAATGAAAATTAATACAATGAAAATATAAATAAAAACATTTAAATTCTCTCAGAGCTTTGCTACTAATGAGTTATTCTATTTTCCATGATGCTTGCAGATCAAAATGATGACTTTTTCTGGGTCAAAAATCACTGGACAGGAGATCTCTACCAGATCAATTCCCTCTCAGATCTAACCTGGGATGAAGCAAGAAAAAGCTGTCAGCAACAACATTCAGAATTATTGACCATCAACGAACTACATGAACAAGCATATTTGGCAGGTATAACAAAAGATCCCTTAAAAGGCTTCTAAAGCATTCCAGATAATAAATATTTCCTCATCTGTAGTAAGCAATATAAGAAGCATCATATAAGAAGCATAATTTTTCCTCCAGAGGAATTATCTTCTGAATAATATTTGATACTTTCAGGCAAATGCAGTTTGAATAATCCAGTTGCAAACATCTTTTTTTTTACACTTTTCCTCTGCCTTTATCAAACAGAAATTCATCAACTAAATTTGGATTCCAAAGATGAAAGTTTATCTGATTGATTTGCCATTAATATATAATTAACAATAGCTGAGGTTGAATTGCGGAATCCTTGGTGCTCTTTGAGCTTGGTTCTTTGCTTACCTGATTATGTAATAGCCGCAACGATGTTTGCTCCCTGTTTATAACAGTAGCTTGCTCTGTCAATGTTGGTGGGGCTCTGGTTTTCCCCTTGATCATCCCTAGATTAGGGTATTGTTTTCTGCTTGATTGTTTGGTGTTAATTTTTCCTTCTCTGGATGTTGGGGGCTGAAGAGGATGTGTTCTGGCCTTTTTATTTCCTTCTTACCTTTTTAAAGTCTCTTTTGAATCATGTGTAAGTGTATCTTTATGTGCCTATTGATGGCTGATGTGTCTGAGTGCCAAAATTCCAAGAGTTCCCTAGCAGGTGTTTTTTTAAATTTAGTTTGATCTAAATATTTCATAGTTCCTCAGTGGAAAATATGGTTGTGTTTGAGAATATATGTAGCTCAGACTGAACTGGGGATGCTAGTGCACTTTGAGCTTGATTGTTTCCGTGCAGATTAGGGAACATTTCCAGTGAAGTTTTATTTGTGTCTTCTGGCTGCTAGTTGGTGTCTAAGGTTGCACTCTGCTTGTCTTTTGCTTTGCCAGTCATCTATATGGTTGTTATGGTCCTTGCACTGCATATAATGTTAAAGGTATGGCTAGAGACCAAGAGACCAAGAGAAAGATGATAGTTGTACTTCAGATTGAATTGTACTGTGCCTGTCTGTCTAGCTAACTGTCTATTTTGTCTTTAGTCTCAGAACTACAAAATTGATCAATATGTGAATTTTCTTTCTCACATAGGATTAACAAATAATTTTGAAGCCAACTACTGGATTGGTTTGAATAATCCAGATTTTGACAGTGGATGGCAGTGGACTAATGACCAACCTTTAAGATATTTAAACTGGGCTCCAGGTGAGTAAATGTATACAATTATAAAGCCTTTGTTATGTCCTAAAGAGAACTGTAAACATTTAATGATATTAATATTAAAATATTTGGAAATTCTTATTGTCCTTTCCAAAATTGTTCCTTTTAAATAGATGAGGTAGCATTTAAAATAATACTTTGCAGTGTTCTTGAAATGATTAATACACATATAAAATATTGAAATATATATTATGTATTTGAGTTAATTGACACTTTCTCTAGATGTGTGCTGGCATTCTTATATTATGTTTATTGTATATAAGCATTGTGTCTTACAGTATTGTTGCCTTCACTTTTCTTTTTATCACCCCGAAGATGCCCCTGATCCTGACAGCAAACTCTGAAAAGAGACTCAGTAGCTGTGTTTAGCTGAATGGGTAATAATCCTCTTATGTAGGGTTTGTAGGCCTGTGCAAGTTGGCTCCATTCCTCAACATGTGCCACTTGATTCATGTCACTCATGACAGTTGGGAGGAAAGCTTGGCTTGACTAATCTGGCTGCCCCCCTACAATCTGATTCAAGGTGGGCAGCCACCACACAATTAGAGACATCCAACAGTATATATTGGAAGGCTCATACATACGTGTTATAGCAGATACATTCTTCTTGAAAAGCAATTGAAGATTAGGGGGGAAAAGTTTTGATTTGTTTACAGATAAAAATGTTATCATCTTGGACAATTGGGCTCACTCTCTTTTACAGGTAGCCCCTCTTCAGAAACAGGAAAAAACTGTGGATTGATGCAGGGTAGGAATGGCAAATGGGCAAACAATCTGTGTGAAAAGAAATGTGGATACATCTGTAAAAGAATGAACTCTTCAATACAGGTGTCTGCACCTTCTTCAGGTAGGTTGTAAATTGGAAATTAAGTTAAATGAATAAATATTCTTTCACTGATATGAATGGCACTCATGCCCCAAATAACATTTTTGCACTCTTTTTCTAGTGAGGGTTTTGATCCCAGAGTAATCTATCTAAACTAACATGAAAGAATAGATCTATCTGAGGTGGAGAACATGCAGAGTTCTCAATGCACATTATGCAGAAACAATTTTGCTTAGGCCAAAAGGGTCCACGCAATGATAGGGGGCAAGGTAGCCTAAAAATCCTATGTACACACCTATGCTTATAGCAGGGGGCGGGATGCTGAATTCTCATCATTATTCTGATGATCCAAGATCCTGAGGAAATTTTAAAAATTGCATTTTGCATCAGTTTTATTTCAGAACATTTTAATATGAAATGTAGCACTCTTCTTAGATGAATTAAAGCCCAAGATTTGCAGAGCTAAAGATATGCATGCATAGGAAATGTCCTAATCTTTAGGTAGTCATTGATTTACAACCACTTGCTTTACAATATTTAAAATTAAGTCAGGGCCAGAATGGGCCCTGTAAAGCACTTCTGTCCATCATAAAATGTTATTGTCAACACTGCTATCATCAGATGTTCTTGCTTTGACAAGAGATGGAAATGCAGCCATTTTGCACTATTGCTTTTAGAGTTAGTTAATTCTGGGAGCGGGGATGTGGATGAGAGTCCAGTTAGTCATAACAATAATAACTAAGCCATGGGAACCCAAGGTCATTGGGCCCAGAGTTGATAGAGTTTTAGTGGGCTGGAGAGCTAGGGAGAAAGCCTGTGCTTCAAGCTAATTGGGGAATGTGATTTATGACTGTTTATTGGAGGAGGGAATTATGCTTTGTTATTTTGTATCCAAGGGAGGGGAAATTAGTTTTTGGTTTCGACTATGTAGTGCTGATGCTTTGTTTCTCGAATAAAAGATTCTTTAAGGTAAACAATGCCTCGAAATTCTTTTGAAGAGTTTCATCTGTCAGAACCATGACAGTCATGTTACACACCCTCAGTCAATGAACAAGGACACACATGCAACTTTGCAGTGACCAAGATTGTTGAACAAGTAAGCACAAAAACAGCCAGAGAAGTGACTGAAGCCTGGGAAACAGGCCCCTTGTCAGTCAACAAGAGTGCTGATTTGCCACCAGCCTATCAAGTACTTAGAAGGCGAGGGCTGGGCAGCATAATGACAGCTAATGACTTAAAAGTCCGCCATCAACACACCCCAACCAACATCTAAAAAGCCACTTACAACAGGCACTATAAATACCACACAGAGAACAGCACACACTCTGTTAAAGAGAAGTTCTCTGAAGATGGGCTCCAGCACAAATCCAAAAACTCAGAAGACAAAACACCAGGTCCCGGTGACCAACTCAGATTGAACCCTGCAACATTATCCTGGGAAACGTATATTTGCCTTCATTTGTAATTACATCATAATGCTAGATCAGGATTTTCCCCATCCCCACTCCCAATTTTTGATGGTTTGTATATAATTACTGTCTTTTCAGATGATCTTAAGCCAATTAAATGTCCAGATGGTTGGGTTGGATATGCAAAGCACTGTTACCATCTGAACAGAGATCGCAAAACATGGAAGGATGCATCAGTCTCCTGCCAAAAGGATGGTGGACATTTACTAAGTATACATGACATTGAGGAACACAGCTTTGTTTTTTCCCAACTTGGCTACAGTAAGTATATTTAGAAGGTTAATTTCTGTGTCATATATTCTGCGGGTACATGGATGCCATGAAAAGAAAGGAATAGCTGCTGAGGCTGCCATCACAAGAAAAAAAAAGAGTGTTTATTTAGGCCTTAAAAAATCTACTGAGCTTATGTGGTTTAAATGACACTACAACTGCTACATACATCCATGGCGGATTAACTCAGACATTTGCCAGTCAATTATGTCACATTAGACTCTCTTATATCCTGACTAACATAGCACAGAGTGGACTTCATTCATTACATTTGAGAATAATTGAATAAATTGGATTTGTCTTTTAGAATCAACAGATATTTTGTGGATAGGCCTAAATGACCAGAAGATTTCTTCATATTTTGAATGGAGTGATGGTACTACAGTGAGATTCATCAAATGGCAGAAAGGAGAACCTGCACTTATAAGCGATGTGCAGGAAGACTGTGTCATCATGAGTGGGGAGGTAAGGGGAGAACCCTCAATTGAGATTTTTTTTCTCTTCTGTTCTCTCTTGGATAAAATTTGTGTCTAGAAATTTATTTAATCAATTCTTCCATAACATAACTTATTCTATAGATCAATGTTTCTTAAACCTTTTCCTTTCTACATTTAAAAATTACGGAGAACTAATAAGGAGCTTTTCTTTGTATGAGTTACTGATATTTATTTTGCAAAAAAATAAAAATAAAAATTGATATATTTAATGCATCTTCTCACAATTGTCAGTTACCATTTTAGTATTATATTATTTTTCAATATGGGTTGGCAAATAATTCTAATTTCATGGATCCAGGGGTTCTGTGATCATACCTTAAGAAATCTTGCTTTCTTTAAAAAAAATACAAAACAAAGAAAAAGAAGAAGAAACTAAAAAAGCATCCAAGATGAATGTTAAAAACGTGTACAAAAATAAATATGGATACATTATTCTCACTGACATCAAACACAGAAAGTCCATCCTGGCTGAATGCTGACAAATATATCAAATGTACCCAATGCATTCTCCTTCCCTTACATAATAAATCTACAAATAATTATAAACTTTTCCATCTATATTTGATACAAATACTATGTTACATAAAAAAAATGTCTCGGATATGGAAATCTATTTATCTAGTAATCCAATGGACCCAACCTCTGTATACTATAACATTCAACAGGAAACCCCAAAGGTAGAACTAATCTTCAAAGCCTTCTGTTAACCATTTGTTATTGTATTTGACACCCAGAAAACCCACAAAGGAGTTCCAGCCTCTTATAAACTTTCTAATCCATTGTCTCTAATCAAAGCAGTTAATTTTGCCATCTCTGCCAGTACAATCAATTTTAAAGTCTACTCTTCAACAATTGGTGTCCCCTTTTCCTTCCAATGCTTAGCACAAACAATTCTCGCAGCAATCACCACGTAGAGACATAACGTCTCAAAGTGATTTTAAATTCATTTGTTCAGAATGCCTGGAAGAAAGGCTTCAGGTTTTATTAATATTTTAAATATTTTCTGCTTTATCATTATATTTATCTACTTTGATTTAGCTACTCACAAGACCATCACATATAATAAGGAACACTGCTTTTTATAATATGCCTATTTTCAAGCCTTTAAAAGGGGATTAAAGACTTTTATAATTTGTTTCAGTGGGTTAATGTAAAGTCTGCTTGTTTCATTCTAAGTTATTTGACAGTTTTGAGTTAATACCTACTTTAAATAATTATGGAGGTGTTTATTCTAGAGCTCATCCCAGAGTATTGTTTCAAATATATTGTTGTGATTATTTTTATGTTAATATTTGCTTGTTTTGTTTCTGTTAGTATTGAACTCATTTTATTGATGATAATGATTTTTATATAATAATTTTCTTTGGTAAAAGCATCATTATTTATCAGAATTAAGAATGACTACTTAAGGGTGTTTAAGTTTAAACAGAAAAGATGGGCTTTTGTGGTTAAGGATATCATATAATAAGTGGTGGGCTTCAAATATGTGAACAACCGGTTCCCTGTGTGGATGCTGCTTCTGGAAGTCCATTCTGGGCCTGGGCAACAAAAAATTAACTACTGGTTCTGCCGAAGTGGTGCAAACCAGCTGAATCCCACCACTGCATATAATGATTTGGGAGGATAGAACAGATAAATAGATTAATTATGTAAAGTATGCAGGGTTAGTCACACTCATGAGTCATGTTTGGAATAAAAATCTTGGTTTAAAAAAGCAGCATAAAGCTTACATTTGGGCTTATTTTACAGTTTTGAAATTAGAGAAGGGTCTGGAAGCTGCTAAACAAATAAACAAATTTTCAGAGACCTGATGGACCCCGGGATCTTTTAACTGTCCATTCATATTGCATAGGATTGCAGCTATATAATCGATACTCGCTTTAAAGTATATTATATTCTAATAAGTAAGTAAATGAACAAACAAATTCTCAGTTGAGTTGAATTTTTTTTCAGAAGACTGGGAATAAACTTTTGATCTTCATTGACTGAAGAACAAAAGCTTAGGCATGCTAAATTTAGATTATTTTTTATTTTTAATTTTTATTTTTATTACATTTATATCCTGCCCTTCTCCGAAGACTCAGGGCGACTTACAAGCTTAGCAGTAGCCTTCATTCTATGTATATGCCTGCTTATTAGGGCTTTCACACACACACCGCAAGCGGCATTATTACAAAGTCAGCTTATTTCCCCCAACAATCTGGGTCCTCATTTTACCTACCTCGGAAGGATGGAAGGCTGAGTCAACCTTGAGCCTGGTGGGATGCGAACCTGCATGATTACATGTAGATTACATGCTACCAGCTGTTTATTTGGTGAAAAAATACAATTATATTTTATATTTTAGAAACTTAAGGTAATATCTATGAATTATATTTTGAAAAAAATTAACTATGAATTAATAACTATGAATTAATTAATTAATTAATTAATTAACTATGAATTAAAAATTAATCTATGAATTATATTTTGAAAAAAATTAACTTTTATAGGTTAAATCTATGTTTACCATTCCCAACTTAATTTAAACACATCTTTTTGCAAGATGTTAACATGGCTGCAGATTTTAGACAAATGCAGATTTTCGACAAATGCAGGTATTGTGCAGTAGTCTAGCTCATGAAAAAAAAATGCAAAAATGATATAAACCATCAAAAAATAGGAGGGGATAAAATGTAAAAGTAATAGATTCTTTTCAGTGAAGTTTGCTCACCTTTCCATCCTCAGAACGGGTACTGGGCAGATCATTTCTGTGAAGAGGAATTAGGTTACATCTGTAAAAAAGAACCTTCAGAATTTCTTCCTGGAAAAGATGAAGTTGCTGATCCAAAATGCGAGAAAGTAAGTCTAAAGAATTGTCTAGTTCTTGATCTTTTACAAAACTGATTCATCCTCTTATGAAGTTTTGGAGGTTATCAACTCGAAAGCTAGTTTTGACTTGAGTTGAACATTCCCTCCGTTCCTAACAGTGGTGTCGACTCTTAGGAACCACTTACATAGAAAGATTTTCTCTGCAATATTATAAGAAAACAAGTTATTCCTATTTACCGTATGTCAAAAAACACCCACCAGCCTGAGGTAATGGCTAAACAGAAGGAACACATTTTGATATACTTTTTTCTGAATAGAAATGTATTTGGATTGGTCTGAATTTGAAACTAAAAAATATTGATTTGTACTGGTCATAGAAATTGGACATCTGAATTGCAGCAATGTTCTTACAAAATTAAACAAATCTGATGCTAATAGCAGAAATTGAATGCTATGAATTTATGTCTATCAACATTTATAGATTTCACCACATCTTTTATATTCTGAGTTCAAAAGATACTGTAGAATAGTGGGCCTATCACTCTGTACCACATAAAATATGAATTTAAAATAATTAAAAATTGTCCTTTGATCAAGATAACTTAGTGAATCTGAGAATCTTTGGATCGGGGCATGATGAAAGTGTGAGAAATAAATCAATAAATTCAGGCTAAAATTGTTCTATTTGTGTATGTATGCTATGTCAACAGGGTTGGAAAAGGTATGGTTCCTATTGCTACTTAATTGGAAAGACACCTGGAACATTTTCAGAAGCAAAGACATCTTGTGAAACAAACCAAGGATTTCTGAGCTCTGTGGAGAATAGGTAAAATATGGTGAAAGGGACAAAACAAAATATTATATTGTCCATCTACACTAGTAAAGAAAACATTAAATAGATTTCCTATGTCTATCTCCTTTTTAAATTAATTTAAAAGACAAACTGTGTTGTGAGACCTAGTGACATACATGAAAAAATATTTTATCAAGGCATAAATATTATTTATTTATTTAGAAAAATTTTTATAGCCACTAATTTGCAAAAGTATTATTTTATTCTGATGTTTGTTAATTATTCAGTTTTTTTTAAATTATGTCTAATTTTGCACCAATTTTACATGAGTTCATTTGACATAGTATCTAAAGCTTGTTTTACTTGAGTTTTATATGGATTTACTAATTTACTAATTGCTGTTGTGATTAAAGAATATCTCAAAATAAATATTTTCTGGGATACATTTTAATATTTAATTCACCTGTGCAGTGTTTCCAATTTCCAAAAGGTGCTTCAGAGTGTGTAGGAATAAACTCATTTGTGGTATTCCAGATAGGAATGCTATATTATTACACTATGAAGAAGTTTTTCGAGTGGTGCACTCCAAATTGGGATGCCTGTACTTGATATTTTTTTGTGCAAGAAGAAAATATTAGGATGGCTATTGTATCTCAAAAATAAATAAATTAGCAACTAAAATTTAATATACAGAATATAGAAAGCATAATATACGTTTATACAAAATATATATTTATGCTTCATAGTGCACATAATACACTAGTAAAATAGTACACAGATATAATTTACAAGTAAACATAGATATATTGAGGTACATGCTTAATTTTTCTACTAATAAGGAAGTGTGATAAAAAAAAATATGGAGACCACTGCTGTACAATAGTGTTTCCCAACCTTAAGAAATGTGGTCTTCAACTCCAGACACCTGGGGAATTCTGGGAGTTGAAGTCCACAATCTTAAAACTGCCAAAATTGGGAAAGACTGCTGTAGAGAATATATATTTATATTATATTTATATTTATTAAACTTATATACCGCCCTTCTCCCGTAGGACCCAGGGCGGTTCACAAGGCAATTAAAACAACATTACAATACAAAAATTAATACCAATTAAAATAGATTAAATTTGCCTTAATTAAAATCTAAAACCCCTATAACTCTGATTAAAAACCCAATTACAATAAGTTAAAAAATTAAAAAAATCCTCAGTCCTGGCCGGAAAGCTCAAAGAGCCAGGTCTTCAGGTCCCAGCGGAACGAACGAAAATCAGGGGCAGTCCTAAGCTCTACGGGCAACTGGTTCCAGAGGGCAGGCGTGCCTACAGAGAAGGCCCTCTCCCTGGGTGTTGCCCGCTGGCAATCCTTTGCCAGCGGGACCTTGAGAAGGCCCTCCCTGTGGGATCGCACAGGAAGAAGGGAACTTGATGCCGGCAGCAGGTGTTCCCTCAGATATCCCGGACCCAACCCATTTAGGGCTTTATAGGTCATCACCAGCATGATGGGCTTTATAGGTCATCGCCCACCATTATGATGGAACTGCAGTCTACGTCAGATATCTAGGTTAAGAGAGCTACCACAGTGACTTTTTTATTTATAGGAGAAATTGAGCAGACCTTATCATTGGCCATAGTGGGATGATTGCCTCAGGCAGCATTTATGAAGATACCTCAGTAAGATGGAGGCCTGCCCTTATCCTAAATCTTCAGGAGAATACTGCCCTGTAGTCTTTGCTGTAAGAAAGGTTCATCTCTGTCCTCCTACCCTTAACATATGTTATGGGAGCAGACTTCTTAGCTCTGATCAGGTATCTGTAAATCTAATGTTGTACTTTCAGATATAAGAGGATAATGATGATAGTGATAATTTTATCCCACCTTTTAAATGTATAGATACGTACCAAATACTCCTGCCTCCTATTTTCTCCACAACAACACTTTTATGTGGTTTGACTAGTAAAAGTGTAAACTGGACCTAAGATTAACCATCTACAGAATCGGAAAACGGAAAATAAGAGACCATTCTGATTTGAATTATTTTTACCACAGGTTTGAGCAGGCTTTCCTGACTAGCCAAATTGGATACCGTCCTGAAAAATATTTCTGGATCGGCCTTTCAGATGTAGGGAATCCAGGAACTTTCAACTGGACCAATGGAGACCCCATTCAGTTCAGTCACTGGAATGCAAAAATGCCAGGTATGGAGTCTGTTAGAGGAAATAAATTCTGGCAGGAAAGTTTTGTGTCCTATTTAGCTTGTATATGAAGATGCACTAAACTGGCTTTTGTTGTCCATTCTGCCAGGCCCAAATCCCGGCTGCGTTGCCATGAGAACAGGACATGCTGCTGGACTGTGGGATGTTATGAACTGCGAGGAGAGGGCCTCCTTCCTTTGCAAGCAATTGGCTGAAGGGGCAACTCCTCCTCCAATCCCGAGAACGACCTCCCCTCCCCCATGTCCTGAAGGATGGACTGCAAGTCCAACAAGAAATGTCTGCTTCAAGGTGGGTCAGTGTTGGAGTCATCCAGTTTGATTGGTCAACTAGATTCAGCCCTTTGAGACAGGCCAGGTCAAGAGGCAGACACTGCAGCAAGAGCTGGCATCCCAGCCTCTCCTCCCACCCCTTCCCAAGGGAATTTGGTGCCTTCAGCCATGATTAAAGGTAAAGGTAAAGGTTTCCCCGCACATGCGTGCTAGTCGTTTCCAATTCTAGGGGCCAGTGCTCATCTCCGTTTCAAAGCCGAAGAGCCAGCGCTTGTCCAAGGATGTCTCTGTGGTCATGTGGCTGGCATGACTAGATGCCAAAGTTGCACGGAACGCTGTTACCTTCCCACCATAGTGGTCCCTATTTTTCTACTTGCATTTTTACATGCTTTCGAACTGCTAGGTTGGCAGAAGCTGGGACGAGTAACAGGCGCTCACTCTGTTACGCGGCACTCGGGATTCAACCCGCCAAACTGCCGACCTTCTGATTGACAAGCTCAGTGTCCTAACCCACTGAGCCACCGCGTCCCTTTCAGCCATGATTAACCCTCCCCTGAATATGAAATGCAGTGATTGGAAGAACAAGGAAGGCAACATGGAAACTGGTCATGTTCCTTTGCAGCCAGCCTATCTTTGACCCTCTCTCTGAAATCCCCATTTATTGTCTTGAGACACTTTGGAGTACTGTGTCCTATGAAATCCTGGTCTAAGCCATACAATCAAGATGACGACTATTTTATTGAATTAGACTGACAGCTTAGAAGTGGGCATTTTTTTTGCAATCAGTGCTTTATATATTATTTATTTATTTATTTATTTATTTATTTATTTATTTATTTATTTATTTATTTATTTATTTATTTAGTTATATTTATATACCGCCCTATTCCCTGAGGACTCAGGGTGGTTTACAGGGAATTAAAAATCCAAAATACAAAAATTAAGAACAAATTAAAAAGTATTAAATTAACCCTGTAGTCAGTTAAAAAGAACCCCAAATTAAAAATTCCTCCTCAGTCTGGGCCCGAGAGCTGAAAGAGCCAGGTCTTCAGGCCCCGGTGGAATGATCGGAGGTCGGGGGCAGTCCTCAGCTCCACCGGCAGCTGGTTCCAGAGGGCAGGCGCTCCCACTGAGAAGGCCCTATCCCTGGGTGTCACCCGCCGGCAATCTCTCACCGGCGGAACCCTGAGCAGACCCTCCCTGTGGGAGCGCACTGGGCGAAGGGCGTTTGATGCCGGCAGCAGGTGTTCCCTCAAAGAAACTGCTTGGATAAATCTCTTCAGTTATTTTGACAAAATTTTTGATAAAGGTTTTTTTTTTTAAATTGCCATTGCCTTCTTCCTAGGAGCGAGAAGAAGTGACAGGCCCAAAGTCCCCCAGCTGGCTTTATATCTAATGTGAAATTAGAATCACTCTCTCCCAGTTTCTAGTTTGATGCCTTAATCACTACATCAAACTGGCTTCCTACTGTAGTTGTCTTTTAGGCTAGTTTAAAGGTGAGCTATAGGAATTGATATTTAATTGAATTTTAATTGAATTATAATAAAAGAAGACCTTAGATTCCTTTGATACAATACTGTTAAAGAGTAATCATAAATTAATAGCCTGATTAGATATTGTCAGTTGCTCTGACTGTCTGTCTTCTATTATATGGCTTTTATAATCCTAAATTGATTTAGGGTGGGGTTCCCCAAACTGGTCAATATACACCTCTGAGTGTTGATGGATTACCCAATGGATTGGTAAATGCCTGATAGTCATAGGGAAATCAATAAATGTCTGGGGGATCAGTAGGTGATAGATGTTGAAAGTTGAAATGTTGAAAAATCAATTTGGATCAATGCATTTGTGGAGTTTCTGTAGAGCTCCATGCTAGTCCCTAGTCCTAATGGCAAGATGGCTACTGGCAACAGTTTGTTCAGGGTTGGCTGAGAAGCTTCAGATTTTATCCAAATATATGTTTGGAGTGCTTATTACCAATAAGTATAGTGGTTAAGGTGCTGGCCTAGAAACCAGGACCTGTGAGCTGTAGGGTTCTCTTATGCATGAATTTTGGGTGGCTGACTTTGGGCCAGTCATCCTTTCTCTGCTCAAATCACATCATTCACCTCACATTTATTTATTTAAGAAAATTTATTCTCAGTGACTTTAGGCAGCTTACAGAGACAAAAATCTCTTGTAAAAAATAATAAAAAGCAATAACCCCCTCCCCAGTAACAATTAGTCAAATAAGCCATTTGATGGCTCCCTCCCAGACTTGGTTATCCAGGTTCGTTGATAAAACTAGGTATTCATGGCCTTGTGAAAGACTGACAAAGTGAGGGCCAGTCTAATTTATGCAGGGATGATGGAGAAGGCCCTTCTTTTTGGTCCCACTAGATATATCTCCTTAGAAGAGGGGACCTACAGCATTCCTCTGTTGGCTGAAGATGGCCAGGAGAAGTTAGTCCTTTAAATAACCTGCCCCAAGCCATGTCGAGCTTTAAAGATGAGAATCAGCACCTTGAATTGGATCCAGAAGCAAATTGTCAAACTACGCCACTTCTACAGGAGAAATGACATATGTGTACATCTAGGTCTGCACAAAACCATGTAGACTGCTGTATTTTGAAGCTTTTGGATACTTTGAAACTTGAAACTGAAGCTTCTGGATACTTTTCAAGGGCAGCCTCATATAGAGCATGTTTCAATAGTAAACAAGGGAAGGTGACTAGGACATGAGTGACAGTGAACAGGGATTTTTGGTCCAGGAAAAAGTATAACTGGCTGTGCCAAGACCCTGCTAATCATGGCTGCCACTTGCTCTTCAAGCAAGAGTCCTGAGTGCAGGAGAACTTCCAGATTACACACTAGGTTTGTCTGTGACAGTACCATCCCATCCAAGACCAAAGATGGCAATTCCCCATGAACCAAAGAACCTCAACCTCAGAGACATTCTGTCTTGCCAGGGTTCAGTTTCAGCTTGTTGCTTCCCATCCAGCCCTTAACAGCTACCAAGCACTGTGAGAGGGATGTCACAGCATCACTTAACTCACTATGGGCCAAGACATATATCTGTGTGCATCAGCAGGGATAAAGGCCAGGCCTCTCACTTTCTATCAGCAATGACAATGTGATCACAGAGGAAGGAACCGAACCAGGATAACACAGATGTCCCCACTCCCAACCCCTAAAGCCTCTTCAGAAGGATATCAGGATCAATGTACTGAAGGTCACCAAGAGATCAAGAGGAGCAAGAATGGACTCACTTGCCCCACACTACTCCTGCCAGAGATCATCAAAAAGTGTGACCAATGATGTTTCCATCCCATATCCAGGCCTGAACCCTGATTGGAAAGGGTCTAGATCAGGGTGTCAAACTCACAACGTCACATGACGTGTCACGATGTATCACAATTTTTTCCCCATTGCTGGCAATGGGGTGGGTGTGATTTCGGCTTGATGCATCCGGCCCTTGGGCCAGCAGTTTGACACTCCTGGTCTAGATAATCTATTTCATTCAGAAACCTCTTCTCAACAGCCTCAACAACCTTCTCCAGAAAGGGAAGATGGGAGATAGAATGAAAGCTATCCAATAGGGTGGAGTCTAGTGATAGTTTCTTAAGAGGTGGTGATGCCCCAGCACTTTGTGAAGTACTGCAGCACAACTCCCTCCTGCAGGGAAGCATTAATCACCTCCAAAACCCACCTGCATGTCACTTCCTGGGAAGGTTTCAAAGCCAGGAAGGGAATGGATCTAAAACTCAGGTACTTTTCCTGTATAGGATTCTTCCACTTCCTCAGGAGCAATGGGTTCAAACCATTCCCTGATAGCTGGGCAAAAGCCTGCCCAGGTGCATACACTGGACCAGCATCCACACTAGCATTTAACTGGAATGAGTCTGAGCAATTTTGCCTTCATCCCTCTTAATTTCTGTGTATACCATGGGGGACAAAGAGATCTACTTTGTTAGGAGAGGTTGCATGGGTGCAATCTGATCCCGAGCTCGGTCACCTTTCTATTCAAAATAGTGATTAAGTGCTTGGCAGAACTATGCAGCCTTTCTAACCACTAGTTCTTTTGAAACCCATCCAGGTCCATTAGTCACAGGGGGTGGACTCACTAGTAGGTCCTGCCTCCCTGTAGTGGGAATCCGGCTTTAGAGAAACTCATTACTATCCAACTATGATCTGTGATCTGACCAAGAAAGGGGGACCAAAATAGGTTACATAGGCAGTGCTCCAACAAAAACACCAAATCAGGTGTGTGATCACTATTCCAAGTCAGTCTCTGGATGACCTGGGATAGACCCATGGAAATCATGGTTTCCATGATATTCCAAGCTACCTCCAACTCTATCACCAGGGATGGGAGATTGAAGTCTCTCAGAACTATAGGCCAGGGGAACTTCACTACCACTCTTGTAGTGAGGTCCATAAGTCTGGGTAGGGAAGTTTCCACATAGCAGGGAGATTGTTACATCTACAGCAATCACACCTGATCCCTTGATTCCAACCTAAGAAAAAGAGTCTCACAACCAGGCACTTTTGAAGCATACCCCTAGAAGCAGCCAGAGATTCTTTGATGATAATGGCCACACCATCTCCCCAGCCCTGAAGTCTAGGCTGCTGCCATATTTGATAACCCACAGGGCAAATTTATGAGAGAGCAACACCTCCTTCTGGGCTCAGCCAGATCCTGGTGATACAACCAAATCAACCTTCTCTGCAAGAATCAAATCAGTAATAAGGCAAGACTTATTACAGGTTAACCAGGCATTTAAAAGCAATAGCCTAAAACTTGGGCCCTCACAGATCTGCTGACCAGATGAAGTGAGTGCAAGGGGAATGAATGTGTGACTGGTACTAAATACAGAGGTTGCATTCAATGTGAGTTCCCCCTCCTTGCCTCCCAGGTCTTACAATACCTGATACCATTTGCGTACACTGCCCTACCCTGCCTTTCCTGCCAATCATTCCATCCACCTTCTTCAGCACTCTTTTATTAATCTAAAAGGGGAACCTCCTCCAATTGGGAAACAGTCAAGGAAAGGTGAATCCAACAGCACTTGCTATTGGCGCCTTCAAGCCACCCCCTTTTCCTCACTGCAGCAGAGAGCTCATATCCAGCACTCCCTTATCCTCCAGTAGATATACTCTTTATTGTGGGGAAAATAATCATCAATATCATCATCAATCATCATTATTATGTAAGAGGGATGAGAATATATGTAGACTTTATTTCAGAAAAGTTGGTAAATGTTCTTGTACATATGATTCGCATAGCTCTAGTTATGGCAGCAGCAAAAAACAGCATAAGTTGAGGACTAGCTGTATAGTGTTGATGCTCCTTTGTAATAAGATATGTTTCCATGCATTTAGGCCTATATAGAGCATAAAACTGAAAAGAAATCTTGGTATGAGGCATATGACTTTTGTAAATTAATTGGAGGAGAACTGGCTTCTTTTCATAATAAAGCAGAGGAACACTTACTAAACCAACTGTGAGTATAATAAACTGCTTATTTCTTATATCTCAAGGCAGAAACACTCCTAGCAGAGGGTTTATTGGAGCACTGAATTCATCATCATGGAATATATGACTAGTGTAAACTTTATAATCTCACATATTCATTCTGAAGCATTTTGCATGTAGCTAAGTTTACTCTCAGAACTCCAACTCAATGAGCAAGAAAAAGATCATGATTTTTGATCATCATTATCATCATCATTGTTAAAAAAAATAGAAAAGAAACTCCAGTGGGTACAATAAGAAAGAACAAGAAAGAATGGTCAGAAGTGTAGATTCAGTCATCATCATCATCATCATCATCTCAATAAAGTAACAAGACTTCTAGTATTATCCTATACATGACTACTTAAATAAAGTCCAGTGTAGTCATCAGAACTTATTCCCACTCAAATATCATATTACAGCTGAAAGAGCATAGGCCATATTTAAGAGCCTAGATATTTCTTGGGGTTTTTCATTTGCTGACAAGCTTATTGTTGTGACTCAGGGCCAGCCTGTGGGTCCGACAGCCGGCTCCGACGTATCGGAGGACTCAGATGAGGGGGAGGAGGGAGACGAACCGGCTGATGATGGTTTGGAGGCTTTGCAGAGTCCTCAGCTGGGGACCTCTTCTCAGCTGCGTGAGCCCGAGAGTGCGGAGGATGATGACCCACAGCTGGCCCTGTTCAAGGACGCCCGACGCAGGAGGCAGTCGAGCAGGAACAAACAAAGAAAGGCTATGGGACTCCTCGGGAGGAGGCACAGGGAGACCACGCCCTGAGCTCTCTATAAAAGGAGTGTTTGGGGAGGGGCTGGTTGCTGAAAGCAACTTTTCCGCTTGAGAAGACAAGCTCTAGTGTTTTTGTTAACTGCGTAATTAAATCTTGGCAGAAGCCTTTTAGCCTTGGACGCTCTCCAGTCTCTTCTTTCTGATAAGGGGTTTGTTAGAAGAGGGCTGGTTCAGAACACTTATGTTCTGTGTGAAAAAACACACACAAAGAAAATTGCAATGTGCATTTCGACAAGACACATGCATAAAATATATTTTAACATATTTGCCGATTGTTACATTTTAGATCACAAACAGAAGCTTGGATTGGGTTACAAATTTCGGACTCTAGCACAGGATACACTTGGACTGATGGGTCTCCTGTAAGTAAATGATTAACATGCATGCCTTATAATACAATTGTTAATTGAAATTGCTGTTATTCTTAATATTTATGGAGTACAGCAGGGATGCTCAATCCCCCAGGCCATGGCCTTCTACCAGTTGCAGCCTGTTGGGAGCCAGGCTGCGCAAACAGCGGATGAGTGGGTGAGAGCAGAAACTCCATTTGTGCTGAACCATGCCTCCCCCCCCCACCGCTTCTGTCACCACCACTACCAGTCCACAGAGCTGGAAAGTGAGGGACTGGTGGAGTATAAGTATTAATAATATTTCTTGTACTGATTTTCACAGACGTATAACAGTATTCTAGTGTTAAACCAAGTGTTAAAAATGTTAATGTAATATGTTGTTGATATTTGACACAATTTAGATTATTCTGATAGTTTCTGTGAGTTACCTCAGGCTGCTATTCAAAAAAGTTTGATTGCATTGTTCATACAGAAACTGACAAACTACCTGAAATCTTTCATTCCACATACGATTAATTCTTCCTTTATCCAATTTTTGCTGGAGGGACAGGACCTCCAGCTAATTAAGAACAGCTGAGCAGTCCTTTCCCTACGCACCATGTTTGGGTAATTGCTAATGCCTACAACTTTGACCTGAAGGTCAAATATGGCATGTATTCTTAAAGATCATAAAGATGCAAGTGGGAGAAGATGGGAAAGAATACATAGATTCATGGCCATATTTGTGACTACCTCTGTTACTGTTATTGGCCACCATTTGAGCCATTTGATGCTGTCTGATAAAGTGGTGCCAAATGAAGAAGATGGTCTTGCATAGCATCTGAAGAGCAGCAAAAACAGAGGACAGTATCATCATGATGTCTGAGCTCCTAGAGAAAAGGCTAAAAACCTCCAAAATAATTGAGGAGCAGAAGAGATTCAGAGAGAATGAAGAGGTAGATTAAGCTCATTGTTGCAGTATCCCAGAAAGAGGAATAATACATGGATGATGGATCCACACTGGGGAAAAAGAAGTGAACTGAGCAAGCGACATTTCTAAGTACTGAATTACCCTCATCCCATTCTTTTGAGGAAGTGTGTTCTACCCTTTCAGAAGAATAGTTTGATCCAAAAATATTAGACAATTATTGACCTACCTTCAACTTTACTTATGTAAGGAACTTTGGAAGAAATTAATTGCATGGAACAATTTCTGGGCAGCTTAAGGTCTGAAAGTGGAACTGAGATAAATTAGATATACTTATGGATATTTTGGGCACGCCATAAAAGGAAATTGCAATCTTGTTGATATTACTTGACTTCTCAGTGGCCTGGATTTGGGTCTGATACTCTCCACGATTTTATTTAGCACCCACCTGCAACTGGTGGACAATGTGATCCATCGATACAGAGCAGTAAGGTTCACACAACTTTACATCCCAGTCTTTGATTGAATAGCACCTTTTCCAGAAGTCTGGGGGTTATTATGTTGGCAGAGAATGAAAATTTTAATTAATTAATTTATTAAATTTATATGCCACCCACCTTAATGATAAAACTACTCTGAGTGACTTACAAAATGGTAAAAAGATAAGCATAAAAAAAGTTAAAATTGAGAAGACTTAAGATTTTAGGGATCTTAATATCAGCAGTTTGGAGCCAGGAAGATTTCATGTCTAATGATTGATGGAATCTTGCTCCCTGGTTTCATGGGGTCCTTCTTGGCTCATGGCTTTTGCTTGAGGTACATGAGGCTATTATAACAAGGAGGGACTTTAAAGCGGTTGTAATGTGAATGTGACCATGGTTGTTAAGCAAACATCATGGTCCTTAATATCTTTTTCTTTTGTGGGGGTGTCTGTTGTAACTTCCAGTAGTCACTAAATGACTAATTGTTAAGCAAAGATTATCTATATTGTTTCTGGCATAGATTGTGATTGGTCTGTTACTTTTTGTGTGTACTTTTCAACTTTATTTTATGGAAATGGGTACATAAGGTGGTTATAATTGCAATGATCTGTAAGTGGAAATAGACAGACAGATAAGATAAGAACAAGATGGGGAAGTTTGAAAGGGCTTGAAAATGTAACATTATATAACAGAACAGAATAGAATAATAACTTTATTGTCACTTTAAATGAACACTAATCGGCATACATTAAAATGAAATTTTGTTGAATACATTTCTCAAAGGGTCACCACCTCTGATACACACTAGATAAATATGACATAAATAAATAAATAAATAAATAAATAAATAAATAAATAAATAAATAAATAAACACAGAATTATGCATATGCAGTCATATATTATATGACACAGAGAAATGACAGTTTAGTTCAGGTAATGTATACATGTGCATGGTGAGAAAAACAAATCTTGTGAGTTCACCAGATGGATGGCATAGGGAACAAATCTATTACAGAATCAGGTAGTCCTGCTAGTCTTGGCAAGTCTCTGCTTAAACTCTGTCACTATGAATTTCAGAATAAGAAAGATACAAACTAAAGTCAGCATTGTAACAAAGCATGGTTAATTTAAATCTGAAGTTAACCACTTAAACCCCCAGAAATCATTTTAAGAAGTTTGCATATGTTACTACACTCAGGTACATAGATAAAAAGGTAGCTAATAATTCATAATTAAGTTCATTTAATTTATTGTTATTAATAATTCATAATTAAGTTATTTATAATATTTTTTATTATATAATGATTTCTAGGTCAAAAGTATTAAGTCATTTGTGTCCAGTACCTGAAAATATTGTGCCATTCATTTTGCTGCTCTTCTGCTGACACATCTCATCTAATCTTTGATCTTAATTTACCTCACCTCAACTCTTCTACCTTTCCTTTCCTTACCTTTCTTTATCTTGCTCATCTTATATCTTCTATTCTCTTCCCTCCTGTCCTCTCCTCCCCTCTCCTCTCCTTCCTCTTCTCTACTCCTCCCCTTTCCCCCTCCCTCCCCTTCCCCCTCTCCCCTCCCTCCTCTTCTTTCCTCCTGTCCCCTCCTCTCTTTTCCTCTCTTCTCCCCTCCTCTCTTTTCCTCCCCTCCCCTCCTTTCCTCTCATCATTGCATCACATCATCTCATCACATATGTTTTTATAAGATTTTGCAGCTGCCTGACTCTGGAATGAGTCTGGGCAGTTTATAGTAGAAACAGATTTTTTAAAAAAGTCATACATAAGAAAAATATATTTCTTATAGTTCATAGAATCAGAAAAAATCATAAGATTGGAAGGGACTTTGGAGCTTTTCCAGTCCAACCTCTGGCCAAAGTAGGAGTCCTCATACCATCACAGTCATCTAATTGTGTAAACATCCAGTGATGGAGCATCCACAATTCTGAAAGAGAAGCAGTTCCACTGCTTACTAGTTCTCATTGTCAGAAAATCCATTCATATTTCCAGGGTGGATCTCTATTTGATGAGCTCCACCCATTGCTTCTTGTCCTACCCTCAAACGCTTGTCCCACTCTACTTGTCCTACTCTACCTTTAAAGCACAACCAATGATGCTTTATCTGTCCCAGAATTTCTGGAACAACGTAAGAATACAGCCATATGGATATCTTATAAATGTTATAACCATTGCTAGTTCCTGTTTTAAAGTTATGCCATGTTTTGTGTTAAAATATTGTATATAAAAATGATGTATCAGTGAATCAGGCTAATATAAGGAGCCTTGGTGGAGCAGTGGGCTAATGCCTCCTTAAGTAACACCAGCTGCCTGCAATTAGTGCAGGTTCGAGTCCCACCAGGCTCAAGGTTGACTCAGCCTTCCATCCTTCCGAGGTAGGTAAAATGAGGACCCAGATTGTTGGGGGCAATTAAGCTGACTTTGTAATAATGCCGCTTGGGGTGTGTGTGAAAGCCCTAATAAGCAGGCATATACATAGGATGAAGGCTACTGCTAAGCTTGTAAGCCGCCCTGAGTTTTCGGAGAAGGGCGGGATATAAATGGAAATAAAATAAAAATAAAATAAAAAAAATATGAAAAGTACATGCCGGCTCCATTCCTTCAATTTCAGTACTCAGAACCACATTGGCAAAGTTTTGCTAACAGCCCATCAAACATGCAGTCTCACATTATTAAAAAGTACGTATGTTTCCTTTTCCCAGTGTTAAAATTGATGTCTTTTAGACAGTAAATATCTAAATATATTTTAATTTTTACTATAGGTAAACTATGAACCGGTTATTACTTTGTCTTCTGATGAAAATAGAAAATGCAGAGCACTATGGGCATATATTGGATACTGGAAAGCAGCAGCTTGTCATCAGTTATTTGATTGGATTTGTCAAATTACAAGAGGTAATATGCTTTTCATTTTTAAGTAGTTTATTCAGAATAACTAAATAACAAAGTTGGAAGAAATCTTGGAAGTCTTCTATTCCAACTCCCTGCTCAAACAGGAGACCCTATATCATTTCAGACAGAGCCTTGGTGGAGCAGTGGGCTAATGCCTCCTTAAGTAACACCAGCTGCCTGCAATTAGTGCAGGTTCGCATCCCACCAGGCTCAAGGTTGACTCAGCCTTCCATCCTTCCGAGGTAGGTAAAATGAGGACCCAGATTGTTGGGGGCAATTAAGCTGACTTTGTAATAATGCCACTTGGGGTGTGTGTGTGAAAGTCCTAATAAGCAGGCATATACATAGAATGAAGGCTACTGCTAAGCTTGTAAGCCGCCCTGCCTCTTCGAAGAAGGGCGGGATATAAATGGAATTAAAATAATAAATAAATAAATAAATAAATAAATAAATAAATAAATAAATAAATAAATAAATAAATAAATAGCTTCCAGTTTTTTCTTTAAACTCTCCAGTGATGGAGCATCTACAGCTTCTGGAGGCAAGCCATTCCATTGCTTGATTGTTCTCACTGTCAGGAAATTTCTACTTTGTTCTATGTTGGTTCTCTCCTTGGTTAGTTTATATTCATTGCTTCTTGTCCTACCTTCAGGTCCTTTGGAGAATAGATTGACCCCCTCTTCTTTGTGGCAACCCCTCAAATATTTCAACAATGCTATCATGTCATACTAGTTTTTCCCCCCCACTAGACTAGACAAAGCCAATTCCTGCAACTGTTCTTCATATGTTTTCACCTCTAGCTCTTTGTTACTCTTCTCTGAACTTTTTCTAGAGTTTCAACCTTTTTTATATTGTGGTGATCAAAACTTGATTCAATATTCCAAGTGTGGTCTTACCAAGGCACATGAGCTTTGCCTTTCTTTTGATGGAGGATTTTGCAGAATTTCAGAATAATAGAGTTTGAAGGGAACTGGGAGTTTTCTAGTCCAGCCCCCTGCTTAAGCAGGAGATCCAGATAAATGGCTGTTCAATCTCTTCTTAAAAATCTCCAGTGACAGGAACAACCATAACAGCTGGAGACAAAGCATTCCACTGATAAATTGTTCTCACTGAGGAAATTATTGCTGATTCATATTTAAATGGTTCTCCATTAGGTCTTCTAGATCTGTCAGACAATTATTGTTGTTGAGCCAGGTACATATTCTATACCTGTGTATTTGGTCTTTCTTGCCTAAATGTCAAACAGTACTTTTTTTACCATGGAGTTTCATTTTGTTAGGTAGGACCCATTGTTCAAGTCTGTTGAACAATGGATTTTGAGCCTATCTTCTGGAATAGGTTAAAAAATACTCTGCTAGAGAGAAGTTCCATGAGGATGGTAAATCTCTGGTCCTGGTGACTAACCTAGATTGGATCCTATTTTCTGGAATGTTGGTTATTTCCTCCAGCTTAGTATCATCTGCAAATTTGATGAGTTCCCTTTTTATCCCCTCATCTAAATCACTTATGAAAATGTTAAGGAATACTGGGCCTAAGACAAAACCTTGGGGTAAGGTTATGAATCCCTCTGGTGGTGATGCTGTCTATCCTACATTTTTCTATCTTACTAAGACATCAGTTGTGGTCTATTTTTTCAAATGCTTCACTGAAGTCCAACTATACTATGTCCACAGCCTTTCACTGGTCCCACTAATTGAGTCACTTTGTCAAAAAAATGCAATAAAGGTTTGTTTGGCATGATCTATTTTTGACCAATCCATGTTGGCTTCCAATAATTGCTTCCAATAATTGGCTTCCAATAATTGCTTTCTAAATGTTTGCAGATCTGATGCTTGATTAACTTTTCCAGCATCTTCCCAGGTATTGATTTCAGGTTGATAGGCCTGCAATTTCCTAGAACCATTGTTTTTCCTTTTTTGAAAATGGGAATTACATCAGTTCTTGTCCAGTTCTCTGGTATTTCCTGATGCTCCACAAACTTTAAAAGATATTGTTCAGTGGGTCTGAGATAATATTCCTATTTTGTCTTTTGTCATTGTTCATTCTGTAAGTTGTATCTGACTCTTCGTGACTTGCCCAAATTAATGTTCATTGACAATATCTAACTGTCTCATCCATTATTATTTTCCTTTTGCCTTTATTTTTTCCCACTCTTTGAGGTTCTTTTCCAGGGAGTCCTCTCTTTTCATTTAGTGGCCAAAGTATTTGAGCTTCAGCTTCAATTTCTGACCTTTGAAAGAATAGCCAGGGTTGATTTCCTTTAGGATTGACTGATTTGATCTCCTTACAGTCAAAGGGACTCTTGAGAGTCTTCTCCAGCACCACAATTCAAAAGGATCAGTTTTTCAGTGCTCAGCCATCTGTATGGCTCAACTCTCACAGCCATATTTTACTAAATGGGAAAACCATTTAGCATTGACTTTATGGACTTTTATTGGTAAGTTAATGTCTCTGCTTTTTAATTTTCTGTCTAGGTTTGCTATACTTTTCCTCCAAAGGAGCAAGCATCTTTTAATTTCATGACTGCAATCACTGTCTCCAGTGATCTTGGAGCCCAAGAAAATTAAATCTGTCACTGCTTCCATTTCTTCTCTTATATTTGCCAGGAAGTAAGGTTTTTTTAATGTTGAGTTTTGATCCAAATTTTGCATTCTCCTCTTTCACCTCCATCAAGAGGTACCTCTTCACTTTCTGCCATTAGAATGGTATTGTCTGCATACCTTAACTTGATATTTTTCTCGGCAATCTTAATTCTGGTTTGTGATTCACCCTGCCTGACATTTTGCATGAGATACTCACATATAAGGGTGACAATATCCATGCCATGCTCCTTTTCCTATTTTAAACCAGTTAATTGTTCCTTGTCTGATTCTCACTATTGCTTCTTGACCCACATTCAGGTTTCTCAAGAGACAGATAAAGTGGTCTGGTACTTTCATCTCTTTAAGAACTTGCCACAGTTTGTTGTGATCTACACAATTAAAGGCTTTAGCCTAGTAAATGAAGCAGAGATTATTTTTTTTTCTAGAATTCCCTTGCTTTCTCCATAATCTAGTGAGTGTTGGCAATTTTATCTCTAGTTCCTCTGCCTCCTCAAAATCCATATTGTACTGCTGATAGTTCTCAGTTCACATATTGCTGAAACCAGTGCTTTTTTTTTGTAAAAGAAAAAGGTGCCGGAACTCACACATGTCATACAACCCGCCTTGCCTACCCTACAAGGTTCCATCCAAAAAAGGTGCTGGAACTCCGTTCTGAGCGTTCTATGAGAAAAAAAGCCCTGGCTGAAACCTAGCTTGCAGGATTTTGAGCATGACCTTGCTAGCATGTGAAATGAGTGGTATTTATGGTATTTATGTAGGTCCTCATGGCTCTTTCAAAAGTGGGGGTCATCTGAATCTTAGGGAAAACTGAGATCCAGATTTCTATGGCTGTATTTGCTTGTATGTAATGTAGACATACATTAATATAATACAACATAATACAACTTCTTGAGAATTGCCTTTTGCAATATGGAATGATGTAATATGATCTAGTTTTGTCCGAATCTCTTGTAATTAAAATACTTGGTTTTACAGGTTCACCCTTAAATCCAGAACCAAGCAACAAATTTGGTATGTTGGGCAATTTAATGTCAAAAATATTATAATATATGTATTATAAACTATGGCTGTGCATTTTATTTAGTTTGATTTGAATCAGGCTGCTTTAGCAAAATCTGGCTGTATGATATAGAGAAGTATTGCTAAAATGTGATGTGTGATGGTTGAATTTGTAAGCAAACCAATTTCTCAGAGTACTGTAGAAAGCCAGATGCTGGCTCTGGATGGTTTAAAACTACAGACACTGTGATTCCCTTTAAATGAAAGGAAGATGCCATTGATTGACCTCTTCACAGGCAATGATTGAATACGGGCCTCCCAAACATATGTAGAAATATGGCTACAACCAAAGAGGAGTTACTAAAAATTAAAAAGGTAAAGGTTCCCCCGCACATGTGTGCTAGTCGTTTCCGACTCTAGGGGCCAGTGCTCATCTCCGTTTCAAAGCCTAAGAGCCAGCGCTTGTCCGAGGACGTCTCCGTGGTCATGTGGCCGGCATGACTAGATGCCAAAGGCGCACGGAACGCTGTTACCTTCCCACCGTAGTGGTCCCTATTTTTCTACTTGCATTTTTACGTGCTTTCGAACTGCTAGGTTGGCAGAAGCTGGGACGAGTAACAGGCGCTCACTCTGCTACGCGGCACTTGGGATTCGACCCGCCAAACTGCCGATCTTCTGATCGACAAGCTCAGCGTCCTAACCCACTGAGCCACCGCGTCCCTTTACTAAAAATTAGGGCACTTTTTATATCTATTTAAAAAATCATTGGAAATTTTTAGAAAATTTTACCAAATATACAAAGCTTTGATAAAGTAATTGCATTTGATAGTGATTTGATTGAATCAAGTGATATGAGCAGTTGCATAAAACAACAACCCACTTCTCTCCCCAGCTAGTTTTGAAAGTGAATTTAAAATGGCTTCCTTTTTGCTTTACATTGCTTTGTCTTGCAGCCTCAACCTAGCATATCTGGATTGACTTCTGGGTATTCTGGAACATTTGCATAGAAGCCTCTTCCAGCTATTGGAAGCACTCAGTTGAAGTCAGTTTGCTAGCTATAATATGGATGTGTCTTTGGGATATGCAGGTTCATATTCAGAAGATCGTGGATGGAAGAGTACAGCATCTGTTTGTTTTGTGATTTTGTGTAATGGATGCAAAAGGACTGCTCAGATAGATGTCATTTCTTCTACTTCTTCTTTTATAGATTATAGTTATAAAAGAGTTGAAGATGGCTGGATTGAATTTGAAAACAATGAGTATTATTTCAGTAATATAACAATGTCTGCAGAAAAAGCCCGGAAGTTCTGCAAAAAACATGGTGGTGATCTTACTACTATTGAGAGTAAACAAGAAAAAGTGTTTTTGTGGAAATATGTAAGAAATATATACAATAATTACCTATGAAAAATAAGTGATTTCAGAAAATATGTATGCGAGTGGGTGTATATATGTGTAAGTATTATACATGTGTGTGTGTGTGTGTGTGTGTGTGTGTGTGTCAGTGTGTATAATATTATATGACACCCAGAAATTTTCAGAAACTGAAGAATTTATTTTAAAATTTTGGATAAAATATGCATTATAATGGCCATTAAATTAACATCTCTGGACGTTTAATGCAGACAATTTAGTTCGAAACCAATTATTTAAAGAACATAATAGGTTAGATGCTACCTTTTTACTCAAATGAATTTTCAAGTACTACATTGTTAAAGAGCAGAGCATATTTCAAAATTATGTCATTTATTTTGTTTAGTTGTTTCTATTCAACATGATTTGCAAAGAATATTTTTAATTATACATAATGTTTGACAACTACTAGGAAAATTTCTTTCCTACGTTGGATTATTGGTTCTGAGGCTCAGTAGAATAGCTGAATTAGATTCATTGGTACACTATCTTATTACTTTATATTAAAGCAGTAAATAACTATTTTTATTCCCTTTTCTTTTACATTTTAGGCTGTCCGCTATGGAATTTATTCTGATTCTTATATTGGTTTAATTTTGAGTCTTGACAAAAAGTTCGGGTAAGTGACTAAAATATATAAATGATGATGGTGATATCCATTCAGTCATGTCTGACTCTTGGCAATTGTATGGGCTGGGTCTCTTCATGTCTTTCAATCTTGCACTACTTTCAGTTGTTCTATGCTCTGGCTGGTGTCAGCTTTGATGGTGTCTAGCCACTGTGTTCTTTGGCAACCTGGTTATCTTTCATCATTAACTCTTCCAAATCCAATTGCTTTTTCTAGTGAATTCCCCTGCATGACATGGCCAAAATAAGTGAGACAAAGTTTTGTGATTTTGCCTTCCAGAGACATGTCTGATGTTATGCATTCCAGTACTTGCTTGTTAGTCACCTTTGCTGACTAAGGAGTATGGATAATTGTGCCTTCTCCAGCATAAGGGCTAAGAGTCAATTTTCTTCCTATCTTGCCTTTTAAGATCCAACTTTCACAAACATAATAGAGTGAACTAACCTACATTTGATTGCTAGGCTGATGTCCTTGCTTTTTGATATTTGACTCATGTTTATCATTGTGTGACCCAGTAGAATCCAACATTTTATTTCTGGGCTGCATTTATTGCTTTGAGTGATCTGTGATCCTTGAAAAGTGATTTTTTTCCCATGCATTCTATCTCTTCACAATCAATTTGTATTTTGATATTTGCATTTGTTGCAGTGGTTATGAGTTAGGTCTTTTTGATGTTCAGAAAGAGACCAACATTCTCACTTCCTTTAATTTTCTTGAACATCATCCTCATTGATAACATTATTGATAACTTCATCATCAGGTGCACAAGATATATAAAATGATTAACAAATTCTGCAGCATGAAATGAAATTCTGTTTTGAAATTATTTTTTATAGTGAAACGGAATAAATACAGTATGAATAAGGAAAAATTTGTTAAGTGCCTAACCAACTTTTGATGAAAGCAAGATTTTGACAGGGTTTTCTTTAGCATGATTTATTGTTAAGGAAACTAATAAGATTTTAAAAAAATCTGAACTCTATACAATACTTTCACTTTGGAACCTAATTTATGACAATTAGAACAATTAATCAATGGAATGACGCCTCCCAAAGTTGTAGTTGCTCCAATAGTGGACATTTTAAAGAAGAGATTGTACAACCATTTGTCTGAAATGGTATAGGGCAGGGATGGCTCAGGAATTCTGGGAGTTGAAGTCCACAAGTCATAAAAGGGCCATCATTTCCCACCTCTGGTATAGGATTTCCTGCCTGAGTAGGGGATTGGACTGGAAGATCTCCAAGGTCACTTTCAACTCTATTCTGTTATCTCTCAGTTTCTTAAGATAAGTATTTCTTCAATTTTTTTTTACTAATAGCCCATGTGTGAACCAAGGAAGTGGTTCACCAAGGAACAAGGAGCCACATGACCCCAAATGAGAACCATGTTCAGAGTATTTCTTCTGTTGAGTGGAGAAGTCTAGGAGAGCTTTCTCCTTACATTCAATGATACACATTATGTTCAGGTTGTGTGAGTTCCAACAAGGTAGACCAGCCTAAGAAACCAACACCATATAGGCAGGTTCCAAATCTTCCAAGCTTTCAACATACTATTACAAGATTTGGTAATAAAAATTCCACTCATTGGTAAATAAAATTAATATTAGCTTCTGAGATTACTACATTTACACATCATCTTATGATATTTAAAACTTTTACAGTATGCAAGGAAAAATATATGATAGATGTTACTAGCAGACTAATTGATTAGATTTTTTTTGCTTGCATTTACTTACTATCTGTGTTGCTATTATAGAACAGAAGCTTGGCAGCTGGTGCTATATGTAACACTTAACCTGTAATACTTCTTTAATATAAAATAGAATTATTTGCATCTAAATTAACCACAGTTAGTTCCTAATATATTCAATGCAAAAGTGCTTTCTTGGAAATCTATTTAAATATCTTTATAATTGGCTTGTTCATAAGTCTATTCACTGAAATAAGAAGCCAAACATAAATATTCCTCTTAAAAATCCATTAATATCTAGATCATTGACAATCTGATGCTTCAATATATATCAGCCATTAATTCAGCAACTTTTCAAAGTTAGAATGAATAGAATGAATAAAGGAACTTACAACTAGTCCTCAAAGTTCTGGTTGACATAGTGCTTCCATGGACGCATGAACAAAATTTGGGTCCTTGGCAAGCAGCTTGCCAGTAGCAGCATCCCATGGTCATGTGATCATTGCCAACCATCTGAGCTAGCTTCCCACAAGAAAACTCAATGGGAAAGCCAGCAAGGAAGGTCACTAATAGCTCTGGTAAGTCTCTACCCCACTGCCTCCTGGCCAGTCTTTTCTTTGATCGCACAGTGTGCCTTTGCTCACTTATTCTCTTGCACCTATCTGTCCCCTCCTTTCCTGTGTTCACATATGCACACATTCACCAGCGGCCTCTTTTCCTGAACCCTCTGTGCAAGCATACGTGCATGCATTGACAAGTGATTGTCTTTTCTGGGCCCTTCTGTGATAGCAGACAGGCACACATCAACCAGAGTCTTATTTTCCAACCTCCCTCACGAACACACATGCACTGACCCCCTCTTTTCCTTGCCTTTCTGCAGTGCAGACATGCACACATGCATTCATGCACCTTGAGCCCTCTTTTGTGACTTCTCTATGCTCATATATATAGATGCGCTGTCCTCTTTCCCCAGCCTTCCTATACTTGCACACACCCCAATATCCACTTTCCCCAGATTCTGTGAGCTCATGCTCAACTCAGGTGTGGCCTGCATCAGGCCTCCAAGGGCCTTCCCAAGCCCCCTGTTACCTCTGCTTCCCATTTAATAATTTGCCTGTCTTGGTGTTACAATCACAATTGGGACTGCTTGGATTGCTATTGCTAAGCAATGAAATCACAAGGCATCACACTTCACAGCCACATTTTTTAGAGACAGCAGTCTGAGTTCCAAGTTCCATTGCAACTCAAGGGCTATCTGTAATTTCTCAATACTTGTTAGCACACCAAACCATTTTGGTTATATTCTTTCAGTTACTATTGCTTTACATTGCTAATACTGGCTGGAATATTTTATCTAAATAATATATAGATTGAATAATTGAAGTGCAAGAAACATTAAAAAGCCTTGGAACACCCCTTCTTGAGCTTCCAAGAGTTGCTTTGAGTTCACAACACCATAGGTGACTGTCAAATATTTTTCTTCAGCTGGATGGATGGAACCCCAGTGACATATGAAGCCTGGGCCCCTGGAGAACCCAACTTTGCCAATGAAGATGAACATTGTGTAGTTATGTATTATGATTCAGGCAAGTAACATAAAAACATCATGTTTTTTAACAGTTATCCGGTAAGGATATGAATGAGTGGTCAGTAAGTGAAAACTAAGTCTATTCTTTCACATGTATGGTAGGATTCCAGTATGTACCGTTGCACTTTGCACTATTACTATTTTGGTTGCAACATATATCTAACATGTTGCTATTTATTTTAAACATAATCGTCCCAGATAATAATGTAACTTCTTTGACCAGGTGTATGGAATGATATAAACTGTGGTGCTATGAATAGCTTCATCTGCGAGAGACACAACAGCTCCATCCGTACAACTGCGGCGCCCACATTACCTGCAACTCCAAAAGGGTGCAGTGAAGGCTGGCTTTGGTTTAATAACAAGGTAACTGATGTAGCTAATTTAAATATTTTGAGATAGCATCCCTGTTCAAACATCCTAAAGGCAATATGTATGTTAAATACATGGAGATTGCTATAAGTAGCCAGTTGTCTTTTTAGACTTCTAAGTGAACCCAGGTAAATCAGCAAGAAATATCTTTATGGGCATTTTTTTGCCAAAGAATGAAGGTAAACATCAGTTTTCAGCAAAAAAAGAAATAAAACATGGTCATGTGACTGCAGGACACTGCAAATGCTTGTAAGTGTTGGCTCATTGCCAAGTGCCCAAAATGGGATTGATGACAATAGAATAGAATAGAATAGAATAGAATAGAATAGAATAGAATAGAATAGAATAGAATAGAATAGAATAGAATAGAATAGAATAGAATAGAATAGAATAGAATTGGAAGGGACCTTGGAGGTCTTCTAATCCAATCCCTTGCTCAAGCAGGAGAACCTATACCAGGGGTCGGCAACTGGAAAAAGGAAAAGAGCCACACAGAACCGGTTCCATCACACAAACGAAAAAGTGGCAGCAGGCAAAAAGTGCGTGCGCGTGCGTCCACTCACGTGCATGTGCAAAATGGGAGGCACCTGCGCGGCGAAGGGTCTCCCCTTTGGAGAGGTGTGCGCCGTCCCGTTTGGAGACCTGCCGCGTTCGTCAAACATGGACGAACGCAGCAGCTGTGCAAACGGGACGGCGGCAGTTTGGAGAGTGCACGTGCACCTCTCCCAAGCTGCCGCCATCCTGTTCGGATACCTGCCGTGTTCGTCAAACATGGCCAAATGTGGCAGCTGTGCAAACAGGACGGCGGCGGTTTGGAAAGTGTGTGCACACCTCTCCCATGCCGCCGCCATCCTGTTCGGAGACCTGCCACGTTCGTCCATGTTTGACGAATGCGGCAGGTCTCTGGATGGCGGCGGCATGGGAGAGGTGCGCGCGCACCTCTCCCAAGCCACCGCCGTCCTGTTTGCACAGCTGCCACGTTCATCCATGTTTGACGAACGCGGCAGGTCTCCGAACAGGACGGCGGCGGCTTGGGAGAGGTGCGCACACACTCTCCAAACCGCCGCCGTCCCGTTTGCACAGCTGAAACATTCGTCCATGTTTGACGAACGCAGCAAGTCTCTGAACAGGACGGCGGCATCTTGGGAGAGGTGCGCACGCACTCTCCAAACCGCCGCCATCCCGTTTGCACAGCTGCCGCGTTCGTCAATGTTTGACGAATGAGGCAGGTCTCCGAACGGGACGCTGGCGGTTTGGAGAGGTGCGCGCGCACCTCCGCCCTTCGGAAAGGTGTGCACGCACCTCTCGGAATGGGCGGTGCCACTCTCCATTTGGAGAGGTGCGTGCGCACCACTGCCCGTTCGAAGTGGTGCACGTGCACTGGGCGACTGGGAGCCGCAGGAGACGGCTCAAAGAGCCGCACGCGGCTCCGGAGCTGTGGGTTGCCGACCTGTGACCTATACCATTACAGACAAGTGATTGTCCAGTTTCTTCTTAAAAATCTCCAGTGATGGAGCACCCACAATTTCTGAAGCCAAGCTGTTCCACCGATTAATGTTGAGGGGGCAGTCATCAAAACTTTAAATCCCCCTTTTGGGGGCTACCTCCTAACGGTGAATGGTTGCTAAGTGACTATAGACATGTCTATAAGCAACATCATCTGAAGACTTTCTTCCTTGAATGGTATCTTCAAGGCCATCTCCAAGATTTTGAGATTTGGGCATTTTCTTTTTTCATTAGCCTCTGTCTCCTGGGTATTTCCAGAAGTAGGATGGCAGTGACAAACTGGCTGTATAACTATCATCAATACAAAAATACGTCACAAAAATGTCACAAAAAGCAGAAGGGAAATTTGCATATGTTAACCTGTAAAATATTAACTTTTATTACTGTTTATATTTTTCCCTAAATAAAGTGGGGAATTTGATTTTGTTACTCCTGAATTACTATCTAAATTCTGTTAAAAATTCTGATTTCATTTCAAGATTGATGATTCTATGTTGATATTTTCTATTACTTTTTATTTAGTGCTTCCAAATATTTGGTTTCAGAGAAGAGGAGAAGAAAAACTGGAGCGCTGCACGGGATCACTGCAGAAACCTAGAAGGAAACCTGGCTAGTATACCAAACAAAGCTGTTCAAGGTACAGACATTTCTCTAAACCATATTAATTATGTAAGCTTATATTTCTTTTAAAATTGAGGAATCTCTTCTCAAGTTACTGTTATAGGAATTACTATGCCCAATCTTCTTTCGTAACCTCCAGATTATATAAACGTTTGCCACTTGGGAGCAGCTGGAAGATATTAAAATGTTGCTGCATTCTTTAAGATATACTCCTTTTCTATGACTCCATATCCCTTCTTAGCTATTCTCAATTCAAAGGTTGCCATGCTGAAAATATAAAGGCAATAAGATTCCAAAGTAATCTTTTACAATAACATAAAAAGTGCACATTGGCAATAATGTATGAGTTACATACAGTATTAGTTAAAAGCAGTGCTTTTTTTCTAAAAAAAAAAAAGGTGCCAGAACTCTCATCTTGGCAGGCACAGGAGAGGGGGTGGGGGGCAGTGCTGCTGCAGTCACGTGCACGAGGGGTGTTAGCGGTGGGTTGCCCCGTGGGGCCAGAGCTGGAGCAGCTGGTGCTGTGGGAGCAGCGGGACCCGCTCTATATGGCAAGGCTGTGCAGGGCAGGCGGTGCAGGCAATGTGGACCAGGCGATGCAGGGCGGCCACTTAGGTGCACAGGGCAAGGTGACAGTGGCGCAGGTCCAGCACTGGGTAGGCCACCAGCCTGGCTGACACGGGTGAGTACAAGGAAGGAGTGCATATGGACTCCGCAGAACCCACCTCCCACTCCTTGTCCTCTCTTGCTTAGTTGAGATGGTGTAGTTGGACAGCAGGGAGGGATGCAAAGTTCCTGCCAACTCGCCTTCGCTGCAGACAACTTGCCGGTGCAACGTTTGCCGGCTGGGTCTTTTGGTGCACTCAGCAGCAATTCCTATTGGCTTTTGAAAGCCAATAGAGGGAATAGCATAGGTGGCCATTGACTTTCGAAAGCCAATAGAGGGAATAGCATAGCTTGTGCAAAAGCTTTTTTTGTGTATGTGTGCAAAAAAAGGTGCTAGAACACCATTCTGAGCGTTCTATGAGAAAAAAGCCCTGCTTTAATGTTTTAATCTTATGATCTTAAAATATATATTTTTCTATTGTAAGTTGCCCCAAACCTCGTCATGTGGATTGCATACAAATATTATATAATCAGTAAATAAATGTAGAACATATGTTAAATATACATCAAATAATAATATGCTTCCCTACAAAGTCAATTCTTCCTCAATGACAGATCAAATAGTTAACTCGGAAAGGCAAGAGGAAAATCTAGAAGAGGTCTGCGCAACTTGTAGAAGGGAAAAGCCCACAGTGATAAATTAAAAATCTTTGTGGTCTGCAAAGGAATGCTGGTGGGTTAATCAATGATTTGATGATTAGAGGAGCATCTACAGTGTTGGAGCTCTTGGTCATGGTAAGCCATGGAGGCACTAGGCAACATGACTTTCAGGCCAGTGATGGTGATTTTATTACTTTAAAAAAACAAACAAAACTTTGTGCTCTGTCCAAGGGTGCTTGGTAGGCTGAATGTACAGGCCTGGTCTAGAATTTATTTTGGAGCATTCAACTATCTAGGGCAGGCATGTCAAACTCGTGATGTCATGTGACATCGCACGATGTATCGCACATTTTCCCCATTGCCGGCAATGGGGTGGGCATGGTTTTGGTGTGACACATCTGGCCCGTGGGTTGTTTGACATGCCTGATCTAGAGACATCCATTTTTTTGCATTGCAAAGGGCCTTTCATCTGTTGTATATATGGTTTTATTTTTGTGTACAAAAAGGATTCTAAATTAATTGAGTCATGTGCTGGTGTGAAGTCTGATAGCTTGAGTTAAAGAGCCTATAAAATCTCAAAAGACTCCAGTTGTTTTGTTCAAGTATGCTAATGTTCTAAGGTAAATATTATTCATACTATATAATATCCAGATGAGGACCTCAGTAGCATGTTGTAGTTCTATGAGGTGTGGTGGGCTTCATAATTTGTTGACTGGAGAAACCACCATGCCATATATTCAACTGCCATTATTTTTCAAGCTACATTAATTGAACACATGGCACACATCACAAATCAGATTCCTCTGTAATGCACTATTCCTTTGCATGACCATAGGACATTTAGAAACGCAATTATGTTCTTATGCTTCCAAAGCATTCTTCCTTATCTTCCTGTTACATTGATCACCATAAAAATACTCAAGGTCTCTTGGGATAAGAATAAGTATGGTATTTAAGGAACACAATAAAAAGCATTCACAATGCACAATGTATTTAAATTTCATTTGTTTAAGGCAACTTCTTATAAAAGAATTGCCATTAATTTGTTTTAATAAAATAATTTAAATCAATTTTTCATGATTTCAAATTAAATGAATTATATTGGTTGACAATGAGATTTTTTTTAGTACAATTGCCAAATGCAATAAACTGGTTTTAGGTATATGTGTGCCCTAATTATTTCAACACCAATACATTTTAACAACATATTCTAAATGTAAATGAATGCAAATGCAAATTATACAATTTTTGTGCAAAAATAAAACAAAATAACAGATTTAAGGGCTGTTATCATTAGTTATCCTTAGATAAAAAATAATTCCATCATCCAAAACTTTGTTATACTGTATTTAACGAACAGATGCTTTGGAATTAAAAAAAAGACTGACTACATTTGATTGTGTATCACCATGGCATTAAAACAAAATTCAAACAGTGTATGAAAAATAAAGGTTCCCTAAATGTCTGGTGGCTATATCTATACATTTTCCTTGATAGCACTCTATTGCCTTCTTTTTAGCATTTTTTTCAATTTCCCAACTTAAAAAAGGCAAGGCACTGAGAGCTGAAAGTTACAGAGACTGTTTAAGCAGGTTGCTAGGCAACCTGTTCACACTCAGCTGTTATTGTTTTGTGAGCCAGTCAGCTTCCAGGCGTGGTTTAAGTGCTTGGTGATTATCTATAAAGCCTTGCATGGCATATGGCTTGGCTATCTGTGGGACTGCTTATATCCAATTGTTTCTGGCAGGAGGCATCACTCCAGATCTCTTTTATTAAATGTTGTCATCTTGTGGGATGGAACAATTTTGCCCTTTTTTTTATACACATTTTATTGATTTTCTAATATTACATTCACATATTTGAAAAGCAACGTGGTGACTAAGTAGTAGTGATTCATTTACATACAGATATCATTAGTACAGATTTCAGATTGCTACCATAAACATTTCCTCTCTTTTCCCCTTCATATATTTACTGTCTATTTGTAAATTAAAAGACAAATTTTATCTTATCAATCACGTAGAAGATAGTTTTCTTACATATATCCAAAGTTTTTAGTTAACACATATTCTAGTTGTTTTAACATACAATCTTTTAGACAATCAATGACCTAATAATTTTTTTAGTTTTAATTTCCACTAACATTTAGATTTAACGTTTGATATTTATCATTCCCAAAAATTTTAATATACTCCCAATTCATCTATCATTATTCCTCACAAAGTCTAATATTCAAAATACACATCCCGTCTTCTGACCCTCTATGTCAACAGGTTAAGGATACAATATGATATCTGTCCTTTTTGCTAGTTTTCAGTTTTTTTAGTGTTTCAGTATTTATTACTTTATCTCTCTTCCTCTTTGTATTTGCTATCTCTTGCTTAAACTAATAATTTTTGTTTTTAATGTTCCATGTAGACCTATTTATTACTTTTAATAATACATTTTTAGCTTATCTACATTGTTCACCCTTACATGACCTTTATACACAAATCAATATTAAAATTAGCTATTAGTATTTATACTGCTAAATTTTAATGACCAAATTTTTTTCTTTATCTCAGTTCATAACAATGTCTTGTGTTCAACATGCACATCTTATCTATTTAAGTAGGTTCTGTTTTAGATTTCAATAAGATGATCGAAACTCCATTCTTCTTGAGTCTTATTCTGGCTTTTTTCCTTTGCCAAATCATCTTCCATGTCCTTGTTTTTGGGTCATCAAACCAGTCTCCTTATAACCACAATTAAGGTTTAGTAGGTTGAAATGAATGTTAGATGGAAGAAATGGTTTTTCACAAAGTGTTTGTTACTGTCATCAACTAGACTGGTGGACCTACTTTTGCCTGTATAGTTCACTGAAACTGATAAAAAAATTTAGACTATATAAAACTTAATTTGTTCCTACCACAAATAAATGGTTGACAGCAGTAGAGAAGATAGTGATAGTGACCTATTTAAAGTCATGAGTAGTAATCATGGGCTGATTAAAAGGAAAAATGTGTCCTGATTTCACTCCTCTTCTGCTCCTATTAGTCTAACTTGCTGAGAAGCAAACCTTGGATCCAACGTATTATGTGAAACTAAAACATTTATTAATATCTTCATAAGGCATTTTTAAAAAGTCTGCAGCTTGTTCCCATCTTTTCCCCACTTGGAAGAAATGTCTCTAAGGAAATTTTTAAAGAGCCTTGGTGGAGCAGTGGGCTAATGCCTCCTTAAGTAACACCAGCTGCCTGCAATTAGTGCAGGTTCGCATCCCACCAGGCTCAAGGTTGACTCAGCCTTCCATCCTTCCGAGGTAGGTAAAATGAGGACCCAGATTGTTGGGGGCAATAAGCTGACTTTGTAATAATGCCACTTGGGGGGGGCGAAAGCCCTAATAAGCAGGCATATGCATAGAATGAAGGCTATTGCTAAGCACATTGGTTTGTGCTTAAATTGTAAGCCGCCCTCAGTCTTCGGAGAAGGGCGGGATATAAATGGGATTAAATAAATAAATAAAAAATAAAAATAAATATCATTTATATTAATTGATATTGACAAAACCATCCGGTCGCTATGTTTTTGAGAAGACTTGTAGCTCTAGCGGGTCATCTCTTTATTCTTCCATATCGATGTGGTTGTTCTGAATTGTTTATCATCTCATCTTAACTGTTCTTTTTCTAAATCCCCTGATTCCTTCTGAGTTGTATAAGAAACCTTTTCCTTTTTCCAAGTTGTTGGTATCTTTTCTGAATTTTCAAATGTCAATATTTGTTTAATAGTAGATTCTTCTGTCATGGTACTTGAATGTTTCATTTTTTCTGTTGTATTTTGTATAGATAATTCTTTAGGTGTAGTCAAAGTTTGGGCTTTCATATCTGGACTGTCTTCTTGTTCCTTCACATAGCCTCTTAGTATTTCATTGGTTGTGGTAATAATTTGGATTAATATTTTCAACATAGCGAGAGTTTGTTGATCTTCATCTATAAGGAAATTTTGTTCCTGGTCTTCTTCCATATTGGTATTTTAAGCTAAAGGCTTTACACTTAGAAAATCCAAAAGAGAGATTTTTTTTTCTAGGTAGGGAACACAAAGCCTTTCACAGCTGTTGTTTCAAAGTTCTCAAGGTTATGTATCTTATCTATTTCCCTAGGCAGTCAGCCAGTCCCCTTTTAAAGTTTCCCTTTGAGTCCCAAAGTTGTCTTAATCTTTTCAGTTTTTCTTTTTTTTTGTTTCATAAGAAAGAATCCAGATTTCCAACAGAAGTAGACAATTAAAATAGGAAATAAAAAATCTTTCAATCCACATGCTTTGAGAAACAGTTCCAATTGGGATCCAGTTACTTTTTCAATGTTTAAAACGCCCCTGGGTATTTAGTCATTGGTCTTTCTGGAGAGAGGGCAGAAGTCCCCCTTCCCTCACCGCAGGGGGGAAAATGCTTAGCAGCTTAAGGAGGTATAGAAAGTAATTAGGGTGTAAAAGAGGTAGATCTCACCCAGTCTCTTCAGTGCTGCTTTAAGAGTTGCCTGGTAGAAAATGTGACTTCAGCTGTTCACAGCCTAGGGATGAACCATAATGGCTGGTCCTTTCATCTGCCAGTTTGGAGGGAACGCCAGGTCTAACGGGAGAGTTGAGGCTCTCCCATGATCCAGCAAGTGCCCCTCCTTGCTGGTCGCCTCTTCAGGGTGACTTTTGGCCCTTTTCAGTGATGCAAAACTGGATGGGGGGAGAGAGAGCAAATCTCCCAGCTGTCCATAGCGGCTGCATGGCAAACCAGAAGCCAGAATTTTGCCCTTTCTTTTGCATCCCTCACTTTCTAGAACAGCAGCTCCCTAGAGCTATTGACAGCACTGAGTCCAGAGCCCTTCAATCCTGGCTCTGATCCCAGGCCTACGGTAGTGAATTTGTGCAGCCCTGTTGTGGTTTCATATTATTGCTATTGTTCATTGATTTGATTGGACCTGTCTCTGCTATTTCATGTTCTTAACTATTTTTACTGTTTTAGAGGACCCACCCAGAGTCTGCTAGATTGGGCAACCATAGCCACATCAACATAGCTAAAATTGGATTTATTTTATAGCTTCAGCTAATCAGCATCTAAACAACTCTTATCCCAAAATACTGGCAACCAACAGGAATGGGCATGGTTCTTAACTATTAAAGCATCAGAACATGAGATGGAAGCTACAATCTGAATAACCCAATTTATGGCAGCAGTTTAAAGCAAAGGACTAAATTGTATCCTTACACTTTTTGCCTGACATCCTTCCAAATTGTGCCTGGAAGTTTCTTAAGATGAGAATATAGAAATGATGGCTGTCTTAAAGATTGTATATTAGCAGAATTTGGTCTGCTACAACAAGGCACTTTTCAAAATGTGGTATAATCAAAGTAAACTTCTAAAAGATGAAATAAAATATAATAAGGGAAGAGCCTTTCCAATACTTTGTTGTAAAATATATCTGTATTTTCACCCAGCTTTTCTCACAGTGCATTTAAAAGGTGCTTCTAGTGATACTTGGATTGGATTGACTGACAAGAATTCAGAGGGACATTTCCTCTGGACTGATGGAAGTGGAGTCTATTTTATAAACTGGGCTAAAGGGTCACCTCATATATTCAGTGTAAGTCCAACTTGTTTGAGTTTTTTTCTGTTCTATTTCCCTGCAAAAGTATAGTTAATATCCTTGATGCTGAATTCTTGCAATGATATAGAATACATATAGAAAAGAATCTCTTTTTTGTGAGATGGCCAGTCATATAAATCCAATGAATGAATAAATAAATAGGATCTAGAATAAGCATTATGATTGTGAAGAAGTTATAAAGGCCCCTTATTGGGGGGGGGAAAGTAATTTGAAACATTTGAGCTCAGAATATGATTTAAGCATGAAAGCACACTAATTAAATTAGGTGGTTATAGTGCAAAGTTGTTCCCAAAAGTCCCTGGGAGAGTTTTCCTTTCTATCCCCCCCCCAAATTGCCAATGGGATAAGAGCAGTGGTGGGATTCAGCTGGTTTGCACCACTTCAGCAAAACCGGTAGCTAATTTTTTGTTGCCCAGGCCCAGAACAGACTTCCGGAAGCAGCATCCACACAGAGAACCCGTTGCTCACATATTTGAATCCCACCACTGGATAAGAGTTTCACTAGGAGAATGTATCAAGTTTCAGATTTAACTCCTTTGACCCAACTTTCCTGCAACTGTCTACACTAAAGTTCTGTTTACCACAAGTGCTTAGCTTGTCCTAGGCAAAGGAGGCAGAATGTGCCGCTTAGGAGCACTCCGTCTGAAACCTTCTATGGGATTTTCAGAGGCAAAATGCATACCTTAAAGTATGAAATAAGAAGTTCTTGAATTCTACCCTTTAGGGTGATACTTCAGATCTTTTCTGTTTGTTAAATAAAGTTTGCTATGCTTTCTCCTCATCAACAGGGGGTGATATAATACTGGAAAAAAATCAAAGTTATTTCTGTCTTTCTACGTGTGAACAGAAAATATGCCATGCATATTATTATTTTTAGGATAATTTTATTATACCCAAAACTTGCCTAAAGAAAAAAAGATCCAGTAAAATGAAATTTAAAATAAAAAAAATCTAGAAATAAAAATATATTAAATTAAAATAATTATGGAGAAGAAATGGCCCTGCCAGGTTTAGAAAGCATTATACATAAAGCTTTCAGATTCACAGCAGTTATTTCATTCTCATGGTTGCTTACCTGTGATATATGCAATTTGCTGTGCACAGTATCCCAAAAGGCAAAGCGTGGCGACATGAGCAAAGAACTCCTTTTCCACCTTGGGGCCTAGGCCCAGTGTGATATCTTTGAAGGCTTCTCCAGTTTCTCTACATGACTGTGTATGTGCAGATATCACTTTTGCTGGGATTGTCAAAGAAACATAGTGGTCCCGAGTGAACATGCACACTGGGACTTTTGGGAAGAGATGGCTGTCTAAATGTTCCTTTGCCTAAGATAGCATGTTTTGCACAACTTTAGCGTGTTATCCATTAACATTCATAAGGTACCATGATTAAAAGGTAAAGGTAAAGGTAAAGGTTCCCCCGCACATGCGTGCTAGTCATTTCCGACTCTAGGGGCCGGTGCTCATCTCCGCTTCAAAGCCGAAGAGCCAGCGCTTGTCCGAGGACGTCTCCATGGTCATGTGGCCGGCATGATTAGACGCCAAAGGCACACGGAACGCTGTTACCTTCCCACCGGAGTGGTCCCTATTCTTCTACTTGCATTTTTACGTGCTTTCGAACTGCTAGGTTGGCAGAAGCTGGGACGAGTAACAGGCGCTCACTCTGCTACGCGGCACTCGGGATTCGACCCGCCAAACTGCCGACCTTCTGATCGACAAGCTCAGTGTCCTAACCCACTTAGCCACCATGATTACAAAGATTTATTGAAGGCTATTGCTGGAGCCCACTGACTACCTTCTATCCCTTCCATTCTATACCATATAGCCAGTTGCAGCATCTTCCTTTGAAGAAAAGATTTCATCCAATGATGGAGGCTCAATAGGCTTCCATTCCATATGCTTCAAGATGTTTATGTGTTAGACTCTAATGACAAATACTTGTACAGGGATCATCTTATGCAGCGACCAGAAACAGAAAAACACACTTCTTCTCTTGGGAGAGTATAAAGGAGGGGGTTCCAGAAAGACTGTTCCAATCATGATAACAGTGATTATATTTGGCTTTCTTGCTATGCATAAACATTGTAGGGTGACTGCGTTTTTATGCTGAGAAAACCTGAAAGGCTTGCAGGACATTGGAGAGTTGGATCCTGTCCTGCTAAGAAGACCTACATCTGCCAAAAGACCCCTGGTAATTTTATAGAAGTCTTGGATAATAATTCAGTTTCAGAGAATAAGAACATGTAATGTAGATTATCTTCTACAGATCAGTATCGGAATTTTAAAAAAGTGAATTTGTGAGCTATGATTTTGATGAATAGTTAGGGTAGATTCTAGAAAGAAGAGCAATACCAGCTGCAACGAGAGAGAGAGAGAGAGGCTAAGCATATGTATGTAGTGATAACTGCTATGAAGAATATTGGCAAGCCATTTCTTTATATATTTCCTCCCTTCCTCCCTCCCTCCTTCCTTCTTTCCTCCCTTCTTCCTACCTACCTACATTCCTTCCCTGTTTTTCTTCAATTTTTTTCTTTTCTTGAACTTTATTTTTTCTTTATTATTTTTCTTTTATTTTTTCTTTCATACTTTATATTAGTTTTTACCTTCTTTTTAAAAAGTTTTGATAATATATATATATATATATATATAAAGAAAAACCTGGATGAATAAACATGTTTGAGCCAAATAAGACTGCAATAAGCCAGATATGCTAATCAAGAAAGTGTGTTGTGAAGGAATGTATAGAAATTGTATTAAAATCACAGTACCATCAACTTCAGGAAGTATTTAAATAAAGTGAACCAATAAACATAATATCTGAAGCCCACTATAAGGCTTTTAGTAGCATTGAATCAATTATTTGGCCAAAAGGCCAAAACTATTTCCACAAAAGCACTCTCCTGGTATTGTATTAAATATTTAATGAAGCAAGAAGTCAATCAAATAGTTTTTTAAAACCAATATCTAGACTCAAATTTCTTATAATCTGAATATTTAAGTTTATAATTTTATTGGTATTCAACGTCCCAAGGTCATGAATTCACACATTTGGGCTAAATAAAGATATACATGTAATATTATACCTCAAGAAGGTCTCCTTAAAGTAATTCACTGTACCTATTTGTTTAATTTAATTTGTTTAAAAATAGGTCCATCGCCTTACTCTGAACCAACAGTTCCAGCATCTCACTATATCAGTTATGGAAATAGCAGCTATTCTATGGTTAGTCCCAAGATGACCTGGGAAGAAGCAAGGAAGAAATGTGAATCTGAAAATTCAAATCTTGCCAGCATTTTAGACCCCTATGCAGAATCATTCATATGGCTGCAGGTGCTCAAATATAAGGAGCCTGTATGGATTGGACTAAGCAGCAAAGAGGTAAGAACAGAATCTACACATTCACAATGAAATCCTATATTTAAAACTGTATACTTGGAAACATTGCCATACAGATAAGGAATTCAAGGACAGGGATTTCTGAGATTAGAAAGTGTTACGGTTATAGGAGGTCCCTGTTTAGCAACCATATTTGGGACTGGTAACACTATTATTAAACAAAGAGGTCACTAAGTGAAACTGCAACTCTGCTTATGATCTTTTTTCTGCTTTCTTTTGTTTTTACTGATCTGCAAAGGTAATAAATGCAAGAATTACTGATAAAGTTACTTTTTCATCACTGCTGTAACTGCCAACAATCACTAAATGAGGCACCTTACATGACATATATGCAACAATTTTCCATATGGACCTTGGAGACCAAATGCTTTCGTAGAATTGATTTATTTCTGTAAAAAATTTATATTGTTCCTATTTAAGTAACTCTGAGTGGCTTTTCTCACAGTTAAGGAAGAGGACATGGAGTCCAGTTGGCAATGAAAAAGGGGTACAGGTAGTTTTCACTTAACAAGCATTCATTCAGTGGCCACTTGAAGTTATGATAGTGCTGAATGGTAGCTATGGATGGTCTTCCAATTGTAATACTCCTGGGGTCAGGTGATCAAAATTCAGGTTTTTGGCAGCCTGACCACTTTCAGGGTGACAGAAAGCGCTTCAGCTCCCCCTACCCCTTTAACTCCCCCCTGCCCTTTTGGCCTGGACTCCATCCCTGCCCTGCCATCCCTCATTGTCCTGAGCCGACTCTCCCCGTTTTTTTCATTCGGTGGCTGACAAGGCACATCTGGTTGAAACAGTTGCTGGCCTTCTGCAAGGTTGTTGTGGAGAGGTGGTGGGGTAGGTGATGGGGCAGTGGTGGAGTGGGAAATAGCCAAAATTGCAGAGGCGGGGGGAGAGTGTAGGGGAAGTTGAAGCAGAGCTGTGTGTGGCAGAGTAGGAAAAATTGAGGTTGTTGCCTAATGATGGTTTCAGTCATCGCCTAAAGACCACAACCAGGACTACCAGAACTGCTGTTGATAAGTGATGTTGTCACACCATGTTTCACTAAATGAGTGCTTTGCTTAGCAATGTAAAACCCCTGTCCCAGTTAAAGTTATTAGGCGATGATTAGGTATACTGAAATTAAATGAATAAAATGTTTTCTTGCATTTCCTTATGCACTTTGGTTTTAGAGTGATGGTGTGTACAAGTGGGTAAGTAACTGGAGGCTGGTGTACACTAACTGGGCTGCTGAGGAACCAATGCATAAAACAGCCTGTGTCTACCTAGGCATTGATGGTTATTGGAAAACAGGAAATTGCAGTGAAAAATACTTCTCTGTTTGCGAGAGATACAACGGTAAGCAAATTAATATGTTTATTTTAATAGAGTTTATATTTTAATTTTAATTTCAGTTAGTGCTTAATTACTAAAAGTGGCATATACAGATAGTTCCCAACTTGCAACAATTCATTTAGTAACCATTCGAAATTACAAGGGCACTGAAAAAAGTGACATGAACATTTTTTACACTTATGATCATTACAGCATCCTCATGGTCACGTGATTAAAATGAGGATGCTTGGCAACTGACTCACATTTATCATGGTTGCAGTGTTCTGGGTTATGTGTTCACCTTCTGACAAGCCAAATAAATGGGGAACCAGATTCATTGAACAACCATGATATTAACTTAACAATTGTAGTGATTCACTAAAAGACTGTTGCAAGAAAGGTCATAAAAAGGAGGACATTTACTTAACAACTGTCTCAGCAATATAAGTTTGGAGCTCAATCATGGTCGTAAATTGAGGATTACCTACATCAACAAAGTGGTAAGCTAAACTTTTAAAAACAGGAGGTTTCTAATGAGTGTCAAAGAGAACATGATGAATTTATGTTATATCTTACTGTATTATTTTATTGTAGTTATTATCTATACTGCTTATTAATACTTTCCATATTGGCTAGTTGCCTGCATATCAATTTTTTTAAATAAAGAAAAACCTGTTGGTTTCATAACAGGTGTAGTGCCAACTGAGATTCCACAATTGCCAGGAAAATGCCAAACCTCAAAAAACAGCCTCATATCTTGGATTCCTTTTAGAGGTCATTGTTATAAATTCTATATTTCAAGGAAATCTTGGCCAGCAGCATCAATGAAGTGTATTCAGATAGGTTAGTATCCTTTTAAGGTACTTTATGATAACAGTGATTTTCTAAACTTAAAGAACTCTTGCAAGAGTGTACAATGATTTTGAATAAACAGATCTGCGTCAAATTCAGCCAGCAACCCAACTTTTATTGTATTATACCTTATCCTATAAAACTCTTGAAAGAACAGCTGTTGAGAATGTAGGAAGATACTATAAAGGATGTGCATAATATAAAGAGAAATACTTATTTTTCATATCCTCTGAAAATAATTACTAAAAGGAAGGTTTCAGTTGAGTAAAACTTTCTGGTAGGATGAAAAATGACATAGTTCACCACACACAGAAACTTTCTTTTGATTTCATGATATAAGACTAAAAAGTTATTTATTACATGTAAGCATACAGCCACATAGCTGTAATCACTTAAGGCTTGATATGGTTGCTTAAGGCCCTTCTGAAGTCTTTTCAAAATGTCTGGAGTTGCCTAGAAACCATTTGCATATGCCAGCTGAGAAAGCAAAGTGGCAGCGTCTTTATCTTACTAGCTGCCCTGCTAGAATTATTTTATGGGCACATTTACATATACTCAGCTGAGCTCAAGAAGACTTTGATACAACATTAAAGTTCACCTTAAAGGTTAACATTAACCTTGATGGTCAGTTAAGGGAAATAGGTATGTCTAGCCCAACAAAGAGAAAGATTAGGGGTGGCATGATAGCTGACTTACAGTAGTTGTGGGCAGTTTCAGAGATGAAGGGGTTGGCATTATTCAAAGCACCTAATGTTAGGACTAGAAGCAATGAGTGGAAGCTTGTTAAAGAAATATCCCATTTAGAACTAAGGATAAATTCCTGACAGTGAGAGCAATTAGCCAATGGAACACCTTGCCTCCTAAAATTGTGGGTGCTCCATCGCTGGAAGTTTTCAAGAAAAGATTATATATTCAGTTGTCCTGGATGGATAAAGATCCTGCCTAGAGCAAGGGGTTGTACTAAAACACCTCCAAGGTCCCTTCCAGCTCCATGATTTTATGATCTGTGGGTGCTGAGCTTTCAACAACTGCTCTTCAGCTTCAGAGAATGACTGTACTATAGTCATCAAAATAAAGAGTGTGCCTAGGTACTTATCATTTATTGTTTGCCATCATTTTGTTATGTTTCTATAGCTAATAATATATAGTACATACTCTCCAAATTGCATGTGATATAAGAATGAGTTTACTTTAATACCTTCTCTTTAAAGAAAAATTGTATATATGATATTGGAATTGGCTTGGCAAATACTGTGGGTATTTAGAAGAGAAGAAGTTGTCTTTCCATTTTATTTTTGAGGACTGTTTGCTTAATTACCAAGTTTAATTTCGGTATCATTATACCCAAGGGGTAAGCTGCAATGGTGTTTCATCATACATATTACATAATACAGATCAAATAGATTTTAGAAATAGAGGACTATTTGCTTTGTTAAGATATTCAAACCTAAAATTATTGCTTGTGACAGGAATGACTCATTGGTCATGCCTTGTGAAATGGTCCCTGTTTTGGTGGGGTGGAGGATAGAATCTTGTTAATGAGCTTTGAGTAACCTTGTGTTTCGTAGGTGGCACCTTGACTTCAGTTGCAGACTCAACTGAATTACAATTTTTACAGGAAGAAATGGAAAAATTTGGATTTATGGAGTTTTGGATAGGCTTGTACAAAAATCTGGATGGTAATTATTTAATTAGTATTTATCTATATAGCTAGTAATAATAATTCCCCAGTGATGTGGTTGTGGGGCTTATATTCTCTGGGGAATATGAGAGTTATGCCAGAGGGTCAACCAGTGGTGGGATTCATATATATTCATATATTGTTCTCTGTGTGGATGCCACTTCCAGAAGTCCATTCTGGGCCTGGGCAACAAAATGTTAGCTACCGGTTCTGACGAAGTGGTGCAAACTGGCTGAATCCCACCACTGGGGTCAATCATATTAAACCATACTAGGATGTGCTAGTGAATATAAAGAAAGTGAAGAAAGTCTTATAGTCCAAACCAAAATACCATCAAGACTAACAATACCTGGATAATTCCAATCAGGTATACAGCTGGAATAATGAACTAGATTGAAGCTGATCTAGAAGACCTCTCAGTGAATGTGACAGGTGAAACAGAGGAGGAGAGGAGACAGGATGGGACAGGATGGGATAGGAGGGTATGGGAGAGGGGAGGGGAGAGAAGGGAAGGGAAGGAGAGGGGAAGGGAGGGGAAGGGAGGGGAGGGGAGAGGAGAGGAGAGGAGGAGGAGAAAATCACAAAATTCAAAGATTTGCAAACTGAATTGGAACTATAAAGGAAAGGGTGGTTTATATGTTCTGGGGTTATGGAGTTTCTGGTGATTTTGCTGTGCTAGTATTTGTTCAGTTTGAGTTGAGCAACCATGATCATTTGTTTAAGCTGTTTTTCATCCAGCTACACAGTTTATTGAGAGGTTTGTATCTGACACTGATGAACAGATCATGCTGTCAGGCATTCATGAAAAAGGAACAGTTATTCCTTGGTGAAGATTTGCTTACATGGAAACCTCTCCCATATGTGTGCTTTCTAAAACAGAGCTCCCCAACCTTTCTAGGTTGGCAGCCCAGAGAGAAAGGGAGTAGCAGGGAAACGTGCATGAGCACGCCCATTCACATGAGCAAATGGGCATGTGCATGTTAGTGGTGCTAGAGTCTATGTACATGCACAAGTGGGCTGTGTGCATCCACAGCAATGCTGATGGCAGCACCTGCACCCATGAGCATGCACAAATGGGCCGCTTGCACCTATGTGCATGCACAAGTGGGCCACTAGCTTCTGTGTGCATGTACAAACAGGCTGCTAGCATCCACATAGTGCTGGTGGCAGCACTAGTGCCCCGTGCAGGCACAAATGAGGCTGCTAGCACCCTCACTGTGGCACTAGCATGAGTGGGGTGCACTCGCCAGCCATTCCCATGGCCCGATAGCCAATAGGCCATGGCCCAATACCAGGTCACGGCCCAGTACCGGGCCAATGCCCACAGGTTGGGGATCCCTGTTCTAAAAATTTTAATTCCTATGTGTAGTTCTGTCAGAAGAGAATGTCTATAGGTCCAAACCTGAGGAGTCCTTAGTGCTCTCTGAACTTGCTTATTTGTTTGCAGATGTTACATCACCCAACTAGGTAACATTATTAGTGTCAGTGTTAATGTACTTCCATAGCACATGCCTTTTCTTTTCCTTTTTAAACAATATGCTTTGCATTTGTTTTATCTTTAGGAGAATTGACATGGCAAGATAAAAGTAACGTTGCTTTTGTCAACTGGAATGATCAAGAGTTCTCAGATTCTCTGCCGGTTTATAGCGAAGAGTATGATTTGTCTGATAAGTGCACTTACATGAATAGTAATTCTGGACTATGGTTCATGGGATACTGTGGAGATTATCAAACAAGACCATTTATTTGTAAAACAAATAAAAGTAAGCCTTATTATCATCATCATAATGTAAGATTGAAAATAATATTTGATTATTCAATTATAAAATTTTCTAAAATACTGTAATTCCTCTGATTATTCTTACCATGTTATTATCTGGTCATTTTTTAAAATATATCCAAGAATATTTGAAGTTTTCCTGTACAGTATTTCTAATTTCTTGATGGGCAGGTTTTTCTACCTACATATTTTAAGAAACCGCAGTATGACATGTTTAGTATCTTTTGTTGCTCGTATGACAGTCTTTCTAGACTGTTAATTATAATTTATCTGCTGTAAAGAACATCATCTTTTTTCCTTCCTTCCTTCCTTCCTTCCTTCCTTCCTTCCTTCCTTCCTTCCTTCCTTCCTTCCTTCCTTCCTTCCTTCCTCCCTCCCTCCCTCCCTCAACTTGTCATCTTTCTCCTTAGATTATTTCAAGTAATTCATTATCTGAAATAAAACAATAGGAGTAAAAATAGAATCAATCACAAAATATATTAATTTTTGCTACCAATGATTGAATGGCATATTACTATTAATTAATTATAAAATTAGCATTTATTAAGTTCAATACACAAAGTTTTCATCATTTGCTGTCCCTTAATTATTATTTCAACTATTTTATAGCATCAGTGAAAGGATCTTTTACTCACAGGACATGGAACTTAATAATCTGAATATCAAAAGACAAGAATGATGCTATACAAAGTTTATTTCATAATATTTTAGATAACTGTCTAAAGAAGGAAAGTTTGGATTGCTTTATTATTACTTTTGAAATGTTGCATATCTACCTCGCTATTTTATCCATAGACTGAAATATTATTTTTAGTTTTTGTGTCTTAAATTATTCCTTGACTTTAAACTCAGTCAAGAATATTTAATTAAGGTAATGAATGTCCCATGAACTCAGATTCATGCCAAACAATATCAACTTTTAATGGAAGAAAATATCTGTGAACAAACTTTTCAGACATTTTCCTAAAATGTATAATTCTTTCTTCTAAACTCATAAAAGTTTACTGTAAAAATACGCTGTTTCAGAAAATTGATTTTTTTAAAAATTGCTTTGCATATCTTTCTTCATTGCTGTCTTAGTGGTATACAGTAAATCATGCACAGTAATTATATACTAAAAACATTTTGGTTAATTTTCTAGTTATTGAAGAATCAACTATAAAGCCTACAGAAAAATCAGGTAAGAAAGTAATTTTAAATATTATTTTTAAAGTTCATAGTAAATTTTCCATATCTATGAGCTGAAATTTCTAATACATAGCTCAAATATAGAGGAACATATTTTTGTAGACAAAAAGATTTAAGATGACAATAGTGTGAATTCAGTTATGAAACTTCTTTATCTCCAGTAAGTTAAGTTACAATAGTTATGTTTTGTTTTACATAGTTTTCCTATATTAATGGAATAGAAGCCATGAAGATTTTGGAGGTGACTGCCAATTGCCATTTTGTTTACTTTTTTGTCAGAATGTACTGGAAATAATTTTATTGTAGGCAGCCTTGAGTTTTAGCAGCTGCTATCCACATATCATAGTTGTCAATCAGAAACTAGCATATTTTAGAAATATAGTCTCAAATCAACATACCTTTATGTAATTGGGGGGGGGGAATAAAAAAACAGGTCTGTGACATATTTTGTTGCAGAACTATGTAGATCTTTGGTCATTCGGGTTTTTCCCCATGTAGAATTGGAGGTATCAGGGCAACGTTTCGACGAAATCTCATCCGTCATCCTCAGGCTGGTGACTTCAGCTTCGTTCTTCTGGGAGAAGAACACACTTCTCCCAGAAGAACGAAGCTGAAGTCACCAGCCTGAAAATGACGGATGAGATTTCGTCGAAACGTTGCCCTGATACCTCCAATTCTACGTGGGGAATATATATATATATATATATATATATATATATATATATATTCGACGAAATCCCATCCGTCATCATCAGGCTGGAGTGTTCCTCCTGCTGCTTCCAGGAGCAATGCGTGGTCTGTCTGTTCCTTTCCTTCCACGGCTGCTTTCTGATTGGGTGGGGGTGTCCTCCGACTGGGTGGAGGCGTGGTTGTCTTCTGATTGAGTGGAGGCGTGGCTGTCTTCTGATTGGGTGGATGCGTGGTTGTCTTCTGATTGGTTGCAGGCGTGGCTGTCTTCTGATTGGGTGGGGTGTGTTCTGAATGGGTGGGGTTTTTTGTTGTGTTGTAATATCCTGAGTTGTGATTTGGTGTCCTGAGGAGTGGGCTGTGTAGTGGCCTCCAGAGCCTTGGTTTGGCTCCGAGTTCGAGGACCTGCTATGTATCTCTGGTATGGGTCAGTCAGGTTCGTGTGTGCGTTCTTCTGCTTGGGTGATGGCACTTTTGCTTGACTTGTTCTGTCTTCTGTGTGGGAGAGTTTTTGTTCTGGGTGTGGATGAGTCTTGCTGGGGCTGGTGGCATTTGGGGTTGTTTGTTGGTTTTTTAAATCCTTGTTTGCTGAAATTCGTTTCTCTATCAATGCTGGTTTCCAAATGGCATGTAGGCGGGAGGTGTCGTCTCGCTTGTTCATACTGTCTGGGTGTTTTTCTATTTCAATGGCTTCTCTGATTATTCTGCTATTGAGATGTTCTATTTTGGCGATTGTTTTTGTACCTTCAAAATTGATGTTGTGTCCCGTAGTGTTTATGTGTTGTACTAGTGAAGATGTGTGATCTTTCTTCTGTACTGAGTTCTTATGTTCTTCTACACGTACCTCTATTCTTCTGTTAGTCTGTCCGATGTAAGTTGCTGGACAGGAGGCGCATGGGATTTGGTATATGCCCTGGTTTTCCAGTTCTATTTTGTCTTTGGGATTTCTCAGGATGGTTGATATCTTTCTGTCAGTGTTAAATGCGGTTTTGATGTTATGTTTGCGTAGTACTTTACTGATTTTGTCGGTTGTTCCTTTTATGTAGGGCAAGATGGCTCGTCCGTTGTTCTGTTCTTCTTCTTGGATGTTTTTCTGTTTCAGAGTCCCCTGCTGAATCATATTGGTGATTTTGTTTTTTTGGAACTTGTTTGCTGTCAATATGTCTGTCAGGGTGTGTAGTTCTGTTGGTATATGTGTTTCATCTGCAAGGCGTCTGGTTCTTGTTATTAGTGTTTTGGCTACTGAATTTATTTGTGCTGGGTGATGATGTGATTGCGCATTGAGGTAACGGTTGGTGTGTGTTTTCTTTCGGTAGACTGTGTGTCCTAGGGTGCCGTTTTGTTTTTTGTATATAAGTACATCCAGGAAAGGTAACTGGTTGTTTGTTTCAATCTCCATGGTGAATTTTATTTTGGGATGTAGGCTGTTCAGGTGTGTTAGGAAGTTTTCTAGCTCCTTTCTTCCGTGGGGCCAGATCACGAAGGTGTCATCCACATATCTGAGGCACAGTTTTGGTTTGTTTGTAGTCTTTTCCAGAGCGTTAGTTTCAAATTCTTCCATGAAAAGGTTGGCGATAACTGGTGATAGAGGGGATCCCATTGGTGCGCCTTCTATTTGTTTGTATCTCTGGCCTCTGTGTATGAAGTATGTGTTTGATAAGCAGTGTTCTGCTAGTTCTATAATATGGTTTGGTGGTTGGTATTTGCTTCTTATTGTTGATAGAGCTTCTTGGACTGGCACCTGGGTGAATAGTGATACCACATCAAAGCTGACTAGCAAGTCTTTTTGGTCTATCTGTAGATTTTTCACTAATTCTATAAAGTGGTATGAGTTTTGGACATATGAAGCTGCCATTTCTGCTTGAGGTTGTAATTGTTTTGCTAGGTATTTAGCTAGGTTTTGTAGTAAAACAATTACCTAGCAAAACCTAGCAAAACAAACTTTCTGAAGATGAAAGGAACGCGGGAAGAAACCCGAGACTCTAGATCTACACATACAGACACCCGCGAGAATCTACGAAAACATATATATATGCCAGCCAAAGATAATATAAAATCTCATTGAATCTGTAAGAATTTTTGTTCCCCATAGTGTCAAAGTCAAAAATTGTATTCCTAATTTCCCCCGCCTTAAGATGAGATGGCATGGCTGATCTCTTTATATTTATGACACCAAGTTTTGAAAATCCTCCTTCTTCAGTTAGTGTGATTGAATAATTATGATCATTTTCAGTTCCCAAATAAATAATTAGCAATAAGTGATAGCCATAGAAATTTTGTGGTGAAAGAATTCACATTTTCTAGCCTCGAACTTTACATCAAAAGACCGTCAATCCTTCTTTTGGGATCTGTAATGAATGGGAAAAGACAATGCATTGCAGTTACTCCCTTTTACTGAATTACAGTTCGTAAATTCCTGGGATTGGTAGTTGACTCTTGTTGGGTCTGCCTTTATTAGACGACTAGACAGGATGCAATCTCTCTTGGCTTCTTTCTCAATGTAAACAAGAAATGTCAGAGTTTTATCATAACATAACTGTATTCAACCCCTTTTTCTTCTCTCTGGTATTTCAGTGCAGAAAGCAGTGGCACTTCAATCAGCTCATGGCACAGCTGTGGTGGTAGTTGTGCCAATTATCTTCATAGCCATCGGTGCAGGAATTGCAGCCTATATTTTCTACAGAAGAAGAAACCGACCACAACAAGTCTCCACTGGGTTTGACAATTCTTTGTATAGTGACAGTGTGGTTATTCTACATAAGGATTCTCTTGTAGACAACCAAGAATTAAATTAACAAATAACTGCATCTTTTCCAAGGATAAAATCTACTGGACACAATATATTCAAAATTCAAAGTTTTGAATTACACTGTTCATAAATTCTTTAAAATATTTGAAAAAATTTAGACGTTATTAACAATATATATTGGTAGACCCGTGACATGATAAGATTGAATTTATTACAGTTACTAAGTAAAAACATATTTAGTATGGTATACTTTCAAATGAAAGATTTTAATTAAAGAAGACATAGAAGTGGTTCTTTTGCAGACTGGATATACAAAATTTGTTTCTTTATTAAAGATTTTCTTTAATAGTGAATGACAAACAGTTCATTAAATCAGTTATGATTCCTTTAGTTACCTTCTTCAAAGCAACTTTATATAAGGTTTCAAAATCAAACTTTATGCCACCTAAACCAATGTTTGAGATATGAAATCACAAGTTTCTACTATTTAGCTAGTGTTTCCCATGCCTCTACATCTTTGTTGCATGTTTAAGTAGTCTTTTTATTTCCTTTATGTATGTCTCAACAAATTTCCAAGATCAGCCAGCCTCAGTGCAAAGATAAAGCCTTCTGCTGCCTCAAAGCCAGCAGTATCCCCATTTATCTTCTTGCTGGTCATGAGTTCCCTTCATACAGTGCTCAGTGTGCAGCAGCTGTGATACTTTTTTTCTTTTTTCTTTTAATTAAAGAGTTTTACAAAAACAAAATTTTACAATATATCCCCAAATCCCCCCCCACCCCAAACCCGCCCACTTCCCCCCCCACTTCCCAGAGCTAAATACAGGATTATAGTTATAATAATCATATTCTAAATAAAAATTATGCATAATATACAATTAACCAAATTCATAATGTGCTTTAACTCCCCTTTAACATAACTACATACAAAGTACCAATAACAATATCCCACTAAAATCTACTCATAAGCTAAGTGGAACTTTTTAGTCCCATATTTGTTCTGAATATAATCTATCCATCTCCTCCAAACTGAAATATATCTTTCCTGTGAATGATCTTTCAAGTAAGCAGAAATCTTAGACATTTCTGCAAGATTCGAAACTTTAAACACCCATTCTTCTATAGTAGGCAAACTATCCTTCTTCCAATACTTTTTTTCTAGATACTAGCCAAGAGAAACAGCCCCTCCTTTTTGATCCTGGACCTTGAATGTTATGCCTGCCCCTGCAGTACCAAATTTCAAACAATTCAGAGTAATATGCCTTCTTGGATTTTATCATTTGACAAAGCACATGGTTTGGATTCAGATCACCCTGTCATGCTTGCAGTCTCTTCAATAAAGCTAAAATTGTAGTGAGTAGAGGTTACTGATGTTTAAGGGGGAAGAAAAGGACATTAACTTTCAAAAAGGATTGCAACTGAAAATCCAAAAAAAAAAAAAAGAAACTGTATGCCCAGTTGGTATGCAAACACCATCATACAGTGGCATAATGCACAGGAAAGTGGAGTGACTTATTAGAGCAATTTACAACCTTCCCTTCTAGCTTCTTCATTGTTTGTGGGAAGGTAGTGGAAAGGTCACAAATGTAAATCATATGAGGGTTGGATTATGCAATCACTGTTAACTGCAAATTGATTCCTGAATGTTCAAATCACAATCTAGTGAGCACAGAGTGCTACAATGGTCAGAACTTAGAAGACCAGTAAGTACAACATACTCAGCACTGTTGCAACTTCAAAGTTATTAAACTAGTGGTTATGATGAGAGGACTACCTGTAATATTATTTTTTTCATGACTTCCAAAATATTACTAGAAGGAGAAACAGTTAGCAGCCATCTCATAGTTCCTATGCTACATAGTTCCCCTGTTACCAATTTGTAAATTGAAAGATTAATTCAGTGCAATACTTATTTTGCAGCTATCTTTCGCGGTACTCTTTTCAAACTTGGATATTGCCCTATCTGTAAACAAATCACTAATCTACAAGGACAGATTATTTATGTAGGGCTGAGGTAGGCAACCTTGGCTCTTTTGTGACTTGTGGACTTCAATACCCAGAATCCCTGAACCAGCCATGCTGACTCAGGAATTCTGGGAGTTGAAGTCCACAAAACAGCCAACGTTGCCCAACCCTGATCTAGGGTTTGTAATCTGTGCTCTTCAGGCAGAAATTAGGCGTCCAGTTCAGCCCTTCTGCTCTATTGAGCTGCTGCATGATCAGCCTCTCTACCACAAAAATCCTGTAGGAGAAGGGCAGTATGGATAACCATGGGATTTGGAGGGTGAGAGCTGTGAAGCATAAACACAAAGCTTTTGCTGTGTCCCTGCATAACAGATACAGTGCCCTTGCTGACCTTAATAGGGACACTAAGGAGACAGGTCAAGGTAGTTGTGATGATGATAACTCAAATAAGCAGGAGATCGTGGTCCAAGATGAAGAACTTGTTTTGGATGGGGAAAATGTAAATCTGGTATTACATACCAGTCATGCAAGAAGAGCAAGAGCATCCAAAAAGAGAAGCTACCTTCTGGTTGGTGATTCAATTATAAGAGATTTAAATTTAGGAAAGAATTCAGTGGTTTCAAAAGAGGTCAGGTGTCTGCCAGGTGCTACTGCCAGCAGGGACAAGAAGTGTATTTTTAAGATAGTCAAGAATGCCAGCAAGGACTGTGATGTGGATGCTATTGTACATCTTGGCACTAATGATCTGTCCCCAAAAGATGTACTCTGTGCAGAATAATTTCCAGAGCTTGGGGCAGGAATTCATCAGAATAGACTGTAGGCTTACTTTTTCAGAGGTTTTACCAGTGTATAAGGAACAAAATGGAAAAGGCCAGCATATAGCAGAATTCAGTATGTGGCTAAAGGAATGGTGTGCAGGGGAAGGCTTTGGTTATATTAGTCATGATGTCTGCAGCTGGTCCAATGACAAATTGTACAAAAGAGATGATTTGCATCCATCAAAGAAAAAGACTGAGTTACTTGGCAAAAAATCACGGATTTTCAGGAGAAATATTTAAACTGAACAATGGGGACAGTGAATTAATTGATACAGAACATTCCTGTCCCTGGCAATCTAAAAATGATAGGGTTATCAGTGCAAGTAACATAGATGTGTGCGTGGATAAGAATATAACTCTTGCTGTCAAGCAAAATTAAGCTTGTAATAGTGAGTGCCACACCAAGTGCACTAATCAAACAGATGGTAAGAAAATAAGGGAACTCAGGCACCACACAAGTTATGTAGAAAGTAAACACAGGGTCAGTCATAAAGGACTCAAATGTCTATACACCAACACACAGAGTATGAGCAATAAACAGGGTTAATTAGAAATTCAGATAAATGAGGGCAGATATGATATTGTTCACATTACAGAAAGTTGGTGGGATGAAACCCACAAATGAAACACATAGCTAGAGGGATTTAAATTATTTAAAAGAAACAGACCAAATAAAAGAGGAGGTGGAGTTTTGCTCTCTATATAAGAAATAACAACATCTCTACAGAAATAGAGTGCAACAATGAGAAAACTATCTTGAATGCATTTGGGTCAATATAAAAGGGGGAAAATGACATTGCCATAGGTGTATACTATAGGGCAGCCAACCAGAGGAAACAGATACTTTTTTGCTGGTCAGTTAACTAAGGTATGTAGGAAACACATCACAATAGTAATGGGGGACTTTAATTACCCTGACATCAACTGGGAGACTCACTATGCACCAGATTCCTGACAAACCTCAGACAACTTTGTCTCCCAAAAGTAGAGAAGGGAACTAGGGGATCAGCCATATATTGGACTTTACTCTCATTAATAGAGATGAAATGATAGAAGGTATTGAAGCCACAGGAACCTTGTGTGTGTGGGTGGGTAGTGATCATGCAATGTTGGAATTCAACATTATGCAAGCACAAGCAATTAAACATAGTCAAACTAAAGTCTTGGACTTTAAGAAAGCTAATTTCAATAAGCTTAGAGAGAGAGAGCTTGGGAAGAATTCCATGGATGAGAATCCTCAAGGGGAAAACAACTCAAGAAGCTTGGGAAATTTTGAAAAGTGAGATTATAAAATCCCATTCTAGCACAATACCAACAAAGAAGAAAAATAACAGCTTTCAAAAGCAATCAGCATGGCTGCATAAAGAACTCTCTGATAAATTGAAAGACAAAAAGGACAAGTATAAAAAGTGGAAAGAGAGGCACATGACTAAGGCAGAATATGAGTAAATAGCTTGAGCCTCCAAAGATGAAGTGAGGAAAGCTAAAGCTCAAAATGAACTAAGGCTTGAGACAAAAGTCAAAAATAACAAAAAAACAAGCTTCTTTCAACATGTAAAAAACAAGAAAAAAGTTAAGGAAATGATTGGTCCATTAGTGGGTGAAAGTGGCAAGAAGGTTACAAGCAACAGGGAGAAAGCAGAACTACTCAGCTTGTTTTTTGCATCCGTGTTTACAAAAAGGGAAAAAACAGTCCAACCTATCAAAAATAGTACCATAAAAAACAGATTAGAAATACAAGTTAAGATAGGCAAGAAAATGGTAAGTGAGCACCTGTCCACTCTAGATGAATTCAAATAACCAGGACCAGATGAATTATTCCCCAACATTCTGAAAGAACTGGCAGATGTGATCTCAGAACCACTGAACTATATCTTTCAAAGATCCTGGAGCACTGGGGAAATATAAGAGGACTGGAAAAGAGCTGATGTAGTTCCCATGTTAAAAAAAGAAAAAAATGGATCCTGGAAACTACAGACCAACCAGCCTCAATACCTGGGAAGATTCTGGAAAAGATAAGCAACGAATCAGCAAGCACCTAGAGTTGTGGTGGCAAACCTATGGCACGCATGCCACAGGTGGCACGCAGAGGCCTTTCTGGGCATGCACGCCGTCGCCCCAGTCCGAGGCCTTCAGCTGAGTTTTATAAAGCCTTTTCGCTTTAGGCCTTCATCACCATGTGCAAAAAAAGAAAGGTTCAATCAATGAATCAATCAATTTCCACTTCTCGCAGGAGAAAAATAGATCTTCTAAAGTTGGAATTGATTGATTGAACTTTTTAGTCCAACCCAGTCTGCTTTTACCATCTCAGCCATGCCCACCCAATGGGCCACACCCACCCGGCACCTGCTGATACAAAGGTGGGTTTTGGATTGCAGTTTGGGCACTCGGTCTCTAAAAGGTTCGCCATCACTGACCTAGAGGCAAAGTCATTACCAAAAGCCAACATGGGTTTTTCAAAACCAGATCATGCCAGACAAATCTTATTGCATTCTTTGATCTGGTGACAAAATTAGTGGACCAGAGGAATGCTCTATATACAATTTATTTGGACTGCAGCAAGGCATTTGATAAAGTAGAAAAATGTGGGTTAGACAGTATCACCACCAGATCTATTTGTAACTGGCTGACTGGACATTGTGGTTCTCAATGGAACTACATCTACATGGAGGGAAGTGTGTAGTGGGATATCCCAGTGCTCTGTCCTGGGCCCAGTACTCTTCAACATCTTCATCAATGATTTGGATGAGGGGATAGATGGGGAAGTCATCAAATTTGCAGATGACACCAAGCTGGCAGGGATAGCCAACACTCCATAAGATAGGTTTATGATACAGGAGGATCTTGACAGACTTGAACATTGAGCCTTATCTAACAAAATGAAATTCAATGCTGAAAAAGTAAGGTTCTGCATTTAGGCAAAAAAAACCAAGTGCCCAGGTATAGTATAGGTAGTACCTGGGTCAATTGTAGTAACTATGAGCGGGATCTTGGTGTCCTAGTGGACAATCACTTAAATATGAGCCAGTAGTGTGCTGCAGCTGCCAAAAAACCAATGCAGGCCTAGGCTGCATTAACACAGGTACCATATAGGTGGTACCTTGTCTAATAGTAGTAACTGTGAGAGGGATCTCGGAGTCCTAGTTGACAATCACTTAAATATGAGCCAGCAGTGTGTTGCAGCTGCCAAAAATGCCAACACAGCAGTGGTGGGATTCAAATATGTGAACAACCAGTTTTCTGTGTGGATGTCACTTCCGGAAGCCCATTCTGGGCCTGGGCAACAAAAAATTAGCTACCGGTTCTGCCAAAGTGGTGCAAACTGGCTGAATCTCATCACTGCAACACAGTGCTAGGCTGCATTAACAGATGGATAGAATCAAGATCAAGCGATGTGTTAATACCACTTTACAATGCCCTGGTAAGGCCATACTTGGAATACTGCATCCAGTTTTGGTCACCATGATGTAAAAAAAATGTTGAAACTCTGGAAGGAGTACAGAGAAGAGCAACAAAGAGGATTAGGGGACTGGAGGCTAAACCAAAAAAGGATTGGTTGCTGGAATTGGGTATGTCTAGTTTAATGAAGAGAAGGACTAGGCCCTAGGGGTTACATGTGTAATGTATTGGGATTTTACTTGAACTATTTCACGTGTCTCTTTGAATGCTGCTTAAGGTTCCTCAATGGTGTGTCTGTGTAACAGTCACTGACTAAGCCAGACTTGTTGTCTCCAAGAAGATCATTGGATGATTTGTGGTGGGAATGGGTTTCTTTAAACCTATTGGCCACCGCCTAGTGACCAACTGTATAAGTAGCTGTGCAGCAGCCTCTGTTTCAGTTCTGTTACTGTTTGACTCAATAAAGCAATGTTCCTGTTTGCAACCTTCCATCTTGCTTATTGCCTGCAAAGAACCAGCTACACAACATTGGCGACGAAGGTGGGATGCTGCTTCTTCGAATGAGCTTGGAGTCACTATTGGTGAGGCCAGCACAGCACCTGGCAGGGACCGCGTTCCCCCCCATTGGTCTGCCTAGCAAGCCACGCTAGAGACCACCTCACCCTGTGGACCAGTGCCAGGGCCTACTAGAAGAAGCAGCAAGAGGCAACACGAAACACGAGCCGTGAAGACTTCTCACCAGGTCGAAGGTTAGAAAGCTCGAGAAATTCTATGTCACACACCGGAGAGATGGTCCTCCTACATTTCAAGAGTAGAGAACTACCTATGCGCAAACCAAGTCACCGAAGATGGCCTGAAGGCTGCAACACTTCTCTGTGTCTGCAGGTCTGCAACGTTTGACATCATGGAGAACTTATGTCGCACCAGCCCAGCTGGAGTCTGTTACTTACGCGGACCTGAAGAAACGGCTTGGCGACCATTTCCAATGGAAGCTGTTGGTGATAGTGTGGAGGTATGCCTTCGAACAGCAAGTACAACAACCCGGCAAGATGGCCACAGAATTCATCGCAGTGTTGAGGCAAGCTTCGCGCCTCTGCCAATTCTTGGACTTGGAAGAAAGGCTTTGAGATTGTCTTGTCTGTGGACTAACAATAGAGAGCTCCAAGAAAAACTTTTCATGAAAGAGACTCTCTCACTCCAAGAAGCATTAAAAGAAGTTATGGCGGATGAAGCCACCGGCGCAGCTGTGAAGGCCTTACAGCCCACTAAAAGCACTCCACATGAAGAAGCCGTCCACCATGAGGACACTGAACATCAAGAAGATGTCAACTCCGACCACGAAGTCAACAAGATCCATCGGCACCATGACAAGGAACTGAAGCCTCCTTACAAGGCAGTTCCCTTCCTTTTATGTTTGGGCTGTGGTGGCTGCCACCAACAAGTGGACTGCCCATTCCAGTCAGCCATATGTCGGGCCTGTGGGAAATCTGGCCACATCGCAGCCATCTGTAGAGGTCGCCACAAGGACCGTCAACTGAACAACCCATACAGGAGAGGTATTGGGCACCGGGACAGCATAGAGTAGAGTTCTGTTCCAGTCGCAGGAGTGTCTGCTGCACGGGAGCTCGCCGCCCCCTTAAACCAAAACTTCAGCTTCAAGTCGAGCTGCAATGTGTTCCTTGCAGGATAGAACTGGACACTGATTCAGCTGTATCTATTATTTCACTTGAGACTTTCTGGTTTGTGTGCAACTGCAGCAAGAGGTGGGCCAAGCTTAGGCCATCCAACATCATTTTAACCGACATCCAGAATTCCCGAGTAGACGTAAAAGGCAAGGCCACTTTGGGCATCAAATTCAAGGGGTTTTCGGGGCTCCTAGATGTAATTGTGGTGGAGGCCAGAGAACAAGTTTAATTGGGCTTGATTGGTTTTATGCATTGGGTATTCAAGTAATCAGGATCCACCAGACACAAGCGGCAAACTTGGTATCAGTATGTGAGGAATTTGCAGATGTTTTTGACACAAGCCTGGGAGAATACAAAGGCCCTCTGATAGCCTTTAAGCTATGCACATTAAGATGAAGCCCCGTCGAGTACCATTTGCACTAAAACACAAAATCAATGCAGAGCTAGACAAGCTAGTCAGTCAGGAGGTACTACAGCCTGTAGATGGGGGTGAATGGGAAACTCCCATTGTCATGCCACTTAAGGCCAATGGGGAGATCAGGATGTGTGCTGATTACAAGTGCACCATTAACCGGGCACTACAGCAGCAGGCGTACCCGGTGCCAGTAGTTATCCACATTTTGGCATTGCTGCAAGGGGGTACCATGTTGCTAAATTAGATTTGGCACAGGCCTATCAGCAGTTACCTGTGGATGAGGCCACAGTGGCTGCACAAACAATTGTGACACATAGGGGAGCCATTAGAGTCAAACGCCTCCAATTCGGGGTTAGTGTAGCCCCAGGGATCTTCCAGGGAGTTATGGAGCGTACGCTCAAGGGTATTCCGGGGGTCTGCCCCTATTTTGATGATATGCTCATCACTGGCGAGTCCACTGAGGTGCTAGCAAGGTGGCTCAAAGCCATCCTTCAACAGTTCCGCACAGCGGGACTCAAGCTGAAGAGGGAAAAGTGTAAAATTGGGGTCCCTTCCACTGAATTCCTGGGGTTCTGTATCAATGCTGAGGGCATCCATCTGGCAGAGTCCAAGCTGAAGGCAATTCAGCTGGCACCAAGCCCCAGATCCAAAGGAGAGTTCCAGGCATTCCTGGGTCTCCTGAATTTTTATCATGCGTTCCTCCTTAACAAGGCCACAGTGGCAGAGCCGTTACACCGGCTCTTAGACAAAAACACCCTGTAGAAGTAGACCAAGGTTCACAAAAATAGCTTTAAGGCAGTAAAGTCACTACTGTCCTAAAATTCAGTGCTTACACACTTTAATGAAAACTTGCCTGTATGCATTGCATGTGACGCATCCCCTTATGGGGTGGGGGCTATACTAAGCCATTTATCAAGTGACAGGACTCAAGTCCCCATTGCCTATTATTCAAGGACATTGTCCTCAGCTGAGCACAATTATGCTCAGATTGACAAAGAGGCTCTGGCCGTTGTGGCTGGGGTGAAGAAATTCCATGAATATTTGTATGGCAGGGAATTCACAGTCTTCACTGACCACAACTCATTGTTGGGATTGTTTACCACAGAAAGGCAGGTGCCTTAAATACTTTCCCCTAGAATGTTAAGTTGGTCCATTTTCATGTCAGCCTACAGCTACAGGCTGGTTCACAAACCCAGCAAAGACATGGGCCATGCAGATGGTTTTAGCCATCTGCCATTGCCACACGTGGAGCCAGATTTGGCTCCAGCAGCACGCATCTTGTCAATTCAAGATTTGCCTGAACTTCCCCTCCATGCTGGGGATGTTGCTGCAGAAACTGCCACAGACAAAATTCTAAGCAGAATGTCATGGATTCACACCGGGTGGCTGAAAAATAGCCCTGGACCAGAGTTCCAGAGCTACTTCACACGGAGACATGAGCTTTCAGCTCATAAAGGCTGCATCTTATGAGGGAGTAGGATTATTGTCCCCAGTTCATTAAGCCACCGTGTGCTTCAGTCTCTTCATGAGGGCCATCCGGGCATAGTCTGGATGAAGGCACTCACATGGAGCTACCTTTGGTGGCCAGGGTTAGATAAGGCTATCGAGGCCCAAGTACACGGGTGTTACACATGTCAACAGTCCAGACTAGATATGCCGCAGGCCCCTGTCCACTGGTGGGAGGAGACTCATACACCATGATCAAGGATTCACATTGACTTCTCTGGGCCCTTTCAGGGACAGCTGTTTTTAATAGTGGTCAACAGCCACTCTAAATGGTTGGAAGTAATTCCTATATCTACTATGCCTACTTCTAGGATCATCCAGGTGCTTAGGAAACTTTTTGCCACACACGGGTTGCTGGACATCATAGTCTCGGACAATGGGGCCTAGTTCACAGTGGCAGAATTTCAGGCCTTCTTGAGGGCTAATCTCATAAGGCATGCAACGTCGGCTCCCTTTCACCCCTCAACTAATGGGCAGGCCAAACGCATGGTGCGTACGACAAAAGAGTCACTCAAGCACATTGTGTCTGGGGATTGGCACCATAGGCTGGCTGATTTCTTGCTTTGCCAGCACAGTACGCCTTGCACAGCAACGAGCAAAAGCCCAGCAGAGCTTCACTGGGGGGAAAGGTTAATCACAAAACTGCACAGGTTGCATCCTGACCAGGTAGCAGCAGACACCAAGGGGGTTGCAAGTGGGTGATGGGGTGTGGGCCCAGAACTACGGGCATAGGAACTTTGGGTGCTGGGAAAAATTGTCAAAATCTCAGGACCCTTTTCTTATGAGGTGGCCCTGGATGGAGGGGGTGAGTCATTTGCCTCCATATTGTTCAGCTGCGAAAGCATTTCGCAGAACAGCCACTAAGCAAGGACCTCACAGTGGGTCCATAACCAGAGCCGGAAACTGGCAGACTAACAGAGCAGTTCACATGCTCATTCAGTCATTTCAACGGGAGGTGGTCATAGATGGACACAGTCCGGGAGTGCAACATGGGTCTCCTGATGGTGAAGGTCAAACCAAACAAGGCAGCAGCCTCACTGACAAAGCTACCTCATTGGACTTTGGTTTGGGCCGACCAGGAATGGCCAGCCAAAGGAACTTGAGTCAATCCGGCTCACGTGAACCTAAGAGTCCTGGTCTACCCAGCCCGGCAAGCAAGCTGGTAGATCAGGAGTTGCCTGGATGCCCCAGGCATTCTGAACGGTCACATAGACCACAATATCTTCAAAATTATATTGTTAAATAATGTGTGTACATTCTAGGGGTGAGGGGTGTAATGTATTGGGTTTTTACTTGAACTGTTTCACGTGTCTGTTTGAATGCTGCTTAAGGTTGCTCAATGGTGTGTCTGTGTAACAGTCACTGACTAAGCCAGACTTGTTGTCTCCAAGAAGATCATTGGATGATTTGGGGCAGGAATGGGTTCCTTTAAACCTATTGGCCACCGCCTAGTGGCCAACCATATAGTAAGTGGCTGCACAGTAGCCTCTGTTTTAGTTCTGTTACTGTTTGCCTCAATAAAGCAATGTTCCTGTTTGCAACCTTCCATCTTGCTTATTGCCTGAAAAGAACTGGCTACACAACAACATGATAGTAGGGTTCCAATATCTCAGGGGTTGCCCCAAAGAAGAGGGAGTCAAGCTATTCTCCAAAGTACCTGAAGGCAGGACAAGAAGCAATGGATGGAAAATAATCAAAGAGAGAAGCAACCTAGAACTGTTTCCTGACAGAACAATTAATCAATGGAACAACCTGCCTCCAGAAGTTGTGAATGCTCCAATACTGGAATTTTTAAAGACGAGATTGGACAACCATTTGTCTGAAATTGTATAGGGTTTCCTGCCTGAGCAGGGGGTTGGACTAGAAGACCTCCAAGGTCCATTCCAACTTTATGATGGTGATGCTGCTGCTGCTGATGATGATGATGACGATAATGATAATTATATAGATGTTGGAGTCCAGGCTTCCAATTTTGTGTGGTTAGCATGACAACCAAGGCACTCTACGGCTGATTTCTCTCTGTTTGGGGACTCTAAATGGGCCAAAAAGCCACCCCAGAGAAGTGGCAAAGAAGGAGAGAAGCCCTGGTGAGCCTGGGGAGACGGCGGTCAATCAAGACATCTGGGAAAAACTCTCCAGAAACCAACAGAAGAAAAGCTAGCATCATTCGTGAGTCTAGTCCAAGCTACATGCAGCCGAAGCCAAAAAGCACTAAATTAAGTGATCGTAAACAGCGTAGTTGAACTGGGTAAGAATATTGATTCTCTCTCTTCTACCTGACTGATTTCCTGGAAAAAAGGGAAAAGACCAGAAGTAAAAATCCTCCGAAAGTGAGGAGGGGTTTCTTTGCTCCATCCTCCTCTAAACGGAAGTGGCAAATTAAATTTATGGGGAATAAAAATACACAGAAATAAAATTAATACAAGATTTAAACTTGGAAAAGGTGAAATTGATGGAATTTATTAAGAGTTTCCTGGCAAAAGATTATTGATGAAGATAAATGGTTTATTTGTTTTGAAAATTGAAAGATGGCCTGCTGCTGACATCTAGTGGTGGGTGAAAATACTATCTTAAATATACAACCCAGGAAAAAAAAACTTGTTATTGTGACCTTCAAAGCTTTAACAGCTGTAATAAAAGAAAAGAAAACATTATGGATTATCTCTATAAAATTTAGGAAAAAAATGGACCTTCCTGGACTGTAAATATTTTTCAAACTGTAACTTTAAAGCGATTGGGAGAGAAAGGATTTTTGGTCATTATGGACCATCAGAGGCCTGCAGAAAGAATATATCAAGAAAGAATAAATACTTTCCAAGAGGAAACGTATGTAATGTTACAACAAATACAAATGACATTAATTTCAAACCATGAGGAAATTAAAAATGAATTTGAAAATTTAAATGAATGCATTCTCAATTTAACATCATAACGGATCACAAAGGATTAGAAAACAAAAAGAGAGAGAGAGATCATGTGAAGCAGATAACTGAATATAAACTAGCGGGAAAAACTTTGAAATGGAATTTAATAATGGAAGGATTCAGATGGACAAAAACATCCAGGAAATACTGGACATGGAAAAGACAACCTATATATCAAGAATTCAAGAATTTGAGAGAAAAAAGGTGATGGGAGAAACTAAGAAAAAAAGAAAAAGATCTCTGAGGAATATCTTCACAAAAATACTTTAATTAGCTTTTGTACTAACAACAATATCTACAAAACCATGGGAATATCTTGGGATTCAACAGAACATACTGACTAGGAAAAATGTTTGGCAAAAAAAGGGGCTAAAGCCAGAATTAAGAAATTAGATGATGGGATTCATTTGATGGAATATTTTAAGATTAAACACTTGTTTGAATACAGTTAGAGAAATAAAATTTTGAATCCAAATGAATCTTACCATAGGAGGGATATGCTCCTTAAGTGATACAGTATTTTTTGCCTATGATATGAGAAATACAAAAATGTGTGGGAAGATTTATATGAGGGAAATGCATTAAATATTCAAATATAATGTATTTTGAAGATTTGAATATGTTTTAAAAAATGAAACATTGATTATTAAGGAATTTTAGTTTAAGAGGGCTATGCTTTTTTAGATAGTATATTATTTTTGTCCTTTCTTCTTTCTATTTCAAGATATGAAAAATATAAGTGTTGGGATGGTTCATATGAGGAAAAAGATTTCAGTATATAAGTGTAATTAACTCTAAGAAAATTTTAACAAGTAAAAATGCTTACTTTTGAATATTGTGGGGAAAATAAATTTAACTGAGAACAGGATCTATGACAAGGTGATCTTGATGATTTATTAGAAAAGAAGCTTAATAATGAAGTGGAGGATATTCGTAGATATTTAATTGTTATTTTTCAAAAGTTTTTTTTACCAAGAAATGTTTTAATTTAAGGTTGATAAAAGAGAATATTATTGGAAGAGGAGAACATCAAGGAAAATTAATATGTGGAATATGGAACTATAAAAATTAAATTAAATTATTGATTATTTATACAAACCTGTATTTATACAAACCTAGACAGCACACTGTTTACCAAATATTAATGGTGATATCACCATGATACAAAAAAGATCTTGAGACTCCAAGAAGAGTCAAAGAAGATCAACAAAGATGATTAGGGGACCAGAGGCTAAACCTTAAACTGAATGGTTGAGGGAAGTGGGTATCTGTAGATTAATGAAGAGAAGGACTGGGTGATATGAATGTAATTGGCTAATAAGAGCCTTGGTGGAGCAGTGGGCTAATGCCTCCTTAAGTAACACCAGCTGCCTGCAATTAGTGCAGGTTCGCATCCCACCAGGCTCAAGGTTGACTCAGCCTTCCATCCTTCCGAGGTAGGTAAAATGAGGACCCAGATTGTTGGGGGCAATTAAGCTGACTTTGTAATAATGCCGCTTGGGGTGTGTGTGAAAGCCCTAATAAGCAGGCATATACATAGAATGAAGGCTACTGCTAAGTTTGTAAAGCTGCCCTGAGTCTTCGGAGAAGGGCGGGATATAAATGGAATTAAAATAAAAAAAATAAAAAATAATATTTGAGGGGATATCAAGAGAAGAGGGAGTAAACCTATTCTCCAAAGCATCTGAGGGCAGGACAAGAAGTAACAGATGGAAGATAATATATAGAGAGGTCCAATCTAGAATTAAGGAGAAATGTCTTGAGAGTTAGAACAATTAAACAACGGATAGCTTACCTCAGGAAGCTGTGGGTGCTCAATCACTGGAGGTTTTAAAGAAGCAGTTGGCACCCATTTGTCCATAATGGTACAGAGTATTCTGCTTGAGCAGGCAAGGAGTTGGATTAGAAAGCCTCAAGATCCCTTCCAATTCTGTTATTCTGTATTCTATTCTGAACTGTGAAAACAGAATGATGGACTTAGATAGCCAACCTATTATTGACTTACTACATTAATAATACATTCCATACATATAAAATGCAATCCAAATCAATCCAAAACTATTTTCTAGTTACACATAGCAAACTAAAATATGATCTATTAAAGCATGAAAATTCAATAAAAGTATAAAATCATATTTTGTTTTTGTTTCTCATACTTTCAAAGCTACAGTAGTTTACCTAAATGATCTTGGCTTTTCCTGAAAAAAAGCTAAGTAGATTTGTAATGCCTGGATGGGAGATGACCAGGAAACCACAGGCTGCAAGTTAGTCTGCTAATTGAAACAAACAAACAAACAAACAATCTAGGTACAAAAAAGCCTTGGAAACAGGCCTCTTGTCAGTCAACAGGAGTGCCAATTTACCATCAGATTATCAAGTACTTAGGAGGTGAGGGCTTGGCAGCACAAGGAAACAACAGCCATTGACTTAATAGTCATAATCAGCCATCAACACCCCAGTCAACAACTAAAAATCCACACACAACCAGGCATTATATAAATATCATGCATAGACTAGCCCATGGATGTCAAACTCACGACGTCACGTGATGTGTCGTGACATATCGTGACTTATTCCCCATTGCCAGTAATGGGTTGGATATGGTTTTGGCATGATGCGTCCAGCCCGTGGGCCGGCAGTTTGACACCCCTGGACTAGCCCAGAACACACATTCTGCTAGGGAGAAGCTCCCTGAGGATGGATTCCAGCATGGGTCGGAAACCTTGGAGGTCAAAACCACTGTTCCCAGTGACTGACCCAGATTGGATCCTGCAATCTGAAAGATGGCAAAGGCAATTAATTGCTATGCACTATTGTTTCCAAGGAAGCTTTGATGAAAGTGTTCTTTCTATCACCGGGAATAATGCTAATCTTGAGGTAACTTACTTTTTATAGTATCCAATCTGAGTAGGTCATCAGGACTAGAGGTTTGTTCTTCCAAGTTTTCAAACTCGTGCTGAGCCCATCCTCAGGGAACTTCTCAATCTACACAAAGTGTGAGATTGAGAAAATCCATGAGGATGGGCTCTAGCACAAGTCTGAAAGCTTGGAAGAATAGGTTTCTGGTTATGGTGACTGACTCAGATTGGATCTTGCAATATTATTCTGGAACTGATATATTTGCTTTCATTTGCTACTGTTTGCAGCCTATAATAATAAGTAACTCTAAGGTTTTTCCAGGTTTGGTGATCTAGTTTCTTATAAAGTCTACTGATAAATGTTATATTTCACAAATTTTAATTCAAAGCAATAGAAACATTTCAAATAGCATAAAAGTTCTTACTTCATAGTCATCCTTTAGGATGAAATGTGCACATTAGCTTTTTGTGTGTGTTGAATCAGTGCTTTATCATCAGTCTCAAGACTAATACCAGAGAAAAGGGAAATATAGATTACATATATATTCCTAAGAAATAAGAAAAAAAGAAAATTGACTGAAATAAAAAAAATAGAAAACTGGCTGAAAATTGTTGCCTTACTACTAATAGTTAGAAGATTAGAAGTTTACAAGTTGTTAGAAATATAAAGACAATTTAAGCTCTTTGGAATCTTCACTCTGACCATCCCACGACTTCTCCTCTATGACATCCTTCATGAAGACTTTTGTATAATTCCTTGTTCCCAGTATTCTCTTAAATCTTATGTAACACAGTTCTCTCCAACTTTAACATGTTCCGATGTATGAACATAAACTTCTAGAATTCTCAGTTGGCATTATCTTTACTGTGAAAATTCAGCAAAGATCCAGCAGTGATCTAGGTAAAGATGTCAAGAAGGTCAATAACTGCTTGATCAAGTTTATGAAGCATTGAACAATGAGTCTGCTAAACATATAAAGCTGAAGAAAATATAATTGCTTTAAGAGGACATTGCTCTTTTACACAAAGGACAATGAACTGTTTGTATGACTTCATTTTAATTTGCAATAAAGATTTATTATTATTACTGAATGTTATTTGCCCACTAAGGTATATAAAAGCAAACACTTACAAATATTTACAATCAAGTCTCATATAGGGGAGCCTAACAGATTCTTTGACCTCACATACTGCCTTTGCTATGAAAAGATATCCATCTCCTGCAGATAATTAAGAATTAGTAGGATGGCTATGAATCTCACTGACTATTAATTAAGAAACCAGCATCTTGGTCTAGAATCAGAGTCAAGTGTCTACTGTATGGACCTACTTCAGACTATTAAAGGACTAGCCCAGGGGTCAGCAACCTGAAACAGTGAAAGAGCCACTCGGAACCAGTTCCCTCACAAAAGGAAAAACTGGGAGCCGCAAAAAATGTGTGCGCATGTGTGTACATGCACACATGTGCAAAACAGGGTTTGACTGAAGAGTGGAGCCAAGGCGAGAAATGCACCTACCCTGCATATTTGAATTGATTGGTTGAACTGTTTTAGTCCCACTTTTTTTTTTTTTGGACTGCACATGGCAGAGGACTGGGAGCCGCAGGAGACGGCTGAAAGAGCCGCATGCGGCTCCGGAGCCGCGGGTTGCAGACCTGTGGACTAGCCCAACAGGTGGCAGAGAAACAAAGATAATTCCTCTCCAAACATAGTTCACATTGATCCCATAGCTGCTGCCAGAGTCATCCAGAGCTTTTTCTCATTGTCCTGGCAGAGAAATAGGATGGAAACCAAACAGATATTGCCTTTATTTTACAATGATATATCTCTCTGAGATCAGGCAACTTTTCCATCAAGAATCTAGGAACAGCCTAATGAAAGAGGTGGTGCAATGAGCACTCCTTGTTAATGAAGTACATCTACATTAATGTTATTTTGAGGATTCAGTCAAGCAGGTGAGTCTCAGTTGTGACATCTATAGCAGGTTAAGTATTTGGTATGGGAATATCTCACATAGTTTCATCCATTAGCTCAGGATGTGGACTATAAAGAGAAAGGACTAACTCACTATTCAGAGATGGCCTATTTTAAGAAATACCAGATGAATTAGTATTTCAAAGCACTCAGAAATCAAGGTTTGAGTATTAATTAGTTATTCAATGTATTGCAGGAAAATATGCATGGAAAAGGAAGACCCCAGTACTTGCTTTGAACCTCCTTCCGCTTCTTCTCCCTGCACATATGAGAATTCAGAAGCTGACCATATGCAGCTAGACTGCTCAATAAAAGTTTAATATTGCACAGAAGGCCTATACAGATAGTCTCAACTTTGTTGTTGTTAGTTGCGAAGTCTTGTCCGACCCATCGCAACTGTATGGACAATGTTCCTCCAGGCCTTCCTGTCCTCTACCATCTTCTGGAGTCCATTTAAGCTCACGCCTACTGCTTCAGTGACTCCATCCAGCCACCTCATTCTCTGTCGTCCCCTTCTTCTATTGCCATCAATCTTTCCCAGCATTAGGCTCTTCTCCAGTGAGTCCTTCCTTCTCATTAGGTGGCCAAAGTATTTGAGTTTTAGCTTCAGGATCTGGCCTTCTAAAGAGCAGTCAGGGTTGATCTCCTCTAGGACTGACCGGTTTGATCGCCTTGCAGTCCAAGGGACTTGCAGGAGTCTTCTCCAGCACCATAGTTCAAAGGCTTCAATTCTTTGGCGCTCAGCCTTTCTTATGGTCCAGCTTTCACTGCCATACATTGCAACTGGAAAGACCATAGCCTTGACTATATGCACTTTTGTTGACAGGGTGATGTCTCTGCTTTTTAGTGTGCTGTCTAGATTTGCCATGGCTTTCCTCCCAAGGAGCAAGCGTCTTTTAATTTCTTGGCTACAGTCCCCATCTGCAGTGATCTTGGAGCCCAGGAAAATAAAATCTGTCACTACCTCCATTTCTTCCCCATCTATTTGCCAGGAATTGAGAGGGCCAGATGCCATGATCTTGGTTTTCTTAATGTTTAGTTTCAACCCACGTTTTGCACTCTTTTTCTTCACTCGCAACAAGAGGCTCTTTAGTTCCTCTTCACTTTCTGCCATTAGAGTGGTATCATCTGCATATCTTAGGTTGTTTTTTTATTAAAGAGTTTTACAAAAACACAATTTTACAATATATCCCCAAATCCCTCCCACCCCAAACCCACCCACTTCCCGCCCACTTCCCAGAGCTAAATACAGGATTATAGTTACAATAATCATATTCTAAATAAAAATTATGCATAATATACAGTTAACTGGACCGAGATGCCCTATGCACAGTCACTCATGTGCTCGTGACCTCCCGTTTAGACTACTGCAACGCTCTCTACATGGGGCTGCCCTTGAGGACCACCCGGAGGCTTCAGCTGGTGCAGAATGCAGCCGCGCGAGTTGTGATGGGGGTTTCCCGATACTCCCATGTAACACCTCTACTCCGCGAGCTGCTTTGGCTCTCGGTTGCCCTCCGGGTGAGATTCAAGGTGCTGGTGATGACCTATAAAGCCCTAAATGGCTTGGGTCCGGGATATCTGAGGGAACACCTCCTGCTGGCATCAAGTTCCCTTCATCCAGTGCACTCCCACAGGGAGGGTCTTCTCAGGGTGCCACCGGTAAGAGATTGCCGGCAGACGACACCCAGGGATAGGGCCTTCTCAGTGGGTGCGCCTGCCCTTTGGAACCAGCTGCCAGTGGAGCTGAGGACTGCCCCCGACCTCCGTTCATTCCGCCGGGACCTGAAGACCTGGCTCTTCGAGCTCTCTGGCCCAGGCTGAGAATCAATCTTAATTTTAACTGGGGTTTTAATTATGCAGGGACAAATATAATTTTTTTAAAATTTGTTTTTAACTTTTGTATCTTTGTTTTTTAATCACCCTGTAAACCGCCCTGAGTCCTTCGGGAAAGGGTGGTATATAAATGTAATAAAATAAATAAATAAATAAATTCATAATGTGCTTTAACTCCCCTTTAACATAACTACAAAGTACCAATAACAATATCCCACTAAAATCTACTCATAAGCTAAATGGAACTTTTTAGTCCCATATTTGTTCTGAATATAATTTATCCATCTCCTCCAAACTGAAATATATCTTTCCTGTGAATGATCTTTCAAATAAGCAGAAATCTTAGACATTTCTGCAAGATTCGAAACTTTAAACACCCATTCTTCTATAGTGGGCAAACTATCCTTCTTCCAATATTGTCCCACCAGTAACCGTGCTGCTGTTATCATGTTCAACATCAAGTTAGTTTCTTTAACATCACAATCTACCACAATACCCAATAAAAAGAATTGCGGAGAAAACTTTATCTTTCTCTTAAAAATCTTTTGAATGTTCCACCAAATTTTGATCCAAAAAGCTTTTATATTTCTACAAGTCTACCACATGTGAAAATAGGTAGTTTCTAAACTACCACATCTCCAACATTTAGACTGTAAATTAGGATACATGTTAGACAACTTCTTGGGATCCAGATGCCATCTATAAAACATTTTATAAAAATTTTCTCTTAAATTTTGAGCCTGAGTAAATTTAACATTTCTAACCCAAATTATCTCCCAAGTGTCCAACGAAATTGGTTCCTGAATATTTTGTGACCACTTTATCATACAGTCTTTAACCAGTTCTGTTTCCGAATCCAATTCAATTAAAGCATTATATATCCTCTTTATATGTGCACAATTTAAATCTCTAATTTGTTTTACTAAATTTTGATTTGTAATTGTGATGCCAACCTTTTGATCTGACTTCCACCTAACTTTCAATTGGGTATATTGAAACCAAGAGTAATTTATGTTTTCTTGTCTTAACTCCTCTAATGATTTAAGTTGCCAATCAGTCCCTTGCAATCTAAGTAGTTGCTTATAAGCCAATCACTAACCCACGTCAAGGCAACCGCATCATAATACAATTTCAAATTCGGCGCCTTGAGTCCCCCTCTTTCCCTAGCATCTTGTAAAATCTTAAATTTAACTCTTGGTTTTTTCCCCGCCCAAATAAATTTGTTAATACCCTTCTGCCATTGATCAAGGTTGGCATCCTTTTTCAATATAGGTATCATTTGAAACAAAAAGAGAAACTTTGGTAGAACTTTCATTTTAACAACAGCAATTCTTCCCAGTAATGATAATTGAAATTTTTTCCAATTATTTAAGTCCCCTTGTACCTTCAACCATAGTGTTTCATAATTATTCTTATACAATTTTACATTTGAGGCTGCAATATATACTCCTAAATATTTAACCTTCTTCACTATTTCAAAACCTGTTAATTTTGATAACATATCCCTTTCACTCATAGATAAGTTCTTAGATAATATCTTGGTCTTATTGCTATTCACCTTAAACCCAGAAACCTTACCATACTGAGTTATAATTTCCATTAAATCTATAACCGACTGTAACGGTTGGGATACTGTCACAACCAAGTCATCAGCGAAAGCTCTCAATCTATAATCATTCTGTTTTATTTTAATTCCCTTTATCATAGAGGACTCTCGAATTTTGATTAATAAAATCTCTAATGTTAAAACAAACAATAATGGTGATAGGGGGCAACCCTGTCTTGTACCTTTTTCAATTTTAAAGGTCTCTGTTAATCCCCCGTTAACTATAATTTGTGCAGTTTGTTTTTGATATATAACCTTAATAGCATGTAGAAAACCTTCTCCAAATTTCATCTCCTCAACAACTCTAAATAAAAATTGCCAATTCAATTGGTTAAAGGCTTTCTCTGCATCCAAAAATATCAATGCTGCGGGGACTTGGTTGTTCTTATCCAAGTATTCAAGCAGGTTAACAATTTGTCTTACATTATATTTCATATACCTCCCAGATATAAATCCCGATTGATCACTGGTTGAATCATTGGTTTCAAAACTTGCATTAATCTATTGGCCAATACTTTAGCAAAAATCTTATAATCTATATTTAAAAGCGATATAGGTCTATAATTTTTAGGTTGAGTAAGGTCTTGATCCTCCTTTGGAATCAACGATACAAAAGCTGTCCTCCATGATGGAGGAACTACACCTCCAGTCTGAATTTCATTAAACAAAATCTTTAAGGGTTCAATCATTTCAGGCAACAACTTTTTATATTAAATTGCTGTTAATCCATCCGTTCCCGGAGCCTTGACCAGTTTCAACTGTTTAATAACTAAAGAAATTTCTTCTGATGTAATTGGGCAGTTCATCTCAAGTTGTTGTTCTTGTGAAAGTCTTGGAAAATGAGCTCCCTGTAAATACTTGTCTATATCTAAAGCTTGTATATTTTCTTTAGAATATAATTTCAAGTAAAAATCTAAAAAACTCCTCTTAATCAAATTTTGTTGGTAGACTTCTTTGCCTTTATAATCTATTTTATCTATAGTACGTGATTTCTGTTTTTTCCTTAATTGATAAGCCAACCATCTACCAGGCTTATTGGCGTTGCAAAAAGTATTGTGTTTGGCATAGCACAAATTAGTTGCTACTTGATCAGCCAGTAGCATATTAAATTGTTCTTTCAATAAATGTATTGAGATCCTTAAATTATTATCCAATGGATTCAAAATGAGCTTTTTCTCCTTAGTTTTAATCTCTTCCTCAATATCTAAACGTTTTTGCATTTGCTTACGCCTATAAGCATTATTCATATAAATCAAAACCCCTCTCATATAGGCTTTACTAGCATCCCAAACCATTTCCATCGAGGTACCTTTATGCATATTTGTGATAAAAAATTCTTTCATATGTTCTCTACATTTCTGCAAAAACAAGTCATTTGTAAATAAATTCTCATTCAGCCTCCAGGATCTCCTACTAGCGTCTTCAGCGAAGAACTCCAACCAAACAGGACTATGGTCAGACATTGTCCTAGGAAAAATCTTAATGTTCTTAACCGAAGAAGAAAGATCAGTAGTAATCAAAATAAAGTCAATCCTGGAGAAAGATTTATGTCTATCCGAAAAAAAAGTAAAATCTCTGTCTCTCATATTCCTTTCCCGCCATACATCTCTTAATTCCAGATCTTCCTTCAAATCAAAAAAAGCTTTAGGCAATTTTGAATTTAAAAAGTTTTTAGAAGATCCCTTCTTGTCTTCAGATGGCACCAAAACCCCATTCCAGTCCCCCATCATAATAACAGATTTGTAATCCAGTTCAATTAGTCTCTGATGTAAAAATTTAATTTTCTTTGCTGTTGTTGATTTGGAGCATATAATCCAATAAGAAGAACTTTCTTTCCTTGTAGTATTAATTCAATACTAACATATCTCCCTTGTTTATCCGATTCAATCAATCTTGCCGAGAACTCTTTTCTTAAGTAAATAACCACTCCAGCCTTCTTGTCCAGAGCAAAAGATGCAAAATGTGTTCCCAATCGGGAATTAATCAGATATTTTTGATCTTTTAATGCAATATGTGTCTCTTGTAAGCAAACAATGTCATTTTTATGTTGTTTCAGATAAAAAAATACTTTCTTTCTTTTCTGTGGTGAATTTAACCCATTAACATTCCATGTCAGGAACTTCACCATCTCTGGTGACCATGAGCCTTTGGAACAAGGCCTGAAGATCAGCTGTTGCTCTCTTAGGACGTGCTCCTCCCACAGGCTCTGAAACAGCCGCATCTTGCGTAGCTGGACCAGTTACAGGCTTTTGTTTTTGCTCTTTTTCCATACGCTTATATGCAACTCTTGTCATCCTCTGTTCTTTTGGATCTTCCTTTAATGCCAAACTCTGCTCCATGGCCTCCACCTTCTGCATCTCCTCGAGAGGCAATAACATTGCCCCTTCACTCAATTGTTTATCATCTTGTCTTGCTTCTGTTCTTTTAATTCGGGGAGACGGTGGTAAACCTGCTTTCAGGACCTTAGTATAGAAATCTTTTGCTTTTAAAATTGTATCCAATCTGTATCTGGTCCCTGCATAATTTACCACAATTCCAATAGGTATTTCCCATCTGAACTGGATTTGTCGCTTCTTAAGCTCATCAGACAAAAAGGCAAAGTCTTTCCTCTTTCTAAGAATTTTTGAAGGTATCTCCTTTAAAATCATAATATCTTGGCCTGCAATCTGGAATTTTTCCCGATAAAAAGCCTGGATAATAACATTTTCTTAATGTCAGGCTTCAACCCAAGTTTTGCACTCTTCTTCTTCACCCGCAACAAGAGGCTCTTTAGTTCTTCTTCACTTTCTGCCATTAGATTGGTATCATCTGCATATCTTAGGTTGTTGATGTTTCTTCCGGCAATCTTAATTCCAACTTTTGATTGATCTAGCACTGCCTTTCTCATGATGTGTTCTGCATATAAGTTAAGTAGGCAAGGCGACAGTATACAGCCTTGCCGGACTCCTTTCCCAATTTTGAACCAATCAGTGGTTCCGTGTCTAGTTCTCACTGTTGCTTCTTGCCCTGCATATAGGTTTCTCAAGAGACAAATAAGATGGTCTGGTATGCCCATCTCTTTAAGGACTTGCCACAGTTTGTTATGATCCACACAATCAAAGGCTTTAGCATAGTCAATGAAGCAGAAGTAGATGTTTTTCTGGAACTCTCTAGCTTTCTCCATGATCCAGCGTATGTTAGCAATTTGATCTCTAGTTTCTCTGCCTCTTTGAAATCCTGCCTGTACTTCTGGTAGTTCTCAATCCACATACTGCTGGACTCTAGCTTGTAGAATTTTAAGCATAACTTTACTAGCATGAGAAATGAGTGCAATGGTGCGATAGTTTGAACATTCTTTGGCACTGCCTTTCTTTGGAATTGGAATGTAAACTGATCTTTTCCAATCCTGTGGTCACTGTTGAGTTTTCCAAATTTGCTGGCAAATTGAGTGTAGCACTTTTACTGCATTGTCTTTTAAGATTTTGAATAGCTCAGCTGGAATACTGTCACCTCCACTAGCTTTGTTGTTGCTCAGCTTTTCTAAGGCCCACTTCACTTCACATTCTAGGATGTCTGGCTCAAGGTCAGTGACCAACTCATTGTGATTATCAGGGACATTAAGCTCATTCTTGTATAGTTCTTCTGTGTAATTTTGCCACCTCTTCTTAATCTCTTCTGCCTCTGTTAGGTCCCTGCCATTTTGGTCCTTTATCATGCCCATTTTTGCATGAAACGTTCCCTTAATCTCTCCAATTTTCTTGAAAAGATCTCTGGTCCTCCCTATTCTATTGTTTTCTTCTATTTCTTTGCATTGTTCATTGAAGAAGGCATTCTTATCTCTTCTAGCTATTCTTTGGAATTCTGCATTTAATGTAAGTCTCAACTTACAACCACAATTAAAGCCAAAATTACAGTTACTAAGCAAGACAATTGTTTAGTGAATTTTGCCCCATTTTATGATCTTTCTTGCTATAGTGTTAAATGAATGACAACTGTTGTTAAATGAATCATTTGTTCATTAAGTGAATCTGGCTTTCCATTGACTTTGCTTATCAGAAGCTGGCTGGGAAGGTTGCAAATGGTGATCACATGATCCCAGGCAGTGCAATCATCATAAATATTTACTGGTTGCCAGGTGCCTGACTTTTGATCACATGACCATGGAATGTTGCAGCAGTTATAAGTATGAAAACCGCTCATAAATCACTTTTTAGTGCCATTGTAAATTCAACTCTTCAGATTGGCAGCTTTCTCATAGGAACAACCAAATCAGGCCCTAAGGCATTCAGGGTGGGTCAGAAGTAACCCTATTGTGTTTTACATAGTGAGTCCAGCTTGATTCCTCACTTGATCTCTTCTCTCAGTTGTGTTGGTTGTCTACCATTCATCAGCAGGAAGTTCATTGGACTTACTGAAAAAAAAGAATATGGTTTTCTACTGCAATGTTTCTCAATGTTTGACAACTTTGAGATGTGTAGACTTTCCACAGAATTCCCCAGCCAAACTAAAAAAATTATAGAATAAGAAATATATATCTATGTAACAAAACACCATACTGAGCATATTTTGCTAATCTTTATGATTGAAATAATAAAGATTATAAATTTTGAGCATCAGATTAGAAAATTATTAATTTCCAATGGTGAGCTCTAATTTACTATTTAATAAATTCAACCAAGAAGCTTTTAAATAAAATTTGCTCTAGGAAGGGAAATGCCATTTTTTTAGATCCATGTAACTATGAAAAGAGTTGCTTGAATGGAATGACATTTATTAGGATATATTCAGGATATATTTGTTAGGATATATATTGTTTTGGATCTTCAATGTATATTGAGGAAGTGAAAGAGGAAGAGAAAAAAAGTCATTGCTAGCAATTAATGCTAGGCTGCATTAACAGAGGGATAGAATCAAGATCACACGAAATATTAATACCACTTTACAATGCCTTGGTAAGGGCACACTTGGAATACTGCATCCAGTTTTGTTCCCCACAATGTAAAAAAGATGTTGAGACTCTAGAAAGAGTACAAAGAAGACCAACAAAGATGATTAGAGGTCTGGAAGCTAAAACATATAAGGAATGGCTGTTGGAATTGGGTATGTCTAGTTTAATGAAGAGAAAGACTAGGGGTGACATGATAGCAGTGTTCCAATGTCTCAGGGGCTGCCACAAAGAAGAGGGAGTTAAGCTATTCTCCAAAGCACCTGAAAGCAGGACAAGAAGCAATGGATGGAAACTAATCAATGACAGAAGCAACCTAGAACTAAGGAGAAACTTCCTGACAGTTAGAACAATTAACCAGTGGATCAATCTGCCTCCAAAAGCTGTGAATGCTCCAACACTGGAAGTTTTTAAGAAGAAACTAGACAGCCATTTGTCTGAAATGGTGTAGGGTTTCCTGCATGATCAGGGGGTTGGACTAGATGACCTCCAAGATCCCTTCCAACTTTACTATTATGATTAAGCAGAAGTAGATGTTTTTCTGGAACTCCCTAGCTTTCTCCATGATCCAGCGTATGTTGGCAATTTGATCTCTAGTTTCTCTGCCTCTTTGAAATCCTGCCTGTACTTCTGGTAGTTCTCGATCCACATATTGCTGGAGTCTAGCTTGTAGGATTTTAAGCATAACTTTACTAGCGTGTGAAATGAGTCCCATGGTGCGATAGTTTGAACATTGTTTGGCACTGCCTTTCTTTGGAATTGGAATGTAAACTGATCTTTTCCAATCCTGTGGCCACTGTTGAGTTTTCCAAATTTGCTGGCAAATTGAGTGTAGCACTTTTACTGCATTGTCTTTTAAGACTTTGAATAGCTCAGCTGGAATACTGTCACCTCCACTAGTTTTGTTTTTGCTCAGCTTTCCTAAGGCCCACTTCACTTCACATTCTAGGATGCATTAAACATTCCCTTCATCTCTCCAATTTTCTTGAACAGATCTCTGGTCCTCCCTACCCTATTATTTTCTTCTATTTCTTTGCATTATTCATGTAAGAAGGCATTCTTATCTCTTCTAGCTATTCTCTGGAATTCTGCATTTAATGTAAGTCTCAACTTACAACCACAATTAAAGCCAAAATTACAGTTACTAAGCAAGACAATTGTTTAGTGAATTTTGCCCCATTTTATGATCTTTCTTGCTATAGTGTTAAGTGAATGACAACTGTTGTTAAATGAATCATTTGTTCATTAAGTGAATCTGGCTTTCCATTGACTTTGCTTATCAGAAGCTGGCTGGGAAGGTTGCAAATGGTGATCACATGATCCCAGGCAGTGCAATCATCATAAATATTTACTGGTTGCCAGGTGTCTGACTTTTGATCACATGACCATGGAATGTTGCAGCAGTTATAAGTATGAAAACCGCTCATAAATCACTTTTTAGTGCCATTGTAAATTCAACAGTCATTAAATGGATGGTTATAAGTGAAAAACAACCTCTATCTACGTTTTAGATAAGTTGGCCACCTTAGATTATGCAGATGAATTAGGGAATGGGAAGCACAAATCTTGTCCCAAGCTGATCTGCTTGCAGGGTAATTATTCGAACCCCAATGTTTGTGAAGTGTCATTACACAATATCAAATATATGAATGAAAACTTATGAAAGAATATTCTGCTCTTCCTCCTCTCTTAACAGTAATCTACAGTATAATAATAATAAAGTTGGAAGGGACCTTGGAGGTCATCTAGTCCAACCTTTTGCTCAAGCAGGAAACCCTATACCACAGGTCGGCAACCTGTGGCTCCGGAGCCACTAGCAGCCCCGGCGAGGGAGAAGGCGCGTCCCCCCCTTCCTTCTCCTCGCCGTGGCTAGCAGCCCCGGCGAGGGAGAAGGCGTGTTCCCCCCCTTCCCTCTCCTCGCTGTGGCTAGCAGCCCTGGCGAGGGAGAAGGCGCGTTCCCCCCCTTCCTTCTCCTCGCCGTATACATTAAGAGACTGTTAGAAGATCTCTTAAATCAAAAGGGCCTGTCCATAGGTTCTTGGGGGTGGGGGGAAGGTTTTAGAAGACAAAAAACACTATTTTGAAACAGCATACCACAATATATAACATTTTTAGATAAGATGAATAACACATTTGGAAGGACATGAGAAGTTAATAAAATCAGGTAAACCAGATACTGGAGCCGAAACATTCTGGACTGAGTTCTTTGCTTATATTTTTTAAGTGTGCCTAGTTCAGAATTTAAGCAAAGCTGCTTCTTCTTTTATATAAGGTAAAGGTAAAGGTTCCCCCGCACATACGCATGTGCAGGGGAACCTTTACCTTTACCTTATATAAAAGAAGCAGCAGCTTTGCTTAAATTCTAAATGCTAGTTGTTTCCGACTCTAGGGGCCGGTGCTCATCTTCGTTTCAAAGCCGAAGAGCCAGCCTTTGTCCGAGGATGTCTCCGTGGTCATGTGGCCAGCATGACTAGATGCCAAAGGCACACGGAATGCTGTTACCTTCCCACCGTAGTGGTCCCTATTTTTCTACTTGCATTTTTACGTGCTTTTGAACTGCTAGGTTGGCAGAAGCTAGGACAAGTATCAGGCGCTCATTCTGCTACGCGGCACTCGGGATTCGACCTGCCAAACTGCCAACCTTCTGATCGACACACTATATTGTGGCACACATTTCTAATGGGCACTGTTAAATAGTGGGTTCTTTGACGCAGGAATGAAGATACGAACAGAGTACAGGTAACTTTATTTCATGCTGTGACTGTACTGAGGAAAATGCCTGCAACCAGCCACAATATATATAGTCTAGCCCCTAGGTGGCAGCCAATAGGTTTGAATCAACCATTGCCACCTGGGGATAGTCAATTGCAATTTTTTTCTAACTGGACGGTGGTTAGATGATCTGGGTGGGGGTTCCCCAATTGTCATGACCCTGTCATGGACCGATTATCACCTCCTGCGGTTGGCCTTCCGTTTTGCCACTCCCCGTCGTGGGGTTGTTGAATCGAGATGGTTCCACCCTAGGCGCTTAATGGACCCTAAGCAGTTCCAGGCAGTGCTTGGGTCCCCACCTGCCTCCTCTGCTCACAGCTCGGCCGATGCCCTAGTGGAAGCCTGGGAAAGGGCAGCCATGGAGGCACTCGACCGAGTTGTACCCATGCGGCCCTTGACCCGGTGCAGATCCCAATGGGCTCCATGGTTTTCCATGGAGCTCCGGGAGATGAAGCGTCAGAGACGGGACCTAGAGCGCTGTTGGAGATCAAGCTGATCTGAATCCGACCGGTTGCGACTAAGGTCTTTTACGAGATCTTATCTCGCGGCGATGAGGACGGCAAGGTCTAATCACTTTGCCGTCCTCATTGCATCCACAGATAATCGCCTGGCCGCCCTGTTTAGGGTGACCCGCTCCCTCCTTAATCAGGAGGTGAGGGAGGAGCCCTTGCAGGGTTGTCCCGAGGAGTTTAGTCAACATCTGTCGGACAAAATCACTCGGATTCGGACCAGTTTGGACTCCGACTGGGCAGGGTCTGACGATGAGGACGAGGGCAGTCTTGTCGATATTATCTGGGAGGAGTTTGATCCTGTGACTCCTGAAGATGTGGACAGGATCATGGGGAAGCTGAGCTCCACCACGTGTTTATTGGACCCGTGCCCATCCTGGCTGGTCTATGCAGCCCGGGATGGGACACGAGGCTGGCTCCAGGCAGTGATAACTGCTTCTTTGGGTGAGGGTAGTTTTCCCGCCGCCTTGAAGGAGGCGGTGGTGAAACCCCTTCTCAAGAAGCCTGCCCTGGACCCAGCTGTATTAAATAACTTTCATCCGGTCTCCAACCTTCGCTTTCTCGCGAAGGTTGTTGAGAGCGTGGTGGCTCATCAGCTCCCTTTGTTCTTGGAGGAAGCTGACTATCTGGACCCGTACCAATCGGGTTTCAGGCCCGGGTACAGCATGGAGACGGCATTGGTTGCGCTGGTGAATGATCTCTGGCGGGCTCAGGACAGGGATTGTTCCTCTGTCCTAGTCCTGTTAGACTTCTCAGCGGCTTTTGATACCATCGACCATGGTATCTTGCTGCGGCGTCTCAGGGGGTTGGGAGTGGGAGGCACAGTTCTTCAGTGATTCTCCTCTTACCTTCTGGGGCGTTCGCAGTCGGTGTTGGCAGGGGGGCAGAGGTCGACTTTGAGGCCTCTCATTTGTGGAGTTCCTCGGGGATCGGTCCTCTCGCCTCTCCTGTTCAACATCTACATGAAGCCTCTGGGTGAGATCATTCGTGGTTTTGGAGTTGGTTATCATCAGTATGCTGATGATACCCAAGTTTTTATTTCAACCCAAAACCACCCCAGTGATGCCCCGTTGCCTGGAGGCGGTCCGGGTCTGGATGGGGAGGAACAGGCTTCAGCTCAACCCTGACAAGACTGAGTGGCTGTGCGTGCTGGCATCTTGGGAAATGCAGATTATTCCATCTCTTACTATGGGGGTGAGTTATTACCCCCCATAGATCGGGCTCGCAATTTGGGGGTCCTCCTAGATTCACAGCTCTCCTTAGAAGACCATATAGGAGCTGTGACTAGGGGGGCCTTCACTCAGGTTCACCTGGTACGCCAGTTGCGGCCCTATCTAGACCAGGATGTCTTGCGTACAGTCACTCATGCGCTTGTGACCTCTTGTTTGGACTACTGCAATGCTCTCTACATGGGGCTGCCCTTGAGGACCACTCGGAGGCTTCAGCTGGTGCAGAATGCAGCCGCGCGAGTAGTGTTGGGGGTCTCCCGATACTCCCATGTTACACCTCTGCTCTGTGAGCTGCATTGGCTGCCAGTTGCCCTCCAGGTGAGATTCATGGTGCTGGTAATGACCTATAAAGCCCTACATGGCATGGGTCCGGATTACCTACGGCAGCACCTGCTGCCGGAGTCAACCTCCCTCCGTTCAGTGCGCTCCCACAGAGTGGGCCTCCTCAGGGTGCCTCCGATCAGAGAATGTCAATTGGTGGCCCCCAGGGGGAGGGCGTTCTCTGTGGGCGTGCCAGACCTATGGAACCGCTTGCCGGTTGAGCTCCAGACGGCCCCCAACCTTCCGATGCGATCTAAAAACCTATTTATTTGAACAATCCGGCCTGGTCTGATGGGGTTGGGGTTTGGATTTGGTTTTAATATTGTTATTAATCATTGTATTATATTGGGCATAATTATTTAATTCTTTTTTAACTTTTGTATGTATATTTCGATATTTATTGCCCTGTACACCGCCCTGAGTCCTTTGGGAGAAGGGCGGTATAAAAATTTAATAAATATAAATATAAATATAAGAGACTTGTAGTCTGGGTTGCTGGAGAGCCGTTAGCTGCTCCAGCAACCCATGTGGTATTCCCTCAAAAGTCCAGTACATAACACCCCTCTCCCCTTAGCTCAGACTATAATAACATCAATGAGTCTCAACGTGTTAAGACTCAGTGTCCAACATACTACGAAAAGCAATAACAACAACAACAACAACAACAATACGGTTTATCTAGACCCGTACCAATCGGGCTTCAGGCCGGGCTACAGCACGGAGACGGCATTGGTCGCTCTGATAAATGATCTCTGGAGAGCCCGGGACAGGGGCCATTCCTCTGTCCTAGTCTTATTAGACCTCTCGGCGGCTTTCGATACCATCGACCATGGTATCTTGCTGCGATGCCTCAGGGGACTGGGAGTGGGAGGCACGGTTCTGCGTTGGTTCTCCTCCTTTCTCCAGGGTCGCTCGCAGTCGGTGCTGGCAGGGGGACAGAGGTCAACCCCGAGGCCTCTCGCTTGCGGAGTCCCTCAGGGGTCGGTCCTCTCGCCTCTCCTGTTCAACATCTACATGAAACCGCTGGGCGAGATCATTCGCAGCTTTGGAGTAGGGTACCATCAGTATGCTGATGACACCCAGCTTTTCATCTCAACTCCAAACAACATCAGTGATGACCTCGACGTGATGTCCCGCTGCCTGAAAGCGGTCCGGGAATGGATGGAGAGGAACAGGCTTCAACTGAACCCGGACAAGACTGAATGGCTGTACGTACCGGCAAGCCAGGATACTCAGAACATCCCATCCCTTAACATCGGGGACAAGTTACTACCCCCTGTTGATAGGGCCCGCAACCTGGGTGTCCTCCTAGACTCGCAGCTCTCCCTGGAAGATCACATAGGAGCTGTGACCAAGGGGGCCTTCTCCCGGGTTCGACTAGTTCGCCAATTACGACCTTATCTGGACCTGGATGCCTTACGTACAGTCACCCATGCTCTTGTGACCTCTCGCCTAGACTACTGTAACGCTCTCTACATGGGGCTGCCCTTGAGATCCACTCGGAAGCTTCAACTGGTGCAAAGTGCAGCGGCACGGACACTCTTGGGAGCCTCCCGATACTCCCATATCACACCTCTCCTCCGTGCACTGCACTGGCTTCCAGTTGCCTTCCGTGTGAAGTTCAAGGTGCTAACAATGACATACAAAGCCCTACATGGCATGGGTCCGGACTACCTACGGGAGCACCTTCTGCCAATGTCAGCACCCCACCGTCCTGTGCGCTCCCACAGAGAGGGCCTCCTCAGGGTGCCACCGCTCAAGGAATGTCGGCTGGTGGCCCCCAGGGGGAGGGCATTCTCAGTGGGTGCGCCAGCCCTCTGGAACAGCTTACCAACCGAAATCCGGATGGCCCCCGACCTCCGCACCTTCCGGCGCGACTTAAAAACTTACCTGTTCCAGCAGTCCGGCCTGGCCTGATAGCTCTAATTGGGGTCCCAGTTTGTTTTTTACTATTGTTTTTTCTTTCACTATTGTTCATTCTGTATACCTACCTTATTCTGTACACCGCCCCGAGTCCCTCGGGAGAAGGGCGGTTTATAAAAACAAATAAATAAATAAATAAAATAAATAATAATAATAATAATAATAATAATAATAATAATAATAATAATAATAATAATAATAATAAAACAAGGTGGATTACAATTTTATTAAACAACGTCTGAATGAATAGGCTAGCCAAATAGACATTTTTTAGACAGTTATATCAAAGCATTTGTTCTGTATTCTAGTGGCAACAGAATGTACAATAACATATAACTCTTTATTTTACAATGTAATCTGCAAGATATGATGGAGGCTTGTGTACCCTAGAGGAACGTCTTGGAGTTCCCATCACTTTGTGTCTACCAGCTTACCCAGTGGGCTGGGTAGACTTGCGTCCCTTTGTGCTCCTGAGTCAAGGGGATTCGATGCACTCTGGCTGGCCTCTCCAGGTTGGCCCACCCCAGAGTCAGACTATTTGGCAGAGTAGGCACAGTGGTTGCTGAAGCTCAGTTGGTTTGCTCCTTCAGGGATCCATGTTGCACTCCAGAGCTCCCTGGTTCTCCCTCTGGTTCCATCTCAGTTAAGAAAGAGAAGTCCTGGTAGTCCATGTGAGGGCTGGCTTGGCCGCAAGTTTGAGGACCTTGGGAGGGACTTATGATGCAGTCCTCGCTTAGTGGCCATTCTGGAAACCATTTCCTGAGTTGATCAATGTGTCTTCTGACAACTCTCCTTCCCTCCAACCCCACTTTATAAGATAGGGGTCTGTATGCCTTGGTGATTTGACCAGGAACCCACAGATTCCCATGACCATAGTTCCTGGCCCAAACCCAATCGCCCATGTGCAACCCCCTCGGGGGTTTTGGCTGAGAGGCTTCTGCTGCCACTCTATCTGGATGCAACCTGTCCAGTTTAATGATCAGTTGCCTCCCCCAACACAGTTCTGCAGGACTTCTGCCTGTAGCACTGCAGGGTGTAGAATGCTGGCAGAGTAGAAAATCTGCCAATCTGTGATGCCAGTTACCTGTGACAATGCATTTGAGTGCCTCCTTTGTTATCCTCACCATGCGTTCAGCTTGACCATTAGAAGATGGATGAAAAGGTGCAGACATTGCATGTCTGATGAGATTAGCTCTAAGGAAAGCCTGAAATTCAGCAGCAGTAAATTGGGCCCCATTGTCTGAAACTAAGACATCTGGCAACCCATACGTGGCAAAGAGTTTTCTCAGCACCTGGATGCTCCTAGCAGTAGTCATATTAGGAACTGGAATTACTTCAATGTCCTTATCAAGGCCAGGCCACCAGAGAAAGCTTCTAGCTAAAGCTTCCATTCTGACAATGTCTGGATGGCCTTCATATAATGATTGCAAAACCCTATCTCTTAGAGAAGTGGTAATTATGACTCTGTTTCCCCATAATATGCACCCTTTATGGGCAGATAACTCATGCCTCCTGACAAAATAGCTCTGAAATTCTGAGCCTGGACTTTTTTCCAACCAGCCCGTGTTTACCCATGACAACAGTCTACTAAGTATTTTATCTGTGGCAATTTCAGCAGCAATATCCCTTGCATAGAGAGGAAACTCAGGTATGTCCTGTATGGACAATATTCTAGCAGCAGGAGCCGGGTCTGGATCCATTAGTGGCAGTGGTAGTCTGATGAGGCCATCAGCGTGGCCCATTTCCTTGCCCGGTTTCTGAATTAATTTAAAATTGTATGCAGATAGGAAAATAGACCATCTCAACATTCTTGGAGATAGTATGTGGGGGGGGGGGTTGTTTGTCTGTTGTGAACAGTCCCAACAGAGGTTTGTGATCAGTGTAGACTGTGAAATCCCTGCCATAAAAATAATGATGGAATTTTTTTTATTCCAGCAACAATGGCCAGGGCCTCTTTGTCAATCTGAGCATAGTTGCGCTCAGCAGAGGACAAAGATCTTGAGTAAAATGCTACAAGAACCTGCTTCCCATTTTTCTCTATGTGACTTAAAACTGCCCCCACCCCATAGGGAGATGCATCACATGCAAGACATACAGGTTTAGACTATTTGTAGTGAGTTACAGTGGACTTTTCTGACAGTAGTGCTTTTAATTCCTGGAAACTTTTTTCATGTAGGTTAGTCCATTTCCATGGAGCTTTCTTGTCTAGAAGCCTGTGGAGGGGCTCTGCTATTGCTGCCTTATGAGGTAGAAATGTGTGATAGAAATTTAGGAGACCCTGAATGCTTGAAGCTCTCCTTTTGATTTGGGCCTAGGAGCCATTTTAATGGCCTTCACTTTAGAATCAGTGTGGTGAATGTCGTTAGCATCAATTCGGAAACCCAGGAATTCTGTTGAAGAAACCCCAATACTACACTTGTTCTTTTTTAATTTGAGGCCTGCTTCGTGAAGCCTCTGCAAAACAGCCCTGACCCTTCTGGCCAACACTTCAGGGGATTCCCCTGCAATAAGAACATCAAAATAAGGGCAGATGCCCTGAATACCCTTGAATGTACGCTCCATGATTCCCTGGAAAATACCCAGTGCAACACTGACCCCAAACTGTAAGCATTTAACTTTGAGTGCCCTTCTGTGAGTCACAATCATTTGAGCTGCAGCTGTGGCCTCATCAACCGGCAATTGCTAATAGGCCTGTGCTAAATCAAGTTTAGCAAAAATAGTACCCCCTTGCAAGGAGGCTAAAATATGGTTGATCACTGGGACTGGGTAAGCGTGTTGCTTAAGAGCCTTATTTAATGTGCATTTATAGTCAGCGCGAATGTGAATTTCCCCATTGGCTTTCAGTGGAGTGACTATGGGAAATGAGCAGTGATCCACTTTGAAAATGTGTTCCAAAGCAGCTTTGAATGAAGCTTTGTTAAAGTTCTTCAAATTTTAGTAATCCTAATCATTTGTGTGAGTTTCCATTTCCGATTTATCAAATGAGTCATGGTTATGTTTGTAGTTTTGTTATGAAGCTAAAACGAGAACCTGCTCCTTACAAGAGCAAGCAAAGCAAATTATGTTACTTGTGTAAATTTACATTATTTGTATAGTGATGATGTCATTCAAATAACATTATTTACACTGCTATGGTATTATTCTCATTGAATTCAATAGACCTTTGGAAGTAATATTTCTGTCCCTACAAGACCTCAAAGAACAAAGCACTGAGGAGGGGAGGGCTTCAGTTTTGCTTATGTAGTATAAATAGGGAATTCATTTTAAAGGGAAAATTGCTAGCAATGACTTTTCTTCTCTTCCTCTTTCACTTCCTCAATATACATTGAAGATCCAAAACAATATATATCCTAATAAATATATCCTGAATATATCCTAATAAAAGTCATATCCTAGTCTAGGATATCATGCAAGAAATCTGGAAGAATTCCACATTTGTTGTAGTGAAGGCCAACCATTTTGAAAGGTCCACAGAGATTTATGCTCAGTTCTTTAGCACATTACTTTTTTCCCCCCAAGACACCTTCTAATTTCTTCACCAGAGAATTGGGAAAACTGTTGAATGAAATCAGCAAGATAATAGACCTCTAGACAATACAGAATTAGTGCTCTAAACAGGGAAAAACAAACTATTGATTTTATAAAATATTCTCAACGTGAAAACATCAAAAATCCAATCAAGCAAATCTATCTTTCTTCAGGTTCATACAATTTAATTTATACAGACTACAAAACAATACAGGTAGATATGATTTTCTAACTGCAGGTCATCCCTCACCCTAGGAAAGATCTGGAGATACTTCCTAGTAGTAACGTATTAAGTTCTTCAACTCTGCAAAGTCTAACTGTTCATAAGAGGTAATAATACAAATGCAAATTGAATGACAATCTTTTTTTGGTCATGGTAAACATATAAAAGTATATACTATTAACTTGGCTTGTGAATCTACTGTTTCTATTATAACCTGTCAAGTTAATTATTAAGCACACTCTTTCTATTTGGGGTACTTTTTAATACAGTATATTGCACTACAACTCCCATTGTTCAAAGCAGTCTATGCAAGACTATCTGGGGTTATGCATTTAGTATGACCCCACCAGATTTGCGGAAGCTTGTCTAGACTGCCAACATGCTGGCTTTTTATTTCCAAGTAAATGGCTTGGAAACATCTTCAAAGGTTTTAGAGAAAAACATAGAATAATTAGAGCATTCCTAAATAATCTTACAGCCAGCTGTAAAAACACAAATATAAATAAGAATTTATTTGGAGGTCTTCTAGTCCAACCTCCTATATCATCTCAGACAATTGACTGTCCAGTCTCTTCTTAAAATCATCCAGTGATGGAGTGCCCACGATTTCTGAAGGCAAGCTATTCCACTGGTTAATTGTCCTCACTGTTAGGAAGTTTCTCCCTAATTCCAGGTTGCTTCTCTCCTTAATTATATTTGGATGAGGGGATAGATGGGGAACTCATCAAATTTGCAGACGACACCAAGCTGGCAGGAATAGCCAATACTCCAGAAGATAGGCTTAAGATACAGAAGGATCTGGACAGACTCGAACACTGGGCACTATCTAACAAAATGAAATTCAATGGTGAAAAAAGTAAGGTTCTACATTTAGGCAGGAAAAATCAAATGCATAGGTATAGTATAGGTGGTACCTTGCTCAATAGTAGTAACTGTGATAGGGATCTCGGAGTCTTAGTAGACAATCACTTCAATATGAGCCAGCCGTGTGCTGCAGCTGCCAAAAAAGCCAACACAGTGCTAGGCTGCATTAACAGAGGGATAGAATCAAGATCAAGTGAAGTACTAATACCACTTTACAATGCTTTGGTAAGGCCACACCTGGAATACTGCATCCAGTTTTTGTCACCACGATGTAAAAAAGATGTTGAGACTCTAGAAAGGGTACAGAGAAGAGCAACAAAAATGATTAGGGGGCTGGAGGCTAAAACATATAGGGAACAGTTGCTGGAATTGGGTATGTGTAGTTTAATGAAGAGAAGGACTAGGGGTGACATGATAGCAGTGTTCCAATATCTCAGGGGCTACCACAAAGAAGAGGGAGTCAAGCTATTCTCCAAAGCACCTGAAAGCAGGACAAGAAGCAACGGATGGAAACTAGTCAAGGAGAGAAGCAACCTAGAACTAAGGAGAAACTTCCTGACAGTTAGAACAATTAACCAGTGGAACAACCTGCCTCCAGAGGTGGTGAATGCTCCAACACTGGAGGTTTTTAAGAAGAGACTGGACAGCCATTTGCCTGAAATGGTATAAGGTTTCCTGCCTGAGCAGGGGGTTGGACTAGATGACCTCCAAGGTCCCTTCCAACTTTATCATTATTATTATTATTACTATTACTACTACTACTACTACTACTACTACTACTACTACTACTACTATTATTATTATTATTATTATTATTATTATTATTATTATTATTATTATTATTATTATTATTATGTTTCCATCCATTGTTTCTTGTCCTGCCCTCTGATGCTTTGGACATACAAATACAGATAGACTTCAGATGCAGCCTTAATTTTACAAAAGACATTTTTACTTGTGAAATATGTAATTTTCAGATGTATTCAATAGCCAATTAAAGCAAATTATTCACTTTTTTCCTAATATATACATAAACTATGGACATTTTAAAAATAATTTCAAATGCTGATATGTTCCTATTGAAGATTTATGATGGGCCAAACATAATTTCTCATCTCATTGGAACATATTGTAAGGTAACACCATCTTCTTTCACCTCCTCTGGAAACTCTGTCACTCTCCCAATTCATCTCTGATTCTTACGCAAATGGAAAGGGGTTTCTTTTGGACTGGTATGCAATGGAAGCACCAACAAATGCTGAAAATAACTTGCCTATAGGTTTGTCTCCCTTCCTCTTTTCTATTGTTAACCTTGTTTGGGGAAACATAAATATGCTATATTCCTTGAATAACTGTTAGCATATCTTTTGTTGATAGTACTAGAGAAGATAGCTCCCTACTTCTTTTTACATTTTTCAATTCAAAATAATGCAGGAAGGGACCTTGGAAGTCTCTTTGGAGGTCTGCTAGTCCAACCCCTGCTCAAGCAGGAGACCCTATACCATTTCAGACAAGTGGCTGTCCAGTCTCCTCATAAAAACCTCCAGTGATGAAGCACCCACAACTTCAGAAGGCAAGCTGTTCCCCTGGTTAATTGTTCTCACAGTTCAGAGGTTTCTTCTTAATTCCAGGCTGATTCTCTCCTTGATTAGTTTCCATCCATTGTTTTTGGTCCTGCCCTCTGGTGCTTTGGAAAATAAGTTGACCCCTCTTCTTCATGGCAGCCCCTCAAATACATAGAGAAGAACACTTGTTCAGGATAAGTAAGGTCTTCACTTGTTGCTTTGCCATGCACTGGATGCTTTTTAATACAAAGTGAGAAATAACTGCTTTTCCCACCTTACCTGTATGCCCAAAAAGAAAGAAAAGTTCTCCTAGTTTCCCTCTCCATGGAAAAGATACAGGAAGATATGGGAAATACTAACCTTATTTTCAGGCAGGTAGGGAAGAAAGTGCTTCTTTTTTCCAAGTATCTATGCACTTTTCCTTTATGTGAAAGTTGCATGACTTTCTAGTATAGTCCTATTGATTAGGTAAAGTAAAGGTAAAGGTTCCCCCGCACATGCGTGCTAGTCGTTTCTAGATTATCGGCAGGAAGGACAAGGGAGACGCGTCTTCATTAACAGGTTGTTTATTCAGTTAGCCCGGACAACAGAACAGGGAAAAAACATGCCTTATATAGGCAGCTGTCAAACGGGACAGCAAATCAGCTGGGCGCGTTTTCCCGCCAAGAACAGAGGGCCAATCGGTCAGCGGTTAGGGCAGAATCTCCCCAGAGACAACGCTAGTGTGTTAGCCAGGCAGGGGATCCCGTCAGCTGGTTTTGGCGCACGGCCGCCGCTACAGCTCGCCGCCGCTACTGCGCATGCGCTAACTTGACAGCTCGCGGCGGCCGCCGGGGGCTTGCCGCGGTTTTGACAGCTCAAGTGGTAATGCGCATGCGCGCCGTTTGACAGCTGTCAAACGGCCGCGTGTGCTTGTAGGCCGCGAGGGCGGCTGCGCATGCGTGGTCTTTTGACAGCTGTCAGTGCGGCCGCGTAAAAAACGGCCTATGACAGCTGTCATTGTGTTGTGAATATATTGCACCCCTTTCCCCCCCCCCTTGAACTGAACACATAACTTGGAGTGACTTTCAACTGGTGTTGGAACTGTTCGGCGAACTTCCGGCCCATTCAAAATCCGCTAAGTATGCTGGCGGCCTCTTCTGACGAGTGGATCTGCGGGGTGCAGGTGCTTCTATGGTTTCGGGGGTTTCTACGGGGGAAATGGGCGGAGGGTCTGTGTGGCACGGGATTTCTTCCGGGTAATTTGTGCTGGGGGGTTCTAAGTTTTCTGCCACTTCTGGTGTGGTGGAGTTGGGGGGTGACCGGGGACGAAGCTGGTCTGCGTGCCTCCTAAATGTGAGTCTCCCGCCCACGTTAATGGTGTATGACAGGGGGCCGGTTTGATCGAGAACCACCCCCTGGGTCCATTTATCCCTTCCCCCATAATTTCGGGCCCAGACATTTTGTCCCTTAGAAAATGTTTTGTGTGGCAAGTTGTTGGTTTTTTCGGCCGCTGGCCTGTCTGGGTGCAGTCTGTCAAGTCGAGTGACCAGTCGGCGACCCCATCTTAGTTCTGCTGGAGATTTTCCGGTGGTGGACACGGGAGTGGTGTGGTGTGCGAGGAGGAAGCGGGTGAGTCGACGGTGCCAGTTGCCGACGATCATTCTGCGCAGAGAGTCTTTGGTGGTCTTCACCATGACCTCTGCGAGGCCATTACTGGACGGGTGGAACGGGGCCGATGTTGCGTGTCTAATACAGTTCCTCCTCGTGAAGATCTGGAAGTCACGGGAGGTAAATTGAGGCCCGTTGTCAGTGATTATGACATCTGGAAGACCGTGGGTGGCAAAAACTCCCCTTAATGCTTGAATGGTGTTCTCTGATGTGGTGCTTGAAACCGGGAGAACCTCCAGCCATTTAGAGTAACTATCTACAATGATTAAAAAGGTCTGTCCCTGGAATGGTCCTGCGTAATCGAGGTGGATGCGGGACCAAGGATTGGAAGTGGTTTCCCATTTGTGAACTGGGGCGTGCGGAGGGGAGGGTCTGGTTTGCTGGCAGAGATAGCAGCCGGCTACATGCTGCTCGATGTCCCTGTCTAAGGATGGCCACCAGATATAACTGCGTGCCAGGGCCTTCATTTTTGAAATGCCAGGGTGGCCCTCATGTAGTGTTTGGAGAACCCGTGCTCTGTGGCATGAAGGGATTATTACTCTGCACCCCCAGAGGATGCAGCCTAAATGTGTTGAAAGCTCTTGTCGTTTTGCAAAATATGGTTGGATGGGGGGAGAGGGGCAGGATGATTGCCAACCTGATGTGACCCATGAGAGTACCCTGCTGAGGGTGGGGTCCCTGGTTGTGGCGTGTGCGATGTCTTTTGCTGTTAGGGCATTCTGCGAGTTCTTGTATGGCCAGGACTTGGCCGGCTGGGGCTGGGTCAGGGTCTATTTGAGGCAGTGGGAGCCTGCTGAGGCCGTCTGCATGGGACATTTCCTTTCCAGGCTTGTAGATTAACTGATAAGAGTAAGCAGATAGGAATGTCGTCCAGCGAAGCATTCGCGGGGATAAAATTTGCGGGGTCTGGCGGTCCCATGTGAATATGCCCAGGAGAGGTTTGTGATCTGTATAGATTGTAAAAGGTCTGCCATAGAGGTAATCGTGGAATTTTTTAATTCCAGCTACTATAGCCAGGGCTTCCTTATCTATTTGCGGGTAGTTGCGCTCGGTTTTTGAAAGTGTCCTAGAGTAGTATGCGATTGGGGCTTGCGTGCCATCATTAAGGGAGTGGCTGAGGACTGCCCCGATGCCATAAGGTGAAGCATCGCAGGCGATGCATAGAGGTTTGGTTTCGTTGTAGTGCGATATGGTTGTATCGCTAGAAAGTAATTGTTTTAGCTGTTTGAAGCTGTCATTATGAAGTGGGGTCCACTGCCAGGGAGCCCCTTTGTCCAGGAGTCTATGAAGAGGTTCTGCAATTGTGGCTTTTCCGGGCAAAAATGAATGGTAAAAATTTAGGAGCCCTAGGAATGCCTGGAGCTCCGTTTTATTTTTGGGGGGGTGCGGCTTGTATTGCTTGTATTTTTGCAGTGGTGGGGTGAATGCCTTTGCCGTCTATTTTGTACCCCAGGAACTCTGCGGAGGGTACTCCGATTGAGCACTTCTCACGTTTTAATTTTAAGCCCGCTGCGCGGAATCTTGAGAGGACTTCGTGCAGCCTGGTTGCTAGGGAGTGGGAGGAGTCGCCCGCGATGAGGACGTCATCAAAATACGGGCAGACTCCAGGGATACCTTTGAGAGTTCGTTCCATGACTTCCTGGAATATTCCAGGTGCCACGGAGATGCCAAATTGGAGGCGGTTCACTTTGAACGCCCCTCTATGCGTCACTATGGTTTGGGCTTCGGCGGTTTCCCTGGTTACAGGGAGCTGCAGGAAGGCATGTGCCAAGTCTAATTTGGCAAAAATGGAGCCGGACCCTATTTCTGAAAGAACATCTCTAACTGATGGGACTGGGTACGCATGCGGATTGAGTGCGCGGTTGAGGGTCGCTTTATAGTCCGCGCAGATTCTCACCTCACCATTGGGTTTGACAGGTGTCACTATGGGGGTTTCCCAAGTTCCGCTGTCAGTGGGTTCTAGGACTCCTAGTTTGAGCAAGCGGTCTAATTCCCTGTCTATTTTTGGTTTTAGGGCGAAGGGAACTTTCCTGGCTTTTATTCTAATTGGTCCGACCTCCGGTTTGAACTTGAGGTCGATGGGGGGGCCGTTGTATTTGCCCAGTGAGCCGTCAAAGACATCCGCAAATTTTTTGCAGATATTTTCTAAAGAATTGGTTTGGATGCGGTTTGTCCCTTCGAGGCGAATGCCTAATGCCTCAAACCAATCTAATCCTATTAAGCTAGTTCTTGGTTGCTTTGTTATTTGGGCTGTTAAGTGGCCTGAGAATTTTTTAAATTCGACTTTCAGGACGGCTTGTCCCTTTAAATCTATCTGCGCCCCTTGAAAATCTGCCAGCATGACCCTGGAGGGTTGGATAGGAATGCGGTGATTTGTTTTGTTGGCTATTTTCTGGAGGGTGTCCCCTGACAGGATGGAAACGGAGGATCCTGAGTCGACCTCCATTTCACAGGGGATTCCCGGTATTTTGACCCACGTTCTAACCTTGGCTCTGGGGATGTTGTTAGCGAGAGTTTTTGTTAGGGAGCATACGGACCCTACAACCCCCTGGGGAGGGCGGGGAGGGGTGGTCCTACCTGCGGGGATCTCGTCAAGGTCGTGGAGGGTCTCCCGGTTTAGGCTGCGACAAGCTGATCGGATGTGGCCGGTCTTGCCACAGCCGTGGCACTTCGCGTTCCTAAACTGGCAAGTGGCTCTGGCATGGTTTCCGCCGCAGCTTGCACACTTCGCCCTGGCGTTGGTCTGCAGTTTCTTCGTGTTGGGGCCCGTCTGTCGGTCTTGGTTGCGGTTCCTTTCCCGGCCGGCGGTCATCCGGTTGAAGCGAGAGAGGATCGCATCGACCCCGGATTCGGGCTCCGGCGGCCCTTGGTCGAGCTCCCTGGCCTGATGGACAGAGTTGCCAGAGTTTTCGCCAAACGTCTCGGTTTCGTTGCGATGGCTGTCTTCGAACGCCATTATCTCCAGCGTGAGCTCTGCGAGGTCCATTGTGGGCTTTGCCACAAGCTTCCTCTGCAGACGCGCGTTCTGGAGACCGGCGATAACTTGATCGCGGATCCGGTCCTCCAGGTCGGGGAAATGGCACTTGCGGGCGGCGTGCCTGACGGTTGCGATGAAAGCGGTGGAGGTTTCACCAGGCTGCTGCTTCCGACGGGCGAAATAGAGCCGCCAATACAGTTCTGACCGCCTTGGCATGAAGTGTTTGCTGAGGCGGTCTGTGAGCTCGGCATACGGAATGGTGGCGACCGGGTCCGGGCTGCAGAGGCCAACGGCGACATCGTATACCGCTGGCCCACTCAGGCATAGGAGCGCGGCGGCCTTGTGGCGGTCCTCCGTGATTTTATTCACAAGGAGGTACCCCTCGACCTGGCCCAAATGCGACTCCCATCCTTCGGGGTGCCGGACGTCGAACTCCCTTATGTGTCCTAGGTTTGCCATTCCGGGCCCGCGGTACTTCGGGCACCTGGAAGGTTGGCTTGTCCGGTCGGTGACTTAGCTAGTGACTTCAGCGGTTGACCGGACAGCAACGCTCCTGGCCCGTGACTTCAGCTAGTACCGGTATCCCACCCTCGTCGCCAGGTAGATTATCGGCAGGAAGGACAAGGGAGACGCGTCTTCATTGTTTATTCAGTTAGCCCGGACAACAGAACAGGGAAAAAACAGGGAAAAACAGGGAAAAAACATGCCTTATATAGGCAGCTGTCAAACGGGACAGCAAATCAGCTGGGCGCGTTTTCCCGCCAAGAACAGAGGGCCAATCGGTCAGCGGTTAGGGCAGAATCTCCCCAGAGACAACGCTGGTGTGTTAGCCAGGCAGGGGATCCCGTCAGCTGGTTTTGGCGCGCGGCCGGCATTTTGACAGCTCGCCGCCGCTACTGCGCATGCGCTAACTTGACAGCTCGCGGCGGCCGCCGGGGGCTTGCCGCGGTTTTGACAGCTCAAGTGGTAATGCGCATGCGCGCTGTTTGACAGCTGTCAAACGGCCGTGTGTGCTTGTAGGCCGCGAGGGCGGCTGCGCATGCGTGGTCTTTTGACAGCTGTCAGTGCGGCCGCGTAAAAAATGGCCTATGACAGCTGTCATTGTGTTGTGAATATATTGCAGTTTCTGACTCTAGGGACCGGTGCTCATCTCCGTTTCAAAGCCGAAGAGCCAGCGCTTGTCCGAGGACGTCTCCGTGGTCATGTGGCCGGCATGACTAGATGCCAAAGGCACACGGAACACTGTTACCTTCCCACCGTAGTGGTCCCTATTTTTCTACTTGCATTTTTATGTGCTTTCGAACTGCTAGGTTGGCAGAAGCTGGAACGAGTAACAGGTGCTCTCTCTGCTATGCGGCACTCGGGATTCGACCTGCCAAACTGCCGATCTTCTGATCAACAAGCTCAGCATCCTAACCCACTGAGCCACTGCATCCCTCTATAGTGCAGGGCTTTTCAACCTTTTCACCCATTGTACCACTTTTAGGATATGGCAACATCTGAGTACCATCAGTCACCCAGCAAGGTGTCAAAAACTTGATGACCAAAAAAAAGTGGGGGAAAGTGATGAAGTATAGGTAGTCCTCGACTTACAACAGTTAGCTTAGTGACTGTGTGAAGTTAAAATGGCACTGAGAAAAGTGCCCCCCCCAAGCCACAGCTGAGCAAGACACCTGCCTGCCCGCCCAGTGGTGCTCTTCCTCCTGTCTGAGGTTTTCATTGTTGTGAGCATTTCTGTTGAGAATTGGCAGCAGGGGTGGGGTGGGGGTGTTTGGTTTTTATTCCCCCCAACTGCTGGGTGGTTGCAACAGGTTTTAGTCACTTCATATGACCCTGGGACACTGTGAGTGTCATAAATATGGATCAGTTGACAAGCATCTGAATGTAAATCACAAGACCCTGGGAGATGCTGCAACATTCCAGCTGATTGGAGCTTCTTCTGGGCTCAGCAGAAGCACCAGGATCAGCACTGAGCTCCAGCTGGAGCCTGGCACTGATCCTGGCGCTTCCACTGAGCCCTGACAGCCCCAAAGAAGTGCTGATCCTGGCGCATCCACTGAGCTCTGACAGCCCTGCAGCTCCAGCTCTCTCTCACTCAGGCTTGTGCAGTGCTGCCACCGGTTCAGCTCATTCCCCCCCGCCTGCTACCACTTTTCTAGGATGGCCGCGTACCACCTGCCAGGTGCCAATGTACCACAGGTGGTACCCCTACCACTGGTTGAAAAGCCCTGGATTAGTGAATCAGTTTGGGATTTTAAAAACATTTTATGGCCACTTTTGCAATCAGGTTCATCAGGGAAAGTTTTCATATTCATATATGGCTGCCATGGAGACATAACTAATTACAAAGTTTATCACAATAAAGCAAAGAAATTGGGAAACAGATGAAGCAAAAAAATTGGGAAACATCTACTAAAGCACAGGGTCCCCAAAGGGTGCTGCTTCTGAATTGAGGGAAGTTAGTGTACCTAGGAAGAAGAGAAACAAACTATTAAACTGGAACTCTTTTTCTTTCTCCTAATTTGGTGGCAGGTGCCTGTGGAGGTCTCCTAACAGCTGGTGAAACACCTTTTTTCCTTCACTCACCAGATTGGCTCTCAAAGTATACAGAAATTTTGCATATTGCAGATGGCTTATCAGAGCACAAGACTCAACAGTAGAGTTCAACCCTGACTTTGCATGGCTCATGCAATGATGATAAACTTGTGAGACACACTTGCATTTTTGTAAAGTGAGGATTGCAATGGGAGATCAGGGTTATGAACTCTCAATAATGCTCAAATAAAAATGTGCCCCTGCCTGCTGTTGTATGTCCACTCCTGCCCAATTATACAGTATAATTAAAATGAAGATCAACTAAGTATCAGTCCTTGGCCCATGTTGCTCCCTGTGAAATGTATATGCAACGAAATTTCATTTTAATGTATGCTGATTAGTGTATATTCAAAGTGACAATAAAGTTATTATTCTATTCTATTCTATTCAGACCAGACTTACTCTGAAAATTAAATGAAGAATGAAGTTTCATTTCTATCAGTCCATAGATTCCAAATGTACAACATGTTCTACAAGGCAGTTCTCTTCCAAACACTGACATCACAGCTGAATGATTGGTATGGTTTGGAATAAGTAATATTGTTTGGCTGCCCAAAACAATAACTGATGAAAGAAGATAGAATTTCAAGTCATAATGTTACTTCTCCAAATCAAAGATCGTTCCTGTGACAAGTAACTAGTACAGAGAGCCACTTCAGCATAGTAGCAGTTAAGGCGCTGTCCTAGAAACCCAAGAGACTGACTTAGGCATGAAAACCAGCTGGGTGACTTTGAGCTAGTCACACTTTCTCAGTCCAATTCATCTCACAGTGTAGCTGTTGTGAGGAAAATAGGAGGAGAAAGGAGTATTATATATGTTTGCTGCCTTTATTTATTTACAAAATAACTAACTAAATAGATAAATAAAATAATGGAAAGTTTAACATCATGCCAATTCATTCTGTTCCATTGGAGACAATAGTCAGTTCTATCCAGTGTATGTAGCCGAAACCTCCTGCCCCCAGAAGCTGAATTTAATGCTTCTTTCCACAAAAAAAACATTATTGGTACCTTTTAAAATTACACTTGTACTTCCTCTCTATGTTTAAAAATATAGGAAGGGAAGAAAAAACCCAGTAAAATATTATGGTCTTTTATAATCAGAAGATATAGTCTAGATAAAAAAAATTTCAACATATTTCTTCTGTGAATCTGTTCTAAGCACAGAACAATAGAATCAGAAATGTAGTGGTAGCCCTTATCTTTCACAGATCATTTGGTCAAAGTTAGTGAATCAGGCAAACAGGAAAAATCCAATATTTCATGCCAAGTAAAGTTTTCAAGTTGAAGGCAATACTTTGGTCTGAAATCCATGAGAAGAAATCAGAATTTCAAAATACAAAATGGCTGGTCACAGTGCTTCAAGGGGTAAAAATATTACTGCCATCATGACCTGTTCTTAGAGAGATTTGTATTGAAGATTTCATTAACAATGAAATCCCTAGTTCCAGAAACTCCAGTTCTAGGCAGCTGTGCCTATGGCCATTATTCCTTCCTAAAACAATAAGCACAGCTCACAATGACTAAAATGCTGCACACTGTCCTAAAGGGAAAAGTTGATTCTCAGTATATTTTAAAAAAAATTATGCAAGGGTAAATGTCTAATCTTTCCTATGCTATTCTGTGCAAAACTACTGTCAAAGCAAGAACATTCAATGTTAATGCCTCAGAGTTCTTTGAAGACTTCATCTGTCGGAAGCTTGGCAACTACTATATGAACCTAAAAAAAAACACCTGGCGTTTTCATTCAAAAATAATCTTTGTTTATTGGGGGTACTTCTTCAAAGATTTGACATTCTTAGTTGACAGCAACAACAATTTTATAGAATTTGGTTGCAAGTTAAATAAAATTCAGTTTTTCCTTCTTAATACATTTTCATTCCTTTTATTCAGGTTGTGGAGGTACTTTGCATGCAGACAAAGGTATGATCATCTCATCCGATTATCCCACAAACTATCCTACAAATCTCAGTTGTAATTGACATGGTCTAGTAATTGATGGTTTTAGCATTGGCATTCATTTTGAAGAACCATTTCAATGATGATGCTTTCTGCATTCATGGAGATTATATTGAGATAATAACATTTGTCTAAGTACAAAAATATCAACAGTTGCAGTTAATATTTTGCTTCTGGGTATCTGGTTTCACCCCTTCATAGATTACTGCCTTCTCGTGGTGAAGGGGCTTGCGTAATTCAATGAAGCTATGAACTATGCTGTGTAGTGCCACCCAAGATGGACAGGTCATAGTAGAGAGTTCTGACAAAACGTGATCCACTGGAAAAGGAAATGGCAACCCACTCAAGTATTTTTGCCATGAAAACCCCATAGAGAGTACCAAAAGGCAAAAAGATATGACGCTGGAAGATGAGCCCCTCAGGTCTGAAAGCGTCCAATATGCTACTGGGGAAGAGCAGAGGGCTAGTACTAGTAGCGCCAGAAAGAATGAATAACAGGCAAGTTTGGCTTTGGAGTACAAAATGAAGCAGGGCACAGGCTGACAGCAGTTAGTCAAGAGAATACGATGGTCATAGCAAACACTCTTTTTCAACAACCCAAGAGACAGCTCTACACATGGACATCACCAGATAGTCAACAAAGAAATCAGATTGACTATGTGCTCTGCAGCCAAAGATGGAGAAGCTCTATACAGTCAGTAAAAACAAAATCAGGAGCTGACTGTGGCTAAGACCATGAGCTTCTCGTTGCAAAATTTAGGCTTGCTGCATAAAGTAGGGAAAAGCACCAGGCCACTCAGATATGAACTAAATCATATCCCTGATGAATATACAGTAGAGGTGACAAATAGATTTAAGGAATTAGATCTGATAGACAGAGTGCCTGAAGAACTATGGGCAGAGGTTTGCAACATTGTACAAAAGGTAGCAACTAAAACCATCCCAAAGAAAAAGAAATGCAAGAAAGCAAAATGGCTGTCTGAGGAAGCTTTGCAAATAGCTGAGGACAGGAGGGAAAAGGCAAGGGAGAAAAAGAAAGATACACCCAATTGAATGCAGAATTCCAGAGAATAGCTAGAAGAGATAAGAATGCCTTCTTAAATGAACAGTGCAAAGAAATAGAAGAAAACAATAGAGTAGGGAGGACCAGAGATCTCTTCAAGAAAATTGGACAGAGGAAGGGAACGTTTAATGCAAAAATGGGCATGATAAAGGACCAAAATGGCAGGGACCTAACAGAGGCAGAAGAGATTAAGAAGAGGTGGCAAAATTACACAGAAGAACTATAAAAGAACAAGCTTGACATCCCTGATAACCACAAGAAGGTGGTCACTGACCTCAAGCCAGACATCCTAGAATGTGAAGTGAAGTGGGCCTTAGGAAAGCTGAGCAAAAACAAAACTAATGGAGGTGACAGTATTCCAGTGATTCAAAATCTTAAAAGACAATGCAGTAAAAGTGCTACACTCAATTTGCCAGCAAATTTGGAAAACTCAACAGTGGCCACAGGATTGGAAAAGATCAGTTTACATTCCAATTCCAAAGAAAGGCAGTGCCAAACAATGTTCAAACTATCGCACCATGGGACTCATTTCACACGCTAGTAAAGTTATGCTTAAAATCCTACAAGCTAGACTCCAGCAATATGTGGATCGAGAACTACCAGAAGTACAGGCAGGATTTCAAAGAGGCAGAGAAACTAGAGATCAAATTGCCAACATACGCTGGATCATTGAGAAAGCTAGGGAGTTCCAGAAAAACATCTACTTCTGCTTAATCATAATAGTAAAGTTGGAAGGGATCTTGGAGGTCATCTAGTCCAACCCCCTGATCATGCAGGAAACCCTACACCATTTCAGACAAATGGCTGTCTAGTTTCTTCTTAAAAACTTCCAGTGTTGGAGTATTCACAGCTTTTGGAGGTAGATTGATCCACTGGTTAATTGTTCTAACTGTCAGGAAGTTTCTCCTTAGTTCTAGGTTGCTCCTGTCATTGATTAGTTTCCATCCATTGCTTCTTGTCCTGCTTTCAGGTGCTTTGGAGAATAGCTTAACTCCCTCTTCTTTGTGACAGCCCCTTAAACATTGGAACACTGCTATCATGTCACCCCTAGTCCTTCTCTTCATTAAACTAGACATACCCAATTCCAACAGCCATTCCTTATATGTTTTAGCCTCCAGACCTCTAATCATCTTTGTTGCTCTTCTCTGTACTCTTTCTAGAGTCTCAACATCTTTTTTACATTGTGGGGAACAAAACTGGATGCAGTATTCCAAGTGTGCCCTTACCAAGGCATTGTAAAGTGGTATTAATATTTCATGTGATCTTGATTCTATCCATCTGTTAATGCAGCCTAGCACTGTGTTGAGTTTTTTGCAGCTGCAACACACTGCTGGCTCATATTTAAGTGATTGTCCACTAGGACTCCAAGATCCCTCTCACAGTTAGTACTATTGAGCAAGGTACCCACTATACTATACCAGTACATTTGGGGTTTTTTGCCTAAATGTAGAACCTTACTTTTTTCACCATTGACTTTCATTTTGTTAGATAATGCCCAGTGTTCAAGTCTGTCCAGATCCTCCTGTATCTTTAGCCTGTCTTCTGGAGTGTTGGATATTCCTGCCAGCTTGGTGTCTTCTGAAAATTTGATAAGTTCCCAATCTATCCCCTCATCCAAATCGTTGATGAAGATGTTGAAGAGCACTGGGCCCAGAACAGAGGCCTGTGGAACCCCACTATGCACTTCCCTCCATGTAGATGTGGTTCCATTGAGGATCACATGCTGAGTATGGCCGGTCAGACTATGCTAAAGCATTTGATTGTGTGGATCACAACAAACTGTGGCAAGTTCTTAAAGAGATGGGAATACCAGACCATCTTATTTGTCACTTGAGAAGCCTATATACGGGTCAAGAAGCAACAGTGAGAACTGGACATGAAACCACTGATTGGTTCAAAATTGGGAAAGGAGTCCGGCAAGGCTATATATTGTTGCCCTGCCGATTTAACTTATATGCAGAGCACATCATGAGAAAGGCAGGGCTAGATGAATCAAAAGTTGGAGTTAAGATTGCCGGGACAAATATCAACAATCTAAGATATGCAGATGATACCACTCTAATGGCAGAAGGTGAGGAGGAACTAAAGTGCCTCTTGTTGCGAGTGAAGGAGAGTGCAAAACTTGGTTTGAAACTTAACATTAAGAAAACGAAGATCATGGCATCCGGCCCTCTCAATTCCTGGCAGATAGAGGGGGAAGAAGTGGAGGTAGTGACAGATTTTATTTTCCTGGGCTCCAAGATCACCACAGATGGGGACTGCAGCCAAGAAATTAAAAGATGCTTGCTCCTGGGGAGGAAAGCCATGGCAAACCTAGACAGCACACTAAAAAACAGAGACAGCACCCTGCCAACAAAAGTGCATATAGTCAAGACTATGGTCTTCCCAGTTGCAATGTATGGCTGTGAAAGTTGGACCATAAGAAAGCCTGAGCACCAAAGAATTGAGGCCTTTGAACTTTGGACTGCAAGGCATTCAAACTGGTCAGTCCTAGAGGAGATCAACCCTGACTGCTCTTTAGAAGGCCAGATCCTGAAGTCGAAACTCAAATAATTTGGCCACCTAATGAGAAGGAAGGACTCACTGGAGAAGAACCTAATGCTGGGAAAGTTTGAAGACAATAGAAGAAGGGATGACAGAGATGGAGTCACTGAAGCAGTAGGCGTGAGCTTAAATGTACTCCAGGAAGGCCTGGAGGAACATTGTCCATGGGGTCGCGATGGGTCGGACACAACTTCGCAACTAACAACAACAGTCTGTTTTCACATCAGTCAGGGTTGAGAATTTCAGCTTTCCAAACATTTCAGCTTTCTAAACAAACCCTTATCCAAGTCTCTAGCATAGGGGCACTTCACTGTGCAAGCTTTGGCTCTCAGTGTAGACAAAAATGGAGCTATATGTGTACAGAAGATTAAAAATGCAGTCAATAAGCATAAGGACACATTTTATATATGAACGTTTATTGTGGATTTTCAGTTTAGCTTTTTCTTTCCATCTTTTTGAATCATTGAACACCTAATTGTTCTTGATGGCCTTGAAGTAACTGATCTCTGTTATAATAGTTCTCTTTAGCCTTGCGTCTGCTTCTTCCTGCCCCTCCACCTTCATTTCTTCCATTGTGTAGGGCTCAGTGTAAAACAAATCACCTTCCCCAAAAATTTCATTTAGCATGAAAAATCTGCAGATGAGCAGTGATCCACTTTGAAAATGTGTTCCAAAGCTGCTTTGAATGAAGCTTTGTTAAAGTTCTTCAAATTTTAGTAATCCTAATCATTTGTGTGAGTTTCCATTTCCGATTTATCAAATGAGTCATGGTTATGTTTGTAGTTTTGTTATGAAGCTAAAACGAGAACCTGCTCCTTACAAGAGGAAGCAAAGCAAATTATGTTACTTGTGTAAATTTACATTATTTGTATAGTGATGATGTCATTCAAATAACATTATTTACACTGCTATGGTATTATTCTCATTGAATTCAATAGACCTTTGGAAGTAATATTTTTGTCCCTACAAGACCTCAAAGAACAAAGCACTGAGGAGGGGAGGGCTTCAGTTTTGCTTATGTAGTATAAATAGGGAATTCATTTTAAGGGGAAAATTGCTAGCAATGACTTTTCTTCTCTTCCTCTTTCACTTCCTCAATATACATTGAAGATCCAAAACAATATATATCCTAACAAATATATCCTGAATATATCCTAATAAAAGTCATTCCATTCAAGCAACTCTTTTCATAGTTACATGGATCTAAAAAAATGGCATTTCCCTTCCTAGAGCAAATTTTATTTAAAAGCTTCTTGGTTGAATTTATTAAATAGTAAATTAGAGCTCACCATTGGAAATTAATAATTTTCTAATCTGATGCTCAAAATTTATAATCTTTATTATTTCAATCAGAAAGATTAGCAAAATATGCTCAGTATGGTGTTTTGTTACATAGATAGATATTTCTTATTCTATACTTTTTTTAGTTTGGCTGGGGAATTCTGTGGAAAGTCTACACATCTTAAAGTTGTCAAACATTGAGAAACATTGCAGTAGAAAACCATATTCTTTTTTTTTCAGTAAGTCCAATGAACTTCCTGCTGATGAATGGTAGACAACCAACACAACTGAGAGAAGAGATCAAGTGAGGAATCAAGCTGGACTCACTATGTAAAACACAATAGGGCTAGTTCTGACCCACCCTGAATGCCTTAGGGCCTGATTTGGTTGTTCCTATGTGAAAGCTGCCAATCTGAAGAGTTTGCTGGGAGTAAAAATAGTCATTGGGATGGCCACAGGAGGAGTGGCAGTGAACTAAAGTGTGATGGATGCTGTGATACAGCATCAAGAGGGGATAGAGACGAACCTGGAAGTAATAGTGATCTAGCTGGGCTCAATTATGGTTGTAAGACAAGGACTACTTGCAGATAGTATAGCATAGCATAGCATAGTAATCCATCAAAACATGAAAATACAATAAAAGTACAACATCATGCTTTGTTTTTGTTTCGCAATACCTTCAAAGTTGTAATATGTTCAGCTAACTGATTTAATCGATCTTGGCTGTTCCTGAAAAAAGCTGAGCAGAATTGCACCTCATTAATGCAAATCACTGGTCTAAACTATTGTTGCCAAGGAAGCTTTGGTGAAACTGATCCTGCCCTCACCAGGAATAAACCTAATCTTGAGAGAATCTACCTTTTTATAGCTATAATATGTAGCTATATAATTTTCCAGGTTTGGTACTCCAATTTATTTATTTATTTATTTATTTTAATTCCATTTATATCCCGCCCTTCTCTAAAGACTCAGGGCGGCTTAATTTCTCATAAATGTTACATTCCATAAACTATATTTCTATATTTCAGCCATTGAAACATTTCATAACATGAAAGTTTTTGGTGAGAGTCATCTTGTTTCCTTTAGACAGAACAGTGGGTTCTAGCTTTTTCCTGTGCTGAATCAGTGCTTTATCATCAAAGTCTCAAGAGTGAAACCAGAGAAAAGAGAAATACAAGTTACACAAGTGTTTCTAAGAAATAAGAAAAAGAAAATTGGCTGAAAATTATTGGCCTATTACTAGCAATTGCAAGGTTAAAAAATTACTGTTTTAGAAATGTAAAGACATAAATGAAAGCAAATATATGTGTCCCAGTATAATGTAGTATCCAGTCTCAATCCACCACCGGGACCAGAAATGTAGTCTTCCAACCTTTTGGACTCATGCTGGAGCCCATCTTCAGAGAAGCTCTCTCTCTCTCTCTCTCTCTATGTATGCATTGGGCTCTTCTGTGAATAATATTTATGTGGATAGTGTTTATGACTACATTTATTCTGTGCATAGAATTTATGACAACAGTGGTCACACAACTGAATGCTTATCTCAGCCAACTTAAACAAAACAACTGTATAATGGAAAAGGAATGGTAGAAAATGAGAGGAACAGATGCTGCCCAACAAGATTTTACAGATTCCACAAGATACACAAAAAAGGGTCCCCCTCAGACCTATTTTAGATATTCTTACCTACAACCTGGCTAAATGGCTGTCACAATACTTAAGCTTACTGACTCCACCCACAGTCACATCATCCATGTAATTTTTGACACAATTACAAAGCTTAAATATGGTTCCTGATGAGATAATGGTTTCCTTTGATGTAGTTTCCCTATTAACATCCAACCCTCCCCACTTAGGATGCGAAGTAATAAAAAAAAACAGGACATTACAACACAATCAGAATAACCTAACCAGAACAGAAATCATGATGCTACTCCAATACTGTCAATGTACCTTCTTCATCTTTAACAGGGAAATATATGAGCAAATAAAAAGTTCATGGAATTCCCAATATCAGGAATCATTGCAGAAACATTCCTGTGAACTAGAACACAGTGCATTTCAAAATTACACAGTTAAATTTTAGCACCACTATGTGGATGACAGGTTTGTTGTCATTAAAAAAATGTGCTGAAAGACTTTCATACCCTACTAAACTCCATCTTCCTGGGCATACAATTCTCAGTAGGGGAAGAATGGTAAGATGGAAGGCTAGAAACCATGGTATATAGCAAGATCACCAATACTCCACACATTTTGAATTTCAACAGTAACCATCCATTATCACCTTTAAAAAAGTTGCATCACAATACTATATGGCAGGGTGAGAACCCACTGTGGTACCCAGCAAGCAAAACAACTGGAGAGCAGGTACCTATGTAAACAATTCAGGCAGAATGCATTTATCACAAGATGCCTGCACAACATGCAGGGGAGAGAAAGGAAGAAAGCAGAATGCTTTCTTCTGAGATATGCAAGTGGGCATGACTCACTGTTCAGAGGCTACCATACGAACACAAATCATTCATTACAAAGATTGCTTGGAAGTGGGAAAAACTTCTAATGTAATTTACCATATTCTCTGTGTGGATTGCCCCATGACTATGAAGGTCAGGTGAAGAAGCAAACCACCAGATTGCAAGAACATGAGCAAGTGGTTAAATAAGGAAACCCAAACTCATTGGTAGCCTTATATTGTAACACACATTCAATTTCACAGCTATTAAGATTGTTGGCCAAGCAGGGACAAAAATAGGGAAATGATTGAAGTCTGGGAAATGGGCCCTTTGTCAATCAACAAGAGTGCTGATTTGCCATCAGCCTGCCAGATATTTAGGATCAGGGATAAAGCAGTACATGGCAACAACAAATGACAGTTTAATAGCTGGCCATCAATACTCCATTTAATAAGTAAAAGCCACACATACCCAGGCATCACATAAACATTATGCATAGAACTGTCTTGCGCACATATATAGAGAGATGTTCCCTGAGGATGGTTCCAGTATGAGTCCAAACGCTTAGAAGATTAAATCTCTTATCCTGGTGATCTCTTTAGTATCCTCTCTTTGACCATCTTAAGACTTGTCCTCCATGACATCCTCACCTTCCCTTCCTCTCAGTATCTCTTAAAGATTAAGCTTGTGTAACATGGCTTTCTTCAACTTTAACATGTTCCCAATGTTTGAACACCCTCTGAAAGGCACTTCTACAATTTGCCAGGCAACTTATAAAAGTTAAGCAAAGATACAGTTGTGTTCTGGACAGAGATGCCCAAAAGTTCAGCAACTGCATGTTCAAGGTTATGAAACACTAAGCAATGAGTCTGCTGAAAAATATAAAGGAAAAATCTTTTACACAGAGGTTAATGAACTGTTTCACATGACTTCATTTTAATCTGTAATGAAGTTTTTTTTATTATTGAATGTTTGAAAAACTTTGCCATATGCCCACTAAGCTAAATAACAGCAAAGACTGTGATATACAGTCATGTTCTGCACAGGGCAGCCTGTCAGCTTGTTTGGCTCACCTACCACTATCTCCTGTAAATAATGAAGAATTAGCAGGATGGCAATGGACCCTCTAGTAATTCTGCTGAGTGTCAATTAAGAAACCAGCATCTTGGTCTAGAATCAGAGTCAAGTGTTGACTGTATGGATCTACTTTAGATTATTAAAGGATTAGCACAACAGGTGGCAGAGAAACAAAGGTAATTCCTCTCCAAACATAGTTTACATTGATTCCACAGCTGCTGCCAGAGTCATTCAAAGCTTTTTTTCTTATTGTTGTGGCAGATAAGCTTGTTGAAAAAGTTAGGTTACAATTCCCGAATATCTGAAGTTCTTGCTCATCTATTTAAAAACAATTCTGATTTCTTTTGAGGAACTGGTTCTTCATATCAATCAAGTCTGAAGAGTTCTTAAATGTTTGTCTGGTAAACATTGGAAGTTAAAGTTCACACATCTTAAAAGTTGCTGACGTTAAGAAACATTGTGCTGAGGTAGAGAAATGAGTCTTTGGTTTGAATTATGGCATGTGCTGACCAAGTATTTTAATTCTTTCTTTTTTAAAAAATATTTTTTTATTTATCTCCAAAGTTAAAATCCAAATTGGTAAAAAAGAAAAAGGAAGAAAAAACAAATATCACATGCTGACAATCAAAATAAAAAACATGTATACAAAAAACCACAAATGACAAATATATCATTAACACTAACATTAAATATAAATTGTCACTGTGGTTGAATGTTGAAATATCTGGTATGTTCTTTTCTTCCCTCCCCTTACACACACACTTTCCTATCTATACTAATTTCCCGTTTATATCTAATAACAATACTATGTTGCACAAAAAATGTCACTGGTGTAGTAATCTGTCCATCTATCAATCCATTAACCCATCATCTCTTTACTATATATAACAACAGGTAATCCCAAGCATAAAAATAATCTTTGAAGCCCTCTGCTAACCATTGGTTATTATATTTAATGCACGAAAAGTCCACAAACGGCTTCCAATCTCCTGTAATCTCATCTAAGTCATTGTTTCTAATCAATGCAGTTGATTTCTCTATCTCTGCCTGTTCAACCATTTCAGTTTTAAAATCACTCTTCAGCATCCCTTTTTCTTCCCAATACTTAGCATACACAATCCTTGCAGCAGTCACCATGTAAAGAAATAATGTCCCAAATTATTTTTTATCATTTTGTCCATAATACTAGATGAAAGGCTTCAGGTTTTATTGGCATTTGTACTCTAAATATTTTTTTCATCATCATTATATCTACCCAATATGATTTTACCCCATATGATTTTTATACCCAATATTATATTTACACAACACAAGAAACAATGGATGAAAACTAATCAAGGAAAGAAGCAACTTGAAATTAAGGAGAAACTTCCTAACAGTGCAGACAATTAATCAGTGGAACAGCTTGCCTTCCGACGTTGTGGGTGCTCCATCACTGGAGGTTTTTCAGACTGGACAGCGACTGGTCTAAAAAGGTATAGGTTCTCCTGCTTGTGCAGCGGGCTGGACTAGAAGACCTCCAAGGACCCTTCTAGTTCTATTCTGATTGATTGATTTAGCATACTTAGAAGACTACTATATATGATAAAATATATCTGGAGTTTGATTACATTTCCAGCACTTGTTGGTACACTTTCACCACTTTTGTCTGGAATTAAATATGAGCAATACATCATTTTATAAAAGTTTTATTTCAAACTGTAATTCATAGTAAATTTTAAGCTGCTGGTCTGTGCATTTTCTCATTGATCTAATGTTATGTTGTAACTATATTTTTTGCCCATTGTATCATACAATTTTTAACATATTCATCTTCCAGATTAAGTAACACTTTACAGCCTTTAGCAATCAGATGGTCATCTCCAGAATGTAAGTTCATATCCAATTCAGTTTTATATCCTGCAAAAACAAATATTTTTTATCAAGTTTAAATCTTTCAAAAATTCTATAAAAGGTAAACCAATCACAATTAAATTCTTCACTTGTACTTGCTTGCTTTTTTAATTTTAGGTCCCTCTTTTTAAAATATCAATAAATCATGATAAGTGATTCATTTAGACTCAAGTAGCATCTCTTTACTATGTAGTCCATAGTGCTACTTTATCAGCTAATCGCCTTTTGTACTTCCACCATACACACCCAATTGATTGCCTAATAATATTATTCTTAAAACCAGGGTTAACTTTTATTTTATCATACCACCAATAGCCATGCCACCCAAATCTCAAATCAGAACCTTCAAGATTTAATAACCTTAAGTTTTCCAAAGTTATCCAATCACTTAATCATACCAAAACCAGGCGTCATAATACAATCTGAGGTCTGGCAAACCAGGACCACTCTCTTTCTTTAAAATCTTGTAGGCTGCATGGTCTATCTTGCCATGGCCAACCCAGTGCAGCCATCTCACTGCAGCCATCTTGCCACAGCCAACTCTCCACAGGACAACTCATCACAGCAACTGTCTGCATGACAACTCGCCATGGGATAATTCTGCATGGGATAACTCAATGCAATAAATGTTATCTGCCATTGTTTCTTCGACAAAAATGGAAATAATGTAGAAGAAACAATGGTGGATAACCATTGAGTTACCCTAAATGGATTTTCTGGCAGCAAGTTGTCCTATAGTGAGTTGGCTGTGGTGAGTTAGCCATGGTGAGTTGGCTGTGATGAGTTGGCCATGGTGAATTGGCTGTGACAAGTTATCCTAGAACCTAGTATATTTGATCTTCTGGTGATTTCTGAAATTTTCTTTCCTTCAATTTTATTTCATCTAACACTTTTTGAATTTTCCCATCCATTTCCTTTTTTAATCAGTGTATTATATTGTAGAAAATATTCTCATATTTTGTTGTTGTCAACTTAGGTTAAATTGTTATTAAAACAAAACCCCATCCGAGTCTGGATGGGGAAAAACAGGCTTCGTCTCAATCCTGCCAAGACTGAGTGGTTGTGCATACCGGCATCTCGGGTTAACCAGACTATTCCATCTTTAACGATGGGGGGGTGAGGTGTTACCCCCCCATTGATAGGGCTCACAACTTGGGCATCCTCCTGGATTCACGGCTCAATTTTGAAGATTACATAGGAGCCGTGACCAGGGGGGCTTTTGCCCAGGTTCGCCTGGTGCACCAGTTGTGACCCTACCTGGACCGAGATGCCCTATGCACAATCACTCATGCCCTCGTGACCTCCCGTTTAGACTACTGCAATGCTCTCTACATGGGGCTGCCCTTGAGGACAACTCGGAGTCTTCAGCTGGTGCTGAATGCGGCCGCGCGAGTTGTGATGGGGGCTTCCTGACACTCCCATGTAACACCTCTACTCCGCGAGCTGCATTGGCTTCCGGTTGCCCTCCAGGTGAGATTCAAGGTGCTGGTGATGACCTATAAAGCCCTAAATGGCTTGGGTCTGGGATATCTGAGGGAACACCTGCTGCCGGCATCAAGTTCCCTTTGTCCAGTGTGCTCCCACAGAGAGGTCCTTCTCAGGGTGCCGCCGGTAAAAGATTGCCGGTGGATAACACCCAGGGGGAGGGCCTTCTCTGTGGGTGCACCTGCCCTTTGGAACCAGCTGCCCGCAGAGCTTAGGACTGCCCCTGACCTTCGTTCATTTCGCTGGGACCTGAAGACCTGGCTCTTTGAGCTTTCCGGCCCAGGCTGAGAGTTTTTAATTGGGGTTTTTTATTTTTTTTCAGGGATTAAATTTAATCTTTTTAATCGTTTTTAATTTTTGTATCAATGTTTTAAGTACCCTGTAAACCGCCCTGAGTCCTTCAGGAAAGGGCGGTATATAAATTCAATAAAATAAAATAAAATAAAATAAATAAAACACAGGGTACTTGCTTTCATTTTTTGATAAGCTGTGGTTGCTGCAAAATAGACTCAATTAGTTTCCATTTAAAGGACTGAAATTTGAATTTAAGGTGTACCATCATTATAGATTATGGTTTAAAAATTTTTTGGAAGAATATTAGTTTTATTTGTCTTGTGAACCAAATTTTTAGTAATCCTTCTCATATCAATGCTAGAAATGGATTTATGTCTCTGAAAAAAGGTCCATTTTTACATCAGCATATATAAATCAAATCTAAAATTTCAGTCAATTCAAAAAAGGTTGGGGAGAGTTTCCATTGTTTATCTTTAATTCATCAGTAGATCAAGTATTTTAGATTTTGCTGATCACTGACTAAATAAATAAATAGCATTTCATTTCAGGTATACTGTTTCTTATTCTCAAATGGAATATTTAATATACATGTACAGTATGTATTATAGATGTATGAATAATGGTTAACTGTAAATTCCTGAAGAAACTTCTATGTTAATAGGTCTTTTACGTAGAAGCCAAATACTATTTATAGTCCTCCTTATTAAAATCACATTTCGTAAGACTGAAGACAGAAGTAAAGATTTCTTCTTTACTCATATATAAAGACATTCCTGAAAAGTAGCTACCTCAGTTGGTTTTTAATTTCAGGGTAGTTTTCTGGAATGTTTTATTGTTTATAATGCCTATATTATTTTTGTTCTTAAATTTTTTATTTCTCATTAAACCAGTTTTTCAAATATCAGGTAAGTGTTATTCACTCCTTAAATTGTTTTTAAATATATGTATTTAAATCAATTGTGTAAATATCAATTATTCTGTTAAAAATTCAGTTTTTCAGTTATTATCTGTTTTTTTCCAAACAGTAATCTATGCATGCATTATCTATAATTACTGATTGCTTCTAAATAATCTTTTAGAAGTTAACATCATAAAGCATTTTTATACATTTTAGAAGTATTTTTATCTACTTGTTTGTATATTATAGTAAGAATAACTAATACAAAGTGCTAAAATTAAATTGATGAAAGCAGTGATACAATAGAATTATTTCAGTGTTTAAATTATATATATATATATATATATATATATATATATATATATATATATATATATATATATATATATATATAACACATACAGCATTTATTATTGCTATTATTATTTGGTTCATTTTATAGACAGTGACACTTTTTTGATGTACAATGAAAATCTTGGTCTTTGCCTAAAACTTCAAGAATCTCATTCCTTCACCTTCGACAACTGTAACAAGCACAATGATTGGCAACATTTTAAATGGGTGTCTGATTATCATTTATTAAATATGGCAGTGAAGCTATGCCTGAGTGTGCCTTCAAAAACAAACATGATTCCAGTTGCACTGTCCCCATGCAATGAAACCACTGAATTGCAGAAATGGGAATGCAGAAATGACACAGTACTTGCTCTTGCAAAACAAGATCTGTTTTTAAATCCTGCTAATGGGCATGAGAATGGGATTATATTATCAAAAAAAATCACCACAAAAAGTGTGTGGAAGATCTATGGAACAAAGAGGAGCTTGTGTACCCAAAAATATGAAGGTAAATGTCAGAATATTATTTCTTCTTGCTACATTTGCTTACCTGAATTCTTTTTTTCTCTCTTTGAATTTCTTTTTCTGAAAATTGGAGTAAATTGGATAGCAAAGGTATAATTTCAAATTATATTATTACTTTTAACATAGCAGTGTTGTTGTTTTTAAAGTCATCCGAGAAAAAAATGGCATGTATTCTAAGATATAAACTCTGAAAATTGTTCCCTGAGTGAAGTAAATATAGTTACATGTATTGTACACAAACAATTTCTAATCCTCAGAACTAAATATTGAAAATTTTTTGAACAGTATTTCTACTCTCACTTCAGTACTTCTCAATTTAACAGGAATATGTTTGATTTTTTTTATAGCTCTGTTCACTATAGAAGGAAATGCCTTTGGAGCACCTTGCGTATTTCCTTTCAAATATATGAATAAATGGTATGCTGAATGCATAAATAATGATGATGACCACAAACGGCTTTGGTGTGGAACAACTCCGGATGTGGACAAAGACTTTTTAACTGGATATTGTCCAGTAAACGGTAAATTTGATGGTTTATTTATTTATTTATTTATTTATTTCTACCACACTTTATTATTTTTACAAACAACACAAGGTGGAAAACATAACAACACACCTTTGTCATCCTACTTTCTCTATAACAACAGGGGTATTGGGCTGAGAGACGGTGCCTGACCCCAAATCACCCTGCTGGCTCTCATGGCTAATGTGGGATTTAAACTCATGATCTCTCTTTTTTTTTTTAGCCTGGTGTTTTAAGCACTATCCAAAATGACTCTCATGCAAGGGAGCACACATATCTATGATTATAAACAAGCCTTTTACAATAGATTGCTTCATCGTGCACGTAGAAAAAAACTTTTTACCTTTCCCAGAAAATCAGAACTTAATGATATTATTTCTACATCAGCATTAGTTTACTTGGAATTCCCTACCATCAGAGTAACCTTAACCTGAGTTTATTTATAACAATGCTCCGAAATAACTTTTCTGATTGAATAGAAGTAAATTGAGGAGCATGTATAGAATCAGTATCACAACTGAATCCTTTCTAAATGAACAGAATGGATGAAATTAGTCAATCATTTTTTAAAGGTATTATCTCTTACATGTTTGGTTTTGCTCTTTTTATTTAAGAGAATCTTCTATAAAAATAAGCTCTTAATGGACTTCTTTTCAAGCCATCTGGCCTCATTTCAGCCAGTTTCTAAAGAATTCATTGAGCAATCTTTTCTGCTCTGAAGTACTTTTCTATAACTGGTTTCTGTTGCGATTTGTTCTTTCAGATCTCTTTGTTCAAGTTTCTCCCATTAATACCCTGTTCCCTAGTTCCTCTTCCAGAAAATTTCTGGAATCCCAGGCTTTAACTATCTTCTTCCATGTGAAATAACTACAATTTAACAATTACTGTGATGCATTTAATTATTCTTTTATAATTACGGCCCAAATTTTGGTCAAATCATGATTATCACTGATAATGATATGTTGACATTTCTCCTTATACTGGTTTCTTGTTTCAATCCACTCAGAGTCTTCCAATTTTATAACAACAATTTCCAATAAAGTACTGCAACTACATAATCATATAACTCTATTTTTATCATACTTACAGATGAAAACGATGACTTTTTCTGGATCAAAAATCACTGGACAGGAGACCTCTATCAGATCAATTCCCACTCAGCTCTAACCTGGGATGAAGCAAGAAAAAGCTGTCAGCAGCAACATTCAGAATTATTGAGCATCAACGAACTATATGAACAAGCATATTTGACAGGTATCACATAACAAAACATTTCTTAAAAGGCTTATAAAGGCATTCCTCATAATAAATATTTTCTCAATTGTAGTAGCAATTTTAAAAGCTTCATATAAGAAACATCATTTTTCCTTCAGAGAAATTATCTTCTGATAATTATCTGCTTTCAAACAATCTTACTTGAATAATCCACGTCCAACAGTCAAATGTTTTGACATCCACTGAATTTGGAATCCAAAGATGAAAGTTTATCTGATTGATTTGTCATTAATATATAACTATTAATAGAAGAAAATATCTGTAGCTCAGGTTGAACTGTGGAGTTTTTGGTGCTTTCTGAGTTTGATTGTTTCATTACCTAACTAGGCAACATCCTAAACGTGATATTTGCTCCCTGATTATCATAGTACTTTGCCCTATAAGTGTAGGGAGAAGTGTGGTTTTCCCCTTGATAATTCCCAGATTATGGTATTGTTTTCTATTTAATTGTTTAGTATTAGTCTCTTCTTATCTGGATGTTGGTGGCTGAAGAGGATATATTCTTTTTTGTTTGTTTGTTTTCTTCTTAACTTTTTAATTGAATGGTGTGTAAATGTGGTTTATTTCTATGTGTCTATTGGTGGTTAATTGTTTGAATGCCAAACTTCCAGAGTTCCCTGGATGATAGTTTTAGCTCAGGTTGAATTGCATTGTATTTGTCTGTCTATTTATTCTTCGGCCTCAGAGCTGCTCATTATGTGGATTTTCTTTCTCAAATAGGATTAACAAATAATTTTGCAGCCAATTACTGGATTGGTCTTAATAACCCAGATTTTGAAAGTGGATGGCAGTGGACTAATGACCAGCCTTTAAGATATTTAAATTGGGCTCCAGGTGAGTAAATGTTAGAAGTTGGAAGGCCAGTAGTATTTCATAAAGAAAAGTATAAACATTTAAGGATATTAAGATTAGAATATTTGGAAATTCTTATTGTTCAGTCCAAAACAGTTTTTCTTAAATAGGTCAGGGCAGCATTTAAAAACAAAACTTTGTAGTCTTTTCTGTAATGATTAATACATATATATATTATTGAAATATTTATTATGTTTTTTATTTAATTGACACTTTCTCTAGAAGTGTGCTAGCATTCTTGTATGAAGTGTACTAGAAGTATATAAATATCGATTTTTACAGTATAGTCGCATTCACTTTTTTCATCACCCTGAAGAGTCCCCCAATCCTGACAGAAAACTCTGAAAAGAGGCTCAGTAGCTGTTTTTAGCTGAATGGAGTAATAATCCTCTTATGTAGGGTTTGTAGGCCCGTGCAAAGAGGCTCCATTCCTCATCATGTGCCACTTGACTCCTGTCACTCATGACAGTGGATAGAGAAACTGTGCCTTGACCTGAAAAATGGTTCTGCCTCAATACAGGCTTGATCTGGCTGGCCCCTTTGATCTGATTAAAGGGGTGACTGATTGAAGGTAGGAAGCTACTACAATCCAGTTCATTGAAGGAGAATACCATTTTGGCTGACTGTCTTGCTCTGAGGGACTGCAGTGAAGCTTTGTTGAAATGAAGCATCCTTTCAAAGCACTACACTGTTCTAATAATTAGCATTAGAACAATAGGGAAAGTGGCATATGTCACATGCTACCATTGGTTCCATAACATATGAAATTACACAATGGCTAATTGGATAGAACATACAGTACAATGCCTTGCCCAAATGATAGGTGCACAGCCACAGATACATTGTTCTTGAGATACAATTGAAGAACAAGGCAGAAAAACAGTTTTGATTTGTTTACAGATAAAAATGTTATCATCTTGAACAATCTGGCTCACTCTGTCTTACAGGTAGCCCCTCTTTAGAAACAGGAAAAAACTGTGGATTGATGCAGGGTAGGAATGGCAAATGGGCAAACAATCTGTGTGAACAGAAATGTGGATACATCTGTAAAAGAATGAACTCTTCAATACAAGCATCTCCACCTTCTTCAGGTAGGTTGTAAACTGGAAATTAAGTTAACTGAATAAATATTCTTTCACTGATGTGCATGGCACTCATACCCCAAGTAACATTTTTGCATTCTTTCCTAGTGATGGTTTTGATCCCAGAGTAATCTATCTACAGCAGGGGGTCCTCAGTGCCTGTGCCATTGTCCACTACCAGACCATGACCTATTCAGAATTGGGCCATGTGAGAGGCTGGCTGGAGGGTGCACATGTGCATGCGCAGCTGAACCTGCATGAATTGCAGATCAGTAGGCACTTACACCCATGTGTGCCAGCCGCTGCACACATGGGTGTAAGTGCATGTGTGCAGCGGCTGGCATGTTCAGTTACATGCATGCCTGCCGGCTCATCACTTGTGCAATGGCTATGTGCATGTGCATGCTTGTACAGCCCAGGTCCCCTTTCCCTCCCGCCTACTGGGCCAACAAGCCGCAAAGATAGGGGACTGATGATCTAGAGTAATATGAAAGAATAGATCTACCTGAAGTGGAGAACATGCAAAGATTCAGATTCTGAATGGACTTGATGCAGAAACAATTTTGCTTAGGGCAAAGAGGTCCAGCCAATGGCAGGAGACAAGGCAGTCTAAAACTCCTTTGTATACATGTACTTTTATAACTGGGGAGGGGGGAAATGCTGAATTCTCATAATTATTCTGATTATTCAAGAAACTGTGGGAATAGGAAAAATATTTATCATCAATTTTATTTCAGAAAATTTTAATATAAAATGTAGCACATCTCCTACATGAGAAAATCCTGAAGATTTTCATAACTAAAGCATGCATAAGAATGATCCTCAACTGCACAGTCCTCATCTTATGACAAATTACTTAATAATCATTCAAAATTAAGACAGACCCAGAGCCCAGGTGGTTAAAAACATCGCTAGCCATCATAAAATGTCATATCAATTCTCACCTGCATTCCTGAATTCATTTAACTGCACTTCAAGAACTTGGCAACTAGCTTGCCTTTATGACCAGTTGCTATGTCCTGCAATCACAAACCATGATTTGTGCCATAATAGCAAAATCCAGCCCAACTGTGGTCATAAATTAAGGATTACCTCTATTAATTATATATACGTTTCTCTACTCTTGTGGTGGCTCAGTGGGTTAGGACGCTGAGCTTGTCGATCAGAAGGTTGGCAGTTTGGCAGGTCGAATCCCGAGTGCCACGTAACAGAGTGAGCATCTATTACTCGTCCCAGCTTCTGCCAACCTAGCAGTTCGAAAGCACGTAAAAATGCAAGTAGAAAAACAGGGACCACTATGGTGGGAAGGTAACAGTGTTCCATGCGCCTTCGGCATCTGGTCATGCCGGCCACATGACCACAGAGACGTCCTCAGACAAGTGCCGGCTCTTCGGCTTTGAAATGTAGATGAGCACCGGCCCCTAGAGTTGGAAACGACTAGCACACATGTGCGGAGGAACCTTTACCTTTTTTTCCCTACTCACTGGCATAGTTTTAGCTTTGCTGCCAAATTTATTTTTAAAAAGTTTATTCCCTGTAAATGTCTATGAATTAAGATGGAAAGTTTGAAGGAAAGCAACAGTCTGGTTAAAAAATAGTCATGCCAATTAACATGCACTGTAAAAAAGAATGCTTTTTTATGTAGGGCATAAAAAAGTATCTGCCTGATCTATGAAAATTTAATTTGAAAAATTAGATTTGATTACAATAAATCTTGATGACTTCTCTGGCAAATATCCTTATGACAATGGACAAATTACTCTCTTCTTTAATATGAATTGTCAGATTTGCTTCTATTAAATTCCATTTATTGAATTAATTAATTAATTAATTAATTAATTAATGAGAGCAAGATTTTCCTCCTACCTCCACTTTGAATTTTTGATGGTTTGTATATAATTACTGTCTTTTTAGATGATCTTAAGCCAATTAAATGTCCAGATGGCTGGCTTGGATATGCAAAGCATTGTTACCATCTGAACAGAGATCACAAAACATGGAAGGATGCATCAGTCTCCTGCCAAAAGGATGGTGGACATTTACTAAGTATACATGACATTGAGGAACACAGCTTTGTTTTTTCCCAACTTGGCTACAGTAAGTATATTTAGAAGGCTTATTTTTTGTTTCATATACTCTGTGAGTACATGGATGCCAGGAAACGAAAGGAATAGCTGCTGAGGTTTCTATCAGAAGAAAAAAAAGAGAGTATTTATTTAGGTCTTAAAATATTTGTAAATCACACTATAACTGCTGCGTACAACCCCAGCAGATTAGCACAGACATTTGCCAGGCAATTTTTTCACATATAAATTCTCTTATATCCTGACCAACATAGTACAAAGTGCTATGGGCTGGGGCGTTACAGTATATGCAACCTCTGGACTTTATTCATTACATTTGAGAGCAAATGAATAAAATGAATTTGTCTTTTTAGAACCAACAGATAATTTATGGATAGGCCTAAATGACCAGAAGACGTCTTCATATTTTGAATGGAGTGATGGTACTACAGTGAGATTCATCAAATGGCAGAAAGGGGAACCCACACTTACAAGCAACGTGCAAGAAGACTGTGTCATCATGAGTGGGGAGGTAACAATAAGAACCCTCAATTGTCTAGTGGAGATTTTTTTTCCTTTTCAGTTCTCTCTGTGGTGAAATCTCTGTCTACAGATTTATTTGATGCAATGTATTCTTCCATAACATAATTTATTCCATAGATCAATGTTTCTTAAACTTCTTTCCTTGAAGGATACTTTCCACTTTTAAAAATTATGGAGAATCCCTAAAGAACTTTTACTTCTACAAGTTACTGATATTTATCATATTATAAATTAAAATTGACATATTTTCTGCTGTTATCATGTCTCATAATTGTGGATGGAATTTAATATTCTGTTATTTTTCAGTGTAGTTGACAAATAATTCTGATTTTGTAGATACAGGGGTCTATGATGACACTTTAAGAAATGCTATTTTCAGAAACGCTCCCATTTTAAGAGCCTTTAAAGGGGGTTAAAGGTTTTTTATTTGGTTAGTGGGTTAATGTAAAGTCTTGTTGTTCTACTGTAATATATCTGAAATTTCTAGGTTAATATTTTAAATAACTATGGATGTACATATATTCTGGAGCTCATCCCAGAACATTATTTTAAATATAATGTTGTTATATTACTTTTGTGTTATTAATATTTGCTTGTTGGGTTACTGTTAGTACTGAGCAAATTTTATTAATTTGATTTGTAAGGACATCACTTAGTAATTTGGGGGAAACAGAAGATAGCAATAAATAGATTAACTGAGTAAAGTAAGCAAGGTTAGTCACATTGATGAACATTGTTCTGAGGGAAAATAGGCAACATAAAGCCTATTTTTGGCTTCCTCTATAACTTTGTAATTAGAGAAGAGTCTGAGGACTGCTAAACAAACAGACAGGCATTCAAGATTTTAGATAAATGCAACTATAACAAGCATTGTGCATTAGTCCAGGTCATAAAAAAGCAAAAATTACATAAATCATCAAAAAATAGAAAAAGGTAAAAGTAATGGATTCCTTTTCAATAAAGTTTGCTTACCTTTCCATCCTCAGAATGGATACTGGGCAGATTATTTCTGTGAAGAGGAACTAGGATACATCTGTAAAAAAAAACCTTCAGAATTTCTTCCGAGAACAGATGAAGTTGCTGATTCAAAATGCCAAAAAGTAGGCCTAAAAATTTTGTAGCTCTTGATCTTGATCTATTTCTTTTGTTATGAAATTTTGGACATACCAACCAGAAAGCTAATTTTGTCTCGAGATGAACATTCCCCTCCACTCCTAATATTGATATTGACTCTTAAGAACCACAATTAGAAAGATTTTTCTCTGCAATATTATAAGAAGACAAGTTATTCATCTTTACCATGTCATAAAAAAGAAGAAGAAAATACCTGAGGCAATGGCTTAGCAGAAAGAATACATTTTGATATAATTTTTATGAATAGGAATATGTTTGGATTGAGCTGAATCTGAAAACTGACCAATAGCATAACAGGTCATAAAGGCAGATTTGTTGGACATCCAAATTGCAGAAAACTTCTTACAACATTAAGGAAATCTAAAGATACAGATACCAAATTAGAATGTTATGAATTTACATCTATCCAGATTTATTGATTTCACAGCATCTTTTTGATGCTTGGTTCAAAAGGTAGAATAGTGGGACTATCACTCTGTACCACATAAAATATAAACATTAAAACATTTTAAAATGCACTTTCATCAAGATAACTTAGTTAATCCAAGAGTCTTTGAACTGGGGCAGGATAGCAATGTGAAAAATAAATAAATAAATCCAGGCTAATATAGTTCTGTGTGTATGTATGCTATGTCAACAGGGCTGGAAAAGGTATGGTTTCTATTGTTACTTAATTGGAAAGACACCTGGAACATTTTCAGACGCAAAGACATCTTGTGAAACAAACCAAGGATTTCTGAGCTCTGTGGAGAATAGGTAAAATATGGTGAAAGGGACAAAACTAAATATCTTTACAATGTTCCAGATAGAAATGCTATATTAGTATGCTATGAAGAATTATTTGGAGCAGTGCTCTCCAATTTAGTATACACTTGATCCATTTTTGTGCAAGGAGAAAATATTAGGATGTCTATTGTTTCTCAAAAATAAAAAATTAGCAACTAAAACTTAATATACAATATATATAAAATATAACATGCATTTGGGGTTATGTTTTATAATGTACATAACACACTAATAAAATAGTATAGATATAATTTATAAATAAATATAGTTGAATTTAATTACATGGTTAATTTTTCTTTTGACAAGGATATGTGATCATAAAAGTATGGAGACCACTGCTGTATTGTTTCCCAAGCTCAACAATCCTAAGATATGTAGACTTCAGCTCTCAGAATACCCTAGACCAGGGGTCAGCAACCTGAAACAGTGAAAAGAGCCACTTGGAACTGGTTCCCTCACAAAACGAAAAACTGGGAGCCGCAAAAAATGTGTGCGCATGCGCGTACATGCGCACATGCACAGAACAGGGTTTGAAGAGTGGAGCCAAGGCGAGATATGCACCTACCCTGCATATTTGAATTGATTGGTTGAACTTCTTTAGTCCCACTTTTTTCTGGGGGGGGACTACACATAGCAGAGGACTGGGAGGTGCCGCATGCGGCTCCAGAGCCGCGGGTTGCAGACCTGTGCCATAGACAAAAAGTTGGGGGATTTGGGGAGTTGAAGTCCACAATCTTAAAACTGCCAAGGTTGGGAGAATGTTATGATATAACTGCAACTAGCAACTCACTGGTCAGACTAAGTCTAGAGAGCTATCACATGTGACATTTTTAATTGTAGCAGGGATTGGACAGGCCCTATCATTGGTCACACTCATATTTACCTCAGGCAGCATTTACTAAGAGACCCAAGTAAAATGGAGACTTGCCTTATCCTAACCCTTCAAGAGAACACTGCCCTGTAGTCTTTTTTATAAGAAAGATTCAACTGCTGGCATTAGCAAAGATCATGGAAGCATACTCCCTTAGCTCTGATTGGGAGTTTGTAAAAGATGTTAAACTTCTAAATTTGAAAGGATAATAATAATGATAATTTTATCCCACCTTTTTAATATATAGATATTCCTGCTTTCTGTTTTCCCCACAATCTTTGAGGTGACTAGTAAAAGTGTAAACTGGAACTAAGATTAGCCATCCATAGAATCTAACAATGGGGAAAATCAGAGACCATCCTGATCTGAATTATTTTTACCACAGATTTGAGCAGGCCTTCCTGACTAGCCAAATTGGATACCATCCTGAAAAATATTTCTGGATCGGCCTTTCAGATGTAGGGAATCCAGGGATTTTCAACTGGACCAATGGAGACCCCATTCAATTTACTCACTGGAATGCAAAAATGCCCGGTATGGAGTCTCTCGAGCAAATAAATTCTGGCAGGAAAACTTTTATCCTGTTTAGCTTGTATATGGAGATGTATTAAATTTAACTGGCTTTTGTAATCCATTCTGCCAGGCCCAAATCCCGGCTGCGTTGCCATGAGAACAGGAGATGCTGCTGGACTGTGGGATGTTGTGAACTGTGAGGAGAGGGCCCCCTTCCTTTGCAAGCAATTGGCTGAAGGGGTGACTCCTCCACCAATCCCGAGAGCAACCTCCCCTCCCCCATGTCCTGAAGGATGGACTGCAAGTCCAACAAGGAATGTCTGCTTCAAGGTGGGTCAGCCAGTGTTGGAGTTGAAGCATTTGCTTGTTCAACCAGGTCAGGCCAGGTCAAGAGTCAGACACTGCAACAGGGGCTGGCATCACAGTTTCTTCTCCCTTCCCTTAAGCCTCCTCTGAGAAGGAAATACAATGATTGGAAGAACAAGGAAGGCATCATAGATAATGCTGGAAGCCGATCATGTTCCAGTTTCCAGCATTCTGGAACATGACTTGCAACAAATGTCAAAAATAATAATAATGGAAAGTTTTTGTCAACACATAAGGTCAAGGAAACAATCATTCCACTAATGAGAAGATTGCAAGGAATTGATAAGCAGCAGGGAGAAAGCAGAGTTGCTTAATTCATTCTTTGCATCTGTCTTCACACAAAAGGGGAAAAAATAGCACAATCTACCAAAAACAGAACTTAAAAGACAGAATAGGAATACAGATTAAAATAGGGAAGATGGATTACATTCCAGAGTTCTGAACAACCTGGCACATATGATCCTGGAACCATTGAACTATATCTTTCAAAGATCCTGGAGCTCTTGGAAACTACTAGAAGACTGGAAAAGAGCTGCTATGGTTCCCATTTTCAAAAAAAAAATGTGGAAAAATGGATCCAGAAAGCTACAGACCAATCAGCTTTACATCAATACTTAGGGAGATCCTGGAAAACATAATCAAGCAACAGATCTGTGAATACTCTAGAAGAAAGCAAAGTTATAAGTTATAACCAGAAGCCAAAACAGTCAAAAACAGATCATGCTAAACAAATCTTATTTCGATCTTTAACAATGTGACAAAATTACTGAAGAAGTGAAATGTAGTGGATATATTATACTTGGATTTCAGCAAGACGTTTGACAAAGTAGACCACAATCTACTTATTAGTAAGTTAGAAAAATGTAGGATAGACAGCATCACCACCAGATGGATTTTTAACTGGCTGATAAACCACACTCATTGTGTAGTCTTTAATTGAACTACATTTGCATGGAGGGAAGTAAGCAGTGGAGTACCCCAAGGCTCTTTCTCAGGCTCAGTACTTTTCAATGTTTTCATAAACAATTTAGACGAGTAGAAAGAGAACTCACCAAATTTGCAGATGACACCACACACTGTCAGGAACAGCCAACACTCTAAAAGATAGACTCAAGATCCAGAAGGTTTTTGATGACTTGAACACTGAGCCCTATCTAACAAAATGAAATTCAGTGTAGATAATAGTAAGGTTTTACACTTAAACAAGAAAAACCAAATGTACAGATATAGAATAGGTGGTACATACTCTTAGCAATAACTGCTAGAGAGATCTAAGAGTCCTAGTGGACAATCACTTATATAAAACCACAATATATAAAAAAGATGCTAAGAGTCTGTAAAAAGATTAGGGAGGTGGAGACTAAAACATATGAAGAACAGTTGTACCAATTGGAATGTCTAGTCTAGTGAAAAGAAGGACTGGGGTGACATGATAGCAGTGTTCCAATATTTGAAGGGCTACCACAAAGGAGATACGATCATCCTATTTTCCAAAGCAGCAGAAGGCAAGATAAGAAACAATGGATAGAAACTAACCAAGTAGACCATGGCTTTTCAACCGGTGGTACGCATACCACTAGTGGTACATGAGCACCTGGCTGGTGGTATGCGGTGTCGCCTGCCTCCCCCCCACCTCCCCCCCACCTCCTCCACACCCCCACCCCCTGCTCTGCTCCTTCCCAGCTCACTTGCAAGCATGCTGCTTGGCAGCAGCCTGCAAGAACCCTACAGAGGGCGCGCGCAGGCGCAGAACGAGACCCTGCCCTCCCAAGGGACTTGTTGTGCAGCAACCGGATTGACATCTGATTGGCGCTTCTTCAGGGCACACATGGCCAGGAAGGCGCGTCGGAGTCCCAGGTACCAGGAAGGCAATCAGTCCGCTCCTCCGCCATCACCTGCCAGCCCCGGGAGAGCCCCGTGCGAGCACCTCACCAGCTGGCGAACCCTGCCTTTCGAGCAGGAGCGACCTTGCCCTACTTGCCCTTGGCCGCCTCCATGGGTGCTGCTCTAGTGCAGAGAGGGCGAGGCCAGTCCCCGTTCAGCCCGCCATCCCCGGGAGAGCCCCGCACGAGCACCTTGCCAGCCGCCGAACCCTGCCTTTCAAGCAGGAGCATCAACTGGGTTGGGGGTGGGAAATCTGTGCAGCAACCCGGCTACCTGGCCTGCCAGCTGCTCATTGTTCCGCTGATCAGCTGGGAGGCTGAGACTCCAGATTTGAGCCCCCAACAGAGTGCACCACAGGGAAGATGCGCCAAAGCTTGCCCCGGAGCCTCCGCTGCCAGAAGCCTGCTTGCAAAAAGTGGAGCAGGCGGCAGCAGCTGCTGACAGCACCGGGCAAGAGCAAGCAGGGCAAGGCCACTATGAAGTCCCAGGCTCGACAATCAACCAGTTGTGGGGGGGAATCCATGTAGCAACCCGCTATCTGGCCTGCCAGCCACTCATTGCTCTGCTGATAAGCTGGTTTGCTGCGTGGATTCCTCACCCCACACCCACCGAGTTGATTGTCAAGCCCGGGGCTTGATAGCGGCCTTGCCCTGCTTGCTTTTGGCCAGCACCGTGAGCTGCTGCCGCCGCCTGCCCCACTTTTTGCAAGCCCCATTATGCCGCCGTCGCAGGATTCCGGCAGTGGAGGCTCCAGGATGAGCTTTGGCGCATCTTCCCTGCGCTGTGCTCTGTTGGTGGCTCAAATCTGGAGTCCCTGGTAGTTCCCCAGTTCCAGGATCTTTGAAAAATATAGTTCAGTGGTTCTGAGATCACATATGCCAGTTCCTTGAGAACCTTGGGGTGTAAGCCATCTGGTCCTGGTGATTTGAACTCATCTAGGCTGGACGAGTTACCATTTTCTTGCCTATCTTAACTTGTGTTTCTATTGTTTTTATGGCACTATTTTTAATAGGTTGGTCTGGTTTTTCCCTCTGTGTAAAGACAGATGCAAACAATGTGTTAAATAGTTGTGGTTTCTCCCTGTTGCTTGTCACCTCCTTGCCACTTTCACCCACTAATGGACCAATAATTTCCTTCACTTTTTTCTTGTTTTTCTCATGTTGAAAGAAGCTTTTTTTGTGATTTTTGACTTTGGTCGCAAGGCTTGGTTTGGGTAGCTATTTGTCCAGAATGGTATAGTATCTTCTGCTTGTGCAGTGGGATGGACTAAAAGACCTCCAAGGCCCCTTCCAAATGTTATTCTGTTATTCTTTTACAGCCAGCAGATCTTTGAACCACCCCATTCTCCACCCTCCTGAAGCTTTGCACGGACTTGCCACAGGGCTGTGTGCTTAGCCCCTACCTATATTCACTGTACACATACGATTGTGTATTGTCTGACCCATCCTCTGCGATCATTAAATTTGCAGATGATACCACCATAGTGGGTCTTATTACAGGTGGAGATGAAACAGTGTACAGGGGGGAGGTACAAAAACTATCCTTATGGTGTTTAGAGAACAACTTGCACCTGAACATTGGCAAGACAAAGGAGATGGTGCTAGACTTCAGGAGGAAAAGAGAGGAACCTGCTCCACTTTACATCAGGGGTGGGGGCTATGTGGAGAGAGTCTCCTCCTTTAAATTCCTGGGAGTCTACCTCTGTGAAGATCTTACCTGGAAAATCAATACAACCCAGGTGGCCAGAAAGGCCCAACAAAGACTCCACTTCCTCAGGGTGTTGCAGGGTAGAACAATGACTAATGACCCTCTTTTACTGGTCTACTATAGAGAGCGTCCTCTCGCACTTCATTGTGGTTTGGTATGCTGGCCTGACAGCTGCAGATAGGAAGATATTACAAAGGGTAGTGAGCACAGCACAAAACATTGTGGGCTGTCCCCAAACACCACTGGATGACATTGCCAGGGCCTGCTGCCTTGGAAGAGTGAGGAAAATCCTCAGGGATGACTCACACCCTGGTCGGTACCTCTTTACTCCCCTACCATCGGGTAGGAGATATAGAAGTATAGCCAGCCATACCAACAGGCTGAAGAACAGCTTCTATCCATGAGCTGTCAGGCTCTGGAATGGGAAATAACTCTATGTATGATTGACTTGCGAGGCCAGTGTGTTGTACAATTAGTTCACATGGTGTAACAAGATGGTGGGTTTGTTGTCACTGTGAGTGGGGGGGCATGAAGGGAGGCTCAGCCAATCTCACTGTATACATGTTGTACTTTGATAATAAAGGTTCATTCGTTGAAATCCCCATTCATTTACTTGAGCTACCCTGGGATACTGGGCCCCAAGAAACATTGTGCTAGCCAACTCGAACAAAATGACAACTATTATTATTGAACAAGTCTAAGACAGTTATGGCCCTAATAGAATCATTAGAAGTTGGCACTTTTCTTGCAGTCATCTTTGAATCATCCAAGAAATACTGCTTCATACATTTTTAATTCTTCACAACTACATTTGCTTGGATTTGTCATAAACACTGTTTTTTATTATTACTATTCCATTCTATCGATTCTCAGAGGCTGTCTGGACAATCACTGCAGTTTTTTGGCAATTTCTTTTCATAAATGGCTTGCCACTGCCTCCTTCCTATGGCTGAGAGGGAGTGACAGGCCCATAGTTCCCCAGGTGGTTTTGTACTGGTATCTAAGGAAAAACCAAGACACAATGTCTCCTGGTTTCTAACCTTCTACCTTAAACAATACACTGCTGTCTAATTCTCCTTTAGACTAGTTTGAGGGTGAGCTACAGGCATTGATATTACTGCCTTGAATTTTAATTGGATTGTAATAAAGAGGAGCTTATATTCCTTTGGCACAATACTCTTAAGGAGTAGTCATAAGGAAATAGCCTGATTAGGTAGTCAGTTTGCCTATCTGATTTTCAGTCATATAGATTTAATAGTCAAAAACTGATTTAGGATGGGGTTTCCAAAAATGATCAATATCCATCCCGAAATAATGATGGACTATCCAAGACATTTGGTAGTTAAAAGGAGATCAGGAATAAAGTTGTTGTTCTTGTTGTTGTCATCATTATTGTCATTGTCCTCCTCCTCCTCCTCCTCCTCCTCATCATCATCATCATCATCATCTGTGGGAGATGGGGAAATGTCTACATCTTTTCTCAGAAAAGTCATCAGATGTTCCTGTACATGTAATTTACATAGCTGTAGTTATGGCAGCAGCAAAAAAAATCATCCTTTAACTTTTCCATTTTTTTAACATCAATGGGTTAGGAAGATTAATTTAAATACTAGTGAAAATATGAAAGTTGGAGGGTTATTTGAAAAGATTATTAAGTAATAACCATAAGGGTTATACTACAGAGTTAATGGTCATTTGTAATGAGATATATTTATACACATTTAGGCCTATCAAAAGAAGAAAGCTGAAAGGAAATCTTGGTATGAGGCATATGACTTTTGTAAATTAATTGGAGGAGAACTGGCTTACTTTAGCAATCAAGCAGAGGAACGCCTTCTAAACCAACTGTGAGTATAATAAACTGCTTATTTCTTATATCTCAAGGCAGAAACACTCCTAGCAAAGGGTTTATTGGAACACTGACTTCATCATAATGGAATATATAACTAGCATAAACTTTATAATCTCACATATATTCAAAACAGTGCTGGTCTGCATTAATGGATAAAATCAAGATCACGTTAAGGGCACTCTACTTTGAATCAGAGATCCAATACTTAATTTTGTGTCAATAACTTATTGGGTAAGATTCAAGGTACTAGTAATGGTGTTTAAAGCCCTACATGGCAGGGGTCCGGAGTACCTTAGGGAACACCTGCTGCCGGCATCAACTTCCCTCCGCCCTGTGCGTTCCCACAGAGAGAGCCTCCTCAGGGTGCCACCGGTCAGAGAATGTCGATTGGTGGCCCCCAGGGGGAGATCCTTCTCTGTGGGCGCCCCGGAGCTATGGAATCAGCTACTGGTTGAGCTCCGGACAGCGCCCGATCTTCACTCCTTTCGCCGCGAGCTAAAAACATACTTTTTTGAACAAGCTGGCCTGGCCTGATGGGGGACTGGGGGGTTGTTATTGTTATTTTATTGGGGTTTTAAGATGTATTTTTAGTATATGGGCATGTATTTAATTATTTTTTAACTTTTGTAATCCTGTATTTTTATTCTTGCCCTGTTCACCGCCCTGAGTCCTTCGGGAGAAGGGCGGTATAGAAATATTATTAAATTAAATTAAATTAAATTACCATTTATATATAAAAAAGTCCTTAAGTGGTTACAACAGTAATACTCATGAATGATTAGAAGTGTAGAATCAGTCATAATCATTACCATCATCATTTCAATAAGGTAACTAGGCTTATACATGACTACTTAAATAAATTCCATTCTAATGGCTTGGGTCCAGGATATCTGAGGGAACACCTGCTGCTGGCATCAAGTTCCCTTCGTCCTGTGCGCTCCCACAGGGAGGGCCTTCTCAGGGTGCCACCGGTAAAAGAATGCCGGCGGATAACACCCAGGGGGAGGGCCTTCTCAGTGGGTGTGCTTGCCCTTTGGAACCAGCTGCCCGTGGAGCTTAGGACTGCCCCCGACCTTTGATCATTTCGCCGAGACCTGAAGACCTGGCTCTTCGAGCTTTCCGGCCCAGGCTGAGTTTTAATTGGGGTTTTAACTAGGATTTTATATGTTTTATATTTTTCAGGGATTTAGTTTAATCTTTTTAATTGTTCTTAATTTTTGTATTGACATTTTTTATGCCCTGTAAACCGCCCTGAGTCCTATGGGAAAGGGCGGTATATAAATTTAATAAAATAAAATAAATAAATAAATAAATAATCATCAGAACTTATTCCCACTCAAGTAGCTTTCATATTGCAACCATAAGGACATATGCCATGTTTAAGAATTATTGGATAATTATGGGAATTATTGTTTTGCAGACATGCTTATGTTCTGTATGTGAAAAAGAAAACAAGATAAAAAAACTGTTGTATTATATTTAAACAAGACACATGTATCAAACATATTTAACATATTTGCTAATTATTATATTTTAGATCAGAATCAGAAAAAGGCTGGATCAGTTTAAGATTTATGAATTCTGACAGAAAAGTATCTTGGATTGATGGGTCTCGTGTAAGTAAATGATTAATATGCATGCCTTATAACATAAATTAAGTGAAGTTGCTGGTATTTTTAATACTTAATGAAGTATTAGTAATATTTCTTGTAGTGAAGTTTCATAGACATATAATAATAATCTAACTGTTAAACTAACTATTAAAAATCTTAATATAATATGATATTGATATTTGATCTGATTCCGATTATTTTGATGGTTTCTATAGACTTACTTCAGGTTGCTATTGAAAAAAATTGATTTCATTGTTCTTATAAAAGCCAACAAACTACATAAAATCTTTCATTTCACATCCAACTAATTTTTCCTTTATCCATTTTTACTGGAGTGAGAGGATGTCCAGTAAGAAAGGTGAGTTGTCCTTTTCCTAAACATGTTTTAAGTTATTTCTATTGTCTAGATGCTTGCTCTAGGGCTAGAACATTGAATCCAATATGACATGTAGTTCTTTATGGTCATAAAGGTGCAATTGGGGGATGATAAGGTGGAATACCTTATAATGTGGTTTTTGCATTATGTTTGTGAATACCACTGTTACTACTATTGGCCTATTGGAGCCATTTGGCCCATTGGAGCCATCTGGTTATTGCCAGATGAAGAAGATAGTTTTTCATAATATCTGAAAAGCAACAAAAGCAGAGGTCATGGTCAGAGAAAAAACTGTATCAGTATGCAAGACAAAAGAGAGGTGACAAAGAAGTACCGTAACAAGGATTTAGTATAGGAGGTATGATGAATGCATTCTTAGGTGATGATAGATGCCTTGAGGAAATGTGTTCTACTCTTTCAGAAGCATAACTTGATCCAAAAATATTAGAAAATTATTGATGTATCTACAACATTTCTTGCTACAGTATAAAGTGTTCTGGTATAAATGAATTGCATGGAACCTTTTTAATATACTTAGGTCTGTGAGTAGAACTGAGGTACATTGGTCATACTTAGATGGGACTTTTGGTAAGACCACGAACAGGGATTGCAATCCCATTGATATTATTTGATTTCTCAATGGATATTTAGTAACCATCAACCATTGTATTTTTCTGGATCATCTCCAAGGACTGAGAATGAGGAGTTATTCCAGTTGGCATGTATGTGGAGCTTTAAGACTTGGATTTAGGATTCTTTTAGTGCCTGATACTCTTCCCACCCCCTTCCTGGATTACTGCCCCTTACTGCAAAGGGGCTTGTGTAATTCAATGAAGCTATGAGCTATGCCAGGTAGGGCCACCCAAGACGGAAAGGTCATAGCAGAGAGTTCTGACAAAACGTGATCCACTGGAGAAGGAAATGGCAACCCACTCCAGTATCTTTGCCATGAAAACCCTATGGACAGTACCAAAAGGCAAAACGATATGACGCTGGAAGATGAGCCCCTCAGGTCGGAAGGTGTCCAATATGCTACTGGGGAAGAGCAGAGGGCTAGTACAAGTAGCGCCAGAAAGAATGAAGCAGCTGGGCCAAAGGATGCTCAGCTATGGATGTGTCTGGTGGTGAAAGGAAAGTCCGATGCTGTAAAGATTTTTTCTCCATAGGAACCTGGAATGTAAGATCCATGAATCAAGGAAAGCTGGACGTGGCCAAACAAGAGATGACAAGACTGAACATCGACATCTTAGGTATCAGCGAACTAAAATGGACAGGAATGGGTGAATTTAATTCAGATGACCATCAGGTATACTACTGCGGGCAAGAATCCCTCAGAAGAAATGGAGTAGCCTTCATAGTCAATAAAAGAGTAGGAAAAGCAATACTGGGATACAATCCTCAAAATGACAGAATGATCTCAGTTCGAATCCAAGGCAAACCATTCAATATCACAGTAGTCCAAGTCTATGCCCCAACCACCAGTGCTGAAGAGGATGAAATTGACCGGTTCTATGAAGCCCTACAGCACCTTATAGAACTAACACCAAAAAATGATATCCTTATCATCATGGGGGATTGGAATGCTAAAGTAGGAAGCCAAAAGATAACTGAAATAACAGGCAAGTTTGGCCTTGGAGTACAAAATGAAGAAGGGCACAGGCTGATAGAATTTTGTCAAGAGAATACGATGGTCATAGCAAACACTCTTTTCCAAGAACCCAAGAGACAGCTCTACACATGGACATCACCAGATGGTCAACACAGAAATCAGATTGACTATATGCTCTGCAGCCAAAGATGGAGAAGCTCTATACGGTCAGTAAAAACAAGACCAGGAGCTGACTGTGGCTTAGACCATGAGCTTCTCATTGCAAAGTTTAGGCTTAAACTGAAGGAAAAAGCACTAGGCCACTCAGGTATGAATTAAATCATATCCCTGTTGAATATACAGTAGAGGTGACAAATAGATTTAAGGAATTAGATCTGATAGACAGAATGCCTGAAGAACTATGGACAGAGGTTCGCAACATTGTACAAAAGATAGCAACCAAAACCATCCCAAAGAAAAAGAAATGCAAGAAAGCAAAATGGCTGTCTGAGGAAGCTTTGCAAATAGCTGAGGAAAAGAGGGAAGCGAAAGGCAAGGGAGAAAAAGAAAGATACGTCCAATTGAATGCAGAATTCCAGAGAATAGCTTGAAGATATAAGAATGCCTTCTTAAATGAACAGTGCAAAGAAATAGAAGAAAACAATAGAATAGGGAGGACCAGAGATGTGGACAGAGAACTAACAGAAGTACAGGCAGGATTTCGAAGAAGCAGAGGAACTAGAGATCAAATTGCCAACATATGTTGGATCATGGAGAAAGCTAGGGAGTTCCAGAAAAACATCTACTTCTGCTTTATTGACTATGCTAAAGCCTTTGATTGTGTGGATCATAACAAACTGTGGCAAGTTCTCAAAGAGATGGGCATACCAGACCATCTTATTTGTCTCTTGAGAAACCTATATGTGGGCCAAGAAGCAACAGTGAGAACTGGACACGGAACCACTGATTGGTTCAAAATTAGGAAAGGAGTCTGGCAAGGCTGTATACTGTCGCCCTGCCTATTTAACTTATATGCAGAGCACATCATGAGAAAGGCAGGGTTAGAGGAATCAAAAGTTGGAATTAAGATTGCTGGAAGAAATATCAACAACCTAAGATATGCAGATGATACCACTCTAATGGCAGAAAGTGAAGAAGAACTAAAGAGCCTCTTGTTGTGGGTGAAGAAGGAGAGTGCAAAACTTGGGTTCAAACTTAACATTAAGAAAACCAAAATCATGGCATCCGGCCCTCTCAATTCCTGGCAAATAGAGGGGGAAGAAATGGAGGTAGTGACAGATTTTATTTTCCTGGGCTCCAAGATCACTGCAGATGGGGACTGTAGCCAAGAAATTAAAAGACGCTTGCTCCTGGGGAGGAAAGCAATGACAAATCTAGACAGCACACTAAAAAGCAGAGACATCACCCTGTCAACAAAAGTGCATATAGTCAAGGCTATGGTCTTCCCAGTTGCAATGTATGGCAGTGAAAGCTGGACCATAAAAAAGGCTGAGCACCAAAGAATTGAGGCCTTTGAACTATGGTGCTGGAGAAGACTCCTGCGAGTCCCTTGGACTGCAAGGCGATCAAACTGGTCAGTCCTAGAGGAGATCAACCCTGACTGCTCTTTAGAAGGCCAGATCCTGAAGCTAAAACTCAAATACTTTGGCCACCTAATGAGAAGGAAGGACTCACTGGAGAAGAGCCTAATGCTGGGAAAGATTGAGGGCAATAGAAGAAAGGGACGACAGAGAATGAGGTGGCTGGATGGAGTCACTGAAGCAGTAGGCGTGAGCTTAAATGGACTCCAGAAGATGTTAGAGGACAGGAAGGCCTGGAGGAACATTGTCCATAGGGTCGCGATGGGTCGGACACGACTTCGCAGCTAACAACAACAACAACTCTTCCCACTTTTATTTAGTATCTAGCTGAAACTGGTGGGGGATGTGATCCAGTGGTTAAATATTATTTACGTGATTTATGTGATTATTTATGTGATCCAGGGTTAAGTATTATCGGTGAGAATACACAACTTTACATCTCAGCCACTGAATGATGGTTGATGTCAACCCCTTTTCCTGATATCTGGAGGTTGCTAGGTTCTGGAAGGGAATGAACATTCTCATTTATTTATTTATTTATTAAATTTATATGCCACCCATCTCATTGATAAGTCTCTGAGTGATTTACAAAATGGTAAAACAATAAACATAAAAACAGTTTAAATTAAAAAGACTTAAATAGAATTTTAATCCCAGCAATATGGAGCAGTTTGGAATTAAGAAGCCAACTGACTGCAGGGTGATTCCATCCTAGTTATGGAAAGAATCATACTGGCCTGTTATGTACTAGTTCATCATCTAGTTATCCTTCTTGGCTCACAGTTGCTGCTTGAGGCAATTATGACAAGAAGGGACTTTTACACAACTCCACCTTGTGTATCATTTATAGCCTTTCTTAGAATGAGAGACACTATTCACAGTCATACATATATTGATCTCTCATTTGGACTACTGAAATGTCCTTTACACAGGACATTTACATAAAGAAGCTAGAGTTGTTCCAGAATTCAGCATCTGGTACAGAGACAATTCATCCATTCAACATCTTGTCTCTGAAAGTCCCACCAGGCTCAAGGTTGACTCAGCCTTCCATCCTTCCGAGGTAGGTAAAATGAGGACCCAGATTGTTGGGGGCTGACTTTGTAATAATGCCGCTTGGGGTGTGTGTGAAAGCGCTAATAAGCAGGCATATACATAGAATGAAGGCTACTGCTAAGTTTGTAAGCCGCCCTGAGTCTTCGGAGAAGGGCGGGATATAAATGGAATTAAAATAAAAAATAAATAAAAAATAACAAATTGTTACAGTCTATAATCCAAATTGCTAGTTATTCACTTTAAAACCTGCATGGATAAAATATGTGTATCTCTGGGACTCCATTTTTCCAGTTCTTTATCCCTTTTCATAAGATGTGGTAGAATAGACCAAATTTTCATTTGGTTCCCTTCCTTCAGAGAATATTCAGTAACTTCAGAGATGAGCCTTTTTGGTTGCTTCCCCCATCCTTTGGAATAGCATTCCCCTTGAGATCCATACGGCTTGAGCACTTTCGGTTTTAGAAAGGTGATTACAACCTGGCTTTTCTGAATATCTCGGATAAAAAAATGTTGTCAAGTATTGCCTCTAAGAAAGTAGTGATTTGAATTTGTTTATAAGTAATCCTTGACTTACAATCATAAATGAGCCATAGTAGTGCAGTGTTTAGAATGAAGTACTGCAGGCTAATTCTGCCCACTGCTAGCAGTTTGATTCTCACTGGCTCAAAGTTGACTCAGCCTTCCATCCTTCTGAGGTCAGTAAAATGTGGGTCCCAATTTTGGGGGGCAATATGCTGATTCTGTAAACTGTTTAGACAGGGATATATAGAAGTCTACAGCTATTGCTATAATTGAACCCAGAAATACAGTTGTAAATTATTAAAGGTCATTGAGCAGGTCACCATGAGACCATATCCTATTTTATAATCTGTTTTGCCGTGATTGTAAAGTGAATGACACAGTCATTAAGCAAGCAACATGTTCATTAAATGTGTTTGTGGGGGTGGTCTATTGTAACTTCCAGCAGTCACTAAGTGATTGCATTATGTTTGGCATAGATTGTAAATTGCCTGTTACTTTGATTTTTTGGGTACCTTATTTTATGGAATTGAATAGGTAAGCCACTAAACTGGTTATGATTGCAATGATCTGTAAGTGGAGACAGATAGACGGATGGACAGACAGACGGATAGACAGACAGACAGACAAAAATGGGGAAGTTTGAAATGGCTTGAAAATGTCAAACTTATCAAACATGCAGACACAAATCATTAAAAAGTAATTATGATACATTTGGTTTTTTCCATGTTAAAATTGGTGGCTTTTAGAAAGTAAAATTTTTAATTTTTACTGTAGTTATCCTATGAATCAACATTTCATGGGACTTCAGAAACATATTTTGATCAACGATGCAAAATAATATGGGGAAATACTGGAACCTGGCATTCTTTAAACTGTCATGCGATACTTAATTGGATTTGTCAAGTTACAAGAGGTAATATGCTTTTCATTCTCAAGTAGTTTATTAGTATATTGTTCAACTGTAAAACCTGAGAGACCATATAAACTTGTTTTACAGTTCACATGGTCTGTCTTTTTCTCTTTTTTTGGGGGGGGGGGAGAGGAATTTAGGAATCTTAAATACAATTCCCTTTTAAGTCTGCAGATTTTAAATTTCTATTTACTGTATGACTAATTAAGTTACATAGTACAATATCAAATATAATTATCTGTATGAATTTACTCCAAAGAAGGCATTATTGATGCCAATACTTTTTCTTTCATAATTATAACCATCACCACCATCATCATCTTAATAATTCATGAAATTTGTGTGGTGCCAATCAAAGCAATTTGAATAAAACCAGTAAAAGAGAAAGGAGAAAGATAAAACATGGCAAGTGCAATGAAGTGAGGGATCTTACTCTTTCTTGCCAAAGCCTGAGTAAAGAGACAGGTCTTCATGGATCTCCTAAACAACACCAGAGTGGGGGCCATTTGAGTGTTGAGGGAAACTGGGATCCAGTCTATGGTTTTATTTACTTACAAATGTAGACATATATTAAGCTATACAACATTTCAGTTTTTGAAAATTGTCTTTTGCCATAAGTAGTAACGTGTTAAGGTTAAGCTTGAGGTCTTTGTAATTAAAATATTTATTTTTTCAGGTTCACCCTTAAATCCAGAACCAAGCAACAACTTCGGTATGTTGAGTAATTTAATGTCAAAAATGTTATATGTATTATTTAATAGGAACAAGGACTGTGATTTGTATTTTAGTGTGATTTGAGGTAAATTTGGCTGTATGACATAAAGAAGCATTCCTAAAATATGATGTGTGATGATTGAATTTGTAAGCAGACCAATTTCTCAGAGCACTGAAGAAAGCCAGACACTGGCTCTGGATGGTGTAAAGCTATAGATTTGTGATTTCCTTTATACCTCGGGGACCACCTGCTGCCGGCGTCGACTCCCCTCCGCCCCGTGCGTTCCCACAGAGACGGCCTCTTCAGGGTGCCTCCAGTCAGAGAATGTCGGCTGGTGGCCCCCAGGGGGAGGGCCTTCTCTGTGGGCACTCCGGCTTTGTGGAATCAGCTGCCGGTTGAGCTCTGGATGGCACCGGATCTCCGCTCCTTCTGGCGCGGGTTAAAGACCCATTTATTTGAACAAGCTGGCCTGGCCTGATGGGGAATTACTTAGGGTTTTAATATTTATATATATATATATATTATTGTTTTTACTGTGGGCAATAATTTAATTCTTTTTTTAACTTTTGTATTTTTGTAGTATTATGATATGCCCTGTTCACCGCCCTGAGTCCTTCGGGAGAAGGGCGGTATAAAAATTTAATTAAATAAATAAATAAATAAGTGAAAGAAGAGTGCCATATGTGATTGACCTCCTCTTCACAGACAAGATGTCATGGTTCTGATAGACAAGACCAAATAAATCAGAACTCCAAGTCTTGAGATTCCGTCAAAGAAAATGTTTATTGGTTAGATAGTATCGGCACAGTCAAAAGTGAAACCAAGTCTGAAGATCCCTTGAGGAAGCAACAATATTACAAAGTTGAACTCCCCACTCAATACTATGCAGTTAGCTATGCTCCCCAATAGAAGAGTTTGGCGGGCTTTCTAACTAAATGCTCCCACCCCTATCTAATTGACAGACATGACCTTGGTTCCCATGGGTCAGTAAAATGTTTAGACTAGTAGAAATCATCCATCCCCCTCCCAATCAGGTGGGAACTTAGAATGAAGAAAATGGAGGCTTCCAGTTTGCCAAGTCAGCTGTCATGGACGTCTGGAGGATAGCTCCTGTCTTCCACGTCCAGATTTGCATCGCTGGGGGGTCCTAAAAGGACTGAAGAGCCGCCCTGGAGGGGCGACCAGACAGAAGGGGCTTTTGCAGAAACACAGGGGAGCTGTAACCTCCCCCCCCCCCCGTTAATGCCTGCATTCCCCTTGTACCGGTGGATGAAAGACTGGCCATAGGAATATGGCCAGTTACTAGGCTGCAGACAGCCGAAGTCAAACTCACCATCAGGCAACATTAAAGCAGTGTGGAAGAGACTGGGTAAGATTCCTCTCTTATACCTTAATCTTTTTTTCACCTAAATAAGCTGCTAAGTACTTTCCCCCCTTTGGAGAGGGAGGGGGAGCGGTGAACAAGCCCAGGGGTGTTTTTTTTTTTAAAAAAAAAAGTTGAACAAAGAAATGGACTAAAAGAAAAGAATTTTCAAAGTACTTGGGGGACACCCAGTGGCTAAACCTGAAATTGCAATCTGATTTTCTCTTTAAAAAAAATCAAGAAAATATTTAAGAAAAACAAGATAAGAGTAACCTTGAACACCAGGTGTGAAACTTCACTATGGAAGAGTTTCAAAAACAAATCCATGCTATGTGGGAAATATCTTACCAAACTTATCAGTTCCTTTCTACAGCTGGCGATGAAATAAAAGCTTTTGGAAAAGCATTAGAAAGCATCTTGATGAAACAAATTCAAACTCAATCTGTGATTACAACTAATATATTATTGGGACAGAACTTAACAGAAGAAATTGAACAATTAAATACATTGGCAGAAGAATTAAATATTCAACAAATGCAGGCTTCTCAAGTTTATAATGGAGAACAGATGGGAAAAAAATTATTTAGACCAGGACAATTATATCAAGAGGTGAAAATAATGAGAGGATTTGGTGCTGTTGACAGATGCTTCAATCCTTCAAGAGTGGAGACTGGAAGGCCACTTCAATATGATATAGCAATACAAGAATGCTTTGATGACCCTGAGGCAAAGAAGTGAAAAATGACATGGCAAAGGAAGAAAGCAAGAATAAGATTGAAGAAATATGAACATTCTTAAGAGGCCTGAAATAGATAATACCAAAATAGACAGGATTGGATTGGGATTAAGAGAGATTGTTTTGATGAGTAGACAAAAATACTGACTAACTAAAAAAAATAAAAAAATAATAATAAAAAAATACAAATCTATGAATGTTGTTGTTGTTGTTAGTTGCGAAGTCGTGTCCGACCCATCGCGACCCTATGGACAATGTTCCTCCAGGCCTTCCTGTCCTCTACCATCTTCTGGAGTCCATCTAAGCTCACGCCTACTGCTTCAATGACTCCATCCAGCCACCTCATTCTCTGTCGTCCCCTTCTTCTATTGCCCTCAATCTTTCCCAGCATTAGGCTCTTCTCCAATGAGTCCTTCCTTCTCATTAGGTGGCCAAAGTATTTGAGTTTTAGCTTCAGGATCTGGCCTTCTAAAGAGCAGTCAGGGTTGATCTCCTGTAGGACTGACCGGTTTGATCACCTTGCAGTCCAAGGAACTCGCAGGAGTCTTCTCCAACACCATAGTTCAAAGGCTTCAATTCTTTGACGCTCAGCCTTTCTTATGGTCCAGCTTTCACTGCCATACATTGCAACTGGGAAGACCATAGCCTTGACTATACGCACTTTTGTTGACAGGGTGATGTCTCTGCTTTTTAGTGTGCTGTCTAGATTTGCCATGGCTTTCCTCCCCAGGAGCAAGCGTCTTTTAATTTCTTGGCTACAGTCCCCATCTGCAGTGATCTTGGAGCCCAGGAAAATAAAATCTGTCACTACCTCCATTTCTTCCCCATCTATTTGCCAGGAATTGAGAGGGCCAAATGCCATGATCTTGGTTTTCTTAATGTTTAGTTTCAACCCAAGTTTTGCACTCTCCTTCTTCACCCGCAACAAGAGGCTCTTTAGTTCTTCTTCACTTTCTGCCATTAGAGTGGTATCATCTGCATATCTTAGGTTGTTGATGTTTCTTCCGGCAATCTTAATTCCAACTTTTGATTCATCTAGCCCTGCCTTTCTCATGATGTGCTCCGCATATAAGTTAAATAGGCAAGGCGACAGTATACAGCCTTGCCGGACATCTTTCCCAATTTGGAACCAATCAGTGGTTCCGTGTCCAGTTCTCACTGTTGCTTCTTGGCCCGCATATAGATTTCTCAACAGACAAATAAGATGGTCTGGTATGCCCATCTCTTTAAGGACTTGCCAGAGTTTGTTATGATCCACACAATCAAAGGCTTTAGCATAGTCAATGAAGCAGAAGTAGATGTTTTTCTGGAACTCTCTAGCTTTCTCCATGATCCAGCGTATGTTAGCAATTTGATCTCTAGTTCCTCTGCCTCTTCGAAATCCTGCCTGTACTTCTGGTAGTTCTCGATCCACATACTGCTGTAGTCTAGCTTGTAGAATTTTAAGCATAACTTTACTAGCATGAGAAATGAGAGCAATGGTGCGATAGTTTGAACATTCTTTAGAACTGCCTTTCTTTGGAATTGGAATGTAAACTGATCTTTTCCAATCCTGTGGCCACTGTTGAGTTTTCCAAATTTGCTGGCAAATTGAGTGTAGCACTTTTACTGCATCGTCTTTTAAGATTTTGAAGAGCTCAGCTGGAATACTGTCACCTCCACTAGCTTTGTTGTTGCTCAGCTTTTCTAAGGCCCACTACACTTCACATTCTAGGATGTCTGGCTCGAGGTCAGTGACCACCTCATTGTGATTATCAGGGACGTTAAGCTCATTCTTGTATAGTTCTTCTGTGTAATTTTGCCACCTCTTCTTAATCTCTTCTGCCTCTGTTAGGTCCCTGCCATTTTGGTCCTTTATCATGCCCATTTTTGCATGAAACGTTCCTTTCATCTCTCCAATTTTCTTGAAAAGATCTCTGGTCCTCCCTATTCTATTGTTTTCTTCTATTTCTTTGCATTGTTCATTTAAGAAGGCATTCTTATCTCTTCTAGCTATTCTCTGGAATTCTGCATTTAATTGGACATATCTTTCTTTTTCTCCCTTGCCTTTCGCTTCCCTCCTTTCCTCAGCTATTTGCAAAGCTTCCTCAGACAGCCATTTTGCTTTCTTGCATTTCTTTTTCTTTGGGATGGTTTTGGTTGCTACCTGTTGTACAATGTTGTGAACCTCTGTCCATAGTTCTTCAGGCACTCTGTCTATCAGATCTAATTCCTTAAATCTATTTGTCACCTCTACTGTATATTCAACAGGGATATGATTTAATTCATACCTGACTGGCCTAGCGCTTTTCCCTACTTTCTTCAGTTTAAGCCTAAACTTTGCAACAAGAAGCTCATGGTCTGAGCCACAGTCAGCTCCTGGTCTTGTTTTTACTGACTGTATAGAGCTTCTCCATCTTTGGCTGCAGAGCATATAGTCAATCTGATTTCTGTGTTGACCGTCTGGTGATGTCCATGTGTAGAGCCGTCTCTTGGGTTGTTGGAAAAGAGTGTTTGCTATGACCATCGTATTCTCTTGACAAAATTCTATCAGCCTGTGCCTTGCTTCATTTTGTACTCCAAGGCCAAACTTGCCTGTTATTCCAGTTATCTTTTGGCTTCCTACTTTAGCATTCCAATCCCCCATGATGATAAGGACATCATTTCTGGGTGTTAGTTCTATAAGGTGCTATAGGGCTTCATAGAACCGGTCAATTTCATCCTCTTCAGCACTGGTGGTTGGGGCATAGACTTGGACTACTGTGATATTGAATGGTTTGCCTTGGATTCGAACTGAGATCATTCTGTCATTTTGAGGATTGTATCCCAGTATTGCTTTTCCTATTTTTTTATTGACTATGAAGGCTACTCCATTTCTTCTGAGGGATTCTTGCCCGCAGTAGTATACCTGATGGTCATCTGAATTAAATTCACCCATTCCTGTCCATTTTAGTTCGCTGATACCTAAGATGTCAATGTTTAGTCTTGTCATCTCTTGTTTGGCCACGTCCAGCTTTCCTTGATTCATGGATCTTACATTCCAGGTTCCTATGGAGAAAAAATCTTTACAGCATCGGACTTTCCTTTCACCACCAGACATATCCACAGCTGAGCGTCCTTTCGGCTTTGGCCCAGTCGCTTCATTCTTTCTGGCGCTACTAGTACTAGCCCTCTGCTCTTCCCCAGTAGCATATTGGACGCCTTCCGACCTGAGGGGCTCATCTTCCAGCGTCATATCGTTTTGCCTTTTGGTACTGTCCATAGGGTTTTCATGGCAAAGATACTGGAGTGGGTTGCCATTTCCTTCTCCAGTGGATCACGTTTTGTCAGAACTCTCTGCTATGACCTGTCCATCTTGGGTGGCCCTGCACGGCATAGCTCATAGCTTCATTGAATTACGCAAGCCCCTTCGCCACGACAAGGCAGTAATCCATGAAGGGGAATCTATGAATACTAATATTGAAATATTGAGTTCTTTAAATAATATGGGTTAAGATGTATATATGCTAAAAATGATAGAATGTAACTAATATACCTGGATGTAGAGACATGAGAGGATGTATTAAATGTTGAAATGGAAGAAATTTTGGTAAATTTTTAATATGTGGAAACTATAAATGAGAAACAAGAATATTATATTGTCCTCCTCTTCTTTCTCTTCCTTTCAATTGGTATTTTAATGACTATTATTCTAAATATTGTATGACTGATATGGATATGGAAATGAGATAAATAAGAACTGGATTACATTACTAGGTATTGGAGAAAATTGTTTAAAGGAAAAGGAGGTTATTTAGCAATATGAAAATGAGAAATATTAAACGTTTAATTTCAATATCAATGTAAAGTTAAAGCTAGAAAAATATATAAGGTGTTTGATGTTTTAAAGATGGAATGTTAAAATATAAAATATACTAAAATATTGATAAATATAAGAAAACTATTTAATGACTGATGGATAACAATGAGAAATATGTTAATTTAGATAAGAGATAGCATGTATTAAAGGAAAAGAGAGAGAGGAAGTATTGGTTACAATAATTTGGAGATTTGTAATAATATGTACTAATCTGAAATAGAACTATTGTAACCCGGACACCACGTTGCTTTTTAAAGATACTATTGTAATATTGGAAAACTAATAAAAACGATTTTTTAAAAAAAATAGAATGAAGAAAATGGCTGCAGCTAAGTTCATTGTAGAATTACACAATAATTGAATAGGGGCTTCCCAAGCATATATAGAATATGGCTATAACCAAAGAGGAGTTACTAAAACGTAGAGCATTTTTATATCCATAAAAATCATTGGAAAATTTTAAAAAACATTCCCAAATATGCAAACCTTTGATCAAGTGGTTGCACTGGATATTGATTTGATTGAATCAAGTGATCTAAGCAGTTGCATAAGGCAACAACCCATTTCTGTTTCCACCTAGTTCTGAAGGCAAATTAAAATGGCCTCCTCATTGCTTCACTTTATACTGGTTTGCCCTATGACTCATCCCAGTGAATCTAATACCCAGAAAAGACATTTGTGTATTCTGGAACATTTGCATAGAAGCCTCTTCCAAGGAATCCAGACAGAACTGAAGATAAAGTTTTTAGAGCAAATACAGAGACTAGAACTAACAGGGCAATAACATAATGATTACAAACTTAAAGGCCTTGATCTGGAAACCTGATTGGCAGAAAAAGAAAGCCAGAGTTAGATTTTAAAAGTGAGTTCTTGAAGAACCATTAAAGGCTATCCTTTTAGTAATCAGTGATCTATCAGGATCTAAAATACAAAATGTTTATGAGATAGAACTAGAATGCGTTTATGTATCTATTAGGCTTTTTTTAGACATTATAATTTGTGCACTGACATAATGGAAATTTGGTTTATAGATCCCACGTTTGATGTTAAAAGACATTTAATTATTCTATTTAAGAATTAAGAATTAGCTAAAATTTAAAACAGAATCTGGTTATGTATAAATAGTTGTAGATTGATAAACATAGGCTGTGGTCCTGTCAGTAACGTGTGATGTATTAGGATGTGAAACAGACATTGTTTATTAGGTAAAACATAGCTACTCAGCCACTGTGTACATGTTAGATGCTATAGTTTTTGCTATAATGAAATAAGGGAAATTTGGGTTGTGAATATTATTTGGGATGTTAAAGACTAAATTTGAATAATATAATTAAAATCAAAATTAGGTAAAATTTAATAACAGGACATAGACATCTCTCAATGAAATTGAATTGACAATTTTTTAACCGACCATGCTATTTCTAGAAATTTATTAGTTTAAACTAATTTTATGAAATGTTAAGGGAATTTGAGAAGGATGTTTTGATAATATAACCTGAATTATGTACTGAAAACTCTGTTACTGAATCTCTGATTACCCAGTCACCATGATGCTTTCTAAATATGTAGATTTTAACTGAAAAACCAATAAAACTTGTTTTTGTTTTTTAAAAAAGCCTCTTCCAGCTATTGGAAGCACTCAGTTGAGGTCAGTTTGCCAGCTATTACTGTATATGGATGTGTCATTTGCATGTGCTCATTCATATTCAGAAGATCTTGGAAAGAAGAACTTTGCTCAAAAGGACAATGTGGAATCTTCAAGTGGCTCTTTTTGCTTTGTGGATTTCTGGGATGGATGCAAAGGGATTCTAGACATATAAGTTGTTTCTTATACTTCTTCTTTTGCAGAGTATAGTTATAAAAGAGTTGAAGATGGCTGGATTGCATATGAAAGGAATGAGTATTATTTCAGTAATAAAACAATGCCTGCAGAAAAAGCCCGGAAGTTCTGCAAACAACATGGTGGTGATCTTACCACTATTGAGAGTAAACAAGAAAAAATATTTTTGTGGAAATATGTAAGAAATATATGCAATAATTACCTATGCAAAACAAAAAGTTTTATAAAGTATATATGTGGGTGAATACAGATATGTATGTATAATCCATGAGTATCTGTGCATCTGTGTTTGTGTGTGTGTGTGTGTGTGTGTGTGTGTAAATAATATAAGAGCAGAAGTTTTCAGAATTTTTTTTCCCTAGCTTTTGTGGTGATATACATCCGTTATTGGATAAAATATATAATATGATGACGGTCATTAAATTAATATCACTGGAATTTTAAAGACACAATAAGTGAATAATCTTTTCAAAGAACACATTGTTAAAAGCAGAACATATTTCAAAAAAACATTTTGTGTTTAGATTCAACATGATTTGCAAAGAATATTTTTAATTATACATTGTGTTTGATAAAACACAAACATACTAGAAAATATTCTATCCTATCTTGCTCTATAGAATAATTGAATTAAATTTATTGGCACACTATTTCATTACTTTATATTAAAAATAGTACATTGTAAATAACTATTTTTATTTCCTATTCTTTCTTTTACATTTTAGGTTGTCAGCTATGGAATTCATGTTGATTTCTATATTGGTTTATATTTGAGTCTTGACAAAAAATTTGGGTAGGTGAAATACATAAAACTGATTGACAAATTCTGCAGCATGCAATTAAATTCTGTTTTTAAATTATTTTTAATAATAAACTAGGATAAATATAAATAAGACAACTAATTTTCCTGAAAAATAGATTGTGTCAGGTTTTCCTTTAATAAGATTTACTGAAAGGGAAAAGAACTCTATTTTCAATGCTTTTACTTTGGAACCCAATTTATTTCTCAGTTTCTTAAGATAAACACTTCTTCAATTTTTAATAATAGCCTATCTACAAGCCAGCAAAGAAGGGAAGAATGTGAAAGTAGGCAGGCTGTGAATCTGTCTCAAGCTCTCAACGTATCATTAGATATTTGATTAAGAAAAAAAAATCCAAGTACAAACATTTAACTCTATACAACAATGAACGTTGCCATGTGGCATTTCAACTATGTGACTATGCAGGAAAAAATATATAATAGAAGTTATATTTATGATATTTAGATCTTTTTGGCTTGCAATAACTTACTATTCATGTTGGAAATTACAAAACAGAAGCTTGTCAGATGGTGCTTCATATAGCATTTTGTTTATTGCTTTTCTGTAAATTATAATTATTTGCATCTAAACTAATCACAGGGGAATTCCTAACATAATTAATGCAAAAGAGCTTACTCAGTAATTTATTTAAATATCATCATAATTGGCTTGTTCATAAATCCATTCACTGAAATGGGAAGCCAAAAATAAACATTCCCCTAAAAAAAATTGCACCGATATGTCATATTGTGTAGCCATGTTACTAGGCAATTCTAGGTTTTCGAATCCCCACATTTCTTTTTATAAAAAAAAAAACTAGATGAAGGATAATCTGATATATCGATCATTTGTTTGGTGGCTGTTCAAAGTTAGAATGACAGTGGATGAAAGGATTTACAACTGGCCCTCAAAGTTCTGGTTGTCACAGTATCCTGCAGTCACATTAACAAAATTTGGCCCCTTGCATCTGTAACTTTTCTGCTAGCTTCCCACAAGAAAAGTCAGTAGGGAAGCCAGCAAAGAAGGTCACAAGTTGCTCTGGTTAAGTCTCTTCCCTCAGGCCTTTCCTCACTCATACACAGTGTTCCTTCCTTCCCCCTTCACTTACTCACACCCACCAGTGCCCTTTTTCACTGGGTTCCACTGCACTGAAATTTAAACATGCATTCATTAGAGCCCTCATTCCTAGGCCTTCCTAGGCCTACACACAGACTTACACCAGTCAAAATCCCCTTTCCCAATCTCCCTGAACTGATACGCTTGCTCTCCTTGCCCACTTCCCTCTTCCTCTCTGTGATGCAGACATGAAGACATGCATGCATGTGCCTTTTTCCCTGGCCTTCCTGTGCTTGAACATGCACCCCAACTCACTTTCCCCTCCCTGAGATCATGCTGAAGTGCACCATCATCCCAACTCAAGCATGTCCTCCCAGGGCATCTCCAAATCCCCTGCAGTATCCTCATGCTCCTTATATGTGATTACCTCTGCTTTCCACTTAATACCTCACCTACTTTGAGATTATGTTCATAACTGCGACTGCCTGGATCACCAATGCTAACTGATTAAATCACAGGATGTCACATTTACAACTGCACTGCTTAGTGACTGCGATCCTAATCCCAACTGCCTCATACCTCAAGGACTACCCGTAATTTCTCAATAGTTGTAAATTTGCTATACAACTCTGTTTTGCTTTGTTTGTTTGCTTATTTTCTTTTGTTTTACATTGTTTGTATTGTCCACTTGGTGGGGTTATATTGTCTTTAAATAATGAGATTGAATAATGGAAGAGTGCAAAACATTTCAAATTCAAAATATCCTAGCTTTGGAACACCTGTTCTTGAGCTTAATAGTCATTTTGAGTTCAGAGCATCATAGGTGACTGTCAAATATTTTTCTTCAGCTGGATGGATGGAACTCCAGTGACATATGAAGCCTGGGGCCCCGGTGAACCCAACTTTACCAATGAAGATGAACACTGTGTAGTTATGTATTATGATTCAGGCAAGTAAAATAAATTTCAGGTTTTCAACAGTTATCTGTATGTATATGTTCAGATTAAGGCTCAGGATTCTTTAATTTGGAATAATTAGCACATAGTATTATAGATTCCATCATTAAAGTATTTAAAAATACATTATTTTGTAACTCTAATTAACTTGTTTTATGTTATGATATAAATATTTACATTAACATTGTTACAGCATATCATTTTCCAAGCAAGCATATACCATATTATTTTCCAATCAAGAACTTATGGTTTCATCCATAGATCCAACCCACTTAACGTAATACTACATATATATTCTTAGGGAAAACCAATTTGCAATATTCATAAACCCAAAATAGTCTTGCCAATGGTCAGGGATTAAAGTAAATGCATTCCAAAATAGCTATAGTTGACTATCAATCTCTTAGAACCATGTTCTGGAATTATTGACATTCAGATTACAAATATAAGAATACAGTAGTTCTCACTAATTTCCTATAATTGGGACTGGCAGCTCCATTGCTAAGTGACAGTCATAAATGAAAGACACATGACTGTGCCTGAATTATCATGATAGTTTCAGTTGTGTTCATTAAGCGAATTACCTGCAGTCAATAAACACAATGTCATGTGACCATGACCTGTCATCTTTCCCATTGAGTTTCATTGTTGCATACCAGTTGTGAAGGTCATAAATGAAAATAATAATAATAATAATAATAATAATAATAATAATAATAATAATAATAATAATAATAATAATAATAATAATAATTTTATTTATATACCGCCCTTCTCCCGAAGGACTCAGGGCGGTGAACAGGGCAGACATATAAAAAATACAAAAATTAAAAAGAATTAAACATATGCCCAAGCTAAAAACAGTAAATACATATATTAAAAATGACAATAAAAACCCAACCCATCTCCCATCAGGCCAAGCCGGCTTGTTCAAATAAATGTGTCTTCAGATCGCGATGGAAGGAGCGAAGGTTGGGCGCCATCCGGAGCTCAACTGGCAACCGATTCCATAGCTCCGGGGTGCCCACAGAGAAGGACCTCCCCCTGGGGGCCACCAACCGACATTCTCTGATCGGTGGCACCCTGAGGAGGCCCTCTCTGTGGGAACGCACAGGGCGGAGGGAAGTTGATGCCGGCAGCAGGTGCTCCCTAAGGTACTCCGGACCCATGCCATGTAGGGCCTTAAACACCATTACCAGTACCTTGAATCTCACCCGGAAGACAACTGGTAACCAATGCAGCTCACGGAGCAGAGGTGTAACATGGGAGTATCGGGAGACTCCCAACACAACTCTCGCAGCTGCATTCTGTACCAGTTGGAGCCTCTGAGTGGTCCTCAAGGGCAGCCCCATGTAGAGAGCATTGCAGTAGTCCAGGCGAGAGGTCACGAGCGCATGAGTGACCGTACATAGGGCATCCCGGTCTAGATAGGGCCGCAACTGGCGCACCAGGCGGACATGGGCGAAGGCCCCCTTAGTCACGGCCACCATGTGATCTTCCAAAGTAAGCCGTGAATCTAGGAGGACTCCCAAGTTGCAAGCCCTATCTACGGGGGGTAATAGTTCACCCCCATGGAAAGAGATGGAATATTCTGAATATCCCGGGATGCCGGGATGCACAGCCATTCAGTCTTGTCGGGTTGAGTTGAAGTCTGTTCCTCCCCATCCAGACCCAAACCGCCTCCAGGCAATGGGACATCACGTCGAGGGCATCACTGGGGTAGTTTGGGGTCAAAATAAAAAGCTGGGTATCATCGGCATACTGATGATACCCAACTCCAAAACCACGAATGATCTCACCCAGCGGTTTCATGTAGATGTTGAACAGGAGAGGCGAGAGGACCGACCCCTGAGGAACTCCACAAACGAGAGACCTTGAGGTCGACCTCTGCCCCCCTGCCAACACCGACTGCAAACGTCTCAGGAGATAGGAGGAGAACCACTGCAGAACTGTCTGACCAGGGGACATGGCAATAGTCTTAAATGTGTGTCAACTGTCCTGTCCCTGAGTCACAGTCATGTGACCAAAGAGACGTGGCAATGGCTACAACTTTGAAGTCCAGTCCTAAATCTTTTTTTTCAGTACCATTGTAATTTTGAATGGTTACCTGAATGAGTGATCGGTAAGTGAGGACTACTTCTATTGTTTCAAAAATACTGTAGGATTTCAGTATGTACTATTGCATCCTTATCCTCATTATTTTGGTTGCAACACATATCTGATCTATTGCTATTTATTCTAATAATAAATTAATCTTGACAATATAACTTCTTTGATCAGGTGTATGGAATGATATAAACTGTAGTGATCAGAAAAGCTTCATCTGTGAGAGACACAATAGCTCTGTCCGTACAACTGCAGCGCCCACATTACCTGCAACTCCAAAAGGGTGCAGTGAAGGCTGGCTTTGGTTTAATGACAAGGTAATGGATGTAGCTAATATAAATATTTTGAGATAGCATCCCTGTTCAAGCATCCTAAAGGCAATATGTATGCTAAATACATGGAGACTGCCATAGATAACCAGTGGTAGTTCAGCAAGAGATATCTTCATGTGCTACATTACATCTATTGTATTAGGTAAAATATTTGAACAGAGTAAACCGTGCTACAAAATACCTGCAACAATAACAATGAAAAATATAAATGCTACCAATACTAAAAGAGCCATGTTTTTAGAAATAGATTTAGCATTTTAAATAAATGCCATTTTTGCTTTGTCCACATAAAATCTAAATGAAATTTAAAGTATATTTTCACATTCTATTTCCCTACTATTTTTATTAACATTTATTACACATAGTTTTCAACTTAAAATCATAATTAAGCCCAAAATTATGGTCATAAGTCATGCCTGTCATTAAGTGGGTCAATATGTGACCGACCTGATTTTATAACTTTTTTACAGCAGTCATTAAGGAAATGTGGCAGTTGTAAAGCAAATGGAGCAGTCATTAAGCAAAATCCCTGTTTGTTAAGTGAACTCATTTTCTGCAGCAAACATTTTTTGCCAGAAACTAGAAGCAAACATCAGTTTCCAGCAAAAAAAAAGTCATAAATCCTGATCATGTGACCATGGAGCGCTAGAAACAGCTATAAATGTGAGCTGGTTGCCAAGCATCCATAAAGCTCTGACTAGGGGGGGACAGGGCGATGAAAGTTCTTTTTTTGGGGGGGGGTATCTGGTAATTTGTAGTTTTGGACGACATGTCTATAAGCAGTATCATCTGAAGAGTCTTCTTTGCTTGAATTGTCTCACAAATGCCACCAAGATTTTGAAAGATTTGGGCACATTCTTTTTTCATCAGTCTCCCTCTCTTCTGGGTATTCCCAAAAGTAAGGTGGCCATGACAAACCTGGCTGAATAACTATCATCAATACAAAAACACAGAAGTCAGTTAAGACCCAAAGAGCAGATAGCAATGCATATAATTAAATTATAAAATGTTAACTTTTATTACAGCTTAGATTACATTTTTCTGAAAAGAAAGTGGAGAAATTAATTTTATTAATACTGAATTACTTCCTAAGCTCTGCTAAAAAAAATTCTGATTTCATTTCATGATTGATGATATACATTGGTTGCTTCTATTACTTTTTATTTAATTAATCCTTTCTTGATTGATTAAAGTTTTGGAGGGATTTTTATCCTTCTAGTGCTTCCAAATATTTGGCTTCAGAGAAGTGGAGAAGAAAAACTGGAGCGCTGCACGGGATCACTGCAGAAACCTAGAAGGAAACCTGGCTAGTATACCAAACAAAGCTGTTCAAGGTACAGTCACTTCTCTAAACCATACTGATTAGTAACATTTCTTTTAAAATCCAGGAATCTCATCTTGATTATAGTATTATAGCAATTACTATGCCCAATCTTCTTTCCTAATTTCTAGTTTACATAAAGTTTTGCCACTTGGGAGGAGCTGGAAGATATAAAAATGAAATGTGTTTGAATATTAGTAGCTCAGGTTGGTAATTGGACTGTTGGTTTGAACTCCAAGCTTGGCAATTTGGTTACAAACATTTCATCACCGTTCGAGGAGACATTCTCAGTGCGCTTTGAATTGAGCTCACCTGTCAGAACACTGGCCTTTTAATACCTTTTTATGTGATGCAAATTGGTATGAATGTTATTTCTTTGGATATTTCTGAGACAGGGTCTGATTTTGGACTGTTTGGCTGGCTGTTGTTGCTGGGCCACAATCTTTTGTATTAATAGCATCTGTGTGATTCAAATTAGCATTAGTGTTGTTTGTTTGGGTGTTTCTGAGTCATGGTCTGGTTTTGGAATGTTTGGATGGATGGCTGTCCGACGTGGTCCAATTTCTTATTAGGGGTTATGATTTCTGTTGCTGTGTGGTGAAGTGCCTGTTTGTTCATTTTTAAATGCCACCTTCAAGATTGTGGTTGGAGTAGATCTTTCATTCTCAGGGTTGGTAGACTGGGTCGATGTCAATGTGTCTGTTTATTGAATTATTGGTGGAAAACCAAGGAATTCTCTTTCTCTCCTTAATTTTGCCTGGGTTACATCTGTGATCCTGGTTAGATAACATTTGTGTCCTTCTGAGTCTTTGTGGACAGATATGAGGAATAGTGGGCCATATCATGGCTATCAAAAGACATGTCCCACTATACCTCCTGTCATGCCCTCTTGGTTGCAATGCCCATCCTGTGGATCCATAGCTCCCAGAACAATTGACAGCAACCTGACTAGAGATAATAATAATAATAATAATAATAATAATAATAATAATAATAATAATAATAATAACAACAACAACAACAACAACAAACAGTTGGGAGGGATCTTGGAGGTCATTTAGTCCAACCCCCTGCTCAGGCAGGAAATCCTATACCAAATGGCTGTCCAGTCTCTTCTTAAAAGCTTCAGTGTTGGAGCATTCACAGCATCTGGAGGCAGGTTGTTCCACTGGTTAATTTTTCTAACTGTCAGGAAGTTTCTCCTCAGTTCTAGGTTGCTTCTCTCTTTGGTTAGTTTCCATCCATTGCTTCTTGTCCTGCCTTTAGGCGCTTTAGAGAATAGCTTGACTCCCTCTTCTTTGTGGCAGCCCCTGAGATATTGGAACACTGCTATCATGTCACCCCTCCTCCTTCTCTTCATTAAACAGCTCTTCAGACCTGGCTCTGATCCCAGGCCTTGGGTAGAGAATTTGTTGAGCCACTGTTGTGGTTTCATGTTATTATTAGGGCTTTTTTTCTCAGAGAATGCTCAGAACGGCATTCCAGCACCCTTTTTTTGCAAAAAAAAAAAAAGCTTTTGCACAAGCTGTGCTGCTATTGGCTTTTGAAAGCCTATTGCAGGGGAAAAGGCAACCTTGGCTCTTTTATGACTCATGGACTTCAACTCCCAGAATTCCTGAGTCAGCTATGCTATTGGCTTTTGAAAGCCAATAGGAATTGCTGCTGAGTGCGCCAAAAGACCTGGCCAGCAAATGTTGCACAGGCAAGTTGCAGCGAAGGCAATAAGTTTGCACTCCTCCCTGCTCCCCAACTACACCATCTCAACTAGGTAAGTAAGATATTATTTGCAAATAGGATATCCAAGTATGACTCAAGGAAATTTTCCCTGCATGGAGGGAGTAGTGGTTTGTTTCACTTTTCAAACTGCTGTAGGGAAGAAATGATGATTAGAAAAAGGCAGGAAGTTATTTTTATTAGGAAGAATTCATTTAACCCATGCTAGATCTTTGGGAGCTTAGTACCACCAGCACAGAACATTTGCTTTTCTGAAACTTCATTCAAATTCAATTCCTGATAGTGGCATTTGGGGAAAAAAAAGTTATTTATTAAATTTATATGCTGACTATTTCACCAGGATGACTCTGAAGTCAACTGTGAATCCATGCACAGTGGGGCCATTAAGCCCATTTTTCCCACTTTATCAAAAAGGAGACTATGATTTACTTTATCAAATCCCTTTAAATTAACTTCAGCCCTTACAATTGCTAGCAATCCTGGCTCTCTGTTATTATAATGAGAGGCTATTGTATTGTGAAAAAAGGGAAAATCCACGTTGAATTGCTTTAACACACTGCATTTAAAAGTTGATATCTCCAAAACAAAACAAAACAAAACAAAAAACCTCATGAAGAAAAATAACAGAAGGAAAAGTCCAAGAAACAGAAATGGTTCATCCAATGAGAAAGTGAATCATACATTAGCTCAGAAGAAATAAAGTTTTGGAAACAAAAACAACAAAGAACAACAGATTTGTTCCAGGTTCAAACAAGCCCCATTAAAAAAATGAAAGACACCAACCCAGCCCTAAATATCAGCTGACATTATTTGTCAGGAAATGTTCCCAAAATCACATTAAGTCCTTGCATAGATCTTCCAAATTCTTTCTACATTTCAGTTAAGTATCTCATCTCTTTCTCTCACTCACTCACTCACTTTTTCCATAATATTTTTTTATTTTGAAAATGCTGGAACCATTCATGGCATACATGCACATACATGTAGTTGTGGGTGTTTATGCACTTCTGTGTATTAAGCCTGATAACAACTCTGGCAAGAAATGTTCGGCTTCTCTTCAATTATATAATCAATTTACACTGCTTTATCACTCTGCTATATCGTATTATATCAGCTCAATTACAATTCCAACTTTTTATAAAAAAATAATCAATGTTTTCACTTTTTCTGAACAAGCATACCTCTACAAGCATAAAAAGTCAATGTTAGCTAGATAAAGTTAGTTCTCTAATGCATTAAAATGAAAAGAGGAGTGGATGTTCTAGAGGATAGGCTGGCAGATGTTTATACAGATGTATATTCTTAGAACTTAGAAAGAGATAGCACATAGACAGAGATCACAGAAGAAAATGATCTAGTTTTGGAATCTGTTATCTCTGGTTGCTAAGCAAGAAAATGCCATTTATAGTTGAATATCTAAAATCCTTCATGCTTATCCAATTGTCTACCTTAAATTTAAGGCACTTAATTTATAATGCCATAAACAGGCTTTTCAAATGTGGAATTTGAAAATGTGTTCCCAGATACCTAGGAATTCTAGGAATTGCAGTCCCAACATACTTGGAATATACCAAATTGAGGAAGCTGCAAACATTGAAAGAATTAAGGGGTGATTTTATTGGGGTAACTTACTACTAGGAGTCTCCTCAAGCCTTATTATCCTGGAGATTGATGTTTATGTAAGGGATGGATCAAAAATGTTGTGAGTACATCATGACTGTTTATATTCTTAGAAGCTGAGCTAAAGCAAACAGGCACCTATATTCCATAGCAGAGATACAGAAAGATGTTGGAGGTAGGTGGTCACTTTAGTGATAATGGCAAAGACATCAATTCATACTCTATAGGAGAAGGTAGTGGCAAGCTGCTCCTCTGTTTTATCTAAAAAAACCTACATTCTGCCATTGTGACTGACAAAATTATGATGAATTTGGGCCCTTCAAATAGGTGGTTATCAGCAGGGCTTTTTTCTCATAGAATGCTCAGAATGGCATTCTGGCACCTTTTTTGCAAAAAAAAAAAGCTTTTGCACAAGCTGTGCTGCTCTCTCCCATGGGCTGCGGTGTGGCAACTGCAGGGAGGGGAATCCCCACAGCAGCTGTGGGGAGGAGAATCCCCACGGCCTGTGGCTCCAAGCCGCAGAGGAGGGGATGCAAAGGATAGGCTGCAGCGCCGTAGCAAGAGGGGGTTCTTACAGACACCGGCATCACTCCCAGTGACAGCACCTCTGAGTTCCGGCACCTTTTTTTTTTTTTAGAAAAAAAGCACTGGTTATTATTCATTGGTTTGATTTGACCTGTCTGTGCTATTTCATGGTAGGTTTTTTTCTTTTCTCTTGTATTGTTTGGGAGTAGTTTTGTTAGCCACCCAGAGATACCTTGAGTGGGCAAAAATAATAACATCAATATAGTTGGAGGTGCTAGTACATTAATGGCAGACTCCACCGCTTTGCTCTTCATTCCTCTTTTTTGATTATCATATTTATATATTCTCATTTTGTTCTTTTTCATTGTTTATTTATTATTCTATTATTTTACTTCTGTTCCATTTAAACTTTTATTTCTTCCTTTTTATTATTATAAGCCGCCTTGAGAAGCCACACCTCAAGATAGGCAGCAAATACATTTAACAAATAAATAAGCAAAATACCTTGAACACCAAGTTTGCTAAATGGTAGGGCATCTAATGGAGACAGCAATTGCAAGAAAGTTAGTGACTCTTCTAGAGATATCCAATGACTTGCTACCTAATAAGAGGAAAATTAGATTTATCCTATAGCTTAGGCTAGTCAGCATCTGAGCAATTCTTGTCTAAAACACTGACAAGCAACAGGAGTGGCTATTAAAACATTAGAAACATGAGATGGAAGCTACAGTCTGGATATCTGTATTTATGGCAGCAGTTTAAAGCAAACTGTATCTTTGCATTTTTGCCTGACATCCTTCCATATTGTGACTGGAAGGTTCTTAAGATAGGAATATAGAAATGATGGCTGTCATAAATGTTGTATGTGAGCAGAGTTTGATCTGGTACAGTAAAGCACTTTTTAAAATCTAATATAATCAAAGAAAGCTGTAAAAAGGATGGAACAAAATATAATAAGTGATGGGTCTGCAAAATACTTTATTGTAAAATAAGTATGTTATATATTCCCCCAGCTTTTCTCACAATAAATTTGAAAAATGCTGCTGGTGATGCTTGGATTGGACTCAGTGACAAGAATTGGGAAGGACTTTTTCTCTGGACTGATGGAAGTGGAGTCTATTTTACAAACTGGGCCAAAGGGTCACCTCGTTCATACAATGTAAGTCCAGTTCATTTTTGTTTTTCTGTTCTATTTCCCTGCAAAGGTGTAGTTAATATCCTTGACGCTAAATTCCTGTAATGATACAGAAAATATATAGAGAAGAGATTCTTTTTATGAGATGTCTGGCTACATAAATTTAATGAATAAATAGGGTCTAGAATAAGCATTATGATTGTGAAGAGATTATAAAGAGCCCTTATTGGGGGGAAAAGTAATTTAAAACAATTGAGCTCAGAATATGATCTAAGCATCAAAACACAGTAATTAAACCAGGTGGTTAAAGTGCAAAGTTGCTCTTAAAAGTCTCTGGGAGAGTTTTCCTTTCTATCTTTTTCTCCAAATTGCCAATGGGATAAGAGTTTCACTCAAGTTTCAGATTTAACTCCTTTGACCCAACTTTCCTGCAACTGTCTACACTAAACTTCTGTTTACAAGTGTTTAGCTTGTGCTAGGCAAAGGAGGCAGAATGTGCCTCTTAGGAGCACTCTGTCTGAAACCTTCTATGGGATTTTCAGAGGCAAAATGCAAGTATAAAATAAAAAGTTCTTGAATTCTACCCTTTCGGGTGATACTTCAGATCTTTTCTGTTTGTTAAATAAAGTTTGCTATGATTTCTCCTCATCAACAGGGGGTGATATAATACTGAAAAAAATTCAATGTTACTCCTGTCTTTCTAGGTATGAATGAAAAATATGCGTTGCATATTATTTGGGGGAGAATTTTATTATAGCCAACACTTGCTTAAAGAAAAAAAAGATCCAGTAAAATGAAAATAAAAAACTATAGAATAAAAAATTAAAAGATATTAAATTAAAATAATTATGGAGAATAAATGGCCCTGCCAAGTTTAGAATGCATGATTCATAAAGATTGCTACAGCCTTCAGATACACAGGCATTTTTTATTATCATAGTTGCTTACCTTTGATATATCCAATAAGCTGTGCACAGTATCCCAAAAGGCAAAGCGTGGCGACATGAGCAAAGAACTCCTTTTCCATCTTGGGGCCTAGGCCCAGTGTGATATCTTTGAAGGCTTCTCCAGTTTCTCTACATGATTGTGCATATGCAGATATCACTTTTGCTGGGGTTGTCAAAGAAACATAGTGGTCCCGAGTGAACATGCACACTGGGACTTTTGGGAAGAGATGACTGTCTAAATGGTTCCTTTGCCTAAGATAGCATGTTCTGCACAACCCATTATTGTTCATGAAGTACCCTGACTGTAAAGATTTATTAAAGACTGCTGTTAGAGACTACTGACTTCCTTTTCACTATAGCCAGTGGCAGCATCTTCCTTTGATGATGAAGGCTCAATATGCTTCTATTGTACGCTTCCAGATGCTTCTGTGCTAGACTCTATAGGACATAATGACAAGAAACGTATATAGGTATCATGTTATGTAGTTACCAGAAACAGAAAAACACTTTTTCCCCCTCTTTGGACATTATAAAGGAGGGGTTCCAGAAAGACTGTTCCAGTCATGAAACCAGTGATTGTGTTTGGCTTTCTTGATATGCCTAAATATTGTAGGGTGACTGTGTTTTTATGCTGAGAAAACCTGAAAGGCTTGCAGGATATTGGAGAGTTGGATCCTGTTCATCTCAGAGGAGCTACATCTGCCAAAAAAATACTGGTAAGTTTATAAAAGTCAATAATTCAATTTCAGAAAATAGGAACATTTCATTTATAGAATCCAATCTGGACTGGACACTGGTACCAGAGGTTTAGTCTTCCAAGCTTTCAGACTGGAGTTTATCCTCAGGGAACTTCTCTCTACTAGAATTTGTGCTTTAGGCTGCTGTCTGCATCATATTTATGTTGTATGTGGTTGGGTGTGGCTTCCTATTGGTTGATTAGTGTGTTGATAGAGAGCTATTGGCTGTTGTTTCCTTGTGCTGCCACATCCTTGGTTCCAAAGTACCTGATAAGCTGATGGTAAATCAGCACTCCTGTTGTCTGACAAGGGACCTATTTCCCAGGCTTCAATCATTTTCTTGTCTATATTTCTGCCTCCATGGCCAACAATCTTAGTAGCTACAAAATTGAATATCCTTGTTATGAGGTTACCAACAAGTTCGGATCTCCTTGTCTAACTTGTGTTCTTGCAATCTAGTACTTAGCTTCCTCTCCATCTGTCTTAATCACAGGGCGATCCATTCAGGGGATATGGTAGATTACATTAGAAGTATCTTCCACCTTCAAGTAATCTTAGCAAAGCATGATTTGTCCTCATATGGTAACCTCTGGCAATATGCGATGCCCACTTGCAGATCTCAGAAAATGCAGTTCTACTGCTTCCAAATGTTGGAAGGGTACGCTAAATAGTTGGTTGTATACCTTCTTTTTAAAAAAATTTCCTTGCATTTTGCACAGGCATCTTGTAATAAATGTTAATGGCTACTACTCTACCTGAAATTAAATTAAATTAAACATTTAATTTAGATTATCTTGTACAGATCACTATCAGAATTTGAACAAAGAGAATTTCTGATCTATGTTTTTGATGATTAGAAGGGATAGATCTTAGAAAGTGGAATAATATAATGCAACTTGAAAGAGACAGAGAAGTTAAGCATATATATGTAATTATAACTTTTGTAAAAAATATTGGAAGCCATTATCTATTTTACCTTTTTCTAATCGTTTTTATTGAACTTTTTATTTTTCTTTGATTACTTTACTTTTATTTTCTCTTCCATACTTTATTTTAGTTTGTATTTTTTATCTTCTTTTTTAAAAATTTTAATAAAAATTATATATATAAAAAGAAAAACCTGCATGAACAAACACGTTTGAGGCAAATAAGATTGCAATAAGTCAAATATGCTAACCAAGAAAGTCCATAGTGAAGGAATGTATAGAAATTGTAAACTTAAATCACAGTACCATCAACCTCAGGAAGTATTTAAATAAAGTGAACTAATAAACATAATCATGATACCAAATATCTGAAGCAAAGGCTTTTAGTAGCATTGAATCAGTTATTTGGCCAAAAGGCCAAAACTATTTCCACAAAAGCTTCCTCCTGCTGTTAGATTAAAGATTTAATGAAACAATCAAAAGATTTAAAGGTCATTAAATTAGATTAGATTACATTAGATTAGATTAAAAGTTTTTTTAAAAAAATATTTTATTGATTTTTTAATATAAACATCTTGATATTTGGTAAACAGCGTGTTGCCTGGGTTTATATTTACAAAGTAATCACTATCGCTTAATTTCTATATTCCAAATTCTACATTATAGCTTTGCTTGATTTTCTCTTCTTCCAACAATATTCTCTTTGCAACCTAAATTAATACAATTCTTATTAATTTCATAAGTAACAATTAAATATAAAGATTTTTCTAAAATTTCTACCAATAATAATCTCATCAATATCATGCTTCTTTTCTGTCTGGTCATCTTGGTTGCCTCATCACAAATCCTGTTTACAATTCTTATTTAAATTTATTTTCTCTACAATGTTCAAAACATTTCTACTGGTTAAAATTTTCCCACAATTAATTACCTTAAAGTATTTAAATCTATTTTCATATCTTAAAAAATAAGAAAAAGACATAGAAAAGACATAGAAAAAGAAAAGACCCGAGAGAAAAAGAAAGAGAAAAAAATAGAAAAAAGGAGAAAAAAGAAAGTAATATACTACTTAAAATATGTATCCCTCTTGAATTAATATACACATTTCCAATTTTTTTGGTTCTTTTTACCCATCATTAAACCTATGTTTAATCTTTAAATGTTCCATTTAATAACTCCAATCATCTAATCTTTTAACTGTGTTCAAAACATTTTTCCCTTTTTTAGTTATCCGTTGGAATTTTCTTAAAATCAATTACATTTAAATATCTAAAACATTTCCTTTATGCTAATTATCCCACAGATTTTTATAGTTCCCATATTGAAAAACAAAAGAAAAAAAATACTGTCTTACTTAGAGAGTTCATCCCTCTTAAACTAAAATCTTTAGATTTCTTCAGCCATATTCAAACAAGTGTTTAATTTTTAAATATTCCCTCTGATAAACCCCATCATCTAATTCCTCAATTCTCACTTTAGCCCTCTTTTTTTGCCAAGCATCTCTCCCAATCAATAGGTGCTGGTGATGACCTATAAAGCCCTAAATGGCTTGGGTCTGGGATATCTGAGGGAGCACCTGCTGCCGGCATCAAGCTCCCTTCGTCCTGTGCGCTCCCACAGGGAGGGGCTTCTCAGGGTACCGCCGGTAAAAGATTGCCAGCGGACAATACCCAGGGGGAGAGCCTTCTCTGTGGGTGCACCTGCCCTTTGGAACCAGCTGCCTGTAGAGCTTAGGACTGCCCCTGACCTTCGCTCATTCCGCCGGGACCTGAAGACCTGGCTCTTTGAGCTTTCTGGCCTGGACTGAGAGTATTAATTGGGGTTTTAATTGGATTCTAATTGGGATTTTTATTTATTCAAGGTTAATGTAATCATTTTAATTGTTTTTAATTTTTGTAATTGTTGTATTGTTTTTTTAATAAACCTTGTGAGTCCTACGAGAGAAAGGCAGTATATAAGTTTAATTAATTAATTAATTAATTAATTAATTAATTAATATTCTGTTGCATCAAAGAGTCTTTCCATAATCTTGTAAACGTTATAGTGGATATAGTAGACAAATCAAACATCATGTCTTTGTAAAAAGATTTTGTCCCTTCATATTCGTTGAAGATTTCTCTCATCATTCCTTGTCTCCCCATTTCTTGTGGTACTCCCAGCAGCTCAGTAATCCATTTTGTCAAATCTTTTTCCTTATCCTCAAATTTATTTTGTGATTTTAGAGTTATCTTTTCAATGTTCAATGATTCATGTAAGTCCTTCTCCACTTGAGTCTCCACTAGCTTATGTTCAGTTGCCTGCTTTACATGATCTCTCTCATATTTTGTTTTCTGATCATTTGATTGTTGTGACGCTAAATTGAGAATGCATTCATTTAAATTTTCAAATTAATTTTTAATTTCCTCATGGTTTAATGTTAATATTATTTGCATTTGTTGTAACAGAACAAACATTTCCTCCTGGTAAATGTTTATTTTTTCTTGGTATGTTATTTCGGCAGATATCTGATGCTCCATAATGACCAAAGTCCTTTCTCTGCCAATCACTTTAAAGTTGCAATTAAAAAAATATTTATAATCCAGGAAGGTCAATTTTTTCTAAGTTTTGTAGTTCTCACTTTGTAGCTAGTCCAGCTGTTCTTTGTTTAATCAACACCTTGAAGGTCATGACAACCGGCTTCTCTTTCTGGGCTGTATATTTAGGGCAGTATTTTCATCCACCTCTAGATGTCAGCACCAGTCCACCTTTCATTCCCCCCCTAAATTTAATTCGCTGCTTCCGTTTAGAGCAGGGCTTTTCAAACTTTTCACTCATTGTACCACTTTTAGTATAAGGCAATGTCTGAGTACCACCAGTCGCCCAGCAAGGTGTCAAAAACTTGACCAAAAAGAAAAAAGAAAAAACAATTTGCTTAGTGACTGTTCAAAGTTACGACAGCACTGAAAAAAGTGACTTATGACCATTTTTCACAACTATGACCATTGCAGCATCCCCAGGGTCATGTGATTTACATTCAGATGCTTGGCAACAAATTCATATTTATGATGGTCACATTGTTCCAGGGTCATGTGATCACCTTTTGCAACCTTGTGACAAGCACTTAACCACGTTACTAATTTAATCTCTCTCTCTCCCTTTCTCTCTCCCCCTCTCCCTATTTCTCTCTCTCCCTCTCTATTTCTCTCTCCCTCCCTTTCTTTCTCCTTTCTCTCTCTCTTCCTCCTTCTCCCTCTTTTTCTCCCTCTATTTCTCTTTCTCTCCCTTTCTTTTTCTCTCTCCCTCCCTTTCTCTCCTTCTCTCTCTCCCTCCCTCTTTCTCTCCCTCTTTCTCTTTTTCTCCCTCTTTCTTTCCCTCTATTTCTCTCTCTCTCCCATTGTCCCTTCCTTCTTTCCTTCCTTTCTTCCTTCCCTCCCTCTTTGTCCTTTCCTCCTTCCCTCCCTACCATTGTTCCTTCCTTCCTTCCTTCCTTCCTTCCTTCCCTCCTTCCTTCCTTCCTTCCTTCCTTCCTTCCTTCCTTCCTTCCTTCCTTCCTCCCTCCGTCCCTCCCATCCTTCCTTCCTTCCTTCCTCCCTTCCTTCCTTCCTTCCTTCCTTCCTTCCTTCCTTCCTTCCTTCCTTCCTTATCCATTTTTTTTATTGAAAAGTTTTAAAATACAATTTTCCTTTGAAAAACCCCCCTTCCCCCTCCCTCCTCCCCTCCCTACCTCCCCCCTATCTCCCCCCCTCCCCCTCTCCCTCCTCCCTCCCCTGCCTCCCCCCCTCTACTTCCCCTCCTCCCCCCCTCCCCCCCCGACTTCCCAGAGCAAAATACAAGGTATATATCTAAAAAGCAATCATAAACAATCATATACTAACAATTATAAACTCTAAAATCCATCACTCTCTAGCTTATCCATTTTTACCAAGAAACCCGATGCCAACTTTAACTCTTTATGCAGCACCCAAGGAAAGTTAGGGAAGATCTATCAACGATACTCGGAGGTTGCTAGCTCATTTAATAAGCTTTATTCCAATAACAGAAACACCTCACATTCGCTCACAGTCAATCCATGCACGCCAACAATGCTGCTGTGGACCGCGGGGCAGGAAGGTGCCCTTCACACGGAATGGATGGAAAACACTCCAAAGTGCCTTTCGCCCTGCTGCCTTCTGCAGACGCAGCTGGAGTCCTGGGTGGGGGGAGATCCGGGGCTGAGGCGCACTCGGGGAAGCACACGACAGCAAATCACAATCTGCTGCTCTTGGGGGACGGAGGCACAAAGCCGGCCAAACAGGGCTCAGAGTGGTTGACTGTCCCAGACCACAGTCTTCTGTACCAGCCTGCTACCGGCCCTGCAGAAAAGGCAGGGACAACCCCTTTACAAGAAGGCAAGAGGCTGGAACTAAGCCTGCCAAATTTATTAACATAAAACAGCAAACAGAGCAAAGAGAGCAAACACGAACCATGAAACAGGAGCTATTCAAACGGTTGCCTTCAGCAAACTAACCCTCCCACACATTCCCCTTTTAAACAGTTCAGGGCGTGGGTTCTCTCTGCCTCCTTCCGAGGTGCCCCATTGCCTTCCTCTGTTTACTCCTGATTGACTGCCTTCTGCATCGGGTGTCCTTGAACAGGGTCAGCTGTGGATCATCTTCATCCATGCTGTAAGGCTCACACAGCTGGGTCTGTGTCGTGACCAGATGGGAGGGGCCTGGCTGAGGGCTCTGTGAAGCCTCAATATTATTCTCAGCAAGCTCTCCAACACCCCCCTCCTCCTCCTCTGAATCGTCCGACCCAACTGCCGAACCCACAGGCTGACCCTGAATCACAACACACAGCTGCGCTTCCACCTTTCCCAAGGCGGCCCCCACAGACAGAGTACAGCACAGGGAAGATGCGCCAAAGCTTGTCCTGGAGCCTCCCAATGCCAGAAGCCTGCGGCAGCAGCATCACAAAGCTTGCAAAAAGTGGGGCGGGCAGCGACAGCTGCTCACAGTGCTGCCCAAAAGCAAACAGGGCAAAAGCAAGCAGGTGGAGTCTCCCACTGCTGGAAGCCTGCTTGCAAAAAGTGGGGTGGGCGGCGGCAGCTGCTCACCACACCACCCAAAAGCAAGCAAGGCAAGGCCACTATCAAGCCCCGGGCACAACAATCAACCGGGTGTGGGGGGGAATCCATGCAGCAACCCGGCTACCTGGCCTGCCAGCAGCTCGTTGCTCCGCCAATCAGCTGGGAGGCTGAGACTCCGGATTTGAGCCGCTGACAGAGCACAGTGCTGGGAAGACACGCCAAAGCTCATCCCGGAGCCTCCACTGCCGGAAGCCTGTGACCACAGCATAATGGGGCTTGCAAAAAGTGGGGCAGGTGGCGGCAGCTACTCATGGTGCTGGCCAAAAGCAAACAGGACAAGGCAGCAAACCAGCTGATCGGCAGAGCAATGAGCGGCTGGCTTTGGTGTGTCTTCCCTGCACTGCACTCTGTCGGCAGCTCAAATCCAGAGTCTCAGCCTCCCAGCTGATCATCGGAGCAATGAGTGGCTGGCAGGCCAGGTAGCTGGGTTGCTGCACAGATTCCCTCCCCACAACCAGTTGATTGTCGAGCCTGGGGCTTCATAGTGGCCTTGCCCTGCTTGCTCTTGCCCGGCGCTGTGAGCAGCTGCTGCCGCCTGCCCCGCTTTTTGCAAGCAGGCTTCCAGAAGCAGAGGCTCTGGGGCGAGCTTTGGCACATCTTCCCTGCAGTGCGCTCTATTGGTGGCTCAAATCCAGAGTCTCAGCCTCCCAGCTGATTGGCTGGCAGGCCAGGTAGCTGGGTTGCTGCACAGATTTCCCCCCCTCAACCCAGTTGATTGTTGAGCCCGGGGCTTGACAGCCACTCCTGCTCGAAAGGCAGGGTTCGGCAGCTGGCGAGGCAATTGTGTGGGGCTCTCCCGGGGATGGCGGGCCGAATGGGGACCGGCCTTGCCCTCTCCATGCTAAAGCAGCACCCACGGAGGTGGCAAAGGGCAAACAGGGCAAGGCCGCTCCTGCTCGAAAGGCAGGGTTTGGTGGCTGGCGAGGCGATGGGGGAGGAGTGGACCGATCACTTTACTGGTACCTGGGATTCCAACGTGCCTTCCCGGCCATGTGTGACCCGAAGAAGCGCCGATCAGAATTCAATCCGGTTGCTGCACAAGTCTCTGCGGAGGACAGGGTCTTGCTCTGTGCCTGCGCCCACCCTCTGTAGGGTTCCTGCAGGCCGCTGCCAAGCAGCATACTTTCCAGCAGCAAGTGATCTGGGAAGGAACGGAGCATGGGGGTGGGGGTGGAGAGGAGGTGGGGGAGGCAGGGGGAGGCAGGCGACGCCATGTACCACCAGCCAGGTGCTCGCATACCAGTAGTGGTACATATACCACTGATTGAAAAGCAATGGTTTAGAGAAGGGTGGGACAAACACACACAACCTCACTTTCGGAGGATTTTTACTTCTGGTTTTTTTCCTCATGAAATCAGTCAGGTAGAAGAGAGAAAATCAATATTATTCCCCAGTTCAGTCACGCTGTTTACAGTCATTCCTAGTTTAATGCTTTTTGGCTTCAGCTGCATGTAGCTTGGGCTAGATTCATGAATGATGCTAGCCTTTTTTCTGTCGTTTTTTGGAGAGCTTTCCCAGACATCCAGATTGACTGCCATTTCCCCAGGATAGACGGGGCTTCCCTCCTTCCTTGCCACCTTTCCGAGGTGGCTTTGGGCCCATTTAAGGTCCCCAAATAGAGAGAAATCAGCCATAGGGATCGGTTTGTCTCAATCCCTCGGCTGGTGCACTAGCTGCGCAGAACCGGAAGCCTAGATTAGAGATTTAATGAAACAATCAAGAGATTTAAAGAAGTGATTAGATTAGATTAGATTAGATTAGATTAGATTAGATTAGATTAGATTAGATTAGATTAGATTAGATTAGATTAGATTAGATTAAAAGTTCTTATAGCCTGAATATTTAAATATATTTTTACTGGTATTCAACGGATGGCCTGAGTTCATGAGTTCACATATTTGAGCTAACTAAAGATATACATTTAATATTATATCTCAAGAAGATCTCTTTAAAGAGACTCACTGTATCTATTTATTTAATGTGCTCTTGATTTATTTATTTTTTTTGCATGAAGTGTTGTCATGGTGTGGAACTGGGAGGATATTTTAAGAAAGGATAAAAATTAAATATTAAGGGTTTTCAGAAACAAACAAAAGCAGTATTCATTTTTAGAACTGGGGGCAGTCTTGACTAATATATATTTATATATACATTTAAAAATAGGTCCATCACCTTACTCTGAACCAACAGTTCCAGCATCTCACTATATCAGTTATGGAAATAGCAGCTATTCTATGGTTAGCCCCAAGATGACCTGGGAAGAAGCAAGGAAGAAATGTGAATCTGAAAATTTAAAACTTGCCAGCATTGTAGATCCCTACACAGAATCATTCATATGGCTGCAGGTGCTCAAATATAAGGAGCCTGTATGGATTGGACTAAGCAGCAAAGAGGTAAGAACAGAATCTATATATTCACAATTGCATACTTGAAAAAATTGTCACATAGATAAGGAACTCAAGAACAGGATTTTGTGAGACTAGAAAGTGGAATGACTACAAGTGGTCTCTGTTTAGCAATTATATTTGGGATTGGCAACTGAATTGTTAAACAAAGAGATCACTAAGTGAAACTGCAACTGTGGTTGTGATCTTAAGGTGATAAATGCAAAAATTGCATTTACTCGTTTATCATTGTTATAAATGAGGCACCTGACATGACATATATGTGACAATGTTCTGCATGGACCTTGAAGACTAAATGCTTTCATAGAATTGATTTATTTCTGTAAAAGATTTATATTGTTCCTATTTAAGTAACTCTGAGTGGCTTTTCTCACAGTTAAGGAAGAGGACATGGAGTCCAGTTGGCAATGAAAAAGGGGTACAGGTAGTTTTCACTTAACAAGCATTCATTTAGTGGTCACTTGAAGTTATGATAGTGCTGAATGGTAGCTATGGATGGTCTTCCAATTGTAATACTCCTGGCGCCAGGTGATCAAAATTCAGGTTTTTGGCAGCCTGACCACTTTCAGGGTGGCATCAGCTCCCCCTACCTCTTTAACTCCCCCCTGCCCTTTTGGCCTGGACTCCATCCCTGCCCATGCCTACCCTGCCATCCCACACTCTCCTGAGCTGACTCTCCCTGTTTTTTTCATTCGGTGGCTGACAAGGCACATCTGGTTGAAACAGCTGCTGGCCTTCTGCAAGGTTGTTGTGGAGAGGTGGTGGGGTAGGTGATGGGGCAGTGGTAGAGTGGGAAGTAGCCAAAATTGCAGCAGGGGAGGAGAGTGTAGGGGAAGTTGAAGCAAAGCTGTGTGTGGCAGAGTAGAAAAAAATGTGAGGTTGTTGCCTAATGATGGTTCAGTCATTGCCTAATGATCACCATCAATCAGAATAGAGTTGGGAGGGACCTTGGAGTTCTTCTAGTTCAACCCCCTGCTCAAGCGGGAGACCCTCTACCATTTCAGATAGGTGACTATCTAGTCTCTTCTTAAAAACCTCTAGTGATAAAGCACCCACAATGTCTGAAGGCAAGCTGTTCCACTGGTTAACTGTGCTCACTGTTAGGAAGTTTCTCCTTAATTCTAGGTTGCTTCTCTCCTTGACTAATTTCCCTCTGTTGTTTCTTGTCTTGCCTTCTGGTGTTTTGGAAAATACTGTAAGTTGATCCCCTCCTCTTTGTGGCAGCCGCTCAAATACTGGAATACCGCTATCATGTCTCCCCTAGTCCTTCTTTTCTCCAGACCAGCCAAACCCAAATCCTGTAATCATTCTTCATATGTTTTAGTCTCTATGCCTTTAGTCATCTTAGTTGCTCTTCTTTGCACTTTTTCCAAAGTCTCAACATCTTTTTTGTAATGTACTGACCAAAATTGGTGTCGTTCCAGGTGTCATCTTACTAAGGCGGTACTAAAGCTGTACTAATACTTCACATAATTTTGATTCTATGCTTCTGTTTATACAACCAAGGATTTCATTAGCTTTTTTGGGTGCTGCCACACACTGCTGGCTCATTCCACAACCAGGACTGCCAGAACTACTGTTGCTAAATGTGTGTCGCACCATGTTTCACTAAATAAGTGCTTTCTTTAGCAGTGTAAATTCTTGTCACAGTTAGATATTAAGTGAGGATTATTGATACTGAAATTAAATGAATAAAATGTTTTCTTGCATTTCCTTATGCACTTTGGTTTTAGAGTGATGGTGTGTACAAGTGGGTAAGTAACTGGAGGCTGGTGTACACTAACTGGGCTGCTGAGGAACCAATGCATAAAACAGCCTGTGTCTACCTAGGTATTGATGGTTATTGGAAAACAGGAAATTGCAGTGAAAAATACTTCTCTGTTTGCGAAAGATACAATGGTAAGCAAATTAAGTCTATTTTAATGGAATTTGTGTATTGCACTAATTTTCAGTTAGTACATAAAGTGGCTTATATCAACAAGATATTTTTTTAAAAAACATGAAATTTATTTTATCTTACTGTATTTTTTTCATTACACTGTGTATTATTACTATTATTAATAATTTTGTAAGTGGCTAGTTGTTAAAACATATGTGTTTCCTTTAATAAAGAAAACTTATTGTTTTATAACAGGTGTGGTGCCAACTGAGATTCCACAATTGCCAGGAAAATGCCCGAACTCCAAAAACAGCCATATATCTTGGATTCCTTTCAGAGGTCATTGTTATAAATTATATGCTTCAATGGAATATTGGCCAAAAGCGTCCATGAAGTGTAGTCAGATAGGTTAGTATCATTTTGAGCTACATAACAAACAGTAATTTTCCCTGCTTACAGAAATCTCGCTAGTGTCTACATTTACAATTATTTTAAATACAGAAATCTTCAGCCAGCAACCCCAAGTTTTATCGTATCATATTCTACCTTACAAAGCTCTTGAAAGAGGAGCATGAGGATGTAGGAAGATGCCACATATAATGAGAATAATATAAAGAGAAATAAATATCTATTTTATACATCCACTGAAAATAATTACTAAAAGAAATATTTCCACTAAGCAAAACCTTCTGGTGGGGTGGAAAATGACATATAAACATTTACATAGAAATATTGAAGGAATAATAATAATAATAATAATAATAATAATAATAATAATAATAATACCGTAATAATAATAATAATAATAATAATAATAATAATAATAATAATAATAATAATAATAATTAATAATACAGATTGCCATTTGGAACACAACACGCCAGATATCGCAGTCATAGAGAACCGAAGTGTACAGTTGATTGATATTGCTGTACCAGGAGATGCCAGAGTCGAAGAAGCAATGGGTGAAAGCTCATTAAAGAGAGATCCTACCTAGAACTAAGGAGAAATTTCCCGAAAGTGAGAACAATTAACCAATGGAATAGCTTACCTCTCAGAGTTCTGGGTGCTTCTTTGCTGGAGGTTTTCAAGAAAAGTTTAGGCATTCATTTGTCCAGGTTGAAATAAGGACTCCTGTCTTGAGCAGAGAGTTGGACTAGAACCAGCCCATGATTCTATGATGCATTTGTGCTGTTCAGCTTCAGGGAGTGAATCAAGAGAGATACTTTGGTCATAAAAACACAGAGTGTGCCTGAGTGCTTGTCATTTATTATTTGCCATCATTTTATTCTGTTTCTATGGCTAATGACACATGAACTCATCAAATTGCATGTGATATAATAACAAATTCATTCTAATATATTCTCTTTTATAGAACAGTAGAATATATGATATTGGAAAGCAATAATTCTAATCCTTTTGAAGCTTTTTTAAAAGCATCTTATAAATATAGAATATTTTGAAATATCAGCTACTTTGGAAGACTTGATAGTTTTCCTTATTCTTTTTATTCTTTGAGGTGGGGCATCTCAAATACTATGGAGAATTTAGAACAAAATAAATTTGTCTTTCCAATAAATATTTGTAACTCAGGGTTGAAATGAGGGCTCCTTGTGCTCTCTCAACCTGGTTGTGTTTGTTTTTTTTTGCAGATATTTCATTACCCAGTGCTTCATTGAAGATGTTATCAAATTTTGGTAATGAAACATCTGCAAGAAAACAGTCAAACTCAAGAGAGCACCAAGCTCCCTTCTTTTCATTACATTGTACAAAATATATTTTTGCAGATTATCAGCTTTAACTTTTAGTATCATTATTCACAAAGAATACCGTATTTTCCGGCGTGGGCGTATAAGACGACCCCCGGCTTTTAAGAATATTTTCAAGGTTTTTCGTCTTATACGCCGGAAATACTTACATGCCCTGCCCTCCCTGTCTGTCGCAGAGGAGGCGAAGGCCCGACTGGCCCCGCTGGCCCTCCCGCTGCTCCCGCGCTTCTGCCGGCCCCCGAGGTGCAGTGTTTCCCAGGCGGCAGGTAGCGTCGGAGGGCAGCCGCCACCCCGCCATGGCCGGCGCCCCTCCTGCTTCCCCCCCAGGCCTTGAATTTCTCCCATTGGGCGCAGGGCAGGGCAGCTCCGCCCGCAGCCTCTTTTTTAGAACTCGTGCCGCTTCCCTCTCACTGTCGGCCGAGGCACGCTTGGCCCGGGCTCCCGGTCCCTCTTCCTGGCCGGCTTCCCGCCCTGCCCCTCATGGAGCTGGACTGGGCATGCAGCCTCTCGGTGTGGCTGCTTTTCCTGGGCAGCCTGGCGGTGCGGCTCCTGCGCTCGGACCTGTTGCTGAGCTGGCGGCTGCTGCTGCGCATGGGGCTGCTGGCCGTCCTGCAGGCGCTGGGCCAAGCCATCCTGCCGCTGCCCGTCAGCGCCGTGCTCACGGCAGCTGCCTGCTGGCTCGTCTCGGCCAGCACCGTCCGGCGGAAGCGCATCCCCGCGGGGGGGACAGTGGTGCTGGTGACAGGTGAGTCCAGTGGGCGCAAGGCCCTCCCCTCGGGCCAAGAGCCAGCGGGCAGTGCCGCCTTCGCGTGGGGAGAGCCCCCCGACGCTCCCGTCCAGCCGTGTCCTGGAGCCACGCCAGAGATAGCTCAGTTGCGCGGGGCGGCCGGGCTTTGCAAGAACGGGGACGCTCGACTGATTTGTGTTTTTTTTCCGGCGTATAAGATGACCCCCCAACTTTTGAGAAGATTTTCATGGGTTAAAAATTTGTCTTATACGCCGGAAAATACAGTAAGTTGCCATGGGTTTTGTCCTACACATATTAAGCAATACAGATCTAATCAGTTTTAGAAACAGAACTATTTGCTTCTTTACAATACTCAAAACTAAAATTATTGCCTATGCTAGACAAAATAATTGGTCATGCCTTGTGAAATGGCCCTTATTTGGCGGGGTGGAAATCAAACCTGTTAGTGAACTTCTTTGATTCATTTTATCTTTCATAGGTGGCACCTTGACTTCAATTGAAGACTCAGCTGAATTACAATTTTTACAGGAACAAATGGAAAAACTTGGAGATGCAGAATATTGGATAGGCTTGTTCAAAAATCTGGATGGTAATTATATAACTAATATTTATCTATATAGCTAATAATAATAAACCCCCCCCCCCCCCACACACACACATTGAAACACTATCTTGACATCATTGTGGGGCTTGTTTGCCCTGGGGAAGATGAGAGGCATACCAGACAGGTCTCATTAAAGATGCTGGATGAAGAGTGTCTCTCCAAAAACAATATGGTGAGATGTGATTTACAGGAATTCATACCAGATCAGACATCACCTTGGACAAAAAGGATCACATTTAGGCGTAGAGTTCCTGGATAAATGGACTACAGCAGACATGTCAAACTTGCAATGTCACATGACATTGCACAATGTATCGGGACAGTTTTGCCATTGCCGGCAATGGGGTGGGTGCGACTTCCGGATGTTGTGTCCGGCCTATCGGCCGTCAGTTTGACATCCCTGGACTACAGGATCCAGAACTGTTGGCTGAACAACCAAGACCAGTAGATGCAGGATTGTCAGATAACATTTGTTTACCCATTGCAAATATACAAAGAATAAAAACAAAGAAATAATGTCTGTTATTACAAATCAATTCCAAGAATAGAGGCTATCTAAAAAGAATGTACAGATTTAAAAAGAACATCCAGAATCAGAAATAACAGAACAGATGTTATCAGATCAACACAGATTTATAATACAACTTAATATATTCACTGTAGCTGTTTGCCAGAAGTATTGCCTCTCAGACTATAGAGGCAAACAGAGAGAATGAGCTGTAGAGGAAGTCAGTATAACTAGTAAATTGCTTTTATTCACAAACCAGGCACACTGTCTTCTGTTTTTTCCACAGTAAAAACAAAGCTCTCTAACTAAAAAGGAAAAATTAAAACCAGAAATAAATGAGCATCTAGAACAACAAAAAAGCAACAGATTAAGGCTGTCTGCATTTAAGTTTACAAAGAAACAGATAGCATAAGTAGTAAAACTGCCAACACTGTAAAATCAGATATAAACATCAGCTCACTGCAAGAAATAAGGCAACTACAGTACATTACAGTACATAAGCCAACTATAGTACATTACAGTTCTGTGCACAGCTATAGCACAACTAAAAAAAATACAAATATGTAGGAAAAGAGCATGCACAGCTGTGGGGAAGAATTAAGAGATCAACAGTTAAATATCTTTGTTGACCTCTGGTAGAGACATGGCCAGCAGCTGACACACCCAGAAAACCTCCTCTCTCTAGATTGCCATTTTTCTCACTCAGCAACAGAAGGAACAGGCTTCTCTTGTTTATCTGACCCGCCTGGATTAGGGAGTGTCCCAGAATCATCCCTCAAGATCCTCTGTAACAGCCCCAGTCTGCAAGCAATTTTAGAAGCCGAGCTTCAGAACAGCCGGTGAGCTGAAGCTGGAGGGCAGGGCAGAAATCACATCGGAGTTGGATAAAACAGCCGTTTTGGAGTTTATTTTTCAAATGGACAATAAGCTGTGCCCTTTATTTCTTAATCAGTTTATGAGATTATTACCTTTATGAGCTAAAAGGGGCTCTCTTTACCTATCGCATAGGCCAGGGGTAGGCAACCTCGGCTCTTTTATGACTCATGGACTTCAACTCCCAGAATTCCTGAGTCAGCTGACTCAGGAATTCTGGGAATTGAAGTCCATGAGTCATAAAAGAGCCGAGGTTGCCTACCCATGGCATAGGCCCTAATACTCCTTTTTGAAGCTATACACCATCTTTGAGGCTCCTTTGTTGTAAAATGACAAGGAAGAGGGTTTCTGAAGGCAGCCAAAAGAAGGAAGCCTGATTACTTTTTCTTTTGAAATACAAGGATAAAAGTCATGGCTTTTAATTTACTACTTTTAAAATAAGTTGTAGTCTAGCAGCATGTGCTGTGGGTGGATGAAATTTTCTGATTTTCATGAACTCTGATTGGCCAGAGAAAGGAAAGGAGGAAAAAAAAGAAATAACATTTGTTGACTACTAGAGGGAGCTGAAGTTAAACATGAAGACGTCTAACACTGAGCTGGAATCTGTTATTAAAGACATTAAAGACACTTAATGTTCAAATATACAATAAACTCCCTAGGGTTTAAAGCTGTTAGTGATACAGAGGAGATTAAAAAATATTATCAACTCACTGTTGATAATCAACTATTAAGCTACTGTGTCAACTCTACAACTGCTGAATAACGCAAATAACCTATTTGTACCTTTGGAATAGAAATCTGACATCAGTTTTTATTATGATGATGGTTTGAATAAAATCCTCCCAGTGCAACCAAAACAAGAGTGTCAAGTAAATTCACAACTCTTAAGAGGTCAAGTCTGGTGGGGTTTCTTATGGACATCAACAAGGTCGAGAATTATTTGAGGAAAAAAAGATATGATTGACATTTTAGAGATAGAAACTTTACAGACTGAGAACTCCTTGAAGAAAAGTGTCACCCTTGAGAAGAAAAAAAAATTCATTCCATGAAGACAAGTTGGAAGGAGTGACTTAAATTTAATGATCTAATTAGTTAAGATAGATTTTTATAAGCTTTGACATATGTATTGAAACAAAGTATTAAGGGAGCTTCATATGTATACAATAAGTTGGTAAATGTATTCTCTATTTTTGTTTGTTTGTTCTTTTTGTAATACTGTGAAATCCCTAATGTAGTTTTGTGTTTTGGGTTTGGGTTTAATAAAGAAGGTTTTGTTGTTGTTGCTTTGTTTTGTTTTGTTTTCCTTTTTATATATAATATTTGAGTATTGCTTAAAGCTAATAAAATATCAAAACTAGTGAAAGTTTTTTCCCCCTTTAGGATTAAAAAAAGATTGAATTTCTGTAGAGAAGTTTAATATGAATTAGGATAAAGATTAATGAATCAATAGAGGTATATATTATTCCCCACAGCAATAATTTTTTTAAAAAAAATTATTACATTTATATCCCGCCCTTCTCTGAAGACTCAGGGCGGCTTACAAGCTTAGCAGTAGCCTTCATTCTATGTATATGCCTGCTTATTAGGGCTTTCACACACACCCCAAGTGGCATTATTACAAAGTCAGCTTAATTGCCCCCAACAATCTGGGTCCTCATTTTACCTACTTCGGAAGGATGGAAGGCTGAGTCAACCTTGAGCCTGGTGGGATGCGAACCTGCACTAATTGCAGGCAGCTGGTGTTACTTAAGGAGGCATTAGCCCACTGCTCCACCAAGGCTCTTAAGAAGCAGAGATGGTGAAACTGACTCTTTTATCCAAATATGAGAATATATTTAAGCTAGTATCTATTTTGAAATTGCTTCCAGATTTTGTGCTTGCAATGAAAAAGAAAATTAAAACTTGATTTTTTTATTAATTAGTTAGGTTTATTGTTATAGAAATGGTTTGTACATATTGTTGTTTAAAAGCAAAAAGTTGTGGCTGTAATGTTATTATCTTCTACTGTGCTAAAGAGACTCATAAGTTGGTGCCATTTTCTTTTCTCTTCTTTTCTCACACTATCTTTTTTCTTTTCCCTCTCTCTTTTTCTAGTTTGTGATTACTTTTTTCTCTTTGTATTTTGATAAACAAATAAAAATTATTGAAGGTAAAAGTTTGGAGTCCTCAAAGTCCTCAAAGTCCAAACCCTCCTTAATTCCATTGACTCTTATTTGACACCAATTTAGTGTTGAAATTTAATTGTCCAGATTATTGTGTATTTATTGTGAATCAATCTTCTATACTGCTAACTTACAAATGGTTCTGATTCTTTGCACCTGACAAGAATGCAGCTTGATAAAGGAAGAGGATAAGAATAAAAAGGTTACATGAAAGAACTTTTAATAACAAGAGAAATGGCGGAGAAAGGGAGACAGAAAATCAAGGATTGGTTAGCCCAAAGGTGAAGATGAATTGCATGGGTTTTGATTGAAACATCTGACTTTATTACCAAGCAAGCTAACAACATACTGCAAGGAATTGAAATGGGATATTGATTAACATCTGGCAAAACCTAACTGATAATGAAAGATCCAACAAAAGGGAACTACAGACCAATTATCTGTTAACTTTCAAATTGGTAACTAGTATGGTAATACAGTCCAATAGCACATAGTGGCAAAAAAGCTCTTTCTACCTTGTGCTGGACAGATGTGCCACCATCATTAGGAAAAACTAATTCATTCCTGAAAATGTTAAGGAATGAAGATGCTCTATAGATATAATATCAAGAGTTTAGATGAAGAAAATAATTATAAATACCTGGGCATCCTTCAAGTTGACAACATCAAGCACACTGAAGTCAAGAAAAAGATTAGAGGTGCATACATCAAGAGAGTTAAAAAGAACTCAAAGTCCAAACTCAATGGAGGAAATACCATGAAGGCAATCAACACCTGGGCAATTCTAGTCATTAGATACACAGCTGGAATAGTGGACTAAACTCAAGCCGAACTAGAAGCCATGGATAGGAAAACCATTAAAATAATTACAGTATATCATGCCCTTCATTCTCGTCATCATGTTGACAGACTTTATTTATTGAAGAAAATAGGCAGCCATGGAATGTTTCATACAACTGAAGAAAAGAAAATGGCATTGGAAGAGTATCTGAAGGACAGTAAGGAAGATACATTGAAACTAATATACCATGAAGGCTTACTGAATCCTGGAAAGACTTAAATAGCATACAAGAAAGACCAAGCAAAGAACAGAAAAGAGACATGAAAAGCAAAGTGCTGGATGTCCAATATGCAGGAAAAGTAGATAATAACAAGATCTGGCAATGTCTGTGAGCAGGAAAGTTGAAGAAAGATACTGAGGGGCTAATTCTGACTGCACAAGACCAAGCCTTAGGGACAAATTCAAACAAAGCCAGAATTGAAAAGACAGTAACACAGAGAAAATGCTTCCTACGCAAAAAGCTGAAAAAAACATGGACCATCTGATTAACAGCTATAAGAAGATCACAGACTGATTACAAACAATGGCATGACAAAGGAACAGCAATGCTGCATTGGAAGATCTGCAAGAAATACCATTTGCAAGCAATTGCTGGTGGGATCGCAAAATAGACAAAGTAATAGACAGTGATGAAGTTAAAATGTTCTGAGACCTTAGAATGTAAGCAGAAAATCACTTGCCACATAACACCCATCTTAACAATTGTTACTTAAAAGGACAAAAAAAAAGCTTTGGTAGTGGATGTGCAAATAGAAATAAAACAACTATATCAAATGATGATTGTCAGCATTTTTGTGTGTTCTGGGGCCATGTTTTTCCCGGTTGGTTTTTAAGGTTACCTATGCTGGAAGATGAGCCCCTCAGGTCGGAAGGCGTCCAATATGCTACTGGGGAAGAGCAGAGGGCTAGTACTAGTAGCGCTAGAAAGAATGAAGCGACTGGGCCAAAGCCGAAAGGACGCTCAGCTGTGGATATGTCTGGTGGTGAAAGGAAAGTCCGATGCTGTAAAGATTTTTTCTCCATAGGAACCTGGAATGTAAGATCCATGAATCAAGGCAAGCTGGACGTGGTCAAACAAGAGATGACAAGACTGAACATCGACATCTTAGGTATCAGCGAACTAAAATGGACAGGAATGGGTGAATTTAATTCAGATGACCATCAGGTATACTACTGCGGGCAAGAATCCCTCAGAAGAAATGGAGTAGCCTTCATAGTCAATAAAAGAGTAGGAAAAGCAATACTGGGATACAATCCTCAAAATGACAGAATGATCTCAGTTCGAATCCAAGGCAAACCATTCAATATCACAGTAGTCCAAGTCTATGCCCCAAAGACTGGTGCTGAAGAGGATGAAATTGACCGGTTCTATGAAGCCCTACAGCACCTTATAGAACTAACACCAAAAAATGATGTCCTTATCATCATGGGGGATTGGAATGCTAAAGTAGGAAGCCAAAAGATAACCGGAATAACAGGCAAGTTTGGCCTTGGAGTACAAAATGAAGCAGGGCACAGGCTGATAGAATTTTGTCAAGAGAATAGGATGGTCATAGCAAACACTCTTTTCCAACAACCCAAGAGACGGCTCTACACATGGACATCACCAGACGGTCAACACAGAAATCAGATTGACTATATGCTCTACAGCCAAAGATGGAGAAGCTCTATACAGTCAGTAAAAACAAGACCAGGAGCTGACTGTGGCTCAGACCATGAGCTTCTTGTTGCAAAGTTTAGGCTTAAACTGAAGAAAGTAGGGAAAAGCACCAGGCCAGTCAGGTATGAATTAAATCATATTCCCGTTGAATATACAGTAGAGGTGACAAATAGATTTAAGGAATTAGATCTGATAGACAGGGTGCCTGAAGAACTATGGACAGAGGTTCGCAACATTGTACAACAGGTAGCAACCAAAACCATCCCAAAGAAAAAGAAATGCAAGAAAGCAAAATGGCTATCTGAGGAAGCTTTGCAAATAGCTGAGGAAAGGAGGGAAGCAAAAGGCAAGGGAGAAAAAGAAAGATACGCCCAATTGAATGCAGAATTTCAGAGAATAGCTAGAAGAGATAAGAATGCCTTCTTAAATGAACAGTGCAAAGAAATAGAAGAAAACAATAGAATAAGGAGGACCAGAGATCTTTTCAAGAAAATTGGAGAGATGAAGGGAACGTTCAATGCAAAAATGGGCATGATAAAGGACCAAAATGGCAGGGACCTAACAGGGGCAGAAGAGATTAAGAAGAGATGGCAAAATTACACAGAAGAACTATACAAGAATGAGCTTAACGTCCCTGATAATCACAATGAGGTGGTCACTGACCTTGAGCCAGACATCCTAGAATGTGAAGTGAAGTGGGCCTTAGAAAAGCTGAGCAACATCAAAGCTAGTGGAGGTGACAGTATTCCAGCTGAGCTATTCAAAATCTTAAAAGACGATGCAGTAAAAGTGCTACACTCAATTTGCCAGCAAATTTGGAAAACTCAACAGTGGCCACAGGACTGGAAAAGATCAGTTTACATTCCAATTCCAAAGAAAGGCAGTGCCAAAGAATGTTCAAACTATCGCACCATTGCACTCATTTCTCATGCTAGTAAAGTTATGCTTAAAATCCTACAAGCTAGACTCCAGCAGTATGTGGATCGAGAACTACCAGAAGTACAGGCAGGATTTCGAAGAGGCAGAGGAACTAGAGATCAAATAGCCAACATACGCTGGATCATGGAGAAAGCTAGAGAGTTCCAGAAAAACATCTACTTCTGCTTCATTGACTATGCTAAAGCCTTTGATTGTGTGGATCATAACAAACTGTGGCAAGTTCTTAAAGAGATGGGAGTACCAGAACATCTTATTTGTCTCTTGAGAAACCTATATGCGGGCCAAGAAGCAACAGTGAGAACTGGACACGGAACCACTGATTGGTTCCAAATTGGGAAAGGTGTCTGGCAAGGCTGTATACTGTCGCCTTGCCTATTTAACTTATATGCAGAGCACATCATGAGAAAGGCAGGGCTAGAGGAGTCAAAAGTTGGAATTAAGATTGCTGGAAGAAATATCAACAACCTAAGATATGCAGATGATACCACTCTAATGGCAGAAACTGAAGAGGAACTGAAGAGTCTCTTGTTGCGAGTGAAGAAGGAGAGTGCAAAAGTTGGGTTGAAACTAAACATTAAGAAAACCAAGATCATGGCATCCGGCCCTCTCAATTCCTGGCAAATAGAGGGGGAAGAAATGGAGGTAGTGACAGATTTTATTTTCCTGGGCTCCAAGATCACTGCAGATGGGGACTGTAGTCAAGAAATTAAAAGACGCTTGCTCCTCGGGAGGAAAGCCATGGCAAATCTAGACAGCACACTAAAAAGCAGAGACATCACCCTGTCAACAAAAGTGCGTATAGTCAAGGCTATGGTCTTCCCAGTTGCAATGTATGGCAGTGAAAGTTGGACCATAAGAAAGGCTGAGCGCAAAAGAATTGAGGCCTTTGAACTGTGGTGCTGGAGAAGACTCCTGCGAGTCCCTTGGACTGCAAGGCGATCAAACCGGTCAGTCCTAGAGGAGATCAACCCTGACTGCTCTTTAGAAGGCCAGATCCTGAAGCTAAAACTCAAATACTTTGGCCACCTAATGAGGAGGAAGGACTCACTGGAGAAGAGCCTAGTGCTGGGAAAGATTGAGGGCAATAGAAGAAGGGGACGACAGAGAATGAGGTGGCTGGATGGAGTCACTGAAGCAGTAGGTGTGAGCTTAAATGGACTCCAGAAGATGGTAGAGGACAGGAAGGCCTGGAGGAACATTGTCCATAGGGTCGCGATGGGTCGGACACGACTTGTAACTAACAACAACTACAACAATGCTGTGTTAGTATTTGTTCAGTGTGTGGTGAGCAACCATGGTTATTAGATGTATCATTTTTCAGCCACTTGTTTTAGCTATTTTCTATGTAGGTGTGCAGTTCATTGGAGGTTTGTATTTTGACCAAGATCAATTGTAAATGTGTAGTGGACACCACGGTGTCAAAGAGATTCATGCAGAAGGAATAATTGTTGCTTGGTGGAGATTTGCCTTCCCATTTGCAAAGTTTTGTAAAGCATTTAATGTCCATACGTGGTTCTGATAGAAGTCAGTAACTATAGTTCAGGGTTGAACTGCAGAGTCCACAGTGCTCTCTGAACTTGGCTGTTTGCTTGCAGATGTTTCCAACTAGGTAAAATCACCAATGTGAGTGTTAATGTATTTCCATAGCATATACCTTTTCATCACAGTGCAGTTCTTTCCCTTTTTAATTATTACGTTATTTTTTCTTTTATTAGGAGAATGGCTATGGCAAGATAATAATAACATTGCTTTTGTCAACTGGAATGAAGATGAATTAAAATCTCTTCAGTCTGATAATGACGACTATGAATATAGCGAAGAGGTTAACGATGGCTTTTTTGATAAGTGCGTTTACATGAATGGTCATTCTGGAAAATGGTTCATGGGGCACTGCCATCAACAACTGAAATCATTTATATGTAAAAGCAATAAAAGTAAGTTTCTCATGATAATTATCATAATATTAGATTGAAAATAATATTTGTGTGTGACTCTGGAAAGAATGCAGAAAAGAGCAACCAAGGTGGTTAGGGGACTGAAGGCTAAAACATATAAAGAATGATTGCTAGAATTGGGTTAGGGTTAGGGACAAAAAGCAATGGATAGAAGCTAATGAAAGAGAGAAGCAACCTAGAACTAAGAAGAAATTTCCTGACAGGTAGAATAATTAATCAATGGAACAACCAGCCTCCAGAAGTTGTGAATGCTCCAATACTGGAAGTTTATAAGAAGAGACTAGACAACCATTTGTCTGAAATGGTATAGAGTTGAGTAGGGGGTTGGACTAGAAGATCTTCAAGGTCCCTTCCAACTCTGTTATTCTGTTCTAGTGAGTAGACATTAGTTCTGCTTAGTTTACTTTTCAAATAATGCATTCTGTGAAATATAATAGGAGTAAGAATAGAATCAATGGCAAGATATATTGATTTTTGCTTCCAGTTATTGAATGACATTTTAATACAGATAAGTATGTTATCTATATAATATATATGATGGCATGGTGGCGTAGTAGTTAAGAATGCAGTACTGCAGACTTCTGCTGACTGCCAGCTGACTTTGGCAGTTTGGCAGTTTGAGTCTAACTGGGTCAGCCTTCCATCCTTCCAAAGTCGGCAAAGTGAGGACCCAGATTGTTTGGGGCAATATACTGACTCTGTAAACCATTTAGAGAAGACTGTAAAGCACTATGAAGCAATAGGTGCTATTTCTATTGTTATATTCTTAACAGTATAGTTTTAATAAACAAATATTAATTTCCATCATTTGTTGTTCCTTAATCATTAGATCAACTGTTTTATGAGATTAATGATCTATTACTCCCAGGACCCAGAACTGAATAAAAAGAGTATCAACAGCCAAGGATAATGCTACCCAATGTTGTTTCATAGCATTTTAGACATATGTCTAATGTAGGAGACTTTGGATTGCTTTTAATCTGTTATTATGTCTGAAATTTTATATTTCTAGTTGTCTATTCTACCCATAGACTCAAATATTATTGTCACCTTTTGTATCTTAAACCATTCCTGGTAGATACTTTAAACACAGTCTAGAATGTGAATATACTATAAACTCAGATTCATATCAAACAATATAAACTTTTAGGAAATTTTTGAATGTTGTCTTAATGTGTATCATTGTCTCTTTTCATTTCATAAAATCTATGATTCAGTATAAAAATCTGCTGTAATTAAGAATTCATATTTTTAAAATTGCTTTGCATATCCTTGTTTATTGTTAAATTAAGAGTGTGCAGTAAGGCTTATACAGTAATTGCATACTGAAAACATATTTGATTATTTTATAGTTATTGAAGAATCAACTGCAGAGCCTGCAGAAATATCAGGTAAGAAAGTAATTTTAAAAGAGGTAAGAATGTTGTTTTTAAAATTCAGTAATAAATTTTCTATAGCTGTGACATGAAAATTCTAAATATATAACTCAAATATGGAGGAACATATTTTTGTAGATTAAAAGATTTAGATGATAAAATATATTTAGTGTTGTTATGAAGACTTACTTTATTTGCACTGAATTGTTAAGTTACAATAGTTATACAGGTATATGGCCTAACAGAGCCTGCCCATTAGGCTCGTAATCATCAAAAGAATCAGTCTCAATATTACAACATTTTTAAATCAAACTCATTAATTGAATTAAATGGCTTGTTAAATGAACGAAATTTGACTTATCATTTCCTCTGATGGCTGCCTGAACTGAGAGACTTTTCCCTCCACTGCTGCAGGCTGTTTCTACCACAAATCAGCTGTTTCAGGTTTCAGGAATTACTTTACTTTACTTTACTTTTATTAAATTTGTATACAGCCCTTCTCCCGAAGGACTCAGGGCGGTGAACAGGGCATATATAAATAGCAAATACAAAAATTAAAAAGGAATTAAACAAGTGCCCAGTTAAAAAATACAATAACAATAAAAAACCCATTAAAAAACCCTAACATCCCCCATCAGGCCAGACCAGCTAGTTCAAACAAGTGGGTCTTCAGAATTACAGTATTGTAAAATGCCTCCCAAGCAGGCAGTAGGCTTTAAAAAAAAACAACAAACAAACAAACACCATTTGTCGCTAGGCAGCTCAAGCTTCTTCAGAGAGGGGTGAAGAACTCTCCAAATTGCAGTTGCCACTAAATAAGTAGCTTTAGCTTTAAGCATCTCCAGGCAAGCATGCAGAGGGAGATGTGGTGGAGTTTACAGAACTGTTGGCTTGCAACAGTAACTGAGATGGAAGGGACCTTGAAATCATCTAGTCCCATGGTGGTGAACCTATGGCACGCATGCCACAGGTGGCACACAGAGCCGTCCCTGTGGGCATGTGTGCCATCACCCCGGAGGGAGGCGGGACCTGGCTGCTCCCCTCCGCCTCTCCATGTGCACCTGTGCTATCGGTCTCTTTCTCTCTGCACTGAGAGTCAGGGAGTAGCTGCAAGAACTGGGTGGATCCAGGCTGGATGGCAGAGGCAGCTGCCAGCACAAGTTCAGGTAAGCTTCCGGAGTGATTTTAGCAGTGCCTCAGCAGCCTGGTCTGGGCTCTGGAGGCCTGAAATAGGCCTGTGCTGCCCAGATCAGCCGTAGGGGGTACAAAATCCCCCACCCGCCACACAGATTGCCCTACCACCACCTTTCTCCCCTACCTGCCATGTGGATCATGCTGCCACCACTGCCATTCCCCCCACCCACTGCGCGGATTGTGCTGCCACCGCTGTTCCCCCCACCCACCACATGGATTGCACTGCTGCCAACCCCCGCACCCACTGCATGCATCACACTGCTGCTGCCATCCCCCCGCTGTGCGCATCGTGCTGCCACTACCGCCATTCCCACCCACCCACCACCCAGATCTAGGGATGCAGAGTGATTTTGCACCCTTTCCACAGCCAATCTGGGTGTCAGAGGCTTTTCCAAAGCTCCAGAGCTCACATCCATGGCTGTGGGGCGATTTTGCAGCATGCCAGGGGCCAGATCCGGGCTCCAAAGACCTGGAAAATGTTTCTGTCACTTGTATTGGCCATGTGGTGGGCGCAAAATTGCTCTGCAGCCCTAGATCAGGGTGGCAGAAGCATTTCCCAGGTCTCTGGAGCCCAGACTGGGCCCCTGGCGCACCGCAAAATCAACCCACAACCATGAGTGGCAGCATGATCTGCATGATATGTAGGGGGGAATGATGGTGGCAGTGTGATCCATATGGTGGGTGGGGGGCCACAGCAGTGTGATCCATGTGGTGGGTGGGAGGCAGCAGTGGCAGAGCGATCTGCATGTTGAGTGGGGAGTAGCAGCAGCAGCACGATCCGCATGGCAGGTAGGAGGTAACAGTGGTGGTAGCAGTGCGATCCACGTAGCAGGTGGGGGGGAAAGGCTGCGGCAGCAGCGCAATCCATGTAGCGGGTGGGGGAAAACCTGCCCCACTTGTTTCATGCCCACTTTCAGCTGAGCTGCATTGCAGCAGCATTGGATGCATTACATGAGATGGCAAACAGTTGCATCCCACCGAAACCAGCTGTTTGCCACCTGCTGTCCAATGCTGCTGCCATGAGCCCATGGAACAAGCCAGGCGGTGGCAAGAAACCAGTATACAGGCTTCTTACCTCCACCCAGCTTGTTCCGTGGCCTCATGGCAGCCACATTGGGTGCAACGTGCAAGATGGTAAACAGCCATGTTATGGCAAAACCTAGGGGCCGGCAGGCTGTGGCTGCTGATGGACACAGTTGGCCCCAATGCGCTTGCTGTGTGCAGGGGGGGATGGTGTCAGGCAGCAGCCGCTCTGGCCCCTGCCTCGCCTTGCCCTGCGGCAATGGCACCCCTGCCCTGCCTCCCTAGCTCGCCTTGCAGGACGAGCCTCCTGCCCACCATCCCACCCACCAGAGACCCCTTGGATCCCCCCCAACCCTGCCTGGTCCCCACAGGTGTCTCTCCCCATGAATAACATCAAGGTGGCCATACCTACCCAGTCTGCCGTGATCACCACATCCACGCCCACCCAATGGGCCATGTTCACCCCTCACCCAGTGATACATAAGTGAGTTTTGGGTTGCAGTTTGGGCACTCAGTCTCTAAAAGGTTCACCATCACTTATCTAGTCTAACCCACTGCTCTCACAGTACTGTACTATATTTCTGATAAATGCCTATCCAGTCTCTTCTTAAAAGCCTCCAATGAGAGAATACCAACAACTTCTGGAGGCAATTTAAATTTAAAACCTTTTTTTAAAAAAGCACTGTCTTTTATCAGCACAAGCCTCTCCAGGCAAAATCAAAAATGGGATGGAGATTTCCTTCCAGTAAGTGTCAGCAGAATCTCTGGTGGGTCTATGTTAGGGAGAGAAGCAGGAGCAGCCACATGCTATAAGTTTCAGGCAAATGCAAACAAACAATCTTGCAAAATATTGTACTTACAAACAATAAAAAGCAGAGTAGTTCCCAAAGTGATTACAAACAATACAGTAGTATAGAGTAGCAAAAAAGAATATTTTAAAATACTTACAGAGGTAATTCTAGCTCTCTACAGTACTGTAGTCTCAAGCCCAGCAAGCAGCAGATCTTCCATGCAGCTCCAGAAAAACAAAAACAAATGGTCAGTGCTGGCTACAAAAATCAACTGATCTTGTTTGGCCATGTGAACAGGCACACAAAAAAACCCCACTTCCGGCTTTTGGTTGGCCCAAACAGGCCCAGGCAAGTCACAAAGTTAAAATGGCACCACAACAGCCAAGACTGAATCCAGGTCACATGTTTTTGATTGCAATTTTGAATTTTTAACGTAAGTACTCTTTCTGAATAACCTCAGTTTTGTGAAATATCGCTAAATAAATGCTCGTATCTGGGGGATTACCTTTCTTTTCTTTTTTCCCCCAGAATGTACTGGAAATAATATCATTCTAGACAACCTTGAAATTTTGGTAGCTGCTGCCAAATATCACAGTTTTCAATGATAAACCATCACATTTTTAGAGATATATCATCAAATTACCTTACCTTTTTATATTTCACAAATAAATAAATGTCACCTCTCTAACATGTTTTATTGCAGCACAGAAATTAAAGAGAGACAGAGAGAGAGAAAATACTTTAAAAAAAAATACTTTGAGCCGTCTCCTGCGGCTCCCAGTCGCCCCGTGCGCGTGCACCTCTCCGAACGGGCGGAGGTGCGTGCACACCACTCCGAATGGGAGGAGGTGCGCGTGCACCACTCCAAAGCTTTGGAGAGCTACACGCTCACCTCTCTCGCACCTCCACCCGAACACCCGTTTGGAGACCTGTTGGTGTTCGGGCGGAGGTGCGGTTTGGAGACCTGCTGGTGCTGGCTTAGAAAGCTGCCGCGGCCCGCAGCACCTTTCTAAACCGGCACCAGCAGGTCTCCAAACCGCTGTTCGGGCGGAGGTGCACGCGCAACTCCGCCTGAACACCTGTGTCGAGACCTGCTGGTGTTTGGGTGGAGGTGCGGTTTGGAGACCTGCTGGTGCCGGTTTAAAAAGCTTTCTAAACCGGCACCAGCAGGTCTCCAAATGGGTGTTCGGGCAGCAGTTTGGAGGTCCCAGGGGTGGCTCCGGTGATGCCCGGGCTGAAGGCAGCGCCACAACCCAGCGCCCATCACCACGGAGACCCGTCACCGCTGGCATGCAGGTGCGTCCACATAAAAAAAAGTGGAACTGCGCGCTTGTATCCACACATGTGCATACGCAAAAAATGTTTTGCGCATGCGCAAAACATTTTGTTTTATGCGCACGTGCGTGCGTGGATGCACGCGCACGGCTCCCACTTTTTTATGTGTGATGGAACCGGTTCCCAGTGGCTCTTTTGCTTTTTCAGGTTGCCGACCCCTGTTCTAGTCAGTGTCAAAGCCCAAAACTGTATCCGTAACTTCCCCTGCCATAGATGAGATCACTTGGATCAGGGGTGTCAAACTGCCAGTCCACAGGTTGGACGCGTCACATGGAAGCCGTGCCCACCCCATTGTTGGCAATAGTAAAACCATCCCAATATGTTGTGCAACATCACGTGACATCGCGAGTTTGACATGTCTCACTTGGGTGATCTCATCATATTTATGAAACCAAGTTCTGAAAGTCTTCCTTCTTCACTTAATGTGATTGAGTAACTGTGTTTTCAATTAATTTTGATTATTTTCAGTTCCCAAATAAATAATTAGCAAAAAGCAATAGCCATAGCAATTCATAATTATTTTTGCTGTGGCAGAACTCACATTTCCTAGCCTTGATCTCTACATCAAAAGACTTATCTTCCACAGGCAATATGTATCAATTTCCTTTGGGATATGTAATGAATGGGAAAAGACAATGTATTGCAGTTACTCCCTTTTACAGAATTACAGTTCGTAAATTCCTGGGATTGGTAGTTGACTCTTGTTGCCTTTATTAGATGATTAGACAGGACACAATCTCTCTTGGCTTCTTTCTCAATGTAAACAAGAAATGTCAGAGTTTTATCATAACATAACTGTATTCAACCCCTTTTTCTTCTCTCTGGTATTTCAGTGCAGAAAGGAGTGGCACTTCAATCAGCTCATGGCACGGCCGTGGTGGTAGTTGTGCCAATTATCTTCATAGCCATCGGTGCAGGAATCGCAGCCTATATTTTCTACAGAAGAAGAAACCGACCACAAGAAGTCTCCGCTGGGTTTGACAATTCTTTGTATAGTGACAATGTGGTTATTCTACATAAGGATTCACAATCTCCTGGAGACGAACAAGAATTAAATGAACAAATATAACTGGCAAATGGCACAGTTGTGGTGAACATTTTCTCAGTTATCTTCATATTCATCGGTGCTGTACAGAATTTTCAGCCTATATTTTGTACAAAAGAAGAAATAGACCACATGTTTCTGCTGGATTTGACAATTGTTTGTAAAGTGACAAGATGGTTATTCTTCAGAATGATTCACAATCTCTTATACAAAACAAATAATTAAATTAACAAATACAGTTGGCACGCTATCCAAGGATAAGATCCATTGGATGCTATACATTCAAAATTTAAAATACTGAATTACACTGTTTATAAATTTATACTTTGCAGTATTTGAAAAAGTTTAGATCCTATCAACAATGTGAATTGGCCACATTGCTGATATTAAAAAAATGAATTTATTACTGTTACTGATTAAAAATATTCTGAATAGTGTACTTTCAAATTAGAGATTTTTTTAAAAAAGGATATTTTTTTAATTTACTGGAAACCAAGGAGCTGTGAGAATTCAGCAGATAGTTTAAGCTTAGGCTTACCTTTTGTCAATTTTTAAAAAAAGAAAAACATAGAAGCTTTTCTTTTGTACACTGCATTTTATAGACCCTGGGTTACAGCTGAACTTTGATTGTCCCTGTCTGGCTCATGTTTGGTCAATTGGAATTTAGAAAATGAAATGTAAATAGATGTGGGAGAAGAAGCCAAGTTCACTCCTTTAATCAGCTGGTGAAAGCTTTTTTGTGTGCCTGCACCAGGAGAGCAGCAGTCAGGCTGAGGCAAGGTGAGGTGAGGTGTGGCAAGGCTCCACACTCCCTCATCTCCCAACACTTGGATGCCAGTGGCAGAATTAAGACTGAGCCCTCACAACAGTCCTAGTTTCTGATTTTGTCCCTTGGGAAAATTAATTCCCTCCCCTGACATACACAGTATACAAATGTTTTTATTAAAGGATCTTCTACTACATTGATTGCAAATGGTTCATTAAATCAGTTATGATTCCTTTAGTTGGCCCCATCAAACCAACTTTATATAAGATTTCAAAATGAAATGTTATGCCATCTAAATCAGTGTTTGAAATATGAAATCACAAGTACTAGTGTGTCAAAGCCTCTATGTCTCTAACGTTTCCCTTATGTGAGAGTCAAGAAATTTCCAAGAATAGCCCACCTTAATGCCCAGATAAAGCCTTCTTCTACCTCACAGCCAGTAAGCTTGAACATGAAGTCCATACATTTTCAGGTTTTCAGGGAAGACAAACTCTGGTCCTAGAACTAGCGCTTTCTTAGGTTCAGCCCAACCCACTTCATATGGTTGTTGTTGTGAGGGATAGGAAGAAGGTGTGTTGATTATGTTCACTGCCTTGAGTTATTGTAAATATATATATTTATGAGCTAGGAGACATTCTGCTGATGCTCAATATCTGAGCCTTTCTTTATGAGTGGTCTTCTTAGGACCTGGCTGTTTTTGAGGTAAATAGAAATTTGCAAATAGGAACACAATGATGCACTGTTGTGGCTCTTGCTGCATTCCTCTTATCTTTTGGATGCAGAAGAAAAGCACTCAAGGGAGCATAAATCGTGATGGGGTCAGGACAAGGCCATTGCTGTTGGAGAGAGGGAGACTAGTGACAAAAAGGGATTGCAAGGTCATTCAACAGATGCTGTAAATGATATATTTATGCAAACATCATCTCTTTGTTACTCCCAGAATTCTGTTTATGGACCAATTCCATTTCCCTATCTTCTGGAACAAACATCTGTTTGTTATCATCATCATTTCTTTTTATCCAAAGTGTACTTCTTCATGATCATCAAATTAACTGGCCAAGGGCATGGTTTAACCATATTAGGTAAACTATTATTTATTTGCATAGCACAAACTCTTGAGCCCTGAGTTACAGTTACAGGGGTGTCAAACTGCCGGCCTGCCGGCCATATGCATCACATGGAAGCCACTCCCACCCCATTGCCAGCAATGGCAAAACTGTCCTGATATGTTGTGCGATGTCACGTGACATCGCAAAATTGACATGTCTGGTTTACAAATCACAATAGTAGGATTATCACAAAATACTAAATCAAATGAAACATATTCTGATTTAGGAGAATAACAAAGCTGGCCATTATAAATTTTTGTGGTTTAAAATAAGGTCTGTACTACCTGACTAAGCTGAATAGAATGCTGAATGATGATATTTTATTATGAAAATATTTAGATTATCTGTTAGCCTGACATAGTAATCTGCATTTATTTCCAACCTACTTATTTGTTTGTTGATATGTTCAAGATACAAATCAGAGATTAAAATGAGTTGAAAGAGTATCAACAATCTCTGACGAGATCAGAGGCTCTTCTTTCATCTTTCTTTCATTCCACAACAAATGACCTTATGAACAACAACTGGGTTGTAATTTATTGAAGCCATAATAGAGTTCCAGAGAAAAGAAAGCTACAAATGGTGCAAACTGTACAAGCCATTTATTTGGGTAATGAAAGGTTAGTTTAGTTTAATATCATATAGTGACCTTTGCATTTGAATGTGTAATAGGATCTCAATTCAGAAAAACTAGCTAAAAGGCTACCAGTTATCTTCTGTTTACTGAAGTTTGATCAGTAGACCTTTCTATCAGAACCAAGGACACAGAAGTTTGAAACTTCAAAAAGGAACTCTGAAGGTCACTGCATTGTTCAACTAATAACAAACATCACAATAGTATGTCAAGTACAGGTAGTGCTCAACGTACAACCACAATCAAGCCCAAAATTTCTGTAGCTAAGCAAGACAGTTGTTAAGTGAATTTTGTCCTATTTTATGACCTTTTCTTGCCACAGTTGTTAAGTGAATCACTGCAGGTGTTAAATTAGTAGCATGGTTGTTAAGTGAATCTCTCTTCCCCATTGATTTTTATTGCCAGAAGGTTGCAAAAGATGATCACATGACTCCAGGACAGTTCAAATATCAAACATCAGTTAGTTTATTATCAGTTTGATTTAGCTATTTGGGACATTAGTATGAGCAAAGCAACATGACAGTCATTTATACAATTACTATCTGATCAAAGCCAGAGAAAGGATATGAGACATGGTGGTCTTTTGTGCTTTCTGGCAACAGGTTTAATATATTAGAAACCAGCATAATATGCTGTTAAAATACTCACTCAGTAAAGAAAACATCCACTCATTAAGAAATGATTAAGACATACGGGAAACCATTTGAGTTTACATTCTTTACTGAAAATTTGGCTCTTTTGGTTTAAGCAATTAAAAAGTACAAAATTTAAGTCAGGATTTGTTCTTTTTTTTCCTTGAGAGACATTAAAACAAACTAACACAAGCAATAAGGCAGACAAATTCACGATGTCACATGACTTTGCACAACATATCGGGACGATTTTGCCATTGCCAGCAATGGGGTGGGTGCGGCTTCTGCATGACACATCTGGCCTGTGGGCTGACAGTTTGACACCACTGCAATAAGGCATGTGTAGGAGGTATTTGCATTACTTCTCTGTCAATCAGTAGGAAGTAACGACTAATAGTATAACTTTAGGGAATGGGAATGAGACACACAATTAATAGATATGGATGAACAAGGGAAAAAAGAAGCCAGAGGGATATCCGTAAAGTATAGTCAAAAAAATTAAGATGGTGGCTGTGGCAATGCAATTAAAACTCCACGGTTTTTTTACCTGTATTAGGTAAAAAATTAGGCAGAGATTTAACTGCACCATTATACTGCCTCTGTGACTGTTTAGTATGTTAAATACATGACAAGATTGCCCAATCAAAGTACTCTCTCAAAGGAGGTAAATATTCTAAATTTAAAAAGGGGGCAAACACATCCCTGCAAAAAAAACCAAACCCTAAAACAGAGGTCCCCAACCTTTTGGGCACCAGGTACCGGTTCCATGGAGAGAAGTTTTTCTGTGGACTGGAGGGGGCATGGTTTTGTGTGCTGTCTGAATCCCGCAGATGGAGCTTTACTTGTTTGTGCGGACTGGTTGCTGGCATGCCGCTGACTAATAATTGTCCATGGACCGGGGGTTGGGAACACTTGCCCTAAAAGAAAAGGTATAAATGTTATAAAAACAATCCGGAATGCATGTTGCTTTTTAGATGGATAAATCCCATTTCAATATTATGTCTTTTCATTCTTAGTTAGGGAAGAAAGATATATGTATGAATAAAGAAGGAAAATCTTCATTACATTCTTACAGGATAGTCTGAATTAAGAAGCATTGACAAATTAAGTCCTCTTATGCTCTGCACAGACATTTTGCCATTCAGTCTTCCCTTGTTCTTTAGTCTCAACCTTATTGCCATTTTCAGGGCAAAAGCTGACAAATTACACTTAAAAAAAGATAACAAGGTAACGAACATGACCAAGAGGCTGCAATTGGCCAAAGGTGGCAGGTAAACATTCCTTTCAGGTTGTCAGAGACTCCACCCATTAATAAAACAAAAGATCCTTTCCTCCATGAGACTGCTACTTTTATCTATAATGTTAATCCAGCAGGAAATAAAATGGAAAATTATAGCTCTGTAATTGACCCAAGTGCCCCCTTTTGGAGAACTGATAAATTACACCTTCTAAGCATTTCTTAAAGCCAAGATTTTTCTATATAAGGAGCTTGTGTGGAAAGGCTCAGTATACTCACTTTTGATTGCTGATCTGGTACTCTGCTTGTATTCTGCTGTCAGAAATAAACTTCACTTCTTTTTCAAGCAACTGCCCATGTTCTACATTCTTGTTCTTGTCCTGGCTCAGAACCAATTGTATTGCCTTCAAATAGCATCATTAGGGTTGGCAGACTTTTCTCCTACACTCCACCATCATTTTGTTTTCTGCAGTAAGTAAAATCCTGTTACAAGCAATGCATCCCCATGCATCTAATTACGAAAGATATGCACATGAGACTGACAACATAGTGGAAATTTGAAGTGGGCAGGCTCTCTCTTGTTCATCATAATTGCTATGCTTAGTAAGAAAGCTCAGAGCTCATATCCTAAGTTCATCAAAATGAGTTGTTCTCTGGTTTCTCAGTGGCGCTTGCAAAGTAATCATGAGTCTATCAAAAAGCTGCATGTTATGGAGAGGTATCATTAGAAATAATCTCCCATGTTGCTAATAAATAAAGCAAAATTCTTTTGCTGAGAAAATGGCACATAGGGAATGCTTTCTATTCTCAGCCAACAGAAGAGTTTCAGAAAGGAATATTGAAAGAAATGCCCAATAGAAAAATTCAGGCTTATTCATGGCTGCATTTTTTTTAACCAACAGAAGTGTGAGACTGCAAAAATGTATTGTGCTAAACTCATGAGGCATCTTTGTTCATTTTCTATATGCATACTTACAGACATTTCATTTTCAAAGGTATTTTGGTGTTTTGTTTTTTATTGGTTAGATTATATTCCAGTGAATAAACAGTTGTTCATATTTTCTATGCCTTGGCATTCCACTTTTGAATGACCACTCATTATTGTGATTCAGCGTCAGCCTGTGGATTCGGCAGCTGAGTCGGACAATTTTGAAGAGCAGGAGGAGGAGGGGTTTAGAGAGCCTTTGGTGTCAGAGGAAGGTTCTGATGCACCGTGTCAAACCCACGTCTGCATGAGGAAGCACACAGCAGTCAGCAGGAATGGGTGACAAACCAAAAGTTGCTTTATTCAGCTTCAAAGGGAAATAAAGTCAGCGTTGGCAGCACATCGCTCCCAACACGTATAAATAGCCAGCAGGCACAAAAGCCCCACCCCCACATCACAAGCCAACATCCGCCCACACAGCCATATATACATTTCCCCTCCCCTTCAGTTCCTTTGCTGCATCTCCACATGCGTGTGTTAGTCCACCTTTCCCCTCTCCGGCATACTGCTCTTCATAATGTAAGTACTCCCAGATAACCCCCACCCTGAACCCCATACATCCAACCCCACCACATCTGGCCACACCAGGTATCCTACACCCCAAATTAACTCCCATGACCCCCAAAGCATCCGGAACCTCCTGGGCCTCACCGCCAAACAGCCATCCAACGCCCAACTGGCCAGGAGGGCCCAGGCGTTTAGCCACGTCTGCCTGCATCCTGGAAAGCCGTCCGCTGGCAACGGGGACCCCAGACATTGTCTGACAGCCAACAAGCTCAGTCAGTGGGTCCGTTCACATGTCCACAGCTGCCAGCATGCCCGGGACCAGCTGGCGAACGACCGAGGGTGACAGGACCAGCTGGGAGTTGGCAGGCCCACTGGAGCACCCATCTGTGCAGGTGCGGCGACCAGCTGGCAAGTGAAAGAGGACAACGAGACCAAGTGGGAGTTGGCAAGCCCGGCCGGAAGGCCCGTCTGCGCAGGTGTGGCCTCCGGATGTGACTGGAAGCTGACCAGCACACGGAGGCGTCCGGGAAGGCCTGCAGCAGCAAGAAGGTCAGGCCGGTGACGCAACGGGTTGGAGGCAGGGTGCAGGCCACCTGAGGCCTGTTGGGTGCCATACGCAGGGCCGATGCATGTAGTGGTCCCCCCCATGGTGTGTCGGGCCCGTGGGGCTCAACAGGCAGCTCCCCCTACCAAGGCTCCACCTGGAAGACAAGAGGTTGTATCTGAGTGACCGGCCACCCAACTGGAGGGCTCCGCCCATCCCTCACCCAGCTTCCCCGGAAACTTGCGGTGGAATGCCCAGACCAGGTGGGGCACATGAACGTCCACCTCAGTCACCCATGAGGCCTCCATCATAGGATAACCCTTCCACAAGAGTAGGTACTGTACTCTCCCCCTCCTTACCCTTGAGTCAAGGACTTCCTGTATCTCAAAGTGATCACCATGAACAGGTCCAGGGGCCCCTTCCCCCAACCCATGAGGTGTCACTCTGGCAGGCTTCAGCAGGCTGCTGTGGAAAACTGGGTAGATCTTACCCAGGAACTTCGGCAGCTGGAGCCGCACCGTCACAGGGTTGATTACTTGTACCACCCGGAAGGTCCCTAGGAACTTGGGACCGAGTTTCTTACATGGTACCTGGAGCCATAGATATTTGGTGGACAGGTATACTAGGTCCCCCACCTTGGGGGTTCAAAGGGACTCCGTTTCCTGTCTGCCTGCTCTTTGTTCGTCATTGCGGCTCTCTCCAATGCCTTCTTCACTGCTCCCCACACCTCCCCCAGTTGTTCCATCCATTCCCTGGGGTGAACAGGGAGAGGCTTCCCCTGGTCATACTCAGGGATGGGAACGAAGTCATGACCTGACACCACCCTGAAAGGGGAGAACCCTGTGCTACTATGGACCACGTAGTTATGTGCCACTTCGGCAAACGCTAACAGGTCCACCCAATTTGATTGTTGATAAGACATGTAGCACTGTAAATATCGCTCCACCATGGCATTTGCCCACTCCACTGCCCCATTGGTGCAAGGATGGTATGCCGAACTAAGACCCTGGGAGGATCCTATGAAGTGGACAAACTCCCTCCAGAATCGGGCTGTAAACTGCACCCCTCAGTCCGAGATGATACGTTGGGGCACCCCATGCAAGTGGTAGACATGGGTGATAAACATCCAGGCCAACTGCCGGGCTGACGGCAATCCCTTACACGGCACAAAATGTGCCTGCTTGGAAAACAGGTCAATGACTGTCCAAATGACATTGTAGCCACGGCTCTCCGGTAAGTCAACAATGAAGTCCAGTGCTATATCCTGCCAGGGCCTGGTGGGGTTAGCCACCGGCTGGAGGAGCCCCAATGGTTTTCCCACATGGGGTTTCGTGGTTGCACAGACATGACAGCCCCGTACGTAGTCCTCGATTTCACGCTTCATATGCGGCCACCAGAATTGCCAGCATGCCAAATGCAGAGTCTTCAGGAACCCAAAGTGCCCTGCCTGCCTGGCATCATGACACTGATACAACACCTTTTGTCTCAGCATCAAGGGCACATACATCCTATCCCCATGCCAAGCCAGACCATCCCGTGTCATCAGAAAGTGTGGATGGTCTTGCAACCAACCAGTCATCCCCTTTGAGTGCTTCCCTCAGGTCGTGGAGCAGTTCATCTGTTGCTATACAGGCCACATCCCCAGCCACCTCCGGACAACATGGGAGCATGAGCACTTGTACCACCTCCTCCCTCTTGCTGTCATATTGTGGTAGACATGACAGTGTGTCCGCCAAGAAGTTTCTTCCCCCCGGGACGTATTTCACGGTGAACTGGAAACGGCGGAAGTACTGAGCCCATCGAAAATGTTTGGGTGATAGCCTTCGAGGCGTCTGTAAGGCCTCCATGTTCTTATGGTCAGTCCACAATTCAAATGGGTGGTTCACCCCCTCCAGGAGATGTCTCCATGTCTCCAGGGCCTAGCTAACAGCAAAGGCCTCTTTCTCCCAGATTGCCCAGGCTCGCTCAGTGGTGGTCAGCTTCTTGGAGGCATACCCGTTGGGAGTGATATGCTGCCAATGCTGACTTACTGTCACACCCACGTCCGCATGAGGAAGCACACAGCAGTCAGCAGGAACCAAAAGTTGCTTTATTCAGCTTTAAAGGGAAATAAAGTCAGTGTTGGCAGCACATCGCTCCCAACGCATATAAATGGCCAGCAGGCACAAAAGCCCCACCCCCACATCACAAGCCAACATCCGCCCACACAGCCATATATACATTTCCCCTCCCCTTCAGTTCCTTTCTGCGTCTCCATGTGCGTGCGTTAGTCCGCCTTTCCCCTCTCCGGCATACTGCTCTTCATAATGTAAGTACTCCCAGGTAACCCCCACCCTGAACCCCATACATCCAACCCCACCACATCTGGCCACACCAGGTATCCTACACCCCGAATTAACTCCCACGACCCCCCAAAGCATCCGGAACCTCCTGGGCCTCACCGCCAAACAGCTGTCCAATGCCCAACCGGCCAGGAGGGCCCAGGCATTTAGCCACATCTGCCTGGGTCCTGGAAAGCAGTCTGCTGGCAACAGGGACCCCAGACGTTGTCTGACAGCTGACAAGCTCAGCCAATGGGTCCGTTCGCATGTCCACAGCTGCCAGCATGCCCAGGACCAGCTGACGAGCAACCGAGGGTGACAGGACCAGCTGGAGTTGGCAGGCCTGGCCGGAAGGCCCGTCTGTGCAGGCATGGCCTCCGGAGGCGACTGGAAGCCAACCAGCACACGGAGGCGTCTGGGAAGGCCTGCAGCAGCAAGAAGGTCAGGCCGGTGATGCGACGGGTCGGAGGCAGGGCGCAGGCCACCCGAGGCCCCTTGGATGCCATACACAGGGCCGATACATGTAGTGGTCCCCCCATGAAGTGTCAGGTTGCGGGGCTCGACATACTGCAGAACTCTCAGCCAGGCCCCTCTCATCTTGTTCCTCCTCAGACCCAGCTGTGTGAGCCTGAAAGATTGGAAGAAGACAATCCACAGCTGGCTCTCTTCAGAGATGCTAGGAGCAGGAGGCAATCCAGCAGAACTGAGCAAAGGAAAGCAATGAGGCAACTCGGGAGAAGGCAATGAGAAACCATGACTTGAGACTGCTGTTTAAAAGGGGAATGTGTGGGAGGTGCTGGTTGCTGAAGGCAACCATTTGAAGAGCTTCTGATAAAGTCTTGGTCTGTATTTGTTTAACTTTTGCTTGAACTTTTTCGTTTAGCTTTTGCAAATAAATTTGGTTGGATTAGTTCCAGCCTATTGTTTATAAAAAGGGGTTGTCCCTGACATTCCAACAGGGCCGGTCGTAGGCTGGAACAGAACACTCATGACCAAGTTGAGGAGAGAAACACTAAAATTCCAGGCATCCCAAACAACAAGATCTGATTCCTAAACTGAAGGCTGATTCTCAATGCAGATAAAGAAAATAAAGCTACCAATTTGATCAGTTCATTATTTAGGCCACGGGTTGGCAACCCACGGCTCCAGAGCCGCATGCGGCTCTTTGAGCCGTCTCCTGCGGCTCCATGTCGCCTGGTGCACGCGCACCTCTCCGAACGGGAGGAGGTGCGCGTGCACCACTCCAAAGGTTTGGAGAGCTGCGCGCGCACCTCTCTCGCACCTCCGCCCGAACACCCGTTTGGAGCCCTGCTGGTGTTCGGGCGGACGTGCGGTTTGGAGACCTGCTGGTGCCAGTTTAGAAAGCTGCCACGGCCCACAGCACCTTTCTAAACCGGCACCAGCAGGTCTCCAAACCGTTGTTCGGGCGGAGGTGCGCACGCACCTCCGCCCAAACACCCGTGTCGAGACCTGCTGGTGTTCGGGTGGAGGTGTGGTTTGGATACCTGCTGGTGCCAGTTTAGAAAGCTGCCGCGGTCCACAGCACCTTTCTAAACTGGCACCAGCAGGTCTCCAAACCGCTGTTCGGGCGGAGGTGCGCGCACAGCTCTCCAAACCTTTGGAGAGGTGCGCGCGCAGCTCCACCCGAACACCCGTTTGGAGACCTGCTGGTGTTCGGGCGGAGGTGCAGTTTGGAGACCTGCTGGTGCCGGTTTAGAAAGCTTTCTAAACCGGCACCATCAGGTCTGCAAACGGGTGTTCGGGTGGCAGTTTGGAGGTTCCAGGGGTGGCTCCGGTGACGCCCGGGCTGAAGGCGCCGCCACAACCCAGCGCCCGTCACCACAGAGACCCGTCACCGCTGGCGTACAGGTACGTCCACATAAAAAAAGTGGGACTGCGCACATGTATCCATGCACGCGCATGCGCAAAAAACATTTTGCGCATGCGCAAAACATTTTGTTTTATGCTCATGCACGTGCGTGGATGCACGCATGCATCTCCTACTTTTTTTTATGTGTGATGGAACCGGTTCCCAGTGGCTCTTTTGCTTTTTCAGGTTGCCGACCCCTGATTTAGGCCAATACAATTGACCAGCTAAAGATGTATCAAAAATACTTTGTGGGATGCTACCACCTTGTCTGTTCTGGAAGTACAAAACTGAGTCTAGGATTCACAGGAGTGTTACAGTTTTGTCCCCTAGAAGAGGAGAGGGGACTCTGTCAATTAAACTCGAGACAGATTTGTCATCTTTGAATGTACAGAATTGAGACTAATTTTTCGCCTTATTCTGATACCCTCCAAAGACAATCTCACAGTTGGGTGATTTGAAACTGCATTAGATGAATTAAACATCAAGACTGTTAGAGATAAAGGAAGAAATATAAAGTTGGTTTGTGTGACAAATTTAAAAAAAATCTATAAAGCTACAGCAACCCTTTACAGAGTTTATGCCAACACCATGAAACATTAACGATTTATATAGATTAGGAATAGGTTGTGGGAAGAAGCGATATTTGTTTGTAAACTTTGGTGGTGCTGAAGAAATACTAAGTTTGTTTATATGTTATGATGAACATTGAAAGTCATTTCTTTAAATATTGTCCTTTTCATTTATCTTACTTTCTTCCTTTTCTTTTCTTTCCTGGCACCTCTCTCTCTCTCTCTCTCTCTCTCTGATTTTAGTTTGTATTTGCTTTTAGTACTGTAATCAGAATTGTCAACAAAAACTATTTAAAAAAATGAAAATAAAAAAATCTTGGTGTCAAAGAATATTTGTGGTTGAGAACCGAGGGACAGTTTAATAAAGAAATTTAATAAATTATTATTATTAATATATAAATATACCTCATTAGCATACTGTAATGTACAAAAGCACAACAAGCCTTCAGGATTTCTTAAAATATCTTCACACTGGATAGTAAACATAGCAATAACAGAATAACATAGCAATTACTGTAGTTATGGAGCTGGCCATGGGCTGCAAATTCTCAAAGCTGTTGTTTCATGTTTGCTAAAGGTAGTAATACAATACAGTATATATTTACCTGTAGAATGTATTGATTGCTTTGATCCATAGTGATCTAAGCAACATACCAGTCTTAAACCTACCAACTTTATTTTAAAAAAATACAGTTACTAATCCACATAATTAGCCACATAATTTCCAAAGAACTTTTAAAAACCACAAACTTTTATCAGTTTTCAGAAAGCCAAGAGAATGGGAACTAGCCTTACTGAAAGGGACTCTGTCTCAAAGGAGGGGAGTCTACAAACAGGATACTTGCCAGTGGCCTCCTTGAATTAAACCTTGGAAGAGAAAGAACCTGTAGCAGATGTTCCTTGATTATCTGGACTGGACAAATAGAATGTATTTGGAAAAGTTTCTTTGAAAAGCACTCTGGAAGCTGCAACACTATATTTTGTTTTGCATCAAGGACTACTGGGACATTCAGTTCTCCAAAAGTAAGATGTTAATTTGTTGATAAGAAAAACTGGAGAAATAATAATTCCTCAGTATCTCAGCACAATTGAGATTCATTATAAACATTGTCTTAATAGAAACTAAACTGTTATTTTCCAATTAAAGAATATATCCTCTCCTTGAAAATTTATCTCCCAGCACTATCCGAATTAAATATAAGGATTTAAAGCAAGTGATAAACTTTTGTTCCTTCAGTTACCCTCCTCTTTATTCTGCAGATAAAATCAGAAAGGTTAAATTTCTCCCATTTGGGGGTGGGGGGTGGCAGAAGAATGTCATATAAAAACTGCACAACTGGATAGAAAAGCAGTGGTTCTCAATTACTTTCTCAGCTCTTTGAGTTAAGCTGTTTAGCAGTCTCTTTATCTTAGGGATGATATAAACTAGTATATGTTTGAATACCAAAGATACTTAAAATAGATGGCAATACTTATTTTATTATGTGAATTCTGAAACCTGCCAAGAAGAACTTGTACAGATGTCTGTCCACCTCCATTGTTACATTTAGTTAAGTGCTCTTCTTTCCATAGCAACCAGAAACTTTTCAAGACAGAAATAAACTAATCCTCTCTGGGTGGCTGAGCACCATCAAAGATTTTAAAAAACTTTGTATTTCCTGGCAGCTAAATGCTTTGTGATATTCAAAAGGCCACAGAGTCATATACAATCCTCCTTTTTTTATTTTAACTAAAGGTAAGAATTCAGCACAGGGGAGGGATCTATTTTTTTGGTGTTAATCTCTTTGTATTATCTTAAAGCCTTAAAAAAACCAAATTTAACCATCCCATGTGCTTTGCAATATCAACAGAGAGTTAACTTTCTATACTCCTATTTGGCAACCACTATGAACTGGTTCTACTTTTATAGCCTTTCAGCATAGTTTTATTATGAAATAAAATCTATAATCTCTTATAATATGCTATTGTGCAAATTGCATATGGACAGCACAAAGTTATGTGCCTAATGTGAAGGGTTTAAATTAAACTCTAGGCATCAAATATTTATGGGAAATTTCAAATCTCTTGCACCCTTATTTTGTCCTGTATGCTGAAATAGAAGACTGACCTATATATCTTTAGATATATAACTAACTGGGGATTAGACTCGTAGACATGACCCAAGAGGAAGGTCCATTGTCATGCTTGCATGCACAATCCTGCAACCAGAAAAGGGCTAGAGATGGAAAAATACAATACTGAGGACGATATTGGTGGATAACCTGGTGTCTATGGGTGCTGTATTGCCAACTCCTATTTACACAAATGTGTACAGTAATGTACGTGCACACACCCCTACATGCTGTCGAAGTTGTGCTTGTTTGTAATGTGTTTATTTTTTTTTCTTATTAAGATAAGATAAGATAAGGTAAGGTAAGGTAAGGTAAGGTAAGGTAAGGTAAGGTAAGGTAAGGTAAGGTAAGGTAAGGTAAGACAAGACAAGACACAAGACACAAGACACAAGACACAACAAGACGAGATAATCTTTATTATCATTTTTTACTGTGGGCAGAACGGCACACATCAAAAATGAAATTTAGTAGCCCACTCTCAAAGTGAAACACATACATGACACACACCTAACCATACTATATACAACATATGTATAGACCCACACCCCTACATTACATAACAAATCAATATTAAATACTGTCCATCTTGAATATATAACGGAAGGAAGAAGCTTGAGAATTCACAAGGTTAATGCTGTATGGAATGAAACTATGGCTGAATCTGGATGTTCTCCTATGGATACCACAAAGCCTCCTCCCAGAAGGTAATGAGGAAAACAGTTCGTGAAGAGGATGTATAATGTCTCAGATAATCTTACAGACCCTGCTCAAGCAATGCTTCTGTGCTATGTCCTGGATGGAGGGGAGGGAACTGCCAATGATCTTTTTGGCCATCCTCACCACTCTCTGCACCACCTTTCTGTCTAAAGCAGTGATGCTTCCAAACCAGACTGTGCTGCTGTATGACAGGATGCTCTCAATCGTTCCCCTGTAGAAAGTGGTCAGGACAGGGGAAGGAATATTTGCTTTTCTCATGTGATGCATAAAATGCACTTCACCAGTTTCTCACTGTTGAGTGACCAAGCCAGCCTACACATTAGTTGCACACCCAGGAATTAGATGCTGGTAATCTTCTCCACAGGTGAATCATTAATGCACAGAGAAGTGTGGCTGTGCCTGCCTTTTCTGAAATCAACAATGATCTCTTTGGTTTTTCCTGTATTTAAAACTAGGCTGTTTTCCTTACACTAGTTCATCAACTCCTCAACCTCCTTGCAGTAAGCTTGTCATCATGAATAAGGCCCACTAGTGTTGTATTATCTGCAAACTTCACAATATGGTTGGTAGCAAACCTAGCACAACAGTCATGGGTCAACAGAGTGAATAACAGTGGACTTAGGACGCAGACCTGAGGAGAACCTGTGCTCAAGAAAATGTTACATATTGGGGCCAGTTGGTAAGAAAATCAAGAATCCACTTGCACAAAGGAGTGTTTAAGCCTAAAAGGCTCAGTTTATCTACTAGATGCTGGGGAATGATTGTGTTAAACACCAAACTGAAGTCGACAAACAACTAACACACATGAGTATTTCTTTCCTCTAAGTGCTTCAAGCTCAGATGGAGAACAGAAGAAATAGCATCCTCCATAGAGAGATTTGGTTGGTAGGCAAGCTGAAGCAGGTCAAATGCTGGTGGGAGGCTGGATACAATAATGTCCTTTATCAGCTTCTCAAACCATTTCATAATGGTGGGTGTCAGTGCAACCGGGCGGTAACCACTTTTTTAGCACTGGCAAGATGATGGCCGTCTTAAAGCACGATGGGACCACTGTCTGCTGCAATGAGAGATTGAACCTATCTGTGAGAACATAAGCCAGCTCATCTGCGCATTCCCTAAGGACACGTCCAGGGATGTTATCTGGGCCTGCTGCTTTCTGAATATTAACTTTCTGCAGTGTTTTCTAAGACACAGGTGATATCAAAACTTAGCACTTGCTCGTCAGGATGGGGCAAAAATGTTCCCAGAGTTTTGGGGCTGAAGATGGTTGATGTATAGAAGCACTCAGAGAAAACATACAAAGATTAGGAATTAATTCTAGATTCCTATAAAGATTAGTTCAGTATTCATATACTCTACTGTACTTTTTATATCTTTCAGTAAAGACAAAAGCAGGCACAGCCACACTCCTCTGTGCATTAATGATTCACCTGTGGACATGGTTACCAGCATCAAATTCCTGAGTGTGCAGTTAACAAGTAGGCTGGCTTGATCGCCCAACAGCGAGACACTGGTGAAGCGGGCACAGCAGTGCCTGCAGTTTCTGCATTGCATAAATAAAACACATCTTCCTTCCCCTTGCATTATCACTTTCTACAGAAGGACAATCGAGAGCATCCTGTCATACAGCATCAAGTCTGGTTTGGAAACATCACTGCTTCAGACAGGAAGGTGGTGCAGAGAGTGGTGAGGATGGCAAAAAAGATTATTGGCAGTTCCCTCCCTTCCATCCAGGACATAGCATACAAGAGTTGATTGAGCAGGGTCCCCAAGATTGTCTGGGACACCACACATCCTCTTCATAGCCTCTTTTCTTTGTTACCTTCTGGGAGGAGGCTCCGTGGTATCCGAAGCAGAACATCCAGATTCAGTCAGTTTTGTTCCATACAGTATTAACTTTCTAAACTCTAAAGCTTCCTCCTTTCATTATTTATTTATTTATTTATTTATGTATTATGTATTCAAGATGGACAGTGATTAATATTTATATGTTACTTATTTATAAGGGTGTAAATATGATGTATATAGTATGTTTAAATGTGTGTTATATATGTGTACACTTGGAGAGCAAGCAAATAAATATCATTTTTAATGTGTGCCATTCTGGCCACAGTAAAAAATGACAATAAAACTTATCTATCTATCTATCTATCTATCTATCTATCTATCTATCTATCTATCTATCTATCTATCTATCTATCATGCAAATCATGCAAAAGTTAAAACAGAACAACACAAAACAAAACTGAATAATGGTTAGGCTGTTGCTATTACCAGCAGTTCTTTAATTTTTGCCCTAAATATATGTTTACAGAAATGATCGAGGTAGAATTCCAGAGACATCAAAAAGAAAATCCAAACTTCAGTGTTGCTTACATTTGGCTTTCACTACACTGAACATTCAATACGGGGACATTTTTCAAACCCAACTCCACTGTTGCTAATCTGGCAATATGGCATTATGTTAATTTTAATTTTAACAACCCTTCTTTACATTCACACTGATAAAGTCTTCTCTTTATCTTTCCATTTTCCTTATTATGCAGGAAGATCATTATGCCTGTTAAATATCTTTTCCCCCCCAAAGTGTTCTGGTGAAGAAAGTAGCATACTGAATAGTAATGATGCTGATGAATATGCTTTGCAGTAGCTAACAGTTGCCCTTCTTACCAGAAGACTGCAAAAAGTTTGTCTGGATGCAGCAATTTACTCTCACCAGGATTCTTTGTGAAATACATTTTCATGACATTCAATAGTACAAATGAATTACATGTAACAGGTACATTTTCAAATCCAATTCAAAAGTTACTTTTCCTTTGAATTTAAAATAATTAAAATTGCAGGAATTTGTCATGCAATCTCATAAAGCTGTTCCTCTTTATAGCGCAAACTGATTCTTCTTAAGAAGTAGATAATTGATAGACATAGCCTGAAAATTAAGACAAAGCTGAAGAGAGAAGAGTGAAATAAAAAGAAAAGGGAAAGGAAGGGAAGAAAGAAATAGAAGAAATAAAAAATATATTGAAAATACAACTTCACACCACTGGGAAGTTGTAATTGACCTATGTAAACTAGATTAAAGCATTTTTCAAGTTATTAAAAATATGGAATACTATTTCTGCCATGTGGGATCAAAATTTGAGTTAAATTAAATTTTTCTAATCTAGGGATCCTATCACATGTATATTTGATCTTATTGTGAACCTCCATGTCTGATCTGTCTGCCCGATCTATATTTATTAGCTTGCCAGGGCAGTATACCTTAGATCAACAATGGTAATTTCTTAATATTTACATAAATTCTTATATCATAATAATAATCCCAACTATGTCATTTGTTTTGTTGATAATTGGGCAGTAAGCAGATAGACTAGTTGAAATTGCATTTAAATTATATTTGCTCCATGCAGTGTAAACTTTCCTTAAATATATGTATATATTATCAAAAAAACCATTCCAACCATAGGTGGAGAACAGGCTGACATAGAAGATAACTAGAACCACACATGATAGATATGATTTCAGTAATCAGTTACAGCCATGCATCAAAAAAAGATAAAAACCCTTCTTGATTTAGGTCATTTAATTCTAGAAGCAATGTTTTAAAGCCTAGGATTTGATTCATCTGGTACTGGAATCTTAGTTTACAAATGAGGGAGAGCAAAATTTGATGACAAATTTTATTTTATTTATTTGTTGAACTTTTCAAGGTCATTCTGATGAATCATGAGGCAGATGGGATGTAGGTGGCTTAAATTATCAGGGGCAATCCAGTTTTATTTCAAAGATTCAAAGAGAGAAGGAAGGAGAGGGCAGCAGTGTTCTTTTAACTGAGTGCAGTATCCCTGTTATTCTTCCCTTTGGAATCTTAAGAAATTAGATTACCAATTCACAAGCTAACTTTATGTAATTATAGTTACCATCTATCTCTTAAAGTATAAGGGAGAAGAGTAAAATATTTATTTATTTAATCATCCCATTTATATAGCTGCCATCTCACCAGAGGCAACTCTGGGCAGCATGAAATAATAAACAACTATAAAAAAAGTATTAACACTTGTAACACAAACATTTGTATTAGGTTAAAAAAAACCAGGAGAGAGCATCTTTAATATTATGTGTGATGCAGCCATTTCACTAGCTCTCCATTTTTCCTGACATAGCTGCATTTTAAGGAGGGGACTGATCTCACCTCAGGGGCGATGTTGTTCCACAGATTACATGCCATCCTAGAAAGACCGCATTTTCTGGCTCAGACCAGATGTAATGTCTTGACAGATGGCACCCATAGCATATCCTTTCTATTGGATCTGAGACATAATTTGGAAGAGATGATCCCTCAAACACATGAAGGGCTTAAAAGGCCAAACCAGTATCCTGAATTGAGCTGGAAGCAAAACTATTGAGCAATATATCTTGAGTAGCAGAATCTAACGTATGCCATTTTAGAGGCACACATTACTGCTCTCATTGCATTTTATACCCCCTGAGGTTTCTGAATACTTTTCCAAAGCAATCCCATATAAAGCATAAAAATATGGAATCTTTGTTTTCATAAGATCATATTTTCATATGATTTCATAAAATCATAGAAATGGAAAGGCTTTTGCAATTCTTCTATGTCTTCTCCTGCCTAGGGCAAGAATCTTCAGGCCATTCCAGACAAATGTCCAAACTTTGAAAACCTTTAGAGATGTAGCATTTATGAGTCCAGGAGATAAGCTATTCTACTACCTAATAGCTCTGAGTCAGGAAATTCTGCCTGATTTTGAGTTTGGATCTGTCTCTGTAAAGCTTTCAATCTTTTGTTCTTATCCCTCCCTAGGATGCAATGGAGAATAAATTTACATTCTCTTCCTTGTGGCAGACCAGAAGACTGCTATCATTCTCCTTCCCCCCAGTGGTGGAATTCAGCCAGTTTGCACCACTTTGGCAGAACCGGTAGCTAATGTTTTGTTGCCCAGGCCCAGAACAGGTTTCTGGAAGCAGCATCCACAGAGAACCAGTTGTTCACATATCTGAATCCCACCACTGCCCCACTCCACTACAGTTTTTCTTTTCTGGACTAATATATCTTGTTTTTTAAAAAGACAATTCTTCATAGTATTGAGTTTTCAAGCTCTTCATCATCTTTACCAATCTTCTCTGCACTTTTTTTCAATTTCTTAGTATCCTTCTTGTTATAATGACTAAGTGGACATCATAACAGGTGTAGTCTGACAAGTGCAGCACAGAGTAAAACTATTTCAGCCTTCTATCTCTTCATCTATCAATGTCAGATTTTCAAGGTTGTTCAGATCAAGAAAAGGTTTCCAAAAGAACATTAGGGCTATTTTTTATTTTGACAGATTAATGTAATGAAATTATGCCAGTCTGACTGGATTTTCTCTTCCTTCTTTCTTATACACCAGAGAAAAACCAGTCTGAGTTCCTTTCGTTTTGTTTTCAGCTCAAAGCATGCTTTTACACATTTTGTTTTTATAATGGTTTCTGAATAGTTTATCAAAAGTCATCTCCATGATACCCTAGACTAGAATAGTTTATTAGGATATTCTCACAAGATCCAATGGATCTTGTAGCTGTAGCTGTACATCTGTTTTTCCTACATTTTCCTACATTTCTTACTACTAATCTGCATATTGTTAATTATGTCCACATTTTCAAGTTTGATCAAGTTCTTTTGAACTTCCAATTTATCTTGACATAATTAGCAATCAGGTTAGTCTGATTACAGGTTTGCTGACCATCACTTCTATCCCCTTCTAAGTCGCTTATGAAAATTTTGAAGAATCCTGGATGCAGGACAGAACCCTAGAGTACCTTAGTGCAGAGGTCCCCAAACTTTTAGGCACCAGGGTCCAGTTACGTGGAGAGAGGTTTTTCCGCAGACTGGAGGGGGCATGGTTTTGTGTGCTGCCTGCATCCTGTGGGTGGGGCTTTTCTTGTTTGTGCAGACTGGTTGCTTATCTCATGTCCTTGGGAAGGACTTGATACATGGACAAAAATGTCAATTTCAGTCCTAACATCTGTCTGACTATGCAACAACTGTAACAATAATACAGCTTTTTAAATGAAAAATATAAGAACTTATAAAGGAATTATCCCAAAAATGGCATGCTAGTGGTGGGACATTTTTTTTCTACTGACAAACAGCTGATTTTGCTGCCAAGGCTGGTTGTTTGGCAGCACATTCCCTCGATTTGAATAAAAGCAACTAGGAACGACCCTGGATGATCCTCAGACAACCATCTATTTGCCTTAGAACAGAAATCTAGATCAGGGCTTTTCAACTTTTTCAGAAATTGTACCACTTTTAGGACATGACAATATTCGAGTACCACCAGTGCTTAACAAAGTGTCAGAAACTTGATGAGTAAAAAAAAAAGGGGGGGTATTTTGGGTTTTATTGGTTAGATTCATTTATTGTTATAGAAATGGCTAGTTTATAATAGTATGGAAAAGCAAAAAGTTGAGCTTCAATGTTAATGCTTCCTTCTACTCCTGCAACAGAGGAAGTCAGAAGTCAGTGCCTTTTCTTTTTCCCTTCTCCTCCTCACTTTTCCCTTTTTCTCTCACTCTTTGCTCGCAAAAGCCCCCCCACTCACTCACACTTTGCTCACAAAAGCCTCCACTCGCTCTCACTCACTCCTCCATCTCTTTTAAAGGCGTCTCTCTCGGTCTCTCTCCCCCACTCACTCCATCTCTTTCAAAGGCCACTTGCTTGCTTGCTCATTTACTGCCCCGTTGCTTCCAAATGCCACTTGCTTGCTCACTCAGTTACTGCAAAGCTGCCAGCCACGCGACATGCCTGCCCATGGCAGGTCAAGCAGCAACCCCGGGCAAAGGAGGGGCGGGTGCGTAGCTACCTTCAAGCATGCACTCTCCTCTGCCTCTGCGTGTGCACAGGGAGGGCCGTGATGTCACCGGTTCACTTCGCCTGGCTGCTCCATGTGGTGAGAATGCACCAGTGCCTGCCAAAACCAAGCTGGGGTATGGGTGGCATAGCGCAGGACAATGGGAAGGAGGGCAGAAAGGAAGGGACAAAGAGGGAAGGAAGGAAGGAAGGAAGGAAGGAAGGAAGGAAGGAAGGAAGGAAGGAAGGAAGGAAGGAAGGAAGGGCGCCTGTATCAGCTGTAGCCTGGCACTGATCCTGGGTTCCTGCCCAGCTCACTTGCTTGCAGAAAAAATGCTGCTTGCTAAGTGAAGCCCCAGGATCGTCTGTAGCATATGATTGGCTGTATCATATACTTGTTTATAATGCCCACAAAAAGAGATACAAAGGAACGGTGAAAATCAGATCAACTTACTGTCAAAGCCTTGTTGGAAGCTTTGGGGAAAAAACACTTTTCAAATTACAAGGTCTGAATGAATATTTAGATAAAAGTTTTGATGAATTAACAACAGTTATAAATCAACCTAAGGATGACACTCAGATATAACTAACAGCAGCTAAATCAGACATGCAATTGGGTAGCTTGGAAGTCAATTTGTGGCTGACGGAACTGAAAGAAAAGAAGCTTTGTTTGAGAATTGCAGGCTTGCTGGAAAGGGCTGAAAGGGGTTTGAATTTAAAGGGCTTAGAAATGGTGGAATAGATCAGTGGTGAATTGGACTTTCTTAAAAAAATCTTATGGAAATTGTGGAATAGACGTACTATATTCAATTAGAAGACAATAGATGCTGTGTTTCAACTTGTAGGAAAACTTTTTTTTTACAACAAAAACTGTGGAGATATTTAAAGAGAGATCTAGGATTCTGGGGTATGAAATGAAATTCTATGTAAAGATAACAGTTATAGTTCTATGGAAAAAATTTTTTTATTAAGAATCAGTCAAGGATATTTGATCCTGGATAGATCAGAGGTAATGACTAAAATGGGCTAAGTTAGATTAGAAACTGTTCTTACTTTCTGAAAGTTAAATACAACAATAGATTGTTAACAGAGTGCTTTGAAGTTTAGCTTTGCTGTTGGGTTTACCTGTTAATTGCTTTTTTCTTACAGTAGATACAAGGTAGCTCAAACTGGTTAGATAAACAGAGTTGTAGTTTATAAATTGTGGTCCCGTTTCACAAGGGAGGGACACCACTATTGTTGAAACTTATTTATCAGTATTCAACTAAAGGGCATAATATATATGTACTTTTTCTACACTTTTTTTGGTCCTGTTTTGTTTTTTTCTTGGATTATTTTTTTAGCACTTGTATTTTAACTTTGGAAATAAAATAAAATTTACATTAAAAAAGAACTGGTTGTAACATATCCTAAATAGTAACCAGTTGCCAATTGACTTACGTATTTTGTTGGAATTAGAACAGTTTGAATGCCATCATAATTTGGCAACATTTGCAAATACAAATATATGGAAACTTCTACCAAGGAACAAAAATAGACAAATATATGTACTGTATTACATAGGTATGCATTTATTTATATGCACAGGTTTTCTCCTCATTTATATTCATAAAATTACAACCTGTGAAAGTAGCTTGGGCTAAAAAATGATTACTATCCCAAGGACACCCATTGACTTTCATGGTATGAACAGAAACTGAATCTCAATAAGACAATTTAACTCACTCGCTTGGCCTATTTTTTTTCCTTTTCCTTCAATAGTGTCCAATTTTTGAAGACTGACTGGATAGGTGCCTGCAGTTTGAAGGAAACCTGGATTCTAACTGATTGGTCATGTGATATGTACTATATAAAGCATTGGATTAAAAATTAATTTGATCAATTGATTTGGCTATAAGATTGTGGAATGAAAAAGGTTAAGTGAGATTATAAAAGCCCAGTCTAGCACAATACCAACGAAGAAGAAAAATAACAGCTCTCAAAAGAAGCCAGCGTGGCTGCATAAAGAACTCTCAGATAAATTGAAAGACAAAAAGGACAACTATAAAAAGTGGAATGAGGGACACGTAACTAAGGCAGAATATCAGCAAATAACCCAAGCCTGCAAAGATGAAGTGAGGTAAGCTAAGGCTCAAAATGAACTAAGGCTTGCAACAAATGAAAAATGCTTCTTTCAACATGCAAAAAACAAGACAAAAGTTGAGAAAATGATTGGTCCATTAGTGAGAGAAAGTGGCAAGAAGGTCACAAGCAACAGGGAGAAAGCAGAACTACTTAACTTGTTTTTTGCATCCGTACTTACACAAAGGGAAAAAATAGTCCAACCTATAAAAAAACAGTAGCGGAAAAAACAGATTAGAAACACAAGTTAAGATAGGCAAGAAAATGGTAAGTGAGCACTTGTCCACCCTAGATTTATTTATTTATTTTTATTTATTTTAATTCCATTTATATCCCGCCCTTCTCCGAAGACTCAGGGCGGCCCACAAGCTTAGCAGTAGATGAGTTTGAATCACTAGGACCAAATGGACTACGCCCCAAGGTTCTGAAGGAACTGGCAGATGTGATCTCAGAACCACTGAACTATATATTTTAAAGATCCTCGAGCACTGTGGAACTACCAGAGGACTGGAAAAGAGCTGAAGTAGTTCCCATCTTCAAAAAGGAAAAAAATGGATCCAGGAAGTTACAGACCTATCAGCCTGATCTCAGTACCTGGGAAGATTCTGGAAAAGATAATTAAGCAACGAATCAGCAAACATCTAGAGGCAAACAAAGTTATACATCTGGTCCACTAATTTTGTGACTTGGTCAAAGAATGCAATAAGATTTGTCTGGCATGATCTGTTTTTGACAAACCCATTTTGGCTTTTAGTCTGGTAATTCCCCAGTGCTCCAGGATCTTTGAAAAATATAGTTCAGTGCTTCAAATATAGTTCAGAGGACCAGAGGAATGCTGTGGATATAATTTACTTGGACTTCAGTAAGGTATTTGATAAAGTAGACTATAACTTACTACTTAATAAGATAGAAAAATGTGGGTTAGACAGCATCACCACCAGATGGATTTGTAGCTGACTAGCCAGCCGTACTCAGCATGTGGTCCTCAATGGAACTGCATCTACATGGAAGGAAGTGTGTAGTGGGGTGCCCCAGGGCTCTGTTCTGGGCCCAGTGTTCTTCAACATCTTCATTAATGATTTGGATGAGGGGATAGATGGGGAACTCATCAGATTTGCAGACAACACCAAGCTGGCGGGAATAGCCAATACTCCAGAAGATAGGCTTAAGATCTTTACACAAAGATCTTTACAGACTTGAACATTGGGTGCTATCTATAGCTTGTACCTTGCTCAATAGTAGCAACTCTGAGAGGAAACTCAGAATCCTAGCAGACAATCACTTAAATATGAGCCAGCAGTGTGCTGTAGCTGCCAAAAAGCCAACACAGTGCTAGGGTGCATTAACAGAGGGATAGAATCAAGATCATGAAGTGTTAATACCACTTTACAATGTCTTAGTAAGGCCACACATGGAATACTGTACCCAGTTTTGGTCACCACAATGTAAAAAAGATGTTGAGACTTTAGAAAGAGTACAGAGAAGAGAAACAAAGATGATTAAGGGACTGGAGGCTAAAACATATAAGGAACGCTTGCTGGAATCTAGTCCAGGGGTGTCAAAATCAATTTCATTGAAGGCCACATCAGCATTGTGGTTGCCCTCGGGGGGCTGGGTGGGTGTGGCCAGGGTGGGCATGGCTGGAATGCATGTGGCCTACTGGGTGGGCATGGCCAGCTCTACATCATTTGCATCAAGGGTGCCTATGGGGGCCTGGGCAGGAGTAGGACAGATTTGAGGGTCATTGGCAGAAGGAGATGGGACCATGACAAGTGCCAAGGCATGGTCCACTGGAGGAGCCTCACTTTTCCTCTCAAGCCATGGGGGGGGGGAGCTGGACAGTGGCATGGTGGTCAAATGCCCAGCCCAGCCCTCAAGCATCCATGGGACTAAACCCAGCTCCACTTTCCCAAGGGGGCGCCCAGCTGCACTTACCTGCTCCTCAAGGCTGCTGCTGTGCTTGCTCTCCTTAGCCAGTTTGCTCATGATGGGTATGAGGGCAAAGTCAAGATGGAGGCCCACTCCTTCTCCATGTGAGGAGACCTGGCTTTGTATCCAAAGATTCCTTAGCAATAGGATGGGACACCCACTAGGATAGGCCAGGGGGAGGGAGCAAGGGGATGGTGAAAGGGCAGCAGGGCAGGACTAAGGCAGGACTTCCCTCAGACCCTCCCTCCCCTTCCTTCCTTCCTTCCTTCCTTCCTTCCTTCCTTCCTTCCTTCCTTCCTTCCTAAGAACAGAGTGGTGGGAAAATATTTGAGATGAAGGAGGGAGAAAAAAAGGCAAGAAATGCAGCTGGGGAAGTGTCATCCTTCTTGAAGAATGAAGAAATGCATCATTGCCTGGAAGTGGCCAGCACATGGCCTCGGCTACTTAACATATCCTGCTTAGTGGGCTCTGGGGGAGGGGATGCCATGAGCAACGTGAGAGTCGATGTTACCTGTGCAATGCTGCCCAGCCCCCAGTCTGCCTGGTTTTGGCAAGCAGCAGGACACTCTCCTCACAGTGCTGAGAGGCTGAGCTGGGTGGCATGAATCTGAAGAGAAGCACAATGCTGTCCAGCCCCTAGCTGCCTGAAGTAGGCAGGCCCATGTGCTGGCCACTTCCAGGCAATGGTGCATTTCTTCATTCCTCACAAAGGGTGATACCTCCCCAGCATGTGCTCAGGGGGCAGTGCCAACACGGCAGGGGCTGGTCCCTCGCTGTTTCCAGACGGCCTTGTGGAGCTAAGACTGAATGTATTTCAGCATAGATGACCACCATGAAATTGTACATTGGCTCCCAGCCGGCCTGGGCCAAGGCAGCGGGGGCTGTTCCCTCACCGTTTCCAGGGTGGCTTCATGGGCCACATAAAACCACTTTGCGGGCCGGATCCAGTCCCCGGGCCTTGTGTTTGACATGTCTGGTCTAGTCTAATGAAGAGAAGGATGAGGGTGACATGATAGCAGTGTTCCAATATCTCAGGGGCTACCACAAAGAAGAGGGAATTAAGCTATTCTCCAAAGCACCTGAAAGTAAGACAAGAAGCAATGGATGGAAACTAACCAAAGAGAGAAGCAACCTAGAACTAAGGAGAAATCTTCTGGTAGTTAGAACAATTAATTAATGGAACAACCTGCCTCCAGAAGTTGTGAATGCTCCAACACTGGAGGTTTTTAAGAAGAGACTGGACAGCCATTTGTCTAAAATGGTATAGGCTTTCCTGCCTGAGCAGCGGGTTGGATTAGATGACCTCCAAGGTCCCTTCCAACTTCTTCTTCTTCTTCTTCTTCTTCTTCTTCTTCTTCTTCTTCTTCTTCTTCTTCTTCTTCTTCTTCTTCTTCTTCTTCTTATTATTATTATTATTATTATTATTATTATTATTATTATTATTATTATTATATTATTATTATTATTATTATTATTATTATTATTATTATTATTATTATTATTGAGAAGTCTTTGCTGAAAATAAAATATTTCATGCCATAACTAAATTCTTATGTTCTGTTTTCACACATATTAAGAAAACTATTGTTTATCATTATAAAACAGATGGTCCTGCTTTTTGATACTGTTAATAAATTAGGATATAACATTTAATTTTCTTAGATGAAATGTGATTCAAGTAGGTCATTGATATATAAATAATCAGAGCTGTTCCATATCATGAAAACTATAATATTTATAACATAATTATTTTAATTTCTTATTTTAATTAATTAATTATATTGCAAAATATTTTAAGGTATTTGACAAAGTAATGTTATTAACTATGATAATTTTCTTGTTGCAAAGAAAAAGCCAGTGCTTTTTCAAATTCAAATAAAAATTATGTATCATTAGATGTTCTGAAACACTACCTATAAATCATTTTCATTAAATCCTTTTCTCAAACTTTCCCCTCATCAGTCTTAAATGGCCTATTTCTGCCTGTTAACTAAACAAACTGAAATAGACCGGCTGTGGTACAATGAAGACCTCAAATAGGAGGTGACTTTGAGTCATCATGTTTGAAAGATATGAAATGTCTATGGCAATTCTCAGTCATGTAGGTCATGATTGTCCCCAAAGTGCTTTTTTCAGGAGGCACCTGGATGTTCTTGTTTTTCTTCGTAGATATTTCACTTCTCATCCAAGAAGCTTCTCCAGCTTCTTCTTCAGCTTCTTCTTGGATGAGAAGCGAAATGTCTTCAAAGAAAAAGAAGAAAGTCCAGTTGCCTCCTGAAAAAATCACTTTTTGGGATAATCAGACCTGAATGACTGAGACTCTCCATAGACATTTAGCTATGCACTTTGGGATGAACACCCTTCAAATGGTGCAAGAGTATGAATGGATTTCCAGAAAATATTGCAGACTACAGGAACCATTTGTGCTTCAGTTTGAGATTCAGACAACACAGACTCATCCCCAACAGCCTGTGCCTGTCTTCAACAGTGAAGGGACACAGGGCAGAAAGCATCCTGCAGCCAAGAAGGTCCCACACACATTTGCACTACTCAAATGATCTTGAGGACACAGGTAAACCTCCAAATTGCCCAAGAAACTCTCTAACAGAATGCAAATGATCACTCCCTGCTTTCCAGCTCCAACATGTTTCTCCGCTGCTGCATGCAGGGAAACAAAAGATGTATGTGGAACTACAAAAAAAGTTCAATCAGACCTTCCAAATTTACATGAAAAAAAAATCTTAAAAAGTTGGAAGGTCTAATTGAATTTTTTTTTTAATCCCATGAACTTTCATTTCCCTGCACGCAGCGGTGGAGAAACACAACGGAGCTGGAAAGCGGGTTTGTTTAGGAGCCCCTCTTGAAATTTAGCAAAGGAATGCTTTTGGGAAGCGAGGGGAACTGGGTGGTGGGGCGCCAAGTTTTCCAGCTCTGCAACAGCAGAGAAACATGATGGAACTGGAAGCAGGTTTGTTTAGGAGCCCCTCTTACAATTTAGTGAAGGAATGCTTTTGGAAAGTGAGGGGAGCATAAAGATGGTCACCAAGCTGTCCAGGTCCACAGTAGTGAAATCCAGGTGAGTTCGGCACTCCAGCAAGTGGTGGGCCACTTGTGAGAGAGGCTGGGGCTTGGCAGGGAAGAGGAGAGGAGAGGCCAGCCCAGTGCTTCTCTGCCTGGCTGGACAAGGACTCCGGCACCCAAGGCTGCGCAGGAGGTGAGCTTGGCAGTTTGGGGCTCTCAGGCGTGATACCAAAGTAGCATGGTGCAGCATCTTTGTGGTCATTCATAAATGCCAATGTAATGTTACAACATACAGTACATAACCTTGGGACTCATTTCTAATCACTTTTGGCATGGATGTTATAATTTTGAACATTCACTAAGCAAATGTTCATAACTCAAGGATTACCTGTATCTCAGAATAATCCTTAACTATTCCATTACATTTGGAAAACAACTTGAAGTAATTGAAAAATTGAAAACCAGGAACAACTTGATAAGGAAAATCATGGGAACAGGCTGGGGAGCACAAGCAAAAACATTGTGCTTAGTAGTATGCTCATTAGTATACTCTGTTGCCAAATATTACACAGCTGTATGGGGAAGAAGTTGTTATACCTTTGACATTATACCATTGACGTTCACCTTAATGATACTGTATCACTAAATTGGGATTAGTAAAAATGGAAATGAGTCTTTATAATTATTTCAAAGAAAAAAGGAAAATGAGGAAAACTGAAATTTATTATGACAATTGAACTAGTTGGACAACCTTTGAAGAAGCAGTAGTTTCATAACCAAAGAGAAAATAGTATTAGTATTAGTTTTTGACACTAAAAAAAATCTGGGCATAATGGTTCTTGAAAGTTTTGCTTATCTTTATTAGCTGAAGGCAATAGCATTGCTTCAGACTAAAGCTTGGCTCTAAAGATGCTCATCTACTATTGTAACTGAAAGCCATTTCCATTCATATAAAATCTGTTTCCAATCTAACAAAAGACAATCAAATCAAGAAAAGTGCATGTGATACAAAAAAGCCCATCAAATCCATTTAACTCTTAACTTCTATGCTTTCTTCATTACTCTTTATACTTCTATATAAAACAAAGCCTAATACCTTTTAGTCTAGCACTGTGAGGTATGTTCTGCCACTAACCACATAATACTGTATATACAAATACAGTTTCTTCTTCCATTCAAGAGTCTTTGGCTGTATAATCAGAAGACCGTTACCTAGCAACCTAGCATTCAGCATTTAAAATGGAAAATCTACCTCTATGTACTATTGATATACACTTCCAATTCTAGAATACCATGGCCACAAATAAAGACAAGAGCTGATCCATAGATCATACTTAACATTTATGAACCCAGATCAGAAATTTTAGCGTCACAATTCCTTTTTTTTAAATTATACTCTTCATTAGTAATTACACTACCAGAATATGGTGATATTATATGGTGATGACCTATAAAGCCCTAAATGGCGAGGGTCCGGGATATTTGAGGGAACACCTGCTGCCAGCATCAAGTTCCCTTCGTCCAGTGCGCTCCCACAGGGAGGGTCTCCTCAGGGTGCCGCCGGTTAAAGACTGCCGGCGGGTAACACCCAGGGGTAGGGCCTTCTCAGTGGGTGCACCTGCCCTGTGGAACCAGCTGCCTGCAGAGCTTAGGACTGCCCCCAACCTCCGTTCATTCCGGCGGGACCTGAAGACCTGGCTCTTTGAGCTCTCTGGCCCAGGCTGAGAATATTTTTAATTTTAATTTTAACTGGGTTTTAATTTTCTCAGGGTTCTATTTAATCTCTTTTAATTTGTTTTAACGTTTGTATTGACTGTTTTTTAAATGCCCTGTAAACCGCCCTGAGTCCTTCGGGAAAGGGCGGTATATAAATCTAAATAAAATAAATAAAAATAAAATATTAAACTATTTATTGCAATACCCTTATATAATAATTCTACAAAGTAAGAAAGGGAGAATGGTCCTAGACAGAAAGGAATAGGGTTAACCAGTGCTTTGTTTGTAAAAGAAAAAGGTGCCGGAACTCACACATGTCATACAACCCGCCTTGCCTACCCTACAAGGTTCCCTCCAAAAAAGGTGCCGGAACTCCGTTCTGAGCGTTCTATGAGAAAAAAAGCCCTGGGGTTAACAATTGTATTTAGTTGGCTTTTACTGATAATTAGGGTATGATTTAATTTTCAATATTCAGATGGATGATGAAACACCCTTTTCTTGTTTTGTAATCTATGACTGCACAGAGAGTCATGGGTAGTTATATCCTATAATTTTTATTTTTGAAGTTGGAATTGGAGTTCAGTGGGGTTACTTTTGACAAATGCAATATATTTAGACTTTGTAATAATGCCGCTTGGGGTGTGTGTGAAAGCCCTAATAAGCAGGCATATACATAGAATGAAGGCTACTGCTAAGCTTGTAAGCCGCCCTGAGTCTTCGGAGAAGGGCGGGATATAAATGGAATTAAAATAAAAAATAAAATAAAAAATAATTACAAAAATGGCTATCATAATGGTTCCAGCCAGTCACAAAATACTAACTCTTTCCCTCCAGGATGCTCACTATCACCTTAGTTCATTTTATCTTTTTTATATACACAAGAGCACAAAGTTCCAAAGAAACATTGCACTGGAGTTATCTAGCATTCTAATTATTGCCTCTGGAATGCAAATGATGCTTGAAGCCGGTATTTGGCTTTGTAGCATGTCAATTTTCTAATTATATACTAAAAACATCTTTTTAAAAATAAAGTCAGTGGGTAGGGAAACATATTTGTTTTAAGGGAGTGTTACTGAGCACAATGACATCCATAGGTTTCATATTGGGGAAAAAATATTTAATACTTCATTTTTTTCTGATTAGAATATTCTACTGCTGATATGTATAATAAGGCTGTGGATTCAATTATCTCATTTTGGATAGGTTGTATTTGCTGTTAAAATAAAGGTAGTTATATAGCAGATCATAAGATAATTATCTACTTGTGTCATTCATCTTTAAGTTTTGGATTGCAAATGCACAATGTCCAAGAGTCTGCTAAAAAGGAAGAGACTGCTAACAACAAAGGGAGAGGAATTTTTTCGTAGAGTTTGGATTAGAATAAAACTCATAATTTATCTACTAAACATGAGATTATTGTTATTTTTATTCAGTAACCTTTTTCTGCAGAAGTGTATGTATTTAAAATGAATTTGCTGCTAAGTTGTAGAAACGTAAGAATATAGTAGGCATGATAGCATTGATAGCTAGAAAAGTACATCTAAAAAACAATGTCCTTTGGATAGTACCATTTCTCCACTGATTCCAAGTCTCTAGACTGCATTAACACTTAGGCGGTGATTGCAACTTGCATTAGAAGCTTGGGGAAAAATATTTGTTTTCTGTGATATTTTCATCTGAAATTTTTTTACTATATTGCCAATGATGGATTTTTTTTAATGGAAGTTAGGGTTTGAGGCGGGACATTTTTATTTTAGTAGCTGGTTTTTATTAATATTTAAAACATGTAGACATTGACATTAAGGCAACCTATAAAACTTCTTATCATATAAATATAGTATGTAGTATATCGTTTATAATTTAAAAGAGAGAGAAAACCTTTTTTGCAAGGATGAGACATAACATAATTTGAAATAGCAACCAAAATGTAGAGGAAAAACCCAGTATTTTTCAGATGAAAAAAAATGATATAATACTGGCAAGAAATTGTGGAAATGGTAATGCAGACATATCTTGACGGTCCTAGATTGGAGGTATTTTTTATTGTTATACGTATATAACAATTTTATTCTTATACATGTAGCAAATTGTATTTTTCCATCTTTCTATCTTTCCTCATAGCCCACAGGAGCTATAAGATGTTAATTATGTGGACTTCCATCACTTCTGCATTTTTCTATACAATAGATAACTACTGGTAGCAAGACTTATTTCCAACCAGAATTTGAAAAGCTCAATAGGTAAGGCTCTACTGCTACACTTTGTGATGAAAGGAAGATGGTATCTGAACTTGTGGGGCTTAAAAGTGGCTGGAGAGTGAGGCCCAGTTACTGATTCCACTCCCTGGTTTGTGCAACCTTTATATAACCAGCTGGGAGATGTGAAAAATTATAGTAATACATGTAAGTGGAGCCTTCCATGCAGTGCTTTTTTTGTAAAAGAAAAAGGTGCCGGGACTCACACATGTCATACAACCCGCCATGCCTACCCTACAAGGTTCCATCCAAAAAAGGTGCCGGAACTCAGTTCTGAGCGTTCTATGAGAAAAAAAGCCCTGCATCCATGTAATCCTGGATCCAAGACCCTGCAAAAAGTTCATGGAAATCTTAAAACTAGGCTTGTGTATTCAGGACTTGTCTTCTCCCTATTTAAAATCATCACATATTCAAAAGACTGCCTGAAGTGGATTTTTAGAAGCTAATGCATTTCCTATTATACCTTTCATATCTATGATAACAAATTGATAAATTTTGGTTGCTATCTCGCAGAATCTATTAGATACTAAAACTGAGTAAAATGCAGGGGTGTTCTGCTAACATAATATGTAGAATACCTGGGATCCAACATTGGAAAAATCCATTAAATGCACATTCATTTAAAAAAATCCTTTTTTTGCACTTTCCTGTCTTTGTGCTAAATTCTTCACCATTCTGAAAAAAGTAATTTATGACCAGTTTTCACATTTACAACTGTTGGAGCACCCTCGTAGTCATAGGATCAAAATTCAGATGCTTGGCAACTGACATGTATTTATGACAGTTGTCCTGCCCTGGGGACATGCAATCATTATTGGTAACCTTTCAAGCCACCTTGTGACAAGCAAAGTCAATGGGTAAGTCAGATTCACTTAATGACCAAACAATTTGCTTAATAACTTTAGTGATTCTCCTAATAATAATGGAAAGAAAGATTCGAAAATGAGGCAAAACTCACTTAACTGTCTTGCTTAGGAGTAGAAATTTTGGGTTCAGTTGTGGTCATAAGTTGACTGTTTGTACATAGAAAGCAGGACAATTTCAGCACCACATTGAAGTAATATTTGACAAAACGAACATTTGCTTACTTACAACTAGTAGTGTGAAACTGTAATCATACACTGGGTAATAATCAAATGAATATTTTATATATCTCTTTCCTCCTTTTCCCCAGGAGACTCTGTGGTACTGCTAAGTACAGGGCTTTCTTCAAAGATTGCTATTTTAATGAACTTCATACAGTAAGTGCTCTGACAGTTTGCTTAAGTGACTGCATCGATTTTTCAATATTGGCAGATCCTTCCATTCAAATATTTACTGTTGCATGTTTTTTTCTATTTATCATTAGTGAAAATGATAATTGTCTTGTCTTATTGTTGGGGGCAATAAGCTGACTTTGTAATAACGCCGCCTGAGATGGGGCTGAAAGCCCTAATAAGCAGGCATATACGTAGAATGTAGGCTATTGCTAAGCATATTGATTTGTGCTTTAAATTGTAAGCCGCCCTGAGTCTTCGGAGAAGGGCGGGATATAAATGGGATTAAAATTAAAAATTAAATTAAATTATGCTCTTAATTTTTTAAAGGCCTTTGTCATGTTTATACTATAGCAGATTAAATTAACAGATTGCAATCTATCTACTAAGTGATGAAACTGGTAGGCATTAAAATAAAATATGGCCTCTTTCCTCTTTCTCTATCCTTCCAATTTCCTATCTATTTAGTGTTCAGTTCAACAATATAATTAGAAAAGTTTATTAGAACTATTAGTATTGCATGACATTCTCTACTCAAGTGGTTTCATAATTGATATATCACACAGGTAATGATGAATCTAAGATGAGCTTCCAATCTATGAACTAGCCTTTAATATAGCCATTAATCTGGTATCATCCAGAGATATTGATTTACAATCAAAATTTTCAGCAAGATACTGTTTTGAAGTTTAAAAAAGGAGTAAACCACTTTATATATATATATATATATATATATATATATATATATATATATATATATATATATATATATATATATATATATATATATATTGTTGTTGTTAGTTGCGAAGTCGTGTCTGACCCATCGCGACCCTATGGACAATGTTCCTCCAGGCCTTCCTGTCCTTTATTTGTTTTCATCAGGCAGCCATACCCTTCTGAGATTCGAACCTGGGCTGATTGCACATTAGGCAGTTGTTTTTACCTCTAGGCCACAAGCTCTATATATGTATGTATGTTTGGGGCCTAGCAAGGTAATCTAAATAGTAAACAAGCATTTAACACATATCTCCCTTGCTTCTCAGCTAACAAAGTGAGATAGAGCTTGTGGCCTAGAGGTAAAAACAACTGCCTAATGTCCAATCAGCCCAGGTTCAAATCTCAGAAGGGTATGGCTGACTGATGAAAACAAATAAGTTTGAAATGCATATCAGTCTCCCTTTAATTCTTTGTTAGCAATCTAAAAAAAAATTACACACACACAAACACACACACACACACACATATATACATATATATATGTGTGTTAAGTATTTGTCAAGGCTTTTTGAATGCACCTTGCTAATTAACTCTTTCTTTCCTGCTTTGGCCTGACTCAAGGCTTATCCACAGGATATAGTCAACTTATGACAGCTCATTATTTGTGTAAATTATTCAAATTGCTAATAAAGAATTTGGGAGGCTGAGATGATCATTTTGAACTCTTTATGTTCTCATCAGTCAGTCATACCCTTTATCTGAGATTCGAACCTGGGCTGATTATATATTAGGCAGTTGTTTTAACTTCCTGAGCCACAGGTTCTTTCTCTCTTTTATTAGCTAGAAGGCAAGGCAAATATGTGTTAAGTATTTGTCAAGGCTTTTTGAATGGACCTTGCTAATTAACTCTTTCTTTCCTGCTTTGGCCTGACTCAAGGCTTATCCACAGGATATAGTCAACTTATGACAGCTCATTATTTGTGTAAATTATTCATATTGCTAATATATATATATATACACACATATATACACACATATACACACACATATATGTATATGTATATATACACACATATATGTATATTATATATGTGTGTGTAAATTTTTCTGGCTTGCTAACAAAGAATAAAGGGAGACAGATATGATCATTTCAAACTTATTTGTTCTCATCAGTCAGCCATACCCTTCTGAGGTATGCCCCATGTCTGGGACCAAACATGGTTCTTTAGCTTGTCTTTAGATTTTCTAAGTATTTTTTTCTTATTTCTGAGACATTGGTACTCTTTTAAAGAGGTATCCTCTTTACAAAATTTAATTTTCAGAAGAAAAATTGTGAAAAGGTATTGAGCATTGAAGTTCTATAGCTGCTTTTTTTCAAGGTTAAAGTAGACAATTTATGTGTTCTTTTACAGATCCAAGCTGGCACTTTCCAAATATATTAGATTATAACTTCCATAACATCCAGTGCTGGCCGGCACATATGGGATTTGTAGTCCAGCCTATGTGGAAGGAGGCAGCTCAAAGAAGGCTAGTATAGTATATACTTTAATCCTAAAATAAAAGATTTGGGAATTATTAAGAGAACTAACTGTATATTGTTGCTCTTCACCCATATATTAGACAATAATACTTTATATTTTAGTTTGAAAAGGAACTGGCATGTGAAGCACTGAACTTAGAAGCATCTATATGCAGTTTTTATTTTGACTTTGAGCTACAGTTTCTTTTACATTTTTCCAGAGCCAGCAGCTTCTCCCCAGTAATGGGAACCTAACAAAAGGGAAAGCTTCATGCTCCAGAGTCACAAAGCAGCAGGAGGAATGACAGGATGGAAAGTGCAGTAAATCTTACGAGAACAAACATTCTATTAAAATATAGTACATGTGAATATATTTATTTATTTATTTAAAATTAATATTTATCTACTATTTACCCAGTAATCCCATGAATAAGTTGTTACAGTGCTGGCACAAAATGTTCAACTATGATTATACCTCAAAGCAGGAAGGGACTTATCAGATACATTACTTGGCACAAGTCCTATCAAAATATTGCAAATATAAACTTAATGTCACTTTTTATATGAATGGCATAAAAGCTGAACTCCCAGGATACAGTTTTTCATTTGATGAGGTCCATCCAAACTGAAGATTGCTTTCTACAATTAAAGAAGCCATGGGTATAAAGTTTTTAATAATAACATTTGTCATGTTTCCCATATGGTTTCTTTTTCCCAAGTTAATATATTTGGCTCTCAAGTCTTATTCTTTTTTTAGCTTCCTGAAATGACTCATATTCAGATGGTGACCCTGGTTGATATTTCTTCTACAGAACCTTGGATTGCTATTAGGGTGGCTTTGCTTCTCACTACTGGCTATTTATGAACAGACAATTAGAATACAAATCTTCTAGAAAAAACTAATTTGTCCAGCATCTTTTCTATGCATTTCAGTAATGCTCATATAAAAGGTCTTCCAATTGCAGCTTTCATATTATATAAAATTACTCATTTTTATTGTTGGAATCAGACATGAGCAAATCAAAGTTATTTAAGCATACATTACATATTTTAGAAATTAATACTCTAAAGTATAATGCTTGTGCTATATTTATTTGTGTGCATGTTAAACTGAATATTAAATTTTTAGGAAGAAGCAAATTTAAAACAAAATGCAGTAATTGTGATATATCAGGAGCATTCTATTACACTTTTAATAACTGCTTTACAGATTACCAAAAAGAAACCGGACACTGGTCTTTCCGTCTTGACAAACCTGCTATCAAGACAATGGCTATAACATAGTTATTGAAGCCTTGTACTTTATGACACACATAACAAATGGTCAGACTTTAATCGCATGGTTAAAATAAGACTACCATTTTGACTTTTTGACTTCTCTGGACACTTCCACTATTTCTGTTAATCAATTTCTCTAGTCTAATATTTCTTTATGAACAGGTAGGAAGTCTATTCATGGATGACTGAAATAGGTGCTTTAGAAATCACCAACACTGGATAAATATTAGATTGATGCCTGCCAAAAGAACAGTTTTGTGGTAAATATGAAGTAGACAAAGACTCTTAATAGAAATGGTTAATGTATCTTTTTTTTCAGCCACATCATCTACGTTTTTATGTTGTTGCTTTTGTATTCCTTTGGTTACTTTAATTCTTTCCTACCTTCCTAAGTAATATGAGAAACTTGAGTGAAGGTTAGAACACCACACCTCACAGTTCTCTGCAGTTTTACATTTCCCTATAGTGAAACAGAGTAGCAATTATACTAGCTAACAGTTGAAAAATCTCCAAAACTGAGATTAATTACCAGATTTTCCAGGAAGATTACCAGGTTATCACCATTGTCCTTGCTTTCAATTTATATGCTACAGTTGGCTATTTGACATATCATGCAGTATCATAGATCCAGGGAACAGTCATTGAATTTTGTTTCACTGGAAACTCCCCTCTCCTTCCAGTGTTTTAATTATGAATTATAATGGAAAACATGTACACTCAAAGCAAAAAGCAGCAATAACTTTATTTTTCCTGATCATATTTGTGATTCCATTACCGTTTCAAATGAATTTCAAATGGAAGGCAACTCCATAGAAACCCAATCATTTTTTGCTACCAGAGAATAATGTTAATAGTAGGCTTTCCCATTGTAACAAGAGAATAGAGTCTCTGAGTTATTATCACTGTAAAAAAGGATTCCAGCTGTAACAAACTACCTTTAAATGTTTATTGAATATTATCAAAATTAAAACAGAAATTGCATTTTATTTTATTGATCCAATATTTAATTCCATCTGTCACTATAAATATGATTAGTAAGTTTGAGCATCTATCCTTAACTATTTTAAAGCAAGAGCAATTGTTACATTCAAACCAACAATTGAATCACTATATCAATTTCCAGAATACCATTATTGTTCTTTGCAATGTATTTTCATAAATTATATGCCTTCATGGTTTCCCTCTCTGAAAGAGTTCCTACTACCTCTCCAAATCAGGTTTACAATTTGGGAGGGAGTAGAAGGATATGTTTGCCCTCTGAAAGCCAAAAAATAATATTTGCTTTGTTATTACTCAGATTATTGCTTGAGCCATAATATGTGTGTGTTTGTGACCATGGAGAAGAGAAACACTATGGGACTATCACTGATACCACAAGGGAGTAGAGGAAAAGTGCACAATAGCATATCCAGGCATGTTATTTTACTTTTAACACTTTACTTGGTAGCATGGTTCAGGACATCACTGAGCAGAACAAATATTATTTTTAAATATAGTATGGCTCATTTATTATAATTGAAATACATCAAATAGAGTACCATAGAATAGAGCCAAAGTTAATTTTATAATTAGAAGAGCCCAATGAAATCAGTAACATTTAATGATTCTAAACCAACTGAATCTCAGTGGATTGATTCCACTGAATGTAGCAACTAAAACCTTGCTGTGCTATACAGGTAATCCTTGAGGTACGACAGCCATTTAACATGTGTTAGAAATTGCGACAGACCCACCCTCAAAACCTACATAGGACCTCATTTCAAAGTTAAAATGGCTGCAATGGAGCTGTGGTCATTCACCAAAGGGTCGCTGTAACGCCTTCCCGCCTCTCCCCCATTCCATCCCACCAGAATTCTAAAGCACACGGGCCTCCTCCCCATAGGCCCATAACTCCCCAGACTTACTTTTTGAAGCTCTCTGGACCTCCTGATGTGGAAGGAAGGCAGGCCGTGTGTTCCTGAGTTGTGGCAGCTGTAATGTATTGGGCTTGCTTGTAACACTACATAGTAATGGCTGGTGGGTTGTTTAAGCTGGGAGCTAGCTAACGGCTCCCAGCACCTCAGACAACCCATCTCCAGCGCTCCTATTGGCTGCCCCTAGGCAGCAATAGGTTGCTTCAAACCTATTGGCTGCCATCTAGGGGCCAGGGGTATAAATTGCTGCATCTGCAGCCCAGTTCTCTAGTTCAGATCCTGCAAGCAATAAACCATGATCTTTGCTGAACTCACTCGCCTCGTCTTCATTCCTGCGCAACGAACCCAGTACACAACACTGGCAATGAAGGTGGGATCCTGCTTCTCTGTCGGAGCTGAAAGTCACTAGGTAAGAGGCAGTGCACGCCTGGTGGGAAAACACTTTCCCCCACCCCCACGGTCGGCTAACAAGCCACACTAGCAACCACATGCTCAGAAGACCAGTCCCTGAGCAACAGAGAGGCAGGATTAGAAGACGCAGAAGCCAGCCGCGAAGACCAACAGAATGCCTAAGGTCAGAAGGCTGCGAGAATTTGACATAAAAAAACCAGAAGCATGGCCCTCGTACCTGTCCCAGGTCGAGAACTACCTTCAGGTGAACCAGGTCGCAGAGGACGAACTGAAGGCCACCACACTGCTCTGTGTGTGCGGCCCAGCGATGTTCAATCTGGCCGAAAATCTCTTTGCGCCCACCCCGTTGGAATCCGTCTCCTACGCCGAACTGAAGAAGAAGCTCGGAGAACACTTCCAGCCGAAGATGTTGGTGATTGCTTGGTGCTACACCTTCAAACAACAAGTACAGCAGCCGGGAGAGACCGCATCCAAATACATCGTGGCCTTGAGGCAGGCCACATGCCAGTGTCGATTTTCAGACGTCAAAGAGTGACTTCAAGACTGGCTCATCTGCGGCCTCCGCAATCGAGAGCTGCAGCAAAAAACTTTTGCCAGAGAGGTCCTGTCGTTTGCAGATGCCCAGAATGAGGTTATGGCTGATGAAGCTGCAACGTGAAGAAGCCATCCACCACGAGGACGCTGAACTCACCGAGGAATCAGAAGATGCCGAAGTCGACAAGCTGCACAGACAGCCTGACACATAGCACCATAGCAGCAAGCAGCAAGAGACTACTTTAAAGGCAGATCCCTTGCCTAGATGTCCAGGTTGTGGCGGCCACCACCAACGCTCGAACTGCAGGTTCTGGACAGCCACGTGCCAGGCCTGCAGGAAAACTGGCCACATTGCAGCAGTTTGCAGAGGTCGCCAGAGGGACCGGCCATTGCATCGCCAGTTGGACGATCCGACCTGGAGAGGTACCGGGGCCCCAGGGCCGCTCATTGTGGGGTTTTGCTCAAGCTGCAAAAGTGTCTGTTGCACCGGGGCCTGACGCCCCCTTAACCCCAAATATAGACTTCAGGTGGAGCTGCAAGGGGTCCCCTGTAAGATGGAGCCGGACACAGGCTCCGCCGTTTCCATTATTTCACTGGACACATTTAATTTCATGTGTAGGCACAGTAGGAGATGGGCCAAGCTGAGGCCCTCTGACATAATTTTAACAGATTTTCAGAACACAAAGGTCGCAGTTAAGGGTGAAGCCACCTTGGCTGTTAAATTTAAGGGGTTTTCAGGGCACCTGTAAGTTGTTGTAGTAGGGGGCCAGAGAATAAGCCGAATTGGGCTTGATTGGTTTGATGCACTAGGCATCCAAGTCACTGGAATCAACTGGACACAAGTCGTGAGTCTAGCGACAGTTTGCAAGGAATTCACAGATGTTTTTGATTCTGCTCTAGGAATTTACACTGGCCCGCCTATCAAATTCAAACTAGACCCAAACGTAGTTCCCATCAGGATTAAGCCTTGAAGGGTTCCCTTTGCCCTCAAGCACAAAATAAACACAGAACTAGACAAGCTTGTTCAACAGGGCGTTTTGCAACCAGTAGATGGTGGGGAGTGGAAAACCCCCATTGTAACACCCCTTAAAGTCAATGGGGAAATCAGGATCTGTGCAGACTATAAATGCACAATTAACAGGGCCCTTAAACAACATGCATATCCAGTCCCAGTAGTGAGCCACATCCTGGCATCCTTGCAGGGTGCCACCATTTTTGTGAAGTTAGATTTGGCACAGGCCTATCAGCAACTACCTGTTGATGAGGCCATGGCCACTGCACAAACAATTGTGACCCACAGGGGGGCATTCAAAGTTAAGTGCCTGTAATTTGGGGTCAGTGTAGCCCTGGGCATTTTCCAGGGAATCATGGAGCGCACACTCAAGGGCATTCCGGGGGTTTGCCCTTATTTTGATGACGTGCTTATTGCCAGAGAATCCACAGAGGTGTTAGCAAGGAGGCTCAGAGCCGTCCTAAAGAGGCTGCAGGAAGCAGGCCTCAAACTAAATAAAAGCAAGTGCAGTATTGGGGTTCCCTCAACCAAATTTCTGGGGTTTCGCATCGATGCTGATGGCATCCACCCAGCTGAGTCCAAAGTGAAGGCCATTCAAATGGCACCTAGCCCTACAACCAAAGGAGAGCTGCAAGCATTCTTGGGCCTCCTCAACTTCTATCACACGTTCCTTCCTAACAAGGCCACAGTGGCAGAGCCACTTCACAGTCTCTTAGATAAAAAAGCTTCTTGGAAGTGGACCAGCATCCACAAGAAAAGTTTTCAGGACCTGAAGGCACTTCTGTTGGTCAGTTCCACTGTCACTCATTTCAAGGAGTCTAAACCAGTTTGCTTAGCATGTGACGTGTCCCCATACGGGGGGTGCAATCTTGAGTCACTTAGAGAAAGATGGAACCCAAGTTCCCATTGCATTTTATTCGAGGACACTGTCCTCTGCTGAGTGTAATTATTTATTTTATTTTATTAGATTTATATACCGCCCTTTCCCGAAAGACTCAGGGCGGTTTACAGGGCATTTTAAAATCACATCAATACAAAATACAAAGTTAAAAGACAATTAAAAGATTAAATTATCCCTGCAAATAAAACCCCAGTTAAAATTCTCAGCCTGGGCCAGAGAGCTCAAAGAGCCAAGTGTTCAGGTCCCGGCGGAATGAACGTAGGTTAGGGACAGTCCTGAGCTCCACGGGCAGCTGGTTCCAGAGGGCAGGCGCACCCACAGAAAAGGCCCTCCCCCTGGGTGTTATCCACCGGCAATCTTTTACCAGCGGCACCCTGAGAAGACCCTCCCTGTGCGAGCGCACTGGACGAAGGGAACTTGATGCTGGCAGCAGGTGTTCCCTCAAATATCCCGGACCCAAGCCATTTAGGGCTTTATAGGTCAATTTATAGGTAATTACACTCAAATTGACAAAGAGGCATTGGCCATTGTGGCTGGAATCAAAAAAATCCATGACTACTTATATGGCAGGGACTTCACAGTCTTCACAGACCACCGCTGTTGGGGTTATTCACCATAGACAAACAGACACCCCAGATACTATCCCCTCAAATGCTGAGATGGTCTATTTTTCTATCAGCTTACACGTTCAAGCTGATTCACAAACCCGGCAAAGAAATGGGCCATGCAGACGGCCTGAGTAGGCTTCAACTGCCACAAATCAAACCAGATCCAGCCCCAGCGGCCTGCGTTTTGTCCATTCAGGACTTGCCAGAGCTTCCCCTCCACGCAGGAGACATAGCTGCAGAAACAGCAGCTAATAAAACACTAAGTAGAGTGCTTTCTTGGGTGCACACAGGGTGGCTGGATAAAAGCCCAGGCCCTGAATTTCAGAGTTATTTCACTAGAAGACATGAGCTATCAGCTCACAAGGGTTGTATCCTATGTGGGAACAGGGTCATAGTCCCCACTTCACTAAGAGACAGGGTCTTGCAATCACTGCATGAAGGCCATCCAGGTATTGTCCATATGAAAGCTTTAGCTAGAAGCTACTTATGGTGGCCAGGATTAGATAAGGCCATTGAGGCCCAGGTACATGGCTGTTACACATGCCAACAATCAAGGCCTGAAATGCCGCACACACCAGTTCACAGGTGGGAGGAGACTCACACTCCTTGGTCTAGAATTCACATAGACTTCGCTGGGCCCTTTCAGGGACAGCTCTTTCTTATAGTGGTTGACAGCCACTCTAAATGGCTTGAAGTAATACCAGTTGCAAACATGACTACCGCTGGGACCATCCAGGTGCTTAGGAAACTCTTTGCCACACATGGGCTGCCAGACGTCATAGTATCTGACAATGGAGCCCAATTTACTGCGGCTGAATTTCAGGCTTTCCTGAGAGCAAATCTCATCAGGCACGCAACGTCAGCCCCGTTTCACCCGTCCACCAATGTTCAAGCTAAATGTATGGTCCCGACCACGAAGGAGTCACTGAAGCATATAGTGACTGGGGAATGGCATCACAGATTGGCAGATTTTTTACTTTGCCAGCATTCCACGCCCTCCATGGCTACAGGGAAAAGCCCAGCAGAGCTGCGCTGGGGGAGGTGGTTGATCACGAAACTGAATAGGTTATATCCAGATATGGTGGCAGGAAGCTTCGTGTCCAAAACCCCTGAGAGGGCTGCAAGTGGGCGATGCAGTGTGGGCCAGGAACTATGGGCATGGGAATCTGTGGGTACCAGGGAAAATTACTAAAAATTCAGGCCCCCTCTCTTATGAAGTGGGGCTGGAGGGCGGGTGAGTTGTCAGGTGCCAGATCGACCAACTCAGGAAGCATTTTCCAGAATGGCCACTAAGCAAGGACTATGTCATAAGTCCTTACCAAGGCCCACAAACCGGCAGTCAAGCCGGCACATGCATAGACTCTGAAGGATCACACAGCCCAAGCAATGAGGAGTTGGCCCTAGAGGAGGGGAGTCCGGAAGTGCAACATGGGTCCCCTGACGGAGAAAGCCAACCAGACTTTTACAGCTGCTGTGCTAACTCTGCTGAACAAACTTTAAAGAAAAATTGTATGTTAAAACTTTTCAATAAAAAAAAAATAAGGATGGCAGGCTCGGTCGATTTCAACTGGTTTATTTCATCAGCTTCGGGAACACAGACAGCGCGTTTAAAGACCCCTTTTATACTGAAGCCGGCAAGCCTTCGCCCAATCCCCGGCTGAGGATTCTCCCGCCGCTTGTGTTCTTAACCAATCAGCAGTAACCGCATGTGGAGCTGTCAACTTGTAGCTGTCAGTGGTAACCGCATGTGGAGCTGTCAACTCGCAGCTGTCAGACGGAACTGTCAAACCTGTGCTGTCAAACCGCAACTGTCAAATGCACTTTTAACTATTATACATTACAGAACCGATACCCATTTTTTTGTTGTTATGATAAATCTATGCAAGCCTCCCCTGCCACCCCCCTCTGCCAGCCTTATATCCCTCCGCCAGCCCTCTGTCCCCACCACTGCACTTTCTTGTGCACACTTTCATGCTGCCCTGCATCAGCTGGCATGTCCCTTCTCTGTTCTGGAAATGGCAGCCCTGTTTTCTGCTGCTTGCCTCCTGGCAGAAGGGAGAAAAGGAAGGACACTTCATATGGAATGATGCTAAGCTCCGGGAAAACTACTCCAGCTGGAGCTGGGCGAGGAAGGCCAGGCTACCCTTTCCTGATGGTTCTGCAAATTCCTTGAGGAGCTGATCCATAAATACATTCTTTACTATTTCATGCTGAAGGTTTACATATATTTTCCAAGTTTGAGAAATATAACTGAGTAAGGTCAGCATACTGTCATCACCCTGAATCAACAGATGAATTTCACTAGAGACTTCAGACTGATATCGTGTTTGCCCGAAATTAAGACCCGGTCTTACTTTCTTTTGGGCTCTGAAGTAAGCATTAGGTTTTACTTTCAGGGAGGCATTACTTTTTGCCAGTACCGGTACTAGTAGGCTGGGAGCGTGCAGGGGGGGGCAGGGCCTGTGCATAGGGTGGAGAAGCAATGCAGTGGTAAGAGCATGGTGGTGGACCAGGTACACTACTGATGTGGCCATTGTGGACAGCAGTGGAAAGGGTGCCGAGCCTGGTGTGGGGTGAGTCGGCCCAGATCCACTGCTGGCCTGCCAGGGCCCTTTTCCAGCTGCCGCTGGTGAAAACACATTGCCCATGGCTCCACCTTTGGGCTGCTGAGTGCCAGCCTCCATGCCTACTTAGTGCTGCAGGCACCAGGCTAAGGGCTGAACCTGGCGCTCTTTGGGCCTTGCAGGGCTCTTTGCCCTACTGGCTGCACTGCTCTGGGCTGCCCTGCTGAGCTGCTCCTGCCTGGTGTGGGTTGAATTGGCCCAAATCTTCCATGTGACTGCTGGAGCGCCCCACCACCACTGGCCTCCCAGGGCCCTTCACCAGCGACCACCGGTGGAACCAGCAACGGCTGGCCTCACCCTCTCCTTTCCACCGTCTGCTTGTCTGCAGCCACAATGGACCCCAATCTCCACCCGCCTTGTCTGCTGGCCCTACTGCTGCTGGGACATTTCTCGGCTGCGTCGGCTGCCATGTGGCCACCAAGTGGCTGCCCATGCTGCTTCTGGCCTCGCGGGGCTCTTTGACCTGCTGACCAGGGCTCACCAAGGGTTTGGTTCATTGAAGCCGCAGGCAAGCAGACAGTGGGATGGAGAGGGTGGGGCCAGCGGCTGCTGGTGAAGGGCCTTGGCAGGCTGGCGGCAGGGGGATGCTCTGGCGATTGCACAGAAGATCTGGGTCGACTCACCCTGCTCCATACTAGGGCTTACTTTCAGGGTAGGGCTTATATTAGCCCCCCAAAAAAAATCTACTGGAGCTTACTTTTGGAATAGGGTTTACTTTCGGAAAACATGGGTATTAAACAGAATCAGAGAGAAGACGGACTCTTGGACACCCATAATAGTGCATCTAAAGCCATACTTTCCAAATGTTTTCCTTTGTTTCCCCAAACTATTAACAGAGGACAAAACATTTGTTCAAAAATTTTGCTTCTTGAAAAATGTTTGGTGATTATGATAGATCCCTTCAAAGTGAACACAAATATATTTTCACAATGAGCGTATCATGTTGGAATCTTGAGATACATGACATTAATTTTTAATTACTCTAATCTAATGTATTTAATCACATAATCTTCAAGGCTATTAGTGTGTCTTCTTTTTCCAGGAAGGGGCAGTTGTTGTTTACTTTAACTCCTCTATATCCCATATCACTGAGATCCAAAGGAGAGGGGCAGTTGTTTACTTTAACTCCTCTATATCCCATATCACTGAGATCCAAAGGAGAGGATTATTTTAAATTTAATTAGAGTCAGATTACAAAGATTCAGGTGACCACTAAATGACAGCAAAAAGATACAAAATTTTCTCAAACTTGGTAGCTCATTTCATCTTCCCCTCTGGTTTCCAAAGAGACAAGTGGCTGAAATTGTCACAAAACAGCTGGTGTAAATGGGTGCATGTGAAATGTGGAAATAAAAGAGGTGGGACTTTATTTTTTTCCTTAAAACATTATTAACTCCTAATTATGATCCTCAATAACTTGAAGAGTTATTATCCGCAAAGAGTAAGTGGTAAGTATGACTAGGAAAGCTTTTGCACAGTTCCGGATTGTGCACCAGCTGTGACCTTTCCTGGATCGTGACTTTCTGCATTTAATTATTCAAGCCCTTGTCATCTCTCATTGGGACTACTGTAATGTGCTCTACATGGGGCTACCCTTGAAATAATTTTTGAAGCTTCAACTGGTACAAAGTGCAGCAGCAAGAGCCATCTTTAGGGGCCCTAGGATGGCCCATACCATACCTCTGCTCTGTGAACTTCACTGGCTACTAGTGTAGCTCAAGGTTATGGTTTTGACTTTTAAAGCCCTTAATGGCATAATACAGGCTACTTAATGTGCTGCCTCGTCCTGTTAGAACAATTTTATCTACTCATGCTGGCAGGGAGTGTCTACTTCAGATTTTGTCAGTGAAAGAACTCCGCCTGTTGAGATCCAGAAGTAGAGCCTTCTCTGCTTCAGTGCCTGCCCTTTGGAATATCTTTTCCTTCTAAGGTAAGATCAGCCCCCACCCTTTTATTTTTTCATAACAGCCTAAAGATCTGACCCTGCCAATTGGCCTGGGGTTCAAATGGGGAAGCTCCACACTAGAGGTGGCTGCTGGATTGATGACCGGGCTAAATACACAGTTCTCTCCCTCCATCATTTTTTTGGCAATCATATAATAGTATTTCTCATTGGTTCTTTTATTGTTTATTTAATTGTTCTACTATCTTATTTCTGTTCACACTCTTTTCATTTCTTCCTTTTTATTGTTGCAATCTGCCTTGAGTAGCTCCATGGTTGAACAAATTTAACAAATAAATAACAAGGAAGTAACAATTAGTCAACTATTATAAAATTGATTGGGAAACTATATAAGGTGACTGCTACAGAGCAAATTCTGACCACACCCACTTTGCTAGATCCATCTGGCACTATAGTGCATTTTCATATGAAAGAGATAGCTTTTGCACAGCTACACCTTGCACAATTGCAAATTTTCCTGGATCAGGATGGCTTGTTCACAGTCACTCATGTCCTACTTGCCTCCTGCTTGCATCATGGTCTACATATGGCTGCTCTTGAAAAGCATATATACATTCAATCAATAAAGCAATATACAATATACATACAATCAGAAAAACAAAAAAATGGATGTCATAACCACATTTCTCCGATGCATCTATGTTCTCTTCCCACCCTGACCCTATCTATTTCAATGCCAGAGAACAGCCAGGTTCCAGTGTTCTTTATAAGGATAGAAGAGTTGGAGCTTGTCAGATCTCAGGAGAAAGGGTATTCCATTCAGCATTTTCAATTTCCCTCAGGGAGACACAATTTACCTTTTTCCTTCTGATTTTCCTTTCCATCTAACCCAGGAGGGAGGCATCTTGGTAAGTTGTGATGCACTGCCAATACGATTTGTGTATTTTTCCTTTATAGCTCATAGCTCTTAAAAATTTTAAATATTCTTTATGGAAGGGGTTGGTTTTTATTTCTTTAAGAGATCACTGTTAGTCATTCAGAGCCATCATGAATAAATGGTAAACTAAAATAATAAACAAATGAATAAATAAATAAATGTGCCTTACTAATACCCTGTTTTCCTGAAAATAAGCTCTAGCATGCTTTTTCAGTATAAGCCCTACCCCAAAATAAGTCCTAGTTAAGATCATCAGCCAGATGGATGCATTGAGTACCGTATTTCCTTGAAAATAAGTCCTTATGCATCTTTTGGAGCAAAAATTAATATAAGACCCAGTCTTATTTTTGGGAAAACACGGTGGTATGTGATGTGATATGTAGTCAATATCTTAGGTAATTTCATCTTGGTTCCTTAGTTTTACTCTGGCCTTTATGGTTTACCTTATATACTATGCCAAGGCCAACTTATGGTTTATGAATGAACCAAAACTGGCTGGTTTCATATAGCATGCTTACAGAAGCTGATAGCAATTAACACTTTGGCTTAGTCTAATGTGCAATTGGAGTGTTCTCTGTGTATATTGGGGCAATTAAAATTTGTAAACAGCATTTAAACCAGACAAAGTTAAAGACGACTACTTTAAATCTTATAATAGTGTTATATCAGATTAAATATGAATTTAATATTAAAAATCTAAAGGGTACAAAGTTAGGAAAGGCAAGTTTAAAACCTGTGGTCAATTAATATTAAATATCAGTTTAAATTCATGAAATATTGGATACTGCTCCAGCCCAGTTTTACAACTTAAGCTTGCAGTATTCTTAGATGTCTGAAAATACCTGAAGGACAGTAACTGCATTTTGTAAGATTCCTTGTTTGACTTTAGAGATAAACAGTTGTACAAGTTTATGAATGATGAATGGTGATAAAATCCATCTTTGTAGGTCTGCTTTGCATTCTTCTGTTCTGACTACTCGCTTCTGACTATTTCCTTATACAGTTGCATCATACAATGGCATGTTGAATCTATCAAATGCCTCTCACTGTATGTCAAATATGTATCCGGGAAGAATGAACATAAAATACACAAGTAATTTGGCCATGTTGGCTACTTTATTCTGCATTTAGGAATGCTTATCTCAGAAATCAACAAACTTTAAAAACTGCTCTCATATCCATTCCTGAAAAAAGTAAAAATAAAGCACCCAAAGCTACTGGCATGTTGTAGGAAAAACGAGCAATGGAACTGAAGTGGAAAATACCATACAGTATAAAGAAATAACAGCAAGCAAATGTAGTATCATAACATCATATATTTTTGTATATGAACAAAAATATCACTATTTTTAAATATATAATCATCTAATTACCTGTTTTAAGTTACTTTCTCAAGGCATGAGGTATAATAAACTCATTCTATAGTATAGTAGATAAAATGACTGAAAGACTCTAAAGTAAATATGGCAGCAAGTTTAGAACTGGAAAAGCTCCTTATGCTTGCCAACATAATTAGACTAGCAAATATGTGGTGCATAATCGTACTGTTTGAGCATATGGTTAGTTTATGTGCTGTATAAAGTAACTAGGTTAAATATCTAGGACCCAGACTGTCGGGGGCAATAGGCTGAAGTGGTATATAAATCTAAATGCTATTCTATTGCTATCTAAACCATGAATACTAGATAGGATAACAGTCAAAACTTGATCACAGAACATATGGTTTTTAAATAAAATGACCCATATACAATTTCTTGGCATCTCCAGATAAAAACCAAGAATGCTATTTGAAACTCTGAGCTAAGTTAGCCAAGGTATGATTAAAATATGTGGAGTCATATAAAACAGAATTATCACATCTGGGATGCAAAGCTCAGGATAGCCAGAGCAGGCAGCAGTGAACTAGGATTTACTGTATCATTTTTCTGCCACTGTATGGTCATTGAAGTCTTGCAATATAAATACGGTAGCCTTAAAATGCACTAAAATAGCATGATTACTTCAATGTATATTATATATATCCTATTATAGATTGTAAATCATATTTCTCATTACACCTGGAAGAAAAGATTGAGCATACCTCTACATATGTCTATGGAGATTCTCAATTATCCAGGTCATGGTGGTCCCAAAGGTGCTTTTCCAAAAGGCAACTAGACTATCTTTTTTTTTCTTTTGGGTTTTTTTCTGCTTGAAAACATTATTTTCTCATCCAAGAAGTTTCTTTGGTCAGAACTGAAGAAGCTTCTTGGATGGGAAGCAGAACATTTTCAAGGAAAAAAAATCAAGAAAGTCCAGTTGCCTTTTGGAAAAGTACATTTGGATATGTCTACATAAATCTCTTGGCTCTTTGTTAGTTGCTGTCTCTCCATTAGTTTACAGGGGTGTCAAACTCAATTTCACTGAGGGCCGCATCAGCATTGCGGTTGCCCTTAGGGGGCTGGGGTATGGCCAGGGTGGGTGTGGCCTACTGGATGGGCGTGGCTAGAGTGCGTATGGCCTACTGGGTGGGCATGGCCAGCTATACATCGTTCGCATCAAGGGTGCCTATGGGGGCCTGGGCAGGAGTGGGACAGATCTGAGAGTCTCTGGGCCAGGACCAAGGCAGTGGGGGCCGTTCCCTCACTGTTTCCAGGATGGTTTTGCGGGCCACATGAAACCACTTCGCGGGCCGGATCCGGCCCCCGGGCCTTGTGTTTGACATGTCTGGTTTACATCCTTGCATCTCCATTATTTCCTTGTGCTTTCTTCAGTCACATAAGAATTGCGCTGGACTACTGAGAAAGAATGAATGAGGAAGAGACAGCTCTTTACTCATTCTTTGTGGCTGTGTTCACATGACATATTACTTCATTATCAACTTAGTTTATTCAATTTTCTGGTCCCATCTGACACATTAATTCATAAATCAAGTTTAACAAATAATGGCTAGTTTATATGTCATGTGAATATAGTTGGCAGACCATATTCTATATATTGCACCAATCCCACCAATTATTAGATTCAGGTAGAAAAAAGGAATATTAATTGGCTTCCATTGCAAACTGAATTATCAGTGGTTCTATGAAAATATAAGGAAAAAGCATATAAAGAACCAGTGGTTAAGAATAAAAAGAACTAGTAGTTAAGACACCAGGCTAGTAAATGGAAGACCATAATAAGTTCAAGTCCAGTCTAAGCCCTGAAAGCCAGTTGGATAACTGTGGTCAGTCTTTCTCAGCTCAATTCACCTCATAGGATTGTTCTTATTGGGAAAATAGGAGAGGAAGGTATGTTGGATATACTCATTGTCTCGAGTTATTTCTAAAAATAACCAAAATATGACCCAAGTAAATAAATGAGATCTGGATATCATAACCAAGCAAAAATGATAAGAGTGGTATGAGGCCAAATGAATAAGTGGGTTCATGGCCAACTGGAGCTGGGAAGATTGTGGATCTTGTGTAGAACATTTACAACTTCCACCTTTATGCTCATTTGACTATCTTAATAAGAAGTAAAGAAGACATTTCTTTTGCCCTGCAACAGTTCAACCCAATTTCAGTTTCCAATAAATTGCTAATAATAATAGAGGCTTTGTTGTGAATGCTTGGCTAATATAACAGATCAGGAGTCTAACTCTGCACCATGCTGTGAATTTTGCTCAGAGTTCTGGTTTTAAGATGATGGACATGTCAGTATTTAAAAAAATGAATGATAAAAAAATGTCAGAGACACTGTGGAAGAGCCCAGACAGAAAGCAAGACCACGAAGCAGGCTGCATTCACACAGTATGGTAAGTCATGGTTAAAGGAATTATATTACAATTTAACCTATCATAATTTTAACCCAAATGTTTGGGCTTGTAAACATGCAGTATCAACTAATCAATCTTGTTGGAATGTATAACACATTGAATTTGCCCCTCATATTTTAGCCCAACATATAATGCAGATTCATTTATAATTGCTCTGTGTGCTCAGTACAGTGTTACTAGCAGATATTCTGGTGCTTGCTATGGTTTGGTTTAATCTGATTTTATTAGGAATTTCAAAAATTGAGGCTCTTGTTTTTTTTCTTCAAGTTTTGAGGTTTACTTTTAAACATTTTCAGCTCTGAACATTTTTTTTCTTTTCCAAGATATTGTTCTCCCATTGTTGTCAACCAAGTGCACCTTTTACCACTTTTCCAAGTACAAATATGATAAACTGATAGCCATGCAACTTGCTCACTCAGTACATTCCTCTCAATTATTTCTTTTGTTTCAATAATATAGTTCTTGACTTCCCAAATTCATTTAGCGACCGTTCAAAGTTACAACCACACCAAGTGATATAACTGGTCCTCATGCTTGCAACCATTGCAGCATTTCCCTGGTCTCATGATCAAAATTTAAGCACTTGGTAACCAGCATGTGTTTATGGAAATTGCCTATCCTGAGATTATGATTGTGACTTGTGACTTTCCCAGGTGGCTTCCAATAAGCAACGTCAACATGAGATCCATCTAACGACTGCAATGATTCACTTAACTATAGCATAAAGATCATAAAATTGACACAACTTACTTAACTACTTTGCTTACAACAGAAATTCTGCTCCCAATTGTTGAGGACTACCAATATTATCAGCTTCTATTGGTCTCTTTTATGACTTCCAAAATATAGTTAGTGTGCTACTACTGCCTAACCTAATTTGTAGGTGTTTTCCAAAATCATAGGAAAAAAAATCCAAAGCAACGAAGAAAGATTATCATATTTTATACTCATACTGTGTATTTTGGAGGTTTTCAAAATTGGGTTCCCTAAAATTTAATGCCCTAAGCCCCTGCTCAGCCTTAATGCTGCAAACGTGAAAACACCCTTTACATACACTACGGATTGTTTATACAACACGGGAGGTGTTCCGGCCATTTCATGAGCTTTGTGCATTACATGAATTCAGACATTGTGTGGCTTCTTCTCCAGGGTTAACCTATGATGAAAATATGCTCCAAAATTGTTCTCTTTACGTGAAAGCGAATCCCCCAACACTGGGTCTGCCTCGCCTCGGGTGGGCCCCATCCTCTCTGCAGCGACGTCCAGCGCCCAAAGGAGGGGGAGGAGGAGGCGAGAACCGCTGCCGTCTTCCCATGTCTGCACACGCCCCCTCGAGAAGGAACCGAAGGGGAGGCTCCATGAGGAGACCTCCAAGCGGGCCTCTTGGGCGGCTGTCCCCGCCTATTTCGGCCCCTGCGGCAAGACAAGAAAGAAAGGGAAGCTGCTGGTTGCAGCTCCTCGCCTAACTTTATTTTAGAAAGAAAGCCGCCAAAAACATCACCTCAGGGTTGCCCTCGGAGCGTTGCTCCGTTCCCTCTCTCTTCCTGGGAGGGGAAGGGGTGGAATAGAGAAAAGAAAAGGGTCTCTCGGTTGTCCCTTTCTGCTTCACTCAGGCGCCTCCCTGTCTCCTCCCCCTCAACCGTAGTAGCAGTTATCCTCCGAAGCTAGAGCCGCGCTTTTTCAGGCGAGGCGAGGCAAGGCAAGGCACGGTGCGCGGGGCCGCTGGACCAGACCCCAGAGCCTTCTCCCCCACCCTATTTTGTAACCCTCTCCTTTCCTTCGCCCTGTCCTCAGTCGGTCGGCTAAAGGGAGGCGAAGCGTTGAAACGTTTCAAGATGGCCCGATCCTGAGGGATTTGCTTTCCTCGAGAAGAGCCAGCGGCAACAACCTCGGCTCGACGAAAGGGGGAATCCTTTGCTGTTGCTTCGCAGAAGCGCTTCTTTATTGGAATTGATCCCCTTCTATCTCCAATGGTCCAAAGTGACCTGTCCAAATCGCCTCCTATCACAGAAGTAGCGGCGGCGGCGCAAGAGATACAGATGGACTTACTGGAGAATCCCCCGGCGCTCGTTATGGCACTGCAGGTACGACTTGGGAGCGTGGGGAAGCCACGGCGAAGGGCACCCACGAGGCGCAGTTACCACGTGCGTGGAGGTGGCTGAATTGCCGCGAAACACGGAGCCGCAAAGTAACCAACCCTCCTGTTGGGCGAACCCACAACCTCAGGCCAGTTGACTAAGCCGTGGTTCAGCTGGCTAAGGGGAGGCGAATTGTTTGGGTACAGGTTACATAAAGCCATAAGGTAGATTCCTGGATTGTGATTGGACAGCTGTGTGAATGCAGCCGTGGCTGTTTGCCAGCCGAATATAATGTATTGTGTGAACCTGACCAAATGTGATTTAGTCAGTGATAAAGTGGGTAAAGAAGACATCATCTGACATTCATATGTAGGCTGTTCTTGCCATTCCTCAATGTTCTGCTACAAAAACAGCAACTCTCCTTGGATCTTTAGCGAATCTGTTATTTGCATTAGTGCATTTCACAGCTCACTTTCTCAGGTGCTTTCAGCCTTTTTGTCTTTGGAAATATTTAATATCTTTCTATTATCTGGCAAGAGCTTCTGATATTGACCACACCCAATGAGGCATAGGTAAAATTTTATCCCAAATGCTCTTCTGTAGCTTCTGAACATAATACACTTTCTCAGAATTATTGTTATTAAGTTGGGTGGGACAAAATAGTACTGAGAAGTAACTAGGTTATGGGATTTTTTTTAAAAAAAACTAGCTCTGTTTTTAAACAGGTTAAATTTAGAAACAGAGAAATAAAACAGCAAGGTTATTTGACATCAGTTCCAATGTAATTTTCAAAGATGATTTCAAGGATATTTAAACAGCTATAGCTAGTATGCCAATGGCAGAGGTAGCTGTGATTTTAGTATTTGTTGCACTATGAGCCACAGTCTTGTAAAGTTGTTTAGACTAGAGCTTTGGGCTGAAATCTAACAGGAATACCATATTGGGAATAAGTTCCAATATGTATAGCAGTTCAAAGCATTGAGGTATAGTGTTAATTATCTGCAAGAATCACAATATGTGATAATACATTCTTCAATCTTAAAGTGTTGCAAGATCCTTGGCTTTTTAATTCTGGCATTCTTTGCTAACAAGACTTGGTAACAAATAAACTCCTGAATGCAAATCCAGATTACATAGAAGCATGCATTCAGGTGGCAGTTGAGAAACAATAACTTCCCCAGATTCTGAGAATAGAGAGTGACAGGACATTACTTTTTTTTTTTACTTCACGTGTTCTTGATTTGAAAATCAGGTGATGACTGGTATGCTGGAATGTTTTGTCAAAGACAAACATCTATTTTGTCAACTATTTTTTACTTTTGTGCAAAGTTGTGCAGTAATCGTAGAGAAATAAAATACATGCATATATTTATGGATTAGGCCAGGTTGATTTGGATTTTCTTAAATAATGTTTGCCTTTAGATATATAAGAAGCCTTGGACTTGTTCAGACCCCATCATATTAACTTTTATGTTTTTGTTTTAGTAAAATGCATATAATCCAAAAGATACAAATCTACCAAGCTGATGGAAATACAGTAGACAATTGTTTTATGTAGTATACCAAGAAAACACATGCCATGTGAGTACATGCTGAAAAATGCTGTCACATATACATTACTTTTTCAATTAAACACAAATTTTGGACACTAGCTGGTAAGATTTGTAATGTATTCAGCATAGTTACTAGAAATTAAGAATTAATTCCTTAAACGATCCTGTTGTACAGAAAAAGACAGTGAGAGAATATGTGTACAAGTGGATTGATTTTTTTTTCATTTTTGAAACATACTTATGCACACAAAAGATACTCTAATCTAAGGACAAAACTTCTCTAATTCTTTTTAATTGTTCAACATTTTAATGGGAAATATCAAGATACACAGGTGGACAATCAGTTACCCTTAGAAAGTTTTCATGTAGAAATGTGTTACTGTGAATGTTTTACTTTATAACTCCATTGTTTGTCATGCTCTAGCAGTTTTCTACCCGCTGCTTTTTATGCAGTATGGTGACACCCAGTGCTTTAGTTGTTCTCACTTTTTTATTCAGTGATTGAGGAATTCTGCATTTGACAGGAAAACGTATCATTTTTGAAGCTGAAATAAGACAAATGTATACAGAAGTGTATATGGTTTCAGATTCATATTTTATTTCTCTGATTTTTATTGTTTTGGGAAAGGGAGCTGCATCTATGCAAATTTATAAGTATTTCTTTGTTGTTGTTAGCTGTGAAGTCGTGTCCGACCCATTGCGACCCTATGGACAATGTTCCACCACGCCTTCCTGTCCTCTACCATCTTCTGGAGTCCATTTAAGCTCACGCCTACTGCTTCAGTGACTCCATCCAGCCACCTCATTCTCTGTCGTCCCCTTCTTCTATTGCCCTCAATCTTTCCCAGCATTAGGCTCTTCTCCAGTGAGTCCTTCCTTCTCATTAGGTGGCCAAGTATTTGAGTTTTAGCTTCAGGATCTGGCCTTCTAAAGAGCAGTCGGGGTTGATCTCTAGGATTGACCAGTTTGATCGCCTTGCAGTCCAAGGAACTCGCAGGAGTCTTCTCCAGCACCATAGTTCAAAGGCCTCAATTCTTTGGCGCTCAGCCTTTCTTATGGTCCAACTTTCACTGCCATACATTGCAACTGGGAAGACCATAGCCTTGACTATACGCACTTTTGTTGACAGGGTGATGTCTCTGCTTTTTAATGTGCTGTCTAGATTTGTCATGGCTTTCCTCTTGAGGAGCAGGCGTCTTTTAATTTCTTGGCTACAGTCTCCATCTGCAGTGATCTTGGAGCCCAGGAAAATAAAATCTGTCACTACCTCCATTTCGTCCCCATCTATTTGCCAGGAATTGAGAGGGCCGGATGCCATGATCTTGGTTTTCTTAATGTCAAGCTTCAACCCAAGTTTTGCACTCTTCTTCTTCACCCGCAACAAGAGGCTCTTTAGTTCTTCTTCACTTTCTGCCATTAGATTGGTATCATCTGCATATCTTAGGTTGTTGATATTTCTTCCGGCAATCTTAATTCCAACTTTTGATTCATCTAGCCTTGGCTTTCTCATGATGTGCTCTGCATATAAGTTAAATAGGCAGGGTGACAATATACAGCTTTGCCGGACTCCTTTCCCAATTTTGAACCAATCAGTGGTTCTGTGTCCAGTTCTCACTATTCCTTCTTGGCCCATATATAGGTTTCTCAAGAGACAAATAAGATGGTCTGGTACACCCATCTCTTTAAGAACAGTTTGTTCTGATCCACATAATCAAAGGCTTTAGCATAGTCAATGAAGCAGAAGTAGAGGTTTTTCTGGAACTTTCTAGCTTTCTCCATGATCCAGCGTATGTTGGCAATTTGATCTCTAGTTCCTCTGCCTCTTCGAAATCCTGCCTGTACTTCTGGTAATTCTCGATCCACATACTGCTGGAGTCTAGCTTGTAGGATTTTAAGCATAACTTTACTAGCATGAGAAATGAGTGCAATGGTGCGATAGTTTGAACATTCTTTGGCACTGCCTTTCTTTGGAATTGGAATGTAAACTGATCTTTTCCAATCCTGTGGCCACTGTTGAGTTTCCCAAATTTGCTGGCAAATTGAGTGTAGCACTTTTACTGCATCGTCTTTTAAGATTTTGAATAGCTCAGCTGGAATATTGTCACCTCCACTAGCTTTGTTGTTGCTCAACTTTCCTAAGGCCCACTTCACTTCACATTCTAGGATGTCTGGCTCGAGGTCAGTGACCACCTCATTGTGATTACCAGGGACGTTAAGCTCATTCTTGTATAGTTCTTCTGTGTAATTTTGCCACCTCTTCTTAATCTCTTCTGCCTCTGTTAGGTCCCTGCAATTTTGGTCCTTTATCATGCCCATTTTTGCATTAAACGTTCCTTTCATGTCTCCAATTTTCTTGAAAAGATCTCTGGTCTTCCTTATTCTATTATTTTCTTCTATTTCTTTGCACTGTTCATTTAAGAAGGCATTCTTATCTCTTCTAGCTATTCTCTGGAATTCTGCATTCAATTGGGCGTATCTTTCTTTTTCTCCCTTGCCTTTCGCTTTCCTCCTTTCCTCAGCTATTTTCAAAGCTTCCGCAGACAGCCATTTTGCTTTCTTGCATTTCTTTTTCTTTGGGATGGTTTTGGATGCTACCTGTTGTACAATGTTGCAGACCTCTGTCCATAGTTCTTCAGGCACTGTCTATCAAATCTAATTCCTTAAATCTATTTGTCACCTCTACTGTATATTCAACCGGGATATGATTTAATTCATACCTGAGTGGCCTAGTGCTTTTCCCTACTTTCTTCAGTTTAAGCCTAAACTATGCAATGAGAAGCTCATGGTCTGAGCCACAGTCAGCTCCTGGTCTTGTTTTTACTGACTGTATAGTGCTTCTCCATCTTTGGCTGCAGAGCACATAGTCAATCTGATTTCTGTGTTGACCGTCTGGTGATGTCCATGTGAAGAGCCATCTCTTGGGTTGTTGGAAAAGAGTGTTTGCTATGACCATCGTATTCTCTTGACAAAATTCTATCAACCTGTGCCCTGCTTCATTTTGTACTCCCAAGGCCAAACTTGTCTGTTATTCTGCCTATCTTTTGGCTTCCTACTTTAGCATTCCAATCCCCCATGATGATAGGGACATCATTTTTTGGTGTTAGTTCTATAAGGTGCTGTAGGGCTTCACAGAAACGGTCAATTTCATCCTCTTCAGCACCGGTGGTTGGGGCATAGACTTGGACTACTGTGATATTGAATGGTTTGCCTTGGATTCGAACTGAGATCATTCTGTCATTGTGAGGATTGTATCCCAGTATTGATTTTCCTACTCTTTTATTGACTATGAAGGCTACTCCATTTCTTCTGAGGGATTCTTGCCCGCCGTAGTATACCTGATGGTCATCTGAATTAAATTCACCCATTCCTCTCCATTTTAGTTCGCTGATACCTAAGATGTTGATGTTCAGTCTTGTCATCTCTTGTTTGACCACGTCCAGCTTTCCTTGATTCATGGATCTTACATTCCAAGTTCCTATGGAGAAAAAAAATCTTTACAGCATCGGACTTTCCTTTCACCACCAGACACATCCACAGCTGAGCGTCCTTTCGGCTTTGGCCCAGTCGCTTCATTCTTTCTGGCACTATTAGTACTAGCCCTCTGCTCTTCCCTAGTAGCATATTGGACACCTTCCGACTTGAGGGGCTCATCTTCCAGCGTCATATCGTTTTGCCTTTTGGTACTGTCCATAGGGTTTTCATGGCAAAGATACTGGAGTGGGTTGCCATTTCCTTCTCCAGTGGATCACGTTTTGTCTGCTATGACCTGTCTGTCTTGGGTGGCCCTGCACGGCATACCTCATAGCTTCATTGAATTATGCAAGCCCCTTCTCCACGACAAGGCAGTAATCCATGAAGTGGAAGTATTTCTTAACATGGTCAAATTTGTATTTGCATGGTCAAATTTGCAAAGACATAGTTCATATTGATAAGCTACATTTAATTTTCATTGCTATTTTATTCTATATTTTAAATATTACAATATCGAATGATAATAGATTATCTTATCTCGTACATGAAGTGTTTTTAATCTATTCTGTGATTAACTTTTAACACACTATATATTTTAGTGGAAATTAATAACCTATATATTTACCATGGCAGAAATAAAACATCTCAGAACCTCAACAAAACTGTTCTCAGATTTAAAATTATGAAATATATGAACCATAATTAAAGTAGTTCTAATAGTGCAGCTAAGAGAGGTATTCTGAAAGAACATTTTGTTTCACTAATAAATGATAAAAATGCTGAGCATTTCCATCAAACTACTCTGGCTGCACTTATATGCTAGCAGAGTAAGGTCATTTATAAATAGTTACATCCTTTTGTGTGTAATAAATGGGATTAGAGTTACATCTTTAGAGTTATATCTTTTGCTCAAGATATATTTACTATGGCATAGTAACTATGCTTTCATTTAGTATGTTAACTTTTCCTATAATTAGTATGGGTGTGTGGGTATTATGTATAATGTATATATACACTTATATCTATACCGGGGTAGCCAACCTTTGCTGTTTTATGACTTGTGGACTTCAACTCCCAGAATTCCCGAGCCAGCCATGCTGGCTCGGGAATTCTGAGAGTTGAAGTCCATGAGTTATAAAAGAGCCAAGGTTGCCTACCCCTGACCTATACCATATCTATACCTGTACCTGTATATACAGTTAATTTTTATCTAAAGTGTTCTGATCTTAATAGCAAAGATTAAGATTAATATAAAATATTAAATTATAATTTTTTCCTTGTATAATTGGGAACAGTTTTTCATAGGTGAACTTTTTTCTGCTGAATTTAGAGCAAAATAGAACTTATGCAGTTGATGAATTGCTTTTTAATTCTTTTCAGTACTTTTGATTAGGAAATTAGGATCAGATTACAAGAGAAAGTCAACGGAATGCTTTTTAAATAATTTTCTAGAGTTCTGATAATTCTCACAACACAAATATATTGTTTGTTTTCTATGAAACTGACAAAGTTACCCCATCTGTCATGTGGTGGCCAGGTGAATGGATGCCCACCAGCAATTAGCAAAGTTATAAGAGAACTTGACAATAAATCAGTTCACTAAACAATGTGTATCATTTATCACTTATATTTTTGCTGAAGAATATTGTGCTTTTACTGAAACTGAAATGCATCAATTTTCATTCAATTATTATTATTTTTTAAAATTCCATTTATATCCCGCCCTTCTCCGAAGACTCAGGGCGGTTTTCAAACTTAGCAGTAGCCTTCATTTTATGTATATGCCTGCTTATGTATATGCCTGCTTATATGCCGTAGTGAGAGGACGGTGGCAGGCCTGCCCGGGGGGTTTATCCAGCTGAGTGGCAGCGGCTGGACGGAGGCCTGGGACTCCCTCTCCGAATAGATCCTCCTTATGGACTATTATCTATGGACTGCCTGCGATCCGGACTGCTATTTATGCCTTCCTTTAAATATTCTTCCACGGACTTGTGCGCCCTCAGGGGTGCTCCCCCCTCCTGGGTGCGACCCGCCTTGCCAGCCGATTATAACCTCGAGGAAGGGCCCATTTATTGGGACCCTGAGAGTTGGCTGGGCACGGGTAGGGGCCTTCGACGTAGACCTAATAAGAGGCCCCTGATTATTTTTCTTTCAAAATTTTTTAGGGGGTTAGGGAGGCGGGAGGGTTCTTTTGGTTGTTTGGATAAGGGGGGCTATCCAACTACCGCTGTTCTGGCTAGGGCCGATGGAGATCGCAGGGGGGAGGAGCGGGGGTCGGTCACCTCCAGGGCTCCAGGGCTGGTCGTGGGGCTACCTATCCCCACGACATCAGGGAATGGCAGCAGATGTAGGAGCAGAGGGCCGTATCGATCTCAGGGAAGGCCTCTCCGCTGCTTACAAGCGGTGGGGCACTCCGACCCTCTGGCTCTACCCCAAGGTCCCGGGAGTGAGGGTGTGCAGCCCCCTGAGCTCCGGCTGGTGTATTTGAATGCCAGGTCCGTCTCTAATAAGGCTCCTCTCGTTCGTGATCTGGTCGAGGGTGAGCAGGCGGACCTGGCTTGCATCACGGAGACTTGGTTGGGCCCAGAGGGCGGGATTCCTCTGGTTGACCTTTGCCCACCAGGTTTCCGGGTGCTGCACCGGCCTCGGGCTCAGGGTAGGGGTGGGGGTGTGGCGGTTGTTATGAGGGAGACCTTGTGTCCGCGGGAGGCCACTGTTCCTCAGATAGTCGGGTGTGAGTCTCTCTTTTTGAGATGCGGCCCTGGTGCGCAGTTGGGCTTGCTGCTGGTGTACCTTTCGCCTAGTCACGCAGCAGCAGCCCTGCCTGAGCTGCTCGATGTCCTCTCTGGGCTGGTGGTTGAGTTCCCGAAACTTATAGTTTTGGGGGACTTCAATCTACCATCGCTGGGAGGATCATCTGAGTTGGCTCGGGAGTTCATGGCTTCCATGACGGCCATGGACCTGACGCAAGTAATTTCGGGACCGACTCATGAGGGAGGCCACACCCTTGACCTAGTTTTTTTATCTGGACGGTGGTTAGATGATCTTGGTGGGGGCTCTCCAATTATTATGCCCCTGTCATGGACCGATCATCATCTCCTGCGGCTGGTCTTCCGTTTTGCCACCCCCCGCCGTGGGTGTTTGGAACCAATTAAATGGTACCGCCCCAGACGCTTAATGGATCCCCAGAGGTTCCAGGCAGCGCTGGGGTCCCCACCTGTCTCCCTTGCTCACAGCTCGGCAGATGCCTTAGTGGAAGCCTGGGAAAGGACGGCCACTGAGGCTCTTGACCGAGTTGTACCCCTGCGGCCCCTGACCCGGTGCAGATCCCGTCGAGCTCCATGGTTTTCTGCGGAGCTTCGGGAGATGAAGCGTCGGAGACGGGGCCTAGAGAGCGGTTGGAGGTCCAGCCGATCCGAATCCGACCGATTGCGACTAAGAGCCTACATTAGGTCTTATCTCGCTGCGATAAGGGAGGCGAGGTCTAACCACTTCGCCACCCTTATCGCGTCCGCAGATAATCGCCCGGCCGCCCTGTTTAGGGTGACTCGCTCCCTCCTAAATCAGGAGGTGAGGGAGGATCCCTTGCAGGGTCGTGCCGAGGAGTTTAACCAACATCTGTCGGACAAAATCGCTCGGATTCGGACCGGTCTGGACTCTGACTGGGCAGAGTCTGACGATCAGGACACTGGCGGTCTTGTCGATATCATCTGGGAGGAGTTTGATTCTGTGACTCCGGAGGAAGTGGACAGGATCATGGGGAGGCTGAGCACCATCACGTGTTTATTGGACCCGTGCCCTTCCTGGCTGGTTTATGCAGCCCGGGAGAGGACACGCAGCTGGTTCCAGGCAGTTTTATCGGCTTCTTTGAGTGAGGGTTGCTTCCCCGCCGTCTTGAAAGAGGCGGTGGTGAGGCCTCTCCTCAAGAAGCCTGCCTTGGACCCAGCTGTATTAAACAACTTTCGTCCGGTCTCCAACCTTCGCTTTCTTGCGAAGGTTGTTGAGAGTGTGGTGGCGCATCAGCTCCCTCTGGTCCTGGATGAAGCGGATTATCTAGACCCGTACCAATCGGGTTTCAGGCCCGGGCACAGCACGGAGACGGCATTGGTCGCGCTGGTGAATGATCTCTGGAGGGCTCGGGACAGGGGATATTCCTCTGTTCTAGTCCTATTAGACCTCTCGGCGGCTTTCGATACCATCGACCATGGTATCTTGCTGCGACGTCTCAGGGGATTGGGAGTGGGAGGCAAAGTTTTACAGTGGTTCTCCTCCTATCTCCAGGGACGTTCGCAGTCGGTGTTGGCAGGAGGACAGAGGTCGACCGCGAGGTCTCTCATTTGTGGAGTTCCTCAGGGGTCGGTCCTCTCGCCTCTCCTGTTCAACATCTACATGAAACCGCTGGGTGAGATCATTCGTGGCTTTGGAGTTGGGTATCATCAGTACGCTGATGATACCCAACTTTTCCTTTCGACCCCAAACCACCCCAGTGATGCCCTCAACGTGATGTCCCGGTGCCTGGAGGCGGTTCGGGTCTGGATGGGGAGGAACAGACTCCAGCTCAACCCCGACAAGACTGAGTGGCTTTGCATACCTTCATCCCGGGTTTATTCGGATGTTCCACCTTTGGCTATGGGGGGTGAACTATTACCCCCCGTGGATAGGGCTCGCAACTTGGGAGTCCTCCTAGATTCACGGCTCACCTTGGAAGACCATATAGGAGCTGTGACTAGGGGGGCCTTCGCCCAGGTTCGCCTGGTGCGCCAGTTGCGGCCCTATCTTAGCCGGGATGATCTGTGCACGGTCACTCATGCGCTCGTGTCCTCTCGTCTAGACTACTGCAACGCTCTCTACATGGGGCTGCCCTTGAGGACCACCCGGAAGCTCCAACTGGTACAGAATGCAGCCGCGAGAGTTGTGTTGGGAGTCTCCCGATACTCCCACGTTACACCGCTGCTCCGTGAGCTGCATTGGTTGCCAGTTGTCTTCCGGGTGAGATTCAAGGTACTGGTAACAGTGTTTAAAGCCCTTCATGGCATGGGGCCGGAGTACCTTGGGGAACATCTGCTGCCGGCATCAAGCTCCCTGCGCCCTGTGCGTTCCCACAGAGAGGGCCTCCTCAGGGTGCCACCGATCAGAGAATGTCGATTGGTGGTCCCCAGGGGGAGATCCTTCTCTGTGGGCGCTCCGGAGCTGTGGAACCAGCTACCGGTAGAGCTCCGGATGGCGCCCGATCTTCGCTCCTTTCGTCGCGATCTCAAGACGTTTCTGTTTGTTCAAGCCGGCCTAGCCTGATGGGGATTGGTGGGGTTTTTATTCTTGTGCTTTAATTTTAATCTTGGTGTTTTAGAATTTGATTCCAACTGTTTTAATATGGGCAATTATTTAATCTTGTTTTAACGTTTGTATTTAGTATTTTATTCTGCCCTGTGAACCGCCCTGAGTCCTCAGGGAGAAGGGCGGTATATAAATATTATTAAATTAAATTAAAATTAAATTATTAGGGCTTTCACACCCCCTCCAAGCGGCATTATTACAAAGTCAGCTTAATTGCCCCCAACAATCTGGGTCCTCATTTTACCTACCTCGGAAGGATGGAAGGCTGAGTCAACCTTGAGCCTGGTGGGATGCGAACCTGCACTAATTGCAGGCAGCTGGTGTTACTTAAGGAGGCATTAGCCCACTGCTCCACCAAGGCTATTTCAAAGTAATTCTGTGATGCTCAAATAGCTGGTAAGGAACTGATTTTTTTCTCTTAAGAATGAAAAAATAGTTTTCCGCAATGAAATAAATGGTTATGGACCTTGCTGACTTTCATGACAGAAATTGTCATGGAAAATCACATGATTTGTTTCAGTGAAAATTAATTGCTGATTGTTGGGGGCAATTAAGCTGACTTTGTAATAATGCCGCTTGGGGGGGGGGGAAAGCCCTAATAAGCAGGCATATACATAGAATGAAGGCTATTGCTAAGCACATTGGTTTGTGCTTAAATTGTAAGCCGCCCTGAGTCTTCGGAGAAGGGCGGGATATAAATGGGATTAAAATAAAAAAATAAAATAAATTTTGCATATCTCTAAGTTGTAGTTTAGCAAGATAGAATAGCTCTCAACTGTAGCAGATTGAGGAACTTGTGGCCCTCCAAAATGTAGACAATAGCAATGTAGACAATGTTGAGAGTTGTTCAGCAATATCTGAAAACCCACTGGTTACCTATCCTATTTATGATGAATTTACCATTTGTTTTGAAATTTCTGAACTGGTTTTCTGCATTTCTAAATATAGTCTTAGATAAACTTATTGAAAGTGGAGAGGAGAAAATAATACCTGAATTTAAATGTAATCTGTTACTATTGCAGGTCACTTTGGTAGTACATAATGCCAGTGACTGATCAATGACCAATATTAAACACTGAATCTCATTAAAACTATAAAGTAACAGTTTCAAAGAGAGTCAGAGATAGCATTAATACCACTTATGGCAATAAGAACAACTATTCAGTTTCAAGGCTGTAAAGTGCAGAGCAACTTTAGAAACTTGGGACAGGAAGACAGCAGCAGCATAGGTATAAGAATTGCAACTTCACAATGACACAAGGCAGTCAACTTTTTACTAAAGCTTCAGGCTAATTTGCAGTAATAATGCTTATCTAGTCTTTCAGTGCCTGAAGAAATTCTTCAAAGCTTGAACCTAGTAGGTTTGCAAAGTTGAATGCTGGAGAATTACAGCCAAATTTTGGCCAATGGAGTTTGACACAAGTGAAGCTATGCTCCTGGTAAATAAAGCAAGCATTCATTTAGGCTATTTTATTTTTAAATTTCATAAAGTAGACTGCCACTTTTTAAACTTTCTTTTAAACAGCTCTGGAATTTTCAGGTGGCTTTCCCTGCAAATATTAACCATAATAAGTTAGTCAGCTTCCAAGTTGTCTTAAAAGACAGCATCATCTCAAGACTTATCATATACCAAGAGAAAAAACACCATCAAGTTGAGTTTATGACCACATCTGCAGATTATTTTGGCAACTGCATGAAGGTGGTTTTCTATTGTTCCTTTCTGTAATGTTTTTCAATTACACAGTCCAACCTAAAATTTACAAGAAGTCTTTCATTCAATTACTAGCAAGTACCAACTGTGCTTAGGTTCTGGTATCAGCTACGATAAGCTACGTTCTGTAATTACAACATTAACCAGTTCCTTTACAATACAGTGTAGAACAGGGCTTGTCAACCGGTGGTCCGTGTACCACCTGTGGTACATTAATGCCTGCCAGGTGGTACGTGACCATCCACTTTCCAGCTGATCAGCTGTTTGGCGCTTCTTTGGGACTGTCAGGGCTCAAGCGCCAGGATCAGTGCTGCTTTTCAGCTGTTCGGCACTTCTTCGGGGCTGTCAGGGCTCAAGTGCCAGGATCAGTGCCACTTTTCAGCTGTTTGGTGCTTCTTCGGGACTGTCAGGGCTCAGTGGAAGCGCTAAGATCAGTGCCAGGCTCCAGCTGGAGCTCGGCACTGATCCTGGTCCTTCTGCCGAGCCCCAAATAAGCACCAATCATCTGGAAAGCAGCATTGATCCCTGCTCACACACACACAAACACGTGTGAGCAGTTACAGCTGAAGGCGTTTCAGCCTTCAATTACAGCTCCCAGTCCTCCCCCATTTGCAGAGAGAGAGAGAGAGAGAGAGAGAGAGAAAGAGAGAGAGACTTGTGCTTCCCTTCTCTCTCTCTCTTTCTCTCTTCATGCGGGCTTGCCCCCTCGCAGGGCTCTTGATTGGCCCTGTGTCCGGGCGCCCCGCCCCCTGGAAGACGTGCGGCCCCCGTCCAAGGCACACATCGCCAGGAAGGCACGTCGGAGTCCCTGTTACTGGGAAGGTGATTGGTCTGCTCCTCTCCCATCGCTCGCTCTGCCCGGCTCGAGCATTGGTACTTCCAAAGGTGGCTGCTTCAAGATCGCATGGGCAGCCCGCAGCCATTCCCCTCCCCTCCGAATTGATCCCTGGCCAGCGTGCCTGGCTGAGGAATTCTGGGAGTTGAAGTCCAGAAGTCATAAAAGGGCCACGTTTGAAGACCCCCTGCTGTATATCAATTTTGCTGCATGTCGAGAGGTGTTGCCTCACAAGAGCCTCAACTCTGATCGTTGATTGGTTCACTGTCACTTCAGTCAACTCCCTTGTCAAGCGGCTTGTAATTGGGTGATGCCGTTAAACTCTTGCGCTGCCATGGCTCTTGCTCTCTGATAGGCTGCGGTGGCCACCGTGGAGGGGAGGGTTATTTTACGATGGTGGGTGAGAGAGAGAGAGACAGGAGGGGAGGTTATGGCGGGAAAGACGAAAACGCTTCTGAATGGCCTCATCATGGCTGCCACCTCCCGTTACGGGTTGTGGTTCTTTTGATCCTGGTGTGCAGCTGTGGTAAGCAGGCAGGTGAGCACGAGATAGTTCAGGGCATCCCCAGCTGCCCCTTTTCCTCTTGAGCCTCGTTCCGGTAACGAAGGCTCAGGATGCCTAAGTGGCCTTATTGTTAGGAAGCGATGATGAGCTCATGTTGATTTCTTAACTGGAAATACCCCATCAGAAAACATTTCTTATCATTAGGAGCATGTCTTCTTATGACAGTTTGGGCTATACGAATATTAATTTTCGTCAATTAAAGTGATTTGAGGGATGTGGTTGCTTGGATTATGATAGAAGTGTTACAGTTTAGTGGGCATTGGGTTTCTCGGTAAAAATGGATTTGGAAGGAAGGAAGGAAGGAAACAATGAGGGAGGAAGGGAGGAAAGGAGGAAGGGAAAAAGGGAGGAAAAGAAGGAAGAGACAATGGGAGAGAGGGATGAACAGAGGGAGAGAAAAAGAGAAGGGAGAGAGAAATAGGGGGAGAGAAAGGGAGAGAAGGAGAGAGAAATAAAGGGAGGGAGGGAGAGAAATAGGGAGAGAGAAATAGAAGGAGAGAGAGAGGGAGGAAGAGAAAGAGAAAGAGAGAAAGGGAGAGAGGGAGAGAAATAAAGAGGGAGAGAAAGGGAGAGGGAAGGGGAGAGAGAAGGAGAGGAAGAGGGAGGAAGGAAGAGAGAGTGAAAGAAAGGGAGAGAAAGGGAAAGGGAGGGAGAGAGAAGGGGAGAGGCAGGGAGGGAGAGAGAGAAAGAGAGGGAAAGAGGGAGAGAGAAATAGAGGGAGAGAGAGATTAAATTAGTAGCAAGGTTGTTAAGTGAATCTGGTTTCCCCACTAACTTTGCTTGTCAGAAGTTTGCAAAAGGTGATCACATGATCCTGGAACAATGTGACCATCATAAATATGAATAGGTTGCTAAGCATCCGAATGTAAATCACATGACCCTGGGGATGCGGCAACGGTCATAAGTGTGAAAAATGGTCATAAGTCACTTTTTCAGTGCCATTGTAACTTTGAACAGTCAGTAAGCAAACTGTTGTAAGTCAAGAACTACCTGTACTTTATCACTTTTTCCCTTTTTTGGGGGGTCATCAAGTTTTTGACACCTTGCTAGGTGACTGGTGGTACTCGAATGTTGCCATATTCTAAAAGTGGTACAATCGGTGAAAAGGTTGAAAAGCTCTGGTGTAGAAGACAAATATTTAATTGCCATTGAACTAAAATATATGTTACAGATAGTCCTTAATTTATAATGGTGTGAAGTTACAATGGCACTGAAAAAGTGACATAACTGTTTTTCACACTTATGACTGTTACAGCATCCCCTTAGTCAGGTGATCAAAATTCGGATGCTTGGCAACTGGTTCATATGGATGACAGTTGCAGTGTCTTGTGGTCAGAAGGTTTGCAATCTTCTGACAAGCAAAGCCAATGGGAAAACCGGATTCACTTAACAGTCTTGTTACTAACTTAATAACTGCAGTGATTTACTTAACAACTCTGGTAAGAAAGGTAGTAAAATGGGGCATAACACATTTAAAAAATGTCTTACTTAATAACAGAGATTTTGGGCTCAGTTGTGGTCATATGTTGCGGACTACCTGTATATAAATTATGTATTTTGTTTCTAAGTTCTGTTATAATGTTGGATGTGAGCTAAATCTTTATATACAGTTGCAAGAAAAAGTATGTGAACCCTTTGGGATTATGTGGTTTTTTTGCATGAATTGGCCATAAAATGCGTTCTAAACGTCATGTAAGTCACAACAATAGAAAAACACATTCTGCTTAAAATAATACTACACAAACATTAGCTGTTGTCATGTTTTATTGAAGATAAGATGGAAACATTCACAGTGGAGGGTGGAAAAAGTATGTGAACCTTTGGACTTAACTGGTTGACCCTCCTTTGGCAGCAATAACCTCAACCAAACGTTTCCTGTAGTTGCAGATCAGACCTGCACAATGATCTGGAGTAATTTTGGACCACTCCTCTGCACAAAACTGTTTCAGTGTAGCAATATTCTTGGGATGTCTGGTGTGAATCGCTCTCTTAAGGTCATGCCACAGCATTTCAATCGGGTTGAGGTCAGGACTCTGACTGGGCCACTCCAGAAGGCGTATTCTGTTCTGTTGAAGCTATTGTTTTGTTGAATTACTTGTATGGTTTGGGTCATTGTCCTGTTGCATCACCCATCCTCTGCGGAGCTTCAGTTGGCGGACAGATGGTCGTACGTTTCCTGCAAAATGTCCTGCTAAACTCTGGAATTCATTTTCCCATCAATGACAATCCGTCCAGGCCCTGAGGCAGCAAAGCAGCCCCAAACCTTGATGCTCCCTCCGCCATGTTTTACAGTGGGGATGAGGTTTTGATGTTGGTGTGCTGTGCCTTTTTTTCTCCACACATAGTGTTGTGTGTTTTTCCCAAACAACTCAATTTTGGTTTCATCTGTCCACGTTTGAAGTTTGCAAAAGAGCACCTGGATGTTCCACAGCACTACTGGCAAAATATACTATGAGCCCCTCAGGTCGGAAAGCATCCAATATGCTACTGGGGAAGAGCAGAGGGCTAGTACTAGTAGTGCCAGAAAGAATGAAGCAGCTGGGCCAAAGCTGAAAGGACGCTCAGCTGTGGATGTATCTGATGGTGAAAGGAAAGTCCGATGCTGGAATGTAAGAATGTAAGATTCATGAATCAAGGCAAGCTGGACATGGTCAAATAAGAGATGATAAGATTGAACATCGACATCTTAGGAATCAGCGAACTAAAATGAACAGGAATGGGTGAATTTAATTCAAATGACCATTAGGTATACTACTGCGGGCAAGAATCCCTCAGAAGAAATGGAGTAGCCTTCATAGTCAATAAAAGAGTAGGAAAAGCAATACTGGGATACAATCCCCAAAATGACGGAATGATCTCAGTTCGAATCCAAGGCAAACCATTCAATATCACAGTAGTCCAAGTCTATGCCCCAACCACCGGTGCTGAAGAGGATGAAATTGACCGTTTCTGTGAAGCCCTACAGCACCTTATAGAACTAACACCCAAAAATGATGTCCTTATCATAATGGGGGATTGGAATGCTAAAGTAGGAAGCCAAAAGATAAGCAGAAGAACAGACAAGTTTGGCCTTGGAGTACAAAATGAAGTAGGTCACAGGTTGATAGAATTTTGTGAAGAGAATATGATGGTCATAGCAAAAACTCTTTTCCAACAACCCAAGAGATGGCTCTACACATGGACATCACCAGATGGTCAACACAGAAATCAGATTGACTATGTGCTCTGCAGCCAAAGATGGAGAACCTCTATACCGGGGTGTCAAACTCAATTTCATTGAGGGCCGCATCAGCATTGTGGTTGCCCTCAGGGGGCCAGGTGGGTATGGCCAGGGTGGGCGTGGCTAGAGTACGTATGGCCTACTGGGTGGGCATGGCCAGCTCTACATTGTTCACATCAAGGGTGCCTATGGGGGCCTGGGCAGGAGTGGGACAGATCTGAGGGTCTCTGGCAGAAGGAGGGTCTCTGGGCCAGGGCCAAGGCAGTGGGGGCCGTTCCCTCACTGTTTCCAGGATGGCTTCGCGGGCCACATGAAACCACTTCGCGGGCCGAATCCGGCCCCCGGGCCTTGTGTTTGACATGTCTGCATACAGTCAGTAAAAACAAGACCAGGAGACGACGGTGGCTCAGACCATGAGCTTCTCATTGCATAGTTTAGGCTTAAATTGAAGAAAGTAGGGAAAAGCACTAGGTATGAATTAAATCATATCCCTGTTGAATATACAGTAGAGGTGACAAATAGATTTAAGGAATTAGATTTGATAGACAGAGTGACTGAAGAACTATGGACAGAGGTTCGCAACATTGTACAACAGGTAGCATCCAAAACCATCCCAAAGAAAAAGAAATGCAAGAAAGCAAAATGGCTGTCTGAGGAAGCTTTGCAAATAGCTGAAGAAAGGAGGAAAGCGAAAGGCAAGGAGAAAAAGAAAGATATTCCAGAGAATAGCTAGAAGAGATAATAATGCCTTCTTAAATGAACAGTGCAAAGAAATAGAAGAAAACAATAGAATAGGGAGGACCAGAGATCTTTTCAAGAAAATTGGAGAGATGAAGGGAACGTTTAATGCAAAAATGGGCATGATAAAGGACCAAAACGGCAGGGACCTAACAGAGGCAGAAGAGATTAAGAAGCAGTAGGTGTGAGCTTAAATGGACTCCAGAAGATGGTAGAGGACAGGAACTCCTGGAGGAACATTGTCCATAGGGTCGCAGTGGGTCGGACACGACTTCACAGCTAACAACAACAACTATACAAGAACGAGCTTAACATCCTAGATATCCACAATGAGGTGGTCACTGACCTCGACCCAGACATCCTAGAATGTGAAGTGAAATGGGCCTTAGGAAAGCTGAGCAATAACAAAGCTAGTGGAGGTGACAGTATTCCAGCTGAGCTATTGAAAATCTAAAAATACGATGTAGTAAAAGTGTTACACTCAATTTGTCAGCAAATTTGGAAAACTCAACAGTGGCCACAGGATTGGAAAAGTTCAGTTTACATTCCAATTCCAAAGAAAGGCAGTGCCAAAGAATGTTCAAACTATCGCACCCTTGCACTCATTTCACATGCTAGTAAAGTTATGCTTAAAACCCTACAAGCTAGACTCCAGCAGTTTGTGGATCGAGAACTACCAGAAGTACAGGCAGGATTTCGAAGAGGCAGACGAACTAGAGATCAAATTGCCAACATATGCTGGATCATGGAGAAAGCTAGGGAGTTCCAGAAAAACATCTATTTCTGGTTCATTGACTATGCTAAAGCCTTTGATTGTGTGGATCAGAACAAACTGTGGCAAGTTCTTAAAGAGATGGGTGTACCAGACCATCTTATTTGTCTCTTGAGAAACCTATATGCGGGCCAAGAAGCAACAGTGAGAACTGGACACGGAGCCACTGATTGGTTCAAGATTGGGAAAGTAGTCCGGCAAGCCTGTATACTGTCGCCCTGCCTATTTAACTTATATGCAGAGCACATCATGAGAAAGGCAGGGCTAGATAAATCAAAAATTGGAATTAAGATTGCCAGAAGAAATATCAACAACCTAAGATATGCAGATGATACCAATCTAATGGCAGAAAGCAACTAGCAACAAATTAAGCTTGGCTTGCTTTTAGTTTAAGATATGTGAGCTATGTATTGCAGCTTGTTCAACAAATCATGATTTAAATATGCATAGCTTTGCACTATTTGTGAACTACATATACATAACTTGCGTAGGCATACAATATTTTTCCCAAGATACATATTTTCAGAACTGTATGTACATTTGGTTCATGCATTTTACTAAACGATAAAATGATTTGTTTAGTTTTTGTCTTATATGTATTGAATTATGATTTGTAAAACATGATTTAGTACTTAGTGTGTTTTAGAAACATAGCCAATTCTGGTTCATTTAATAAATTGGTTGAATCATGGCTTTTGTCAATTCAGTCCTAGATTAGCTGGAAGAATGTTGGGTAACTGGAAGGGTATATAATATAGACACTGGTTTTCAATGATATGTCCATATGCCTGGTTTGCTTTGAATAAAGTTTAATTTTAATATTGTAGTGTGTAGTATAACCAGGGCTTTTTTTCTCATAGAACGCTCAGAACGGAGTTCCGGCACCTTTTTTGGATGGAACCTTGTAGGGTAGGCAAGGCGGGTTGTATGACATGTGTGAGTTCCGGCACCTTTTTCTTTTACAAAAAAAGCACTGAGTATAACTATCACTAGTTTCCTCAGCACTACTGAGATCCATTCCACACAATATTCTTAGTAATTTAGGATACTTGTAAAAATAACATATCATAATGTAGTTTTTCTAGTAAGTGACTCTTACTCTTCCTTTTCAATATTCTTTAATGTTATTGGAATTGGAAGGAATGAGATACAGAAAGGCAAGGCTAGAGAAATGAGAAGAATTATTTCCTGTTTTTGTTAATGGAAATCTATGCAAGTAAAACTGGCACAGGATTGCATTCATAGAGCTGGATTTAAAGAACCATCAGCAAGAGGAAATTGATCTGCACAAACAAATGATGCAAAGGAATTCACATAGTATTATAAAATGGTCTTTTCGATGCTTTTTTGAATTACTTTTTCTAGGCTTTAGTAATTATTGCTGTCTATTAGGAGCATAACCTTCTGCTGAGACACATCACTGTTTCTTCTGACAGACGGTAGCTCTTTATGAGGCACTTACATATAGTGCCCTTTCCTCTCACCATGTCTCCAAAACAGTTTGAAACGGGGCTGTCAGTTGGCTTACTTCCCACTGTCTTTATTTCACCTGACTTCAGAATATTGAAAATATCCTGGGGGAAAAAGTAGAGTTCTGCCTCTAGCCAATAAATAGGAGCCTGCTAAGTAAAATAATTTAAAAGATCCAACGGTATGTTTTTTCAGATATTGCTAGTTCTGGAACAACAATTATTTCATACAAAAAAAATTGAAATATGTTCTAGTGCTGCCTTTCAAGTAAGTTTTAGCTGCAAAATAGCACCCTCTCTGTTCTATTTCCATTTTAGCTTGTCATCTCTTCGTATTTTCATTATATAAAAAAAGAATAAAATAAAAATAAAATAAAAATCAGATGTTGGTGAAGTTATCTAGCTACGAAGCTATCATTCCCTTTGTATTCAAAATCCCATTGAAACTTATAGATTTAGCATTAGCATTCTGTAGCCTTGCTTTTTGAAGCTAGGCACATATCCCAATTACTCTAACCATGGGATGGAGCTGCCTTGAAGAATAGTTTAACTTCTGATGAAACACATTCTGAGCTGGAGGAACTGGAGCTCATTATAAGGTGTTTTCACTTGAAGCAACCTGTCACTTTGCATATTAGTTTCCTTCCTTGCTAATCATCAAGGTAGCATCCCCTTAGAACCTATGAAGTTGCCTGGTGCACTGGAATTGAAAGGAGAGGCACTAGATTCCTTCATAAAGACACAAAATGTTAATTAGATCTGCAAAGTTTCATTGTATAATAAGAAAGATTCTTAGTGTGTGATTTGGCTTTTAATAAATCAGTTCAGATGCCAAATTCAGTGAACGTTAGGGTCTCACAGATATGTGAAATGTGAAGCTCCTTACAGTTTCATAGTGTAGAATCCTTGTATGAACATCCCAAGGATTGTATACAGGCAACTATGTTTTAGCTAGATATATTTTGGATTGGATCTAGGATCTTCTGTATGCAAATCATGAGCTATATTATTGAGCTACAACCTTTCCTAAATATAACAGTGTAATGGAAACATGCATTTTATTTTAAATTACAGATTAATTATGGCTTTAGGCTGAATTTTATTTTGCAATTGTGAATTTAATTGCTAAATTAAAATTAAAGAAAACTTGATGTGAGCCACTTATAATGATGTGTGATAACTATAAATAATAATAATAGAACCAAATGTCCATATATAATAATAACCTAGGGAGCAAAGTAGATGTGGCAGTGGAAATCAAGAAAATAATAAAATTCCTCTCATATATTTACTATGCATTTCCGAAATCCAGAAGGATAAAATTTCCAATGTCTGAATTATATAAAGCAAGGTTTCTAAAGATGAGCTCACAATCCTTGTGATGGGAATGAACAATTTGGGAAGAATTACTGTTTATTTTAAAGCTGATCTGCCAACGAATAGGAGCCTGTAAAGAAAAATAATTTACAAAATCCAAAAATACTTTTTTTCCCAAATATTGCTAGTTTTGACCAACAATTATTTTATATAAAAAGAAAATGAAATATGTTTCCCTTCAAAAGGGAAGTCTGAAGAAAAGGTTTTGCTTCTTTCTTTCTTTCCCAATCCTAACCTTAAATAAATTATTATTCATAGATTGGTGCTCACAGAAATTAATTGATTATTCCTGAGGATTATATTATTGTAAAATTTGAGAATTCCTAAAGAAAGAGCCCTTGATGAAATTCACAAACCAAAAACTTTGCCAAGGTTATGCATTTAATCTTATACTCCATTACTTATAGGCAGTGCTTTTTTTGTAAAAGAAAAAGGTGCTGGAACTCACACAAGTCATACAACCCGCCTTGCCTACCCTACAAGGTTCCATCCAAAAAAGGTGCCGGAACTCCGTTCTGAGCGTTCTATGAGAAAAAAAGCCATGCTTATAGGAGATAGGTCTGATCCATATTGGATTTTACTGTCATATTAAAGCACCTTGAAATGTTGCTTTCTGTCTAACAGATAAGAGCGAAATGTGGAAACATCACTTTAGTCATCGCTCTGATTGGTTTCCAGACTAATGTAATTATAGTGAGTCTGCAAAAGAGCTGATGTTTCTGTGTAAAGAGAAAATAATGAAAAGTAAATTAAAAAGAGAAAAAGAGGCATCAGGAGCAGCAAGAAGGTGAATGAAAGTATGTTTGAAAAAGAAATTGGTGGTAAGAAGGTTTCAGAAAATTCCCTAGAAAAAATTTACTCAGTTTTACAGAAAACACTAGATACAGTATTTGTTATGTACTTTCAGTCCTGATGTTTCATATTTTATGAAATAAGCAGATTTTTTTGGTGGCAAAATATTTAGTCATAGTTCAATACATTTTATAGGTCTAACCAGTTGATGATAGTATGCGGGTGTGATCATTGTTTTCCTTCTTTCTGATAATTCTTAAATTTTATTTTTTTCTATATACTGTGTATGTATATATGTATTCAATTCAGATACATGTGGACAGACGATGATGAACATAGCCTTAAATATATAAATGTTAAACGTATACAAGCTCAAGCAACTTTACTGCATTCAAATGACAATAATTTGAGAAATAATGGTGTAAAATAAATTATATAGTAACTCTAAGAAATGGTTCTGAAAAATAAGTTCTAATGATGAAATGATATTGAAAAATCTGGTTGGAAAATAATTTAGGTTCACAGTTACAGTACATCTTAGCAAACCTACACCTTAAAAAATGGAGAAATATGAGAAAACAAACAAGCATTTGCAGCATTGTAAAATAACAGTTATTTCAGTATAACTACTATTGTTTATATAAACATGAATAAAACAAACCATGGCTTCAGGTACAGGTAAAATAGATAACTTTTTATGCAGAAAAGGCATTCGCTGTATCTTTTTGTTTAACAATAGAGAAGGAATTTCTTGAAATTCTATTTCTGAATCCTACATATCCCTGTACTCCTTGTTAAAACATGATATGGCATATGCAAATTTGATAGTGTTTCAATATAGTTGTGCTTTTGTTATGAATTGTTAGTGAGAAAAATCTAACAGCCAAGGTTGCATTAAATGTGGCAAAAATTATGCCTTTTGTTTCCTTAGTTTTAATATTAAATTTATGGAAAGTTAAAATATTTTATTTAATTTTACTTGAATGCATAAACAAAATAAATATGCATGATTTGAGTGTACAAAATATATTTAACTTTAAATGCCAAATAAAATGATAGCAAATATTTTTTTATTTTAACAGTCTTATGGCAAAGGTGCAAGAAGAAAAAACAGATTTAAAGGCTCAGATGGGAGTACATCTTCTGACACTACGTCAAACAGTTTTGTTCGACAGGTATGTTACTTTTTTCTGTTTGGGTAATATTTGGGCCTATTGTTTCACAAGAGATCAAAAGTAATATTGTAGTAATTGCATAATTTCTGCTGACAAAAGAATAATAAAAAACAATAAAAATAAAAAGTTACTTCAAACTTCAATATAGATACAATTATATAATAAAATACACTCTTGTTTTAGTTTAACAAAATAAAGACACAAAACTAAATATAGAAATATATACAAATAATAACAGCAATAGTTTATATTATATCTTTATCTGAATAAAATATATAAGCTACAAATGCATCATATTAACAATTGCAAAATACACATATTACTAGATATTTTAGTAATAAAACATCCTCTATTTTTAGATCAAACAAATATTTAAAAATGTAAAATAAAAATGTATCTCTATTAAGCTGTATAATCAGAACATACGTAATCATTAGATTCCAAAATCAAAATTTCACTTTTTCTTTATCAAGTAAAAGTCTAAAAGTGGTTTCCATGTCTAAAAGTGGTTTCAGTTTTCCTCATTGTTTCCCCCTTCTGTCTTTTTTGTAATTTGTACTTTAACCTATAGTTTTTGAAATGTAACAACATTCTTAAAAAAATTCTGACAAATAATATGCTTTGAAAAATCTCACAACTAATGTGCTGATAATTATGTATTTGCTAATCATTGAAATATATTGCATGATTTTTACAGTTTATAGGTTTTTAAAAGATGGATGAGATAAAGATTTGATAAGCCAATTCAGGTTTTTTTTAATCAAGTAGAAGATTGGATCCTGAATAAGATAGTTCAGTTACAGTTGAAATTTGTTGTGATTTTTATTTAATTTTTGGAAATTTAGAAGCAACTGGAAAAATGGTTTGCTTTTTATTTCATAAGAAAGAAAAGAAAGAATGAAGTTATAAATTTTCTAAATGCACTTACCTTCTCCTAATGGAAGAAAATAATCAGTGTTTTCCATTCTGCACTTTTGTTGGTTTGTTTAATACATTCCCATCCTGCCATCCTGCAAGTCTTACATAAACTATAAATAGAACAATTTAAAATTTCCATAACTACATACAAAACAAACAGATTTTAACAAATAATGATAGAAAACAATATAACATAAATAAAGCAATAGAAACATAAAATAATAGATGACATATATAAACTCACTAAAGCTTTCCAAACAATGTTGCTTTTGCAGAACAGATGCTCTAACATGCTGTTAGCATTGTATAATACTGCATTTTCTTTAGGAATCTGCATAAGGGTTATATAGCCTTCCATAATAACTATGTAGATTTTCATAATGTTGCTCTTGATGTAGTCAGTTGCATTATGAAACAGCTGTTACTGTTTCTCTGTACTGTCCAACCAAAATCTAATTACTTATAATTTAGGTCTATTCTTATTTTATGTCTTGAACAAGTCTGCCCATCTTCTGTAAAAAAGCCCTTCAGGTACTTGAACATTCTGTCTTTGAATCTTCATGCAAAATATATATCACACTCCTGTTGAAGCAAAAGACTTTTCTTTTTGTAGCTGCATCTTGTTTGCTGATAATCCAGAAAAAAAATCAGTTCCTTTTGGAAGTACTGCTGCTTGGTAGCCCCTTGCCCTTAGAAGGTTCCTACAGAGTTTGCATTTATCTCTTGTTGAAATTAATACAGAGTTTGCATTTATCTCTTGTTGAAATTAATTTTGCTGGTTACTGCTTATTGCTCTGGAGTTTCTTAAATCTTATTAGTTCTCTAATGTTTGTTTTATCAATCATTATGTCATCTGCAGATTTGATAATCTTATTTTCTAATCATTCATGGAAATAATTTATAAACACATTGAGCTGTATTGGGCCTAAAATGGAAACTAGTGGTATATCTCTTGACAGTCCCCTCCAATTTCACCACAGCACTTAACATTTGCTCTTTGGAAACTATTGTTCAAACAGTTCTATATTCATCAAATGGAAACATAGACCAGCTCATATATAGAATAGAATCTCGTGGGATATTTTTCAAAATGTTTTATTGAAAGTTAAAGTATACAATACTGTCTGGCTTGAGAGTCAGTAGTACAGGTAGTCCTCAACGTAGAACTACAATTGAGCCCAAAGTTTTTGTTGCTAAATATTTGTTAAGAGAATTTTGCCCCACTTTTCCTGTTATGATTGTTAAATGAGTCATAACTGTTGTTAAGGTGATCACATGACCCCAAGATATTGCACCCATCATAAATATGAATCAGTTGCCAAGCATTCAGATTTGAATCACATGACCATTGGGATGCTGTAATGGTCGTAAGTGTGGAAAATGGTCATTAAGTCACTTTTTTCAATGCCTTTGTAACAGTTCACTAAATGAACTGTTGTAAGTCGAGGACTATGTTATGTTTCTGGATCAGTGAGGCATTGACGAGGCAGTTCAGTGAAACAACAACACGTTTATTAGGTTAACACAGAAGCAGCGGTAAACTGCCGTTAAGCTTCTATTTATACGGATCATTGCTAGATGGTGGCCAATAGAATTAAAGCAATCTTCCCGCTTAAAAACGCAAGTAACAACTCTGGAGACAAGCAGTCTGGAGTTTAAACAGACAAAGCAGTTAACTAATGGCTTCCAAGTATTTACACCAATACATAACAGACTACCTTTATATTGTTGGCATATGAAAAAAATAACGACAGTCACATAGTGTTGTTGTTGTTACCTGCGAAGCTGTGTCCAACCCATCGCGACCCTATGGACAATGTTCTTCGAGGCCTTCCTGTCCTCTACCATCTTCTGGAGTCCATTTAAGCTCATGCCTACTGCTTCAGTGACTCCATCCAGCCACCTCATTCTCTGTCGTCCCCTTCTTCTATTGCCCTCAATCTTTCCCAGCATTAGGCTCTTCTCCAGTGAGTCTTTCCTTCTCATTAGGTGGCCAAAGTATTTAAGTTTTAGCTTCAGGATCTGGCCTTCTAAAGAGCAGTCAGGGTTGATCTCCTCTAGGATTGACCAGTTTGATCGCCTTGCAGTCCAAGGAACTCGCAGGAGTCTTCTCCAGCACCATAGTTCAAAGGCCTCAATTCTTTGGCGCTCAGCCTTTCTTATGGTCCAACTTTCACTGCCATATATTGCAACTGGGAAGACCATAGCCTTGACTATACGCACTTTTGTTGACAGGGTGATGTCTCTGCTTTTTAGTGTGCTGTCTAGATTTGCCATGGCTTTCCTCCCGAGGAGCAAGCGTCTTTTAATTTCTTGGCTACAGTCCCCATCTGCAGTGATCTTGGAGCCCAGGAAAATAAAATCTGTCACTACCTCCATTTCTTCCCCATCTATTTGCCAGGAATTGAGAGTGCCGGATGCCATGATCTTGGATTTCTTAATGTTAAGTTTCAACCCAAGTTTTGCACTCCTTCTTCACCAGCAATAAGAGGCTCTTTAGTTCTTCTTCACTTTCTGCCATTAGAGTGGTATCATCTGCATATCTTAGGTTGTTGATGTTTCTTCCGGCAATCTTAATTCCAACTTTTGATTCATCTAGCCCTGCCTTTCTCATGATGTGCTCTGCATATAAGTTAAATAGGCAGGGCGACGGTATACAGCCTTGCCGGACTCCTTTCCCAATTTTGAACCAATCAGTGGTTCCGTGTCCACTTCTCACTGTTGCTTCTTGGCCCATATATAGGTTTCTCAAGAGACAAATAAGATGGTCTGGTACTCCCATCTCTTTAAGAACTTGCCACAGTTTGTTCTGATCCACACAATCAAAGGCTTTAGCATAGTCAATGAAACAGAAATAGATGTTTTTCTGGAACTCCCTAGCTTTCTCCATGATCCAGCGTATGTTGGCAATTTGATCTCTAGTTCGTCTGCCTCTTCGAAATCCTGCCTGTACTTCTGGTAGTTCTTGATCCACAAACTGCTGGAGTCTAGCTTGTAGGATTTTAAGCATAACTTTACTAGCATGAGAAATGAGTGCAATGGTGTGATAGTTTGAACATTCTTTGGCACTGCCTTTCTTTGGAATTGGGTTGTAAACTGATCTTTTCCAATCCTGTGGCCACTGTTGAGTTTTCCACATTTGCTGGCAAATTGAGTGTAGCACTTTTACTGCATCGTCTTAAGATTTTGAATAGCTCAGCTGGAATACTGTCACCTCCACTAGCTTTGTTGTTGCTCAGCTTTTTTTTAAAATTAAATTTCTATACCGCCCTATTTCCGAAGGACTCAGGGCGGTTTACAGGGCAGCATAAAATACAATATAAAAATAATATAGAATTAAAATACATTAAATTAATTAAGTCCAATTAAAACAACATTTAAAAAGCTAAAACCCCTTCAGTCCAGGCCTGATAGATCGAAAAACCAGGTTTTCAGGTCCTGGCGAAACGAACGCAGAGCGGGGGCGGTCCTATGTTCCACGGGTAAATCATTCCAGAGGGCAGGCGCGCCCAGAGAGAACACTCTTCCCCTAGGAATAACCCGCCGAGAAGGCCCTCTCTGTGGGAGCGCACGGGAGGAAGGGAGCTTGATGCCGGCAGCAGGTATTCCCTCAGATAACCCGGACCCATTAAGGGCTTTACAGGTCATCACCAGCACCTTGAATCTCACCCGAAGGGCAGCCGGAAGCCAATGCAGCTCATGGAGTAGAGGTGTTACATGGGAGTATTGGGAAGCCCCCATCACAACTCGCACGGCCGCATTCTGCACCAGTTGAAACCTCCGAGTGGTCCTCAAGGGCAGCCCCATGTAGAGAGCGTTGCAGTAGTCTAAACGGGAGGTCACGAGTGCATGAGTGACTGTGCGTAGGGCATCTCGGTCCAGCTAGGGTTGCAACTGGCGCACCACACGAACCTGGGCAAAAGCCCCCCTGGTCACGGCTCCTATAGGATCTTCTAAACTGAGCCGTGAATCCAGGAGGATGCCCAAGTTGCGAGCCCTATCATTGGGGTAACACCTCATCCCCCATAGTTAACAATGGACAAAACTGGTTTTCCCGAGATGCCTGTATGCACAGCCACTCAGTCTTGGCAGGATTAAGTCAGAGCCTGTTTCTCCCCATCCAGACCTGAACTGCCTCCAGGCAACAGGACATCACGTCGAGGGCATCACTGAGTTGGTTCGGGGTGGAATGAAAAAGTTGGGTATCATAAGCGTACTGATGATACCCCACCCCGAAGCCACGAATGATCTCACCCAGCGGCTTCATATAGATGTTGAACAGGAGGGGAGAGAGGACCGACCCCTGAGGAACTCCACAAACGAGAAGCCTCGGGGCAGACCTCTGCCCTCCTGTCAACACCAACTGCGAACGGCCCAGGAGGTAGGAGGAGAACCACCATAAAACAGTGCCCCCCACTCCCAACCCCCCGAGACGTCGCAGCAGGATACCATGGTCGATGGTATCAAAAGCTGCTGAGAGATCTAAAAGGACTAGGACAGAGGAGCAGCCCCTGTCCCGAGCCCGCCAGAGATCATTCATCAGTGCGACCAATGCCATCTCCATGCTGTACCCGGGCCTGAAACCCGATTGGTACGGGTCCAGATAATCAGTTTCCTCCAGGAACAGAGGAAGCTGATGCGCCACCACACTCTCAACAACCTTCGCCAGAAAGCGAAGGTTGGAGACCGGACGGTAGTTATTTAAAAAAGCCAGGTCCAGGGCAGGCTTCTTGAGAAGGGGTCTCACCACCGCCTCCTTCAAGGCGGCAGGAAAGACACCCTCACTCAAAGAGGCAGATATCACTGCCTGGAACCAGCGTTGTGTCTCCTCCCAAGCTGAATAAACCAGCCAGGAGGGGCACGGGTCCAATAAACAGGTGCCCGTAAAGCCCACTTCACTTCACATTCTAGGATGTCTGGCTCGAGGTCAGTGACCATCTCCTTGTGATTATCAGTGATATTAAGCTCATCCTTGTATAGTTCCTCTGTGTAATTTTGCCACCTCTTCTTAATCTCTTCTGCCTCTGTTAGGTCCCTGCAATTTTGGTCCTTTATCACGCCCATTTTTGCATTAAACATTCCCTTCTTCTCTCCAATTTTCTTGAAAAGATCTCTGGTCCTCCCTATTCTATTGTTTTCTTCTATTTCTTTGCACTGTTCATTTAAGAAGCCATTCTTATCTCTTCTAGCTATTCTCTGGAATTCTGCATTCAATTGGGCGTATCTTTTTATCCCTTGCCTTTCGCTTCCCTCCTTTCCTTAGCTATTTGCAAAGCTTCCTCAGACAGCCATTTTGCTTTCTTGCATTTCTTTTTCTTTGGGATGGTTTTGGTTGCTACCTGTTGTACAATGTTGCGAACCTCTGTCCATAGTTCTTCAGGCACTGTCTATCAGATCTAATTCCTTAAATCTATTTGTCATCTCTACTCTATATTCAACCGGGATATGATTTAATTCATACCTGAGTGGCCTAGTGCTTTCCCCTACTTTCTTCAGTTTAAGCCTAAACTTTGCAATGAGAAGCTCATGGTCTGAGCCACCGTCAGCTCCTGGTCTTGTTTTTACTGACTGTATAGAGCTTCTCCATCTTTGGCTGCAGAGCACATAGTCAATCTGATTTCTGTGTTGACCGTCTGGTGATGTCCATGTGTAGAGCCATCTCTTGGGTTGTTGGAAAAGAGTATGTGCTATGACCAACGTATTCTCTTGACAAAATTCTATCAGCCTGTGCCCTGCTTCATTTTGTACTCCAAGGCCAAACCTGCCTGTTATTCCAGTTATCTTTTGGCTTCCTACTTTAGCATTCCAATCCCCTATGATGATAAGACCATCATTTTTTGGTGTTAGTTCTATAAGGTGCTATAGGGCTTCATAGAACCGGTCAATTAAATCCTCTTCAGCACTGGTGGTTGGGGCATAGACTTGGACTACTGTGATATTGAATGGTTTGCCTTGGATTCGAACTGAGATCATTCTGTCATTTTGAGGATTGTATCCCAGTATTGCTTTTCCTATTTTTTTTTGACTATGAAGGCTACTCCATTTCTTCTGAGGTATTCTTGCCCGCAGTAGTATACCTGATGGTCATCTAAATTCACCCATTCCTGTCCATTTTAGTTCGCTGATTCCTAAGATGTCGATGTTCAATCTTGTCATCTCTTGTTTGACCACGTCCAGCTTTCCTTGATTCATGGATCTTACATTCCAGGTTCCTATAGAGAAAAAGTCTTTACAGCATCGGACTTTCCTTTCACCACCAGACACATCCACAGCTGAGCGTCCTTTCGGCTTTGGCCCTGTCACTTCATTTTTTCTGGCGCTACTAGTACTAGCCCTCTGCTCTTCCCCAGTTGCATATTGGACACCTTCCGACCTGAGGGGCTCATCTTCCAGCGTCATTTCGTTTTGCCTTTTGGTACTGTCCATAGGGTTTTCATGCCATTTCCTTCTCCAGTGGATCACGTTTTGTCAGAACTCTCTGCTATGACCTTTCTGTCTTGGGTGGCCCTGCACAGCATAGCTCATAGCTTCATTGAATTACGCAAGCCCCTTCGCCATGACAAGGCAATAATCCATGAAGGGGGGTCACATAGTATATAAGTTTAATAGATGATGATTATAATGGAGAATAGTTAATATTGTTTCATTCTTTAAAAAGGAACACTGGAAACTACAGACTAGTTAGTTAGAGTGGCTGTACATTCCGGCATCCCGGGACATTCAAAATGTTCCATTACTTTCTATGGGGGGTGAATCTTTACCCCCCGTAGATAGGGCTCGCAACTTGGGAGTCCTCCTAGATGCACGGCTTACCTTAGAAGATCATGTAGTAGCCGTGACTAGGGGGGCTTTCGCACAGGTTCACCTGGTGCGTCAGTTGCGGCCCTATCTAGACTGGGATGCCGTGTGTACGGTCACTCATGCGCTCGTGACCTGTTGTCTTGACTATTGCAATGCTCTCTACATGGGGCTTCCCTTGAAGACCACTCGGAGGCTCCAACTGGTACAGAATGCGGCCGCGAGAGTTGTCTTGGGAGTTTCCCGGTACTCCCATGTTACACCTTTGCTCCGCGAGCTGCATTGGTTACCAGTTGTCTTCCGGGTGAGGTTCAAGGTCTTAGTGATGGTTTTTAAGTCCTTACATGGCATGGGTCCGGAATACCTCGGGGACCACCTGCTGCCGGCATCGACTCCCCTCCGCCCTGTGCGTTCCCAGAGAGAGGGCCTCCTCAGGGTGCCTCCAGTCAGAGAATGTCGGCTGGTGGCCCCCAGGGGGAGGGCCTTCTCTGTGGGCGCTCCGGCTTTGTGGAATCAGCTGCCGGTTGAGCTCCGGATGGCACCGGATCTCCGCTCCTTCCGGCGCGGGTTAAAGACCCATTTATTTGAACAAGCTGGCCTGGCCTGATGGGGAGTTACTCAGGGTTTTAATATTTATATATATTTTCTATTGTTTTTACTGTGGGCAATAATTTAATTCTTTTTTAACTTTTGTATTTTTGTAGTTTTATGATATGCCCTGTTCAACGCCCTGAGTCCTTCGGGAGTAGGGCGGTATAAAAATTTAATAAAACCTAAACCTAAACCTAAACCTAGTTAGACATCAGTATCTTGATTAAATCCTAAAAAAGATAATCAAGCAGTGTTTGAAAATAATATAGATAAGAACAAGGTGATACTCGAAGTCAACTTTTTTTAATAGCAACTGCTGCACTTACTACTAAAAAAGTCTTATAGTTATCACTTTTTTATTTATTCATTAATTTTCAAAAGCAGGTCCAGTTGCGACAGCCAATTTGTTGTTGTTGTTAACTGCGAAGTCGTGTCCGACCCATCGCGACCCTATGGACAACATTCCTCCAGGCCTTCCTGTCCTCCACCATCTTCTGGAGTCCATTTAAGCTCACGCCTACTGCTTCAGTGAATCCATCCAGCTACCTCATTCTCTGTCGTCCCCTTCTTCTATTGCCCTCGATCTTTCCCAGCATCAGGCTCTTCTCCAGTGAGTCCTTCCTTCTCATTAGGTGGCCAAAGTATTTGAGTTTTAGCTTCAGGATCTGGCCTTCTAAAGAGCAGTCAGGATTGATCTCCTTAAGGACTGACTGGTTTGATCGCCTTGCAGTCCAAGGGACTCGCAGGAGTCTTCTACAGCACCATAGTTCAAAGGCTTCAATTCTTTGGCGTTTAGCCTTTCTTATGGTCCAGCTTTCACTGCCATACATTGCAACTGGGAAGACCATAGCCTTGACTATACGCACTTTTGTTGACAGGGATAGCCAATTAGGAAAACATTATATTGAATAGCTCAAATATGGAGGTTGAAAATGCTGTAGTAAAAGAAAACAAAATGTAAATAACTTTATGTACACTAGTTTCCGGTATAGTGTGATTTTAATGGTGATTGATTTCCATAGTGTTGCTGTCCTATATCCAATTAAGTAATATGTACTAGCATTACTTTTATTAACAAAGAGTTAAATCACTAAAAAGAGGAAAAGCAGCACCATTTTCTGCAGAAGATTATTATTTGTATCTGTTGGTTAAGGTTAGCATAATATGTTCATTCAATATTTGTCCTTTTGCACTTTTGTGTAGTGACATAAAATGAAATAATGTGGCCTTCCATGTCGCATTCTTTTGGCTGTGCTACTAAATTGTTGGATTTGAGGCTAAATGTGCATTGAGGGTGGCAGATAAGAAAAGATTCCAATATTACATGATATTAGACTTGGATACATATTCCTTTCAACTTAATTTTAGTGGAAACATTTCTAAAACTGCAGAGAAGCTCTGTCTTATAAAAACAAGCCATTTTCATTCAAATGCTAATAACAGTAATTCTTCCAACAAGGTTTCTTCTAAGGTACTTGACATTTATCATCTAAGAAAGAAAAGAGTAATCTAATGAGCCTTTTATAACTAGAAGAATAAAATAGTTCTAAGACCGGTCCAAAGATTTAGAAGCATAGGAGGTGTCTGAGGGGAAGTACAAGAAAGAGACTTCTACTTTTGTCCACTTTTGTAACATTGGAAATAATCTATGAGATCCTTAATTTATAAACATATTTATAAATATATACTGTATGTTTTGTAAGAACTAAGGCCCACAGCTTACTCTGTGGAGTATGTAAATATAAGCAGGCAACTTAATGAATTAATGATTGAATATAATTATAGAGTTTGTGATAAGTAAAATGATAAGTTGATTAGCATTGAACTGCTAATAAATGTGATAAGGAATATTACATTTGGAGAAAATCCTTAAAACAGTAATTGTGATTTACTCAGCTAGGAATATGTCTGAAAACATTGTACATATGGTGACAAATAAATTGGCTCAACTGAAATATTTATGAGCTTCAGTGCTCGGTTATGAGCAATATGTTCCTATTGATTTCATAATTGAATGCTCTACCTTTCTACTACAAACCTTACTCAAAACAATGGCAAATAGAAAATAGAAAAATGCTCAAGTATAGTTAAAATACAAAGAAATTAATTAATTTTTTCTTTCACTATCACGAGAAAGAATGCATAAGAATCTTAGATATGATGTAATCAAATTGCAAACTCCCTGTTATCAGGTCTCTTGACCTTTTGAAAAAAGCCACATTTTGAGCATTTATAGAAAGTCACTATGATGGGGGCTGATCTTGAGGCTTGTCTCTTAGACCCTCCTGAGACCTTTCAGCTGGAACTAATTAGCAGATGGATCTGCAACATGCCTTTCCTGCCAGACTTGATGGGACAGGTAGATGTAATTGGGGAAAGGGAGTTCTTCAGATATACAAATATTCATATACAGTAAATTTAGGTAGTCCTTGACTTACAGACATCTGTCTAGTTACAACAGCTCTGAAAAAGTAACTTATGATTGATCCTCACACTTACAGCTATTGTAGTATCATCACAGTCATATGATGAAAATTTGGGTGCTTGGGAACTGGCATGTATTTACAATAGATGCAGCATCCTGGGGTCATGTGATTGCCATTTGCAATTTTTCAAGCTGGCTTTCAACAAAAAAGTCAATGGGGGAAGCCAGAGTATGATTCACTCAAAAACTGCAATGATTTGCTTAATATCCATAACAAAAAATATTATAAAATTAGATGCAATTCCCTTAAAAGTGCATCACTGAACAGTGGGAATTCTAGTCCCAGTTATGGTCATGGGCAATCTATATACAGTTATTCAATTTTTCTGCCTTAGGTGAGTCTGAAACTGTGTCTTAAGTTTATGTTAGCTGCATACACATTGCAAATAAAATAGTAATTTTAAACCATAATTCCAGAGGGGGAAGGGTTTGATTTTTGTAGATGGACTGCAGAACCTTAGGTGATTATCAGTTCTTTGGGAAAGTTGTGATAAGAATTTATGTTAAAAACTAAGAATTGAATTTTTATTACTGACTGTTAATAGAAAAATGAGGTAAAATGAGGCTAGATTTAGATTGTTTCCAAAATGTTCATGCATGTAACTTACTCAAATTAATGAAGGCTATTCTTAGTTATTATTCTAGTACTCATTACAAGGTAATGGGTGTGAAATAATGCCTTATTACAGAGGTCTCCAATCTTTTGGGCACCAGGTACTGGTTATGTGGAGAGAGGTTTTTCCACGAACCGGAGTGGGTGTGGTTTTGTGTGCTGCCAGCATGCTGTGGATGGGCTTTGCTTGTTTGGGTGGATCGGTTGCTGGCATGCCACGGCCCGGTAATGTTCCATGGATCGGGGGTTGGGGACCCCTGCCTTACTAGATGTAGAAATGCTAGCGTAATATTTGTAGCACAGATTATTTGTTTAAAAACATTTAAAGCATCAAGAAGTGCAGCTGTTTACAGTGTTACTCAACTAGCCTCAACTATACTGGAGCTGCAGGGTGATTTTAGCAGGTCCAATAGATCTGGACAACAATAGATTGGGAAAAGTTATTCTTCATAATCTATTTTCTTTATTTTCCTATCAGAGGTCTCAAATCAGCTGATTATATATAAACTAGGGGTCCCAACCCCCAGTCCGTGGACTGGTACCGGGCTATGGCATGCTAACCTCTATTCTGCACAAACAAGCAAAGCTCCATCCATGGGATGCAGTCAACACACAAAACCGCACACTCTCTGGTCCGTGGAAAAACCTTTCTCAGCGGAACCGGTCCCTGGTACCCAAAAGGTTGGGGATATAAACAGTGATGGTAGGTTTCATGACACCTAATGTGGTGTTGGGCAAAGACTGAGGACAACCAGAGACAAGCTTAGCCTTAGTTATGGAAATTCCTCTGTGATTTGGGTCAGTAACCCTCTAAGCCAAGTGCACCTGACAGACTTGATGCTGGGGGGATAAATAGTAATCTTTGTAAGCTACCCCAAGTTCCTTCAATCCTATTTAGGTACTTCCTGAAACTTTCTTCAAACATAGAGCAATTATTTTATTAGATTTGACAATAGATGTACCTATACACTTTCTTCTCTAATGGATGTCGTATATTTTCAGCTAATGATATTTAGCAAGCTTTTCAAAGGTATTAAGTTTTAGTTTTATGCATGACTTTTAATGCAGATAAGAAAATAGACCATATCAGCATTCTTGGGGAAAGTGTGTGTGGGGTTTGTTTGTCTGTTGTGAAAAGTCCCAGCAGAGGTTTGTGGTCTGTAAAGACCATGAAGTCCCTTCCATATAAATAGTCATGGAATTTTTTTATTCCAGCAACAATGGCTAGGGCCTCTTTGTCAATTTGAGCGTAGTTACGCTCAGCAGAGGACAGTGTCCTTGAATAAAATGCTATAGAGACCCGTGTTCCATTTTTTTCTAAATGACTCAAAACTGTCCCCACCCCGTAAGGCGATACATCACATGCTAAACAGACTGGTTTAGACTCTAAACTGAGTTACAGTGGATTTAACTGACAACACTGCCTTTAAGTCCTGGAAGCTTTTTTCATGAATGCTGGTCCATTTCCATGGAGCTTTCTTATCTAAGAGCCTGTGAAGAGGCTCTGCCAATGCGGCCTTGTTAGGCAAAAAGGCATGGTAGAAGTTGAGGAGGCCCAAGAATGCTTGTAGCTCTCCTTTGGATTTAGGACTGGGAGCCATTTTAATGGCCTTCACTTTGGATTCAGCAGGGTGAATACCGTTAGCATCAATTCGGAATCCCAGAAATTCTATAATACTGCATTTGCTCTTTTTTAATTTGAGGCCTGCTTCACGAAGCCTCTGTAGGACAACCCTGAGCCTGCTGGCTAACACTTCTGTAGATTCCCCAGCAATAAGAACATCATCAAAATAAGGGCAGACGCCCTGAATGCCTTTAAGTGTGCGTTCCATGGTCCCCTGGAAAATGCCTGGGGCAATGCTGACTCCAAATTGTAAACGCTTTACTTTAAAAGGCCCCCCTGTGAGTCACGATTGTCTGAGCTGTAGCTGTGGCCTCATCAACCGGCAATTGCTTATAGGCCTGTGCTAAATCTAATTTAGCGAAAATAGTACCCCCTTTGCAAGAAAGCTAAAATGTGGTTGAGCACAGGGACAGGGTAAGTGTGTTGCTTAAGGACTTTATTGATTGTACATTTATAGCCTGCACATATCCTAATTTCCCTGTTGGTCTTAAGTGGGGTGACTATAGGAGTTTCCCAATCCCCACCATCAACTGGTTGCAAAGTGCCCTGTTCTACAAGCTTGTCTATCTCTGAGTCAATTTTATGCTTAAGGGCAAAAGGGACCCTTCGTGGCTTAACCCTAATGGGAACTACGTTGGGGTCTAGCTTGAATGAGATAGGCGGGCCTATGTATGTTCCTAGGGCTAAATCAAAAACGTCTGCAAAGTCCTTGCAAACTGTGTCTGGTTGATACCAGTAATCTGAATGCCTAAGGCATCAAACCAATCGAGTCCTACGCAGTGGCGTAGCGTGGGGGGTGCAGGGGGGGCCGGCCGCACCGGGTGCAACATCTGGGGGGGCGCGCTCGCACTCGCAGCTCTCTGCCCCTGCCTGGCTCACTCACTCTCTCTCACTGTAGTGCTGGCTGTGCGAATCCGATCCGAGCCGCCGGGTCGCCACCCACTGTGGAGAGGGGGGGTGCCAGGCGTGCGGTGCAGTTAGGGGGCGCAAATTACTTGCCTTGCCCCGGGTGCTGACAACCCATGCTACGCCACTGGTCCTACGAGACTCGTTCTCTGGCCCCCTGCTACTATGGCATCCAGGTGCCCATAAAACCGCTTAAATTTTACAACCAAGGTGTTCTCCCATAACTTTGACTTGAGCATTTTGAAAGTCAGTTAAGATTATGTCTGAGGGCCTCAGCTTGGCCCATTTATTACTGAACCTGCACACAAAATTGAAGGTGTTCTTAAATTCACACAGGCCCAAAATTTAAGAGAAAATTTTTTTTTTTTTTTTATTGAAAAGTTTTATAAAATACAATTTTCCTTTAAAAAAACCCCCCTTCCCCCTCCCTCCTCCCCTCCCTACCTCCCCCCTATCTCCCCCCCTCCCCCTCCCCCTCCTCCCTCCCCTACCTCCCCCCCTCCACTTCCCCTCCTCCCCCCTCCCCCCCCCCCGACTTCCCAGAGCAAAATACAAGGTATATATCTAAAAGGCAATCATAAACAATCATATACTAACAATTATAAACTCTAAAATCCATCACTCTCTAGCTTGTATATAGTAAACCAATCCTTAATAATACTAAATATATATAAAAAACTAAAATAAAAGAAAACTAGCATCATTCCCATCTATGTTCTTCCACAATTCACTATTACCTTAACATATTCTCATTTGCACATTAATAAATAGTTCTTACACAAATTAACCCACATTAACCCACAAAACTTTCTTCCTCTTCCTCTGTAGTAAGTTGTCCATTAATTCCAAATTAAAAAAAAAAAAATCTATTACCATACATAGCATCCCAAAACTTTTTTTTTTTTTTTTAAAAACACAACTAGCACTTAACTATAAATATTTTGTGGAAAAGAGAAAATTTTTATAAAATGCTTTATAGGTGGCACTTAGACCCTAAAAAAATTAGCAAGTATGTATCCGAACTGCCAGCCTAAATGTTGGAGGTGTGGTTGTGAGGATGCAACGTATTTTCATATATGGTGGACTTGTAAAAAGGTTAAAGCTTTTTGGATTAAAATTTGGTGGAATATGCAAAAGATATTTAAGAAAAGGATAAAGTTTTCACCACAATTGTTTTTTTGGGTATTATTACAGATACTGCTGCTATAGATATTAAGTTGATGTTGAATTTAATTACGGCAGCGAGACTTTTAGTAGCGCAATATTGGAAGAAGGAAGAACTGCCGACTATAGAAGAGTGGACTTTAAAAGTTTCTAACTTGGCGGAAATGGCGAAGATTTCAGCGTATTTGAAAGACCAATCGCAACAGAGATATATTGTGGAATGGAGGAGATGGATTGATTATATCCAAAACAAATATGGGACTAAAAAGTTTCATTTAGCATTTGAATAAGTAGTGGATCTACATGATGTATAATTAGTTTGTAGTTATTTTATTATTATTTTGACGGAGAGTTAAAGTGCGATAGAATTTAATGTTTTATTGTTGTTAGCGTATTTTAGATTATGTCTATTTGTATTTTTATACCCTGTCTGGGAAGTCGGGGAGGGGGAGGGGAGGGTAGGGAGGGGTTGGGGAGAGGGGGGGAGGAGGGGTTTTTTTGGTATTCAAAAATGTATTTTAAAACTTTTCAATAAAAAAAAAATGAAGGTGTCCTGGGAAATAATGGAGACAGCAGAGCCAGAGTCCAATTCCATTTTACAAGGGCTTTTTGTAGCTCTACATGCAGTTTGAGTTTATGTTTGAGGGGGCGTTGGGCCCCTGTGTGGCATACGCTTCTAGGGCTTCTACAAAACCCCACACTGAATGGATCCTGGGCCCCAGTACCTCTCCTGGTCGGATCTTCTGACTGGTGTTTGGGAGCCAGTCCCTCTGGCGAGCTCTGCAAACTGCTGCGATGTGGCCTGTTTTGCCACAGGCCCTGCACGTGGCTGACCAGAATTTGCAATCGGCGCGAAAATGGTTTCCGCCGCACCCTTTACATCTAGGTAAGAGAACTGCCTTGTAAGTGTTCTCTTGCTGTTTGCTGCTGTGTTGCTGCGTGTCAGTTTGCTTGTGAAGCTTGTTGACTTCAGGATCTTCTTCCTCCGAAGATTCCTCTGAGCGTTTGGTGTCCTCATGGTGGACTGTTTCTTCGTGCTTCGTTGTTTTGGCGGGCTGGACCGTTTGGACTGCACCCCTGGCGGGCTTCGTCTGCCATAACTTCGTCTTGAGCTTCTGAGAATGTTAAGTTTGGTCTGGCAAAAAGTCTCTGTTGAAGCGTTCGGTTCCACAGGCCTCAGACGAGCCGGTCTCGCAGTCTCTCTTCAAGGTTCGAGAATTTACAGACGCGTGCGGCCTGCCTTAAGGCTGCGATGAATTCTGATGCTGTTTCGCCGGGTTGCTGCACTCGCTGATTAAACGTGAAGCGCCAGGCAATTTCTGACATCTGGCTGGAAATGTTCTGCCAGCTTCTTCTTGAGGTCCGCGTAGGAAATTGACTCTAGCGGTGTCGGAGCGAAGAGGTTTTCGGCCAGGTCAAAGGTGGCTGGGCCGCACACACAGAGCAGCGTGGTAGCCTTCAGCCCATCTTCTGTGATTTGGTTTGCCCGGAGGTAGTTTTCTACCTGGGACAAGTAGGAAGGCCATCCCTCTGGGTGCTTGACGTCGAATTCGCGAAGTCTTCCGACCTTTGGCATTCTGTCTTCGGCTGGTTCCTGCGGTTTTCGATCCTGCTTCCCAAGGCCCAGGGAATGAGTCCACTGAGCACATGGTCGCTAGCGTGGCTTGCTAGCCAACGGTAGGGGGGGGAATGCCTTTTCCCTCCAGGCATGAGCTGCCTTTCCCCTAATGGACTTCAGCTCTTTTTGGGAAGCAGGATCCCACCTTCGTCGCCAGTGTTATGTAGCAGGTTCTTGGCGCAGGAAAGAAGACGAGGCAAGTGAGTTCAGCTAAGTTCATGGTTTATTGCTTGCAGGATCTGAACTGAGAATTGGGCTGTAGCTTTCAGCAATTTATAGCCAGGCCCCTAGGCGGCAGCCAATGGGTTTAAAGCAACCATTGCTGCCTAGGGGCAGCCAATAGCAGCACTGGAGACCTGGAGTCTGGAGAGCCGTTAGCTGCTCCAGTTTACCACGTGATGTTACAATTGAGCCCAATCCATAACAGTGATCTTGCTTCATTTTATCGCCAGAATAACCCAGATAGGTTAGTTAGACTGTTAAAAATACATAGAAAGAAAAAGATTGGCCAAATCAACCAGTAAGGTTGAGTGAGTGTTGAATCTGTATCTCTCCAGTTCAAATCCACTATGCTACAATGGGTCTCAGTTGTGTGAGACTTCTAGCTCTTTTTCAAGCATAACACTAGAAAGATTTAATTTAAATAATATTTAAAACATACACATATTTCTTAACTAAGATAAAACATAGGTATTGTGAGAATTTGCAAACCCAACAAACAGAACTATCTTCAAAATTATGTTCTATTTTTAAAGAAATAATAAACAAAAGCCAAAAATACATGCAGGTTTTGATTTTTCTATAAATTATTGACCATTGAACATGCAATTGGGATTTTAAAAAACCTTCCTTGCTAGACGGGAAAGAAATTAACAAAGTATTATTAAGGTCAGGCTGTCCCCTTGGCAGTAGATAATGAACAGAAAGTGCTAACATCTTCCAGACATTACTAGAAAATGAAACAAATTGAACTTGTCTTGCTATACTAAAAAAAATGTCTGAAGAAAGAGCTTATTTTAATTGTACTTTCAAATATTCATCTATATAAAGGAAGAGATTCTTGCTGTCCTAAGAACAGTATTGAGGTGGCTTTCCCTTGGTGAAAGACTTACCTCATCCATCTTTTAGCTTTTGGAGTAAGATGGAGCATTTTGTCAAAGATGGAGCATTTTCTATCATGGTAAGTAGGATGTATAGGCAAATGGGGAAACAATGTATGCATAGGTAAAAGGGAATAAACGAGGATGTATAGACAAATAGGGATAAAATGAGGCTATGTGGGCGGGGACATGGGGATAAAAGCAGCTGTTTTGGGACATCTTCTGCCTTCATTGTAAGTGATAGTATTGTGTCATGCATCTGAAGAGGATACCTTATAGTATAAAACAACAGATGATCAAGTGATGAAAACTAAAGATTTCCCCTTTATAAGTATATAATGTGAATTATGCATATAATTTGCACTTTTTATTAGCATAGACCAATTATAATACCTTAAATTTTAGTTGGAAGAGAAGTCTTATTTCTTATTAACTATATTAACTAGAGAAGTATGATTTGACCTTCTAATTGGAATTCTGTTATACAGAGGCCCTTGATATTGTTTGATAAATCACACCCCTCAATCAAATTGTTTCTTTAATAGTACAGAATACAGAATGGATTACCTTGTACCCTGCTTTCCATCCTTATTCAACTGCTGTTTATAAACAGGTTGTATCTGGAATACTGCTTTGGAAATCTCCATGCTAACTGCTCGTAATGTTTTTTTCTGTGTTTTTAAGAAGGTTCTGTGTCTTTTGATATATTGCAATTGATATATAAATGATGAAAATCCTTGTTTATGGTCTTTGTATCCTTCGCCCAGGTTCGCCTGGTGCGCCAGTTGCGGCCCTATCTAGACCGGGATGCCTTGCGTACAGTCACTCATGCGCTTGGACCTCTCGTTTGGACTACTGCAACGCTCTCTACATGGGGCTGCCCTTGAGGACCACTCAGAGGCTTCAACTGGTGCAGAATGAAGCCGCGCGAGTTGTGTTGGGGGTCTCCTGATACTCCCATGTTACACCTCTGCTCCGCGAGCTGCAATGGCTGCCAGTTGCCCTCCGGGTGAGATTCAAGGTGCTGGTAATGACCTATAAAGCCCTACATGGCATGGGTCCGGATTACCTATGGCAGCACCTGCTGCCGGCATCAACCTCCCTCCGTCCAGTGCTCTCCCACAGAGTGGGCCTCCTCAGGGTGCCTCCGATCAGAGAATGTCGATTGGTGGCCCCCAGGGGGAGGGCGTTCTCTGTGGGCGTGCCAGACCTATGGAACCGCTTGCCGGTTGAGCTCCGGATGGCCCCTGACCTTCGCTCCTTCCGGTGCGATTTAAAAACCTATCTATTTGAACAATCTGGCCTGGTCTGATGGGTTTGGGGTTGGATTTAGTTTTAACACAGTTTTATTATTGTATTATATTGGGCATAATTATTTAATCCTTTTTAACTTCTTTTTAACTTTTGTATTTATATTTTGATATTTATTGCCCTGTACACCGCCCTGAGTCCTTTGGGAGAAGGGTGGTATAAAAATTTAATAATAATAATAATAATAATAATAATAATAATAATAATAATAATAATAATAAAATATAATAATAATAATAATAATATAATATAATAATAATATAATAATAATATAATAATAATAATAATAACAACAACAACAACAACAACAACAACTTGTCTTTTGTTTTTGCAAGTTACTGTTTTTTATATTTGCTGAGGTTTAATAAATATCAAGGTGAATTCTTACTAACTATACTGAATTATATGTATGTTTGCTGTGAACTGGATATAAATTTGTAAAAAAAAAGAGGAAAATATATATTACTAAAACTCTGGATGAAACTGTGAAACTATTTTTAATCAATATACCACAAATGGGTTAACGTAAAGAGTGTCTCCAAAATCTGGGATTCATTACTTCTGTGAGATTGAAATTTGGCAAATTTATGGCCATTTCAGTGGCACTAGTCATATAATGTCACTTTTAATTCTCCCTGCCAGCTTCTTACAAGGAAACTCAAAAAGAAAACTAGCAGCAAATTAGAAATCAGTCCCATTCCCACTGCATTTTTGCCCACTATGGTCATTCTGTTTTTCTATTTAGGTAAGTCTCTGAAATGATCCAACACGATGTGGATTGTGTCGTTTACTACTAGGTAGGATACAAATGAAAAATAGACAAGTGCAGTGCAAAATCCACAGGAACCTCAAAATAAAGATGTACAAAGAAACAGAGCCATCAAATGCATATGAATATCAAGACACAAGAAAAGCACTGCTGATGTTATCTAGTTTGGGTAATGAAACATCTGCCAAAACAAGCAAGCTCAAAGAGCAGTAAGGAACCTCAAACTCTAATTTTTAAACCTGAATGTTAGCCTGTAACAGAATTCTAGCATAAGTCTATAGTTTAATTAAATTTATTGTTTTAAGAAGATTTTAACATTTAATTGTTTCATGCAGGGAAGTGACCTTAAAAAGTATGAGTAAGTTGACAGCCCTATCTTAATATAAATCAAGTGTAGAAAGAGTGTTTAATAATGTGCTGAATTGTAAAGACATAGTTCTGAATTTTTAAAAACACAAATTCTAAAGTGTGTAGATTATATTTATTTATTTATTTATTAGTTTTTATAAACCGCCCTTCTCCCGAGGGACTCGGGGCGGTGTACAGAGGAAGGAAGGTATACAGATGAACAATAAAAATAATAAAAACAATAGTGAAAACAAACTGGAAGGCATTCTTATTTAGCTGGATAAACACCTTCTTTTGGGGGTGTTTTTTCATTATTTCATTTCGCTGACTTAATTTACATTAATGCATAACAATGTTTCATATGGACTAATATAATATTTTTAGATATCCTGGTTAGGAAATGTTTTACAACACAAAATTAATTTTAACAGACAAATTCATGTTTGCTGATTTGGACATTGAAAAGAAACAGCCTTAAATATTAAATAAGTTAATAGTTTGCTTAATTTGGGAAAAAGAACCTTGTGAAAAATGATTAAACTGAGAATGTCAGAAGGTATCAGAAGTGCTAGTTGATCTTCGGATAAGTTGCAGCAAATTGGCAAAAATTTCTTACCTTTTCATTTGAGGACTGTTGCAGTCATTCTGTTCAGTTTTGGGAAAATTAATGTGCTAATAAGACAGCCCTAAGTCCTTTACATAATTTCTTTCCAGCAATTTCTTGGATTGGAAGGAAAACGAAACAGGGAAACATGACTATTAGGATGTTTCTAAACCCTTTTACTATATTAACTGTGTCCATAGGGGCATCTGAATTTATTCTGTGTAATTAAGCAATGTACTTTGTATGTGTTTCTGCATCTCTGTGTTCTTATCTGTATGTCTTGTATTTGTTACACATTACCAAGTTTATACATGAGCAGGGTAGGCTAATATGCTGTGCTCTGGATCATGTGATAGGGAGGGGAGCTTAGCATGGAAGGGTCACAAGTTCTGAACTACTGCCCATCTGCTCTCTTAATAAGGATACCCAATTATTGTTTAGATTTACTTTTGAATCAGTGTGAAAAAATGGCATTATAGGGTTTTCCCATTTCTCCCCTTTTCTAATATATATTATTATCATTATGTTGCAGGTATTACTTTTGTAGTATTGATTGTTTTGTGGAATATTTTGGTGCAGATCAATACAATTAAGTCTATGGCTTCTTAAGTAATTGCTGACGGCAGTTTCAACTGAGAGCAAAGCAGAAGCACAGAAATATATTAAGTGGAAATAAATAATCTGTACAATATAATTGTGTCTAAAATATCAAAGATATAAATTTTATTGACAATACCTTTAACATTAAACAGCACATTAATAATGGAGTTTTTAAGCATACGTTTTTTCTTATGTAAGAAAAAGTGATATAGGAATAGTTGTATACAAAAGCTACATGTAAATGATTTTAATTTACTATTTATAAATATTGTTTGTTTTAGAATGTGGGTTTAGGGTAAAGTAAATATTTTTAAACAATAAAATGTTGCCCTAGAGATAATATTGAGAAATTTACTGGCTCTTGGAACTTTTATTGATTTTGTGTTAATTTGAAACACAGAATAACAATAGAACTTGTAATATTATAAAGCAGATGATCTGGGCTACATCAATTTCAGAAATAAGCTTGAAGATTACACCATATTTAATCACTATCTGAAAATATGTCACAAATATCTGCATAGCAGGATAATAAGGCTGAAGTTCTCATTACTCCTTAGAGAACTTTACATTTCCATTTTTATAACTATTTCATACAATACTTCTTACAATTAATGTATTTCATAAATGTTAATTTATAAATAAACATGACAAGAATGAAGATCTTTTCAAAATTAAATGTGCTTCTTTTGGGAACAGCATATGTTGTTACTTTTTTTTTCCTAGCAAAATCAATAACAATAGTTCTTTTTTTGAGTTCATGATACATGGGAACATTGCACTGCCTTTTAAATGAATGGACTTTTGTCTATATAGACGAAAAGTTAAATAAATAGCTATAAAGTTTGGAGAATGTTACATTAAAAAGCTAACTGTATAATTAACAGTTTTAGTCTGTATTTTTAAGTTGCTTCTGCCTTTGTAGGAATATCATTATTTGTTCATGGCTGCCCAATGCACAACTTTGTGTGGCATTCAGACACACACACACACACACACACACACACACACACACACACACAAACACACACAAAATAACACACAAAATAACACAAAGAAATTGTGAAAATTGGTCATATCCCAATATATTAGCACAGTTCATTCAGGCTGTTTTTAGTACCAATGCAAAACACATTGGGGTACCATAAGTATTTAATTTCTATGAAATATTTCCATTGAATATTGCAACTAAGAAAGAACTTGGTATGAACATTCAAGATAGCATTCTGCTTTTCAGTGATGAATTACACATCAATGCTTGCATGTCTGTTTAAGGAGAACATTTAACTAGAAAAGCACACTACCACACAATATTTTACTTAAATATAATTGTATAATTCTGGCACAATGATATAATTTTTGGTTTAAGAGTTTATTCTTGTACTGATTTCATGATAGCCAGGACTAAGCAAGGCCTCTCTATGTGCTTTTTGAGTTTTAATTAATTATATATAATGAATCATATGAGCAATCTTTAAAATTTCAATGGAAAATGAAAGAAACAGTTAAAGTGAAATAAGAATAATGAATATTATTAATGACAGGAAAATCAGGGAAACATGGCTCTATTGAGGTATTATTTGAGAATCTCTCTCTCTCTGTGTGTTTACATATACATATATGTGTAATATTGTATGATTTGTGATGTTTCATGTTGCTGAAGGGAGAATTTCTCATGCCACCACTGTCTAATTTCATTTTTTATCCCTCTTAATGGATTATGTGACAATGAAAAACATTTAAAAAATTACTATTGTTTATGATTTGTAAATACTTATTTAAAGTATTTTGCCATAAACTGAATTGAAACTATTAAAGTCTTGCAGGTTTACTCATATACAAAGTTTTCCATTGTGCTGAATTACTCATTATATGGTAGTTTCTCTGCTTTGATCCATTTGATTACAGATGGTCTCTATGATAGTTACTATAGAAACTAAGTCATTTCACTTCAGACTTCTGTTGCTATGGTGTATGGAAGGCTGCTGTTTGCTGTTTTTTTTTATGGCAGCCTGTGTAATAGAGAATATTGATTTCAAGATAACTGACAAGGCAGTGGGTAAAATGAAACCTGAATTGGATTAAAGAAGTGAAAAAAATTTTTTCAATACTGAAAACCACTAATCAGAAAGCCCTTTTTACTGCTTAACAGAAATCCTGTTGTGATTAGGTAATGGTTAGATTGAGTGTGAAAGAAATTCTGGCCTAAAATTTTAGCCCACTTATGAGATGTATACGATACAATTGTAGAAACCTTTCATCAATTTCTTTCCCCTCTCTAGGAAGTAACAACAATAAAATAAAATTTGCCAACATGAAAAAGTAAAATTTGAAAACAGCTGCAAATTGCCTTTTTATATAACTTTCCTCATTTTTATAGAGAGATGTGCATGGATTTGACATCAGATTACAGTGTGTAAATGTAAATTCAAATTTTGTAGCTTGGTTGGAATTATTGGTAAATATTTGTTCCATTATAGCTTGAGGTATTTTAGCAGTTTATGCATTGCTACAAGATTTGTAAATAATTTAGAAATACTGTCAATTGAGAAACTCTTTATGTGGTATATTTTAAAGAAGGAATAATATTTCAAGAAAAGCAAGCCTGACAATATTATTGGGATCTAGAGTAATGGCCATAAACAATTATGGGAGCAATTGCGGTATAAATAGAATGGTTTCTGGTGAATAGCTGAATATTTATTTTGGGGTATCAAAGTTAATTTCAGAGTGTTCAAAAATAAATAAACAACTTTTTAAGCATTCTTTGTAAATTTTTCAATTAAGATTGTAATTGATGAGGAGAGGGATTTCAATAATTGAAAAAGTTGTGGGGAGGGAACAGATTGAGATGTATTTAAATGCATGTCAGTAGTTAGAAGCAGCATTTACAAGTGTGACAGTTAGGTGGCCAATCCTGCCATCTAGTGACCAAAACTAAATACAGTACGTTTTATCTCTCAACTCATAGTGACTATGAAGGTTTTGTAATTATTTCTGTTTTGTATATGAATTTATAACGTAGTCTATATAGAATGTAGTGGGGAAATATCACCAGTTTTTTAAGAAAAATGTACAGTTGGTGTTTTAGCATTATCAACCAAATATATTCCCAAAGAAAAATATAAAGATAAGTCAAACCAAGAAGAATGAAATAAATCTATAATGATTGGCTAATACTTTTTCTGTGCTAAATACCATAGGTTTCATCAACTGAACAGCTCTAAAGTAGCATTTAGATCTCATTTGTTTCTTCTGGATATATAAACAATTTGCTGTTATTGTTTGTTTATTTTTCAAATTATGGTACTAAACAAAACTTAGATATGCCATTTTTCTTCAAATTTCAATGCACATTTATTTACTACTTATATGTAATTGTTTATATATTCACAAGAAAAAACAATAATGAATATAAAAACTACAAAAGTTTGGATATCCTTGTTTCCTGAAACCAGCTATGAACTTTTCTATTCTGGCATTTTACAATTGCTTTGGATATTTCAAATCAAACAAAGACTTCAAACATATCTCCAAATCCATCATGAAGTACTTATTTGAAAGAAAAATAAAAGTTTAGGAATGAGCTCCACAATCTGCATTCATTATTGTATTACTGAACATTTACAGGAAGACCTTAAACCTGCCGTACATTCAAGAAAAACAGACAACAGTTCTCTCTTAGAAAAGTTTTGTAAGAAAGAATGGGAAACATTCCAAAAGAAGAACTGACTGAGAACATGCAAACTGAACATATGACTAGTTTCTTGGTGTGTATAGAAATAGATCTTTGTCACGTGAATTACTTAAGGTCAATTATAAAAGGAGTTTCTCATCACAGTACTGCAGATAATTTAATTTAGAATTTCATTTTAGATGATGCAAATAAGTGACTTCCACTGCTAGTAGAAGTTATCCTCACTATTTATTAGATAATGAGCCAGTTTTGTGTAGTGGTTAAGGCAGTTGGCGAACCTTTTAGAGACTGAGTGCCCAAACTGCAACCCCAAACCCACTTATGTATTGTCGGTTGCCGGGTGGGCGTGGCCCATTGGGTGGGTGTGGCTGTGGTGGTAACGTCAGACTGGATGGGACTAAAAAGTTCAATCAATTCCAACTTTGCAAGATCTTTTTTTTCCCCTGCGAGAAGTTGAAATTGATTAATTGAACCTTTTTTTTTTTGGACATGGCAGTGGAGGCCTAAAACGAAAAGGTTTTATAAAACCCAGCTGTAGACCTAGGACTGGGGCAATGGTGCGCATGCCCACAGAGAGGATTCTGCGTGCCACCTGTGACACGCATGCCATAGGTCCCCCACCATGAAGTTAAGGCATCAGCTGGAAAGAGAGATCATAGTTCTAGTCAGTGGTGAGATTCAAATAATTTAACTGGTTCTCTGCCTGAAGAGCAACATAAGAATACACAAAGGCCCGGGCTTCCATGAATGCTAAAAGTAAAAGGAGAGGTGGAATAAGCCACCTGAGGAAGAGGCAGAGGTGGAAAACTGCTGAAGAGTAGTCAGTTTCACCCACCATCACCCAGGAAGAAAACTTCTCAAGTGACCCTGAGGAGCCTCGGTTGCCAGAGTTGCATGCTTGCAAAAAGCAGCAGCCTCTGTGGGCTGCCTCCATCCCAGCCGGGAAAAGCTTATGGTAACTTCCTTCACCTCCCTGGGTGTCCTTAAGTCTTCCTTCCTTCCTTCCTTCCTTCCTTCCTTCCTTCCTTCCTTCCTTCCTTCCTTCCTTCCTTCCTCCCTCCCTCCCTCCCTCCCTCCCTCGCTCCCTCCTCCCTCCATGCATCGATCGCTGATCCACACTTTCTTGCTGCCCTGTATCCCTTCTCTGTTCTGGAAATGGCAGCCCCATTTTCTGCCACTTTCCTCCCAACAGAAAGGAGGAAAGGAATGATGCTTTGTATGGAAAGATGCTATGGTAAGCTCTAGGAAAACTACACCAGCTGGAGCTGCGCGAGGAAGGCCAGGCTCCCCTTCCCCGATAGTTCTGCAAAGCCTTTGAGAAGTGGATCTGCTTCCCCGATCCGCTCCTCAAGGGCTTTGCAGAACCATCGGGGAAGGGGAGCCTGGCTTTCCTCACCCAGCTCCAGCAGGTGTAGTTTTCCAGGAGCTTATCATCCTTCCATACGAAGCGTCCTTCATTTCTGTCACTGCGTTTTTATGTGTTTGTCAGTAAGCACGTTGCAGTCTGCTCTGCACCTGTACTGTTATCATTGTAACCATGGTGAGTGTCACATGTTCGACCATGTTTTGGTTTCATATCTGGCTCTACTACAGTGTGCGCATGTCCAAACAAGTTTTTTTTCCCTCTCTGTGCTGTCTGGTGTGAGAGAGCGTGTAGTCAGTTAAGAGTCTTTCTTTGTTTTCTGATTAAAGTTTTTTACAGTAGAATATGTTTTGGGTTTTCTTTCTTTTACCTGTTATGCATCATGCGTCAAATGAACCACGGTTCATCGACCTCTGATAAGGAGTTTTTTTATTTCCTCCCTTCTGCCGGGAGGAAAGTGGCAGAAAATGGGGCTGCCATTTCCAAAACGAAGGGAAACACTAGCTCACGGGTCGGCAACACGCGGCTCTGAAGCTGCATGTGGCTCTTTGAGCCGTCTCCTGCGGCTATCAGCCGCCCGGTGCGCGCGCACCTCTTCGAACGGGCAGTGGTGCACGCGCACCTTTCCAAATGGAGAGTGGCACCGCCCGTTCCGAGAGGTGCACGCGCACCTTTCCGAAGGGCGGAGGTGCGCGCGCACCTCTCCAAGCCGCCGCCATCCAGTCCGGAGACCTGCTGCGTTCGTCAAACATTGTCGAACACAGCAGCTGTGCAAACGGGATGGCGGCGGTTTGGAGAGTGCGTGCGCACTCGCCAAACCGCCGCCATCCCATCCGGAGACCTGCCGCGTTCGTCAAACATTGATAAACATGGCAGCTGTGCAAACGGATGGCGGCGGTTTGGAGAGTGCGCGCGCACTCACCAAACCGCCGCCATCCCGTCCAGAGACCTGCCGTGTTCGTCAAACATTGATGAACACGGCAGCTGTGCAAACGGGATGGCGGCGGTTTGGAGAGTGCACGCGCACCTCTCCCAAGCCGCCGCCGTCCGGAGACCTGCCGACGTTTGGGGAGGTTTGGGGAGGTGCGCATGCACCTATGGTCGTTCGGAGAGGTGCGTGTGCACCTCTCGGAATGGGTAGCAGCGCCGCTTCTTGGGAAAGCTGCCGCGGCCTGTCTGCAGACTGCCGAAAGCGGCAGCTTTGCAGACGGGCCGTCGCCATCACGCAACCGGGAACCGGTTCCATCACACATAAAAAAAATGGCAACTGCGCACGTCCGTGCAAGAAGAACCCATTTTGCGCATGCGCAAAATGTTTTTTGCGCATGCGCGTGCATGGGCGCACGCACGCGGCTCCCACTTTTTTTATGTGTGATGGAACCGGTTCCCAGTGGCTCTTCCTTTTTCAGGTTGCCGACCCCTGCACTAGCCAATGCAGGGTGGCAAGAAAGTGTGCGAGAAAGTGCGGTGGCGGCAATGGAGGGCTGACAGAGGGATACCATGACTGGCAGAGTGAGGTAGGGGAGGCTTGTGCCCCCTGGTCATGGAGAGTTGGCAGAGAAGAAGGAGGCAGTGGCTGTGGCTGCCGCTGGGCAGGTGAGCTGTGCATGAAGTGGGGGCAGCAGAGACCAAACAAAGCTCCTCCAGTGGTAGATGCAGCTGTTGTGCAGCAGTGGCAGAGCCTTTCACTGTCACTCCCCCCTGGCTCTGAAACAGTGGAAGGGGACCAGGTAAGGCCCATCCTCTGTAGCATCACAGTCCAGCTTGGGAGGGGAGTGAAAGGGAAGAGATGGGCGGGCAGCTGATGTGATCGAAAGTGCTATGTCTCCATTAGGTTTCCATTGCTTCTCTCTTGTACTCTTAGGGAGGGGCTTTTTTCCCACCTAGAAGGAAGTTGAATGAAAACCAGATGCATTCTGGAAAACACAGTTTGGTGAACTCAACAAAAAATTAGGTGTCGGTTCTGCTGAACCAGTGCGAACCGGCTGAATCCCACCACTGGTTTTGGCCTCACTGTTGTGTCTCCTTGTTGAACTCACAATGAGAAACAGGCAGGAACCAAAAGAAAAAAACAATCCCTTTTATTCTCACAGACCTGCGTCAGTGTTGAAGGCAAACAAACACAGTCCACAGAAACTTGATCCTCAGCCTTCGGCAACCAGCACCTTCCACACCTTCCCTTTTATAATTCCTAATGCCTTTTGTCTTTGGAGCTGCCCCATTGCATTCTTCTGTCCCACTCGCTTTCCTGTCTGTGCATTCGTGCATCTGGGATTTGTCCCAGCTGTTCCTCATCGCTGTCCAACTGAGGCTCCCAGCACAGCTATGTCTCAGCCTGAGGGCGACTAGAGGGGCCAGGCTCCTCATCCAACTGTAAGTCTTGGAGCTCCTCAGAGCCTTCCTCTGACCAGGCCTCTCTTCCTCATCTGATGCTCAGGCTCACTGCTGGATCCACTGGCTGGCGAGGAATCACAACACTCATCTTAGGTACAAAGCCTGCTGGATGATGTTGGGCCAGTCTTTCAGCTCCAGGAAACGGCAGCGGCAAACCACTAATCTTGCCAAGAAAACTGCAGGGACCTCAGGCAGTCACTCAACATTGACTTGAAAGTTGCACACATTTGTTACACAGTATATAGACATAGTACACCTGTATTGTATTTTCTTCTCCTGGTGTTCTGTTCATCTTAATTTAAATGAGAGCTGCTTTGGGTAAGAAGGGGACTGAACATTAGTGCATTTACTTAATATATTCCATTTCATTTTTTAAATCAGTTTTTGAATCAGCATTGGAGTACTCCTATGGCTATACTTTTTTAAACAAGTTAATTACAATGGTAATATAATCCTCAGCAATATTTAACATTGATTTATTTCACAATTTCACTTCAGTCCTGATTACTGTTTGGATCAGGGACCATCTGAGCTATTGGCTAAAATGGAAGTGGAAAAAAGCCCCATAAGGAGATAATGGGAGATTATCCACAATGCTGTCTTGATATTTGCATGGATTCAGTCACAAGAAATCAGACTTAACTTGACAGCACCATCCCCTTATAGAGATGTAGCATTGTAAAGTTCATTAAAAAAATAAAAAGAATAAAACAAACTTCCTTAAAAATATGGCTACATTACAGACCAGTTCTGTTTGTATCTATTAAAGTCAAATGTCTAGTTGTATATATATAACTATTTTATATACATACCGTATATACTTGAATATAAGCCGACTCGAATATAAGCCGAGACCCCCAATTTTACCCCCCCAAAATGGGAAAAGTTGGTGACTCGAGTATAAGCCGAGGCTGGGAAATGCAGCAGCTCACCTTATGCTCCTCTCCAGAGATCTTCCCTCAGCAGCGGCCGGCAAAGTAGCTCGCACGCGAAACAAGCCCGGCAGAGGAGCCGGAACGGCGAGCAGAGGCGCCCGGCCCAGATCCTGCAAGGCCCGGCCGAGACACGCCCCCAGCAGCGGAGCTGCTCCGGCTCCTCTGCCGGGCTTGTTTTGCATGTGAGCTACTTTGCCTGACGCTGAGAAGACCCGCTTGGGCAATCGGGTTGGTGTCAGTCTCCGCAGGCCCTTCTCGTTTCCAGGAACGTCAAGCGCGCTTGGCTCCCCTCCCCCACGGCAGGGCAGGGCAGGGCAGAGACTTGCTCGCCCTTCTGACGGCCCTGAAGAGAAACGAAGGGCTTGCAAACTCCCCGCGAGAAGCTGGGCGAAGCGCGCGCCTGGGCGAGTGTGTGCCTGCGCGCGTATTTACGAAAGAAACGCTCCGAGAGTTCTTCTTTCTCCGCCCCCTTGGGGGGAACTCTAGCGACTGCTGTAGCCGCGCTTCTCTTCTCGGCTCCGAAAATAGGGATTTCTACTCTCTCTCTCTCTCTCTCTCTCTCTCTCTCCCCTCCCCACCCCGCATTCTCCTGCCTCTTCGATTGCGACAATAAAAGGGCGAAGGGTGCGCTGGTTTCTTCCTCCTTCCTCCCCCCTCCCCTCCCCTCCCCGATTGTCAGGTGAGGCAGCTGGAGGTCTGGCCGGGAGATTGTAGCCGTTTTGAAACGCTGCGTCTTGAAACGCCCGATCAGCTGATTTTCGGGTGGAAGAGCCGCGGCTTGAATCTGTTTGCATCTGCCTGAATTAAACCGAAACGGCCTGAATTTGACCAGAGTTGCTTTGTAATGGCTGGAGGAACTGCAGAGGAGGTCTTGCCGGGAGATTGTGGCCGTTTTGAAACGCCGTGGCTTGAAATGCCCGATCAGCTGATTTTCGGGGCGGAAAGAGCCACGGCTTGAATCTGCTTGTATTTGTTTGAACTTAACCAGAAACGGCTCGTAATGGCTGGAGGAACTGCGGAGGGAGTGAATGCTCCAGCCTGGAATATTTGGAAAGGCTGGGGGAACCGGATGAACTGCAGCTTAAGCGACTGTTGCCGGAGGAGCCATGGCTTGAAACGCCCCAGTTTTGGGGCAGCGTTTGCTTGTTCCGGGTAGAAAAAACGCTGTCGACCCCGGCATCTTTTGCGGGGATTTCCCATTTCCCGTTGCGAAACCAGCCGAGCCCAAGTCCACCCTTTCTTTTTTTTCCACGGCACCCTCGGTGCCTTTCCCACGATCGTGTCTCCTTCAGATATTACGCAAGCTTCCTCGATTTCCTGGTGTGTGTGTGTGTGTGTGTGTGTGTGTGTGTGTTTCTTTCTTATTCCTCCCTTCTCTGGTGGTTGGAAAGGTCTGTGACGCGCTTCGACAACAACTCTGCTGGCTCTCTCGGTGGGAACCTCCCATCCTCTATATACCCCCATTTCGGCTGCTTCGCAAACTGCTTCCTCCACCCCACCCCACCTCACCCCTCCTCGCAAAAGATGCCGGGGTCGACAGCATTTTTTCTACCCGGAACAAGCAAACACGCAGGCAACCCTGCACTATTCAGCTCAGTGAAGTCACGCTTGGTTAAAAAACAGATTTAATAATAATAATAATAATAATAATAATAATAATAATAATAATAATAAGAAGAAGAAGAAGAAGAAGAAGAAGAAGAAGAAGAAGAAGAAGAAGAAGAAGAAGAAGAAGAAGAAGTTGGGCTGATCAAATGTTTCAATAATGACTGAAGGAGAGCTGCTTGTACCTTGGTCTTTGTGCTGGTGTCTTGACATGCCAGTGTTTTTATTTATTCCATTTATTCCATTTGATCAGCCCAAAGTACAAAAAAAACCCCCCCAAAAACAAGGTCTAGTTTCACGGCGATGAGCGACCGGAGTGCCAATCAATTACCGTATATACTTGAGTATAAGCTGACTCGAGTATAAGCCGAGACCCCCAATTTCACCCCCCAAAACTGGGAAAAGTTGTTGACTCGAGTATAAGCCGATCCGCCGTTCTGCAAGCCTCCGCCGCCAGCAGAGGCTCGATCCGCCATTTTGCAAGCCTGAATACACAGGAATACCGTGTGGCCGCGGCTCTCGGGGAAGCCCTGGCTGTCCGCTTCCTCACTCCACGCTGCCATTCGGGGCCCGCGTGTTCCCCGGGCAAATCGCGGCGCCCAGCAGGCGAGGAAACACGCCCGTTCCAGTCGCCCCCCCTTCCCTCAGGAGACGCGAAGCAAGTGACCGCCCAGAGCTTACCGAGGACTTGCGCGCGGTCTCCGTTCCTCCTGCCGACGTTTGGGGAGGTTTGGGCGCCTCCCCAAACCTCCCCAGGTCTCCGTTCCTCCGCACAGACCTGCCGACGTTTGGGGAGGTTTGGGCGCCTCCCCAAACCTCCCCAGGTCTCCGTTCCTCTGCGCAGACCTGCCGACGTTTGGGGAGGTTTGGGCGCCTCCCCAAACCTCCCCAGGTCTCCGTTCCTCCTGCCGAAGTTTGGGGAGGTTTGGGTGCCTCCCCAAACCTCCCCAGGTCTCCGTTCCTCCGCGTAGACCTGCCGAAGTTTGGGGAGGTTTGGGCGCCCCCCCAAACCTCCCCAGGTCTCCGTTCCTCCTGCCGAAGTTTGGGGAGGTTTGGGCGCCTCCCCAAACCTCCCCAGGTATCCGTTCCTCCGCACAGACCTGCCGACGTTTGGGGAGGTTTGGGCGCCTCCCAAACCTCCCTAGGTCTCCGTTCCTCCGCGCAGACCTGCCGACGTTTGGGGAGGTTTGGGCGCCTCCCCAAACCTCCCCAGGTCTCCGTTCCTCCGCGCAGACCTGCCGACGTTTGGGGAGGTTTGGGCGCCTCCCCAAACCTCCCCAGGTCTCCGTTCCTCCTGCCGAAGTTTGGGGAGGTTTGGGCGCCTCCCCAAACCTCCCCAGGTCTCCGTTCCTCCGCGCAGACCTGCCGACGTTTGGGGAGGTTTGGGCGCCTCCCCAAACCTCCCCAGGTCTCCGTTCCTCCGTGCAGACCTGCCGACGTTTGGGGAGGTTTGGGCGCCTCCCCAAACGTCGGCAGGTCTGCGCGATGTTTGGGGAGGTTTGGGGAGGCGCCCAAACCTCCCCAAACATCGGCAGGTCTGTGCGGAGGAACGGAGACCTAGGGAGGTTTGGGGAGGCGCCCAAACCTCCCCAAACGTCGGCAGGAGGAACGGAGACCTGGGGAGATTTGGGGAGGCGCCCAAACCTCCCCAAACGTCGGCAGGTCTGCGCGGAGGAACGGAGACCTGGGGAGGTTTGGGGAGGTGCCCAAACCTCCCCAAACGTCGGCAGGAGGAACGGAGACCTGGGGAGGTTTGGGGAGGCGCCCAAACCTCCCCAAACATCGGCAGGTCTGCGCGGAGGAACGGAGACCTGGGGAGGTTTGGGGAGGTGCCCAAACCTCCCCAAACGTTGGCAGGAGGAACGGAGACCTGGGGAGGTTTGGGGAGGCGCCCAAACCTCCCCAAACATCGGCAGGTCTGCGCGGAGGAACGGAGACCTGGGGAGGTTTGGGGAGGCGCCCAAACCTCCCCAAACGTCGGCAGGTCTGCGCGGAGGAATGGAGACCTGGGGAGGTTTGGGGAGGCGCCCAAACCTCCCCAAACGTCGGCAGGTCTGCGCGGAGGAACGGAGACCTGGGGAGGTTTGGGGAGGCGCCCAAACCTCCCCAAACGTCGGCAGGAGGAACGGAGACCTGGGGAGGTTTGGGGAGGCGCCCAAACCTCCCCAAACGTCGGCAGGTCTGTGCGGAGGAACGGAGACCTGGGGAGGTTTGGGGAGGCGCCCAAACCTCCCCAAACGGCAGGAGGAACGGAGACCTGCCGACGTTTGGGGAGGTTTGGGGAGGCGCCCAAACCTCCCCAAACGTCGGCAGGTCTGCGCGGAGGAACGGAGACCTGGGGAGGTGCCCAAACCTCCCCAAACGTCGGCAGGAGGAACGGAGACCTGGGGAGGTTTGGGGAGGTGCCCAAACCTCCCCAAACGTCGGCAGGTCTGTGCGGAGGAACGGAGACCTGGGGAGGTTTGGGGAGGTGCCCAAACCTCCCCAAACGTCGGCAGGTCTGCGCGGAGGAACGGAGACCTGGGGAGGTTTGGGGAGGTGCCCAAACCTCCCCAAACGTCAGGAGGAACGGAGACCTGCTGACGTTTGGGGAGGTTTGGGGAGGCGCCCAAACCTCCCCAAACTTCGGCAGGTCTGCGCGGAGGAACGGAGACCTGGGGAGGTTTGGGGAGGCGCCCAAACCTCCCCAAACGTCGGCAGGAGGAATACTTGCAGCTTGGTACTTGCAGCCGGTGTAAAAGATCAAGTCTGTGAAAGCGGGCGAGAATTCATTTCTTTTACACCGGTTGCAAGTACCAGGAGCCAAAGGCAGCCTCTCCGAAAGCCTCACACCCAAAGACGCAGGCACGCCCACACCGAGGAACGCCGCCGCTGCCGTTCTTTCTTTCTCGTTCGCGGGAGCGCGAGGCGGCGTGCGCATACAGAGGCGTATATAGACCCAGGGAGCCGCCGAGCCTTCCCCCACCCGGAGAGAGAAGCGTTTCTGTGTCGGCGCAGGCACAGATACCCCTTGCTCGCGAGCAGCCTTGCCCTAGCCCGCCGGTCGCGCCCCCCCAGATGTTGCGCCCGGTGCGGCCGGCTCCCCCCTGCACCCCCCATGCTACGCCACTGCACTACAGTCCTCATGTTTCCCAGGGTTGCCCGTCATGCCAGACATTCCCTATAGCCCGATTCTTTAGCTCCCCACGTTCCTTAATTCGAGCGAATTTTGTCGGTGCTCCGTGGAGAAACAATATGCAAATGCTGTTTATTTAACCGCGCAAAACTTTTTTAAGACTTTTCATTTCTGTTTTATGCATGGGCTGGGTGGGTCACGAAGTTTACCTCTGGGGACAGCCCGGCCACGCCCGCGCCCATCAGCTGTTTGGCGGGCAAACGCCGGCGGCCGCACCAACTGCTGAGGCAGCCGTGGGAAGCCCAGCCGGTGGAACCCGCCCGGCTCCGGAGACAGCCCGGCCACGCCCGCGCCCATCAGCTCTTCGGCGGGCGAACGCCCAACGCCGGTGGATCCCGCCCGGCTCTGGGGACAGCCCGGCCACGCCCGCGCCCGTCAGCTGTTCGGCGGGCGAACAACGCCGGTGGAACCCGCCCGGCTCCGGAGACAGCCCGGCCACGCCCGCGCCCATCAGCTGTTTGGCGGGCAAACGCCGGCGGCCGCGCCAACTGCTGAGGCAGCCGTGGAAAGCCCAGCCGGTGGAACCCCCCCGGCTCCGGAGACAGCCCGGCCACGCCCGTGCCCATCAGCTGTTTGGCGGGCGAACGCCCAACGCCGGTGGAAGGCGCCCGGCTCTGGGGACAGCCCGGCCACGCCCGCGCCCATCAGCTGTTTGGCGGGCAAACGCCGGCGGCCGCGCCAACTGCTAAGGCAGCCGTGGGAAGCCCAGCTGGTGGAACCCGCCCGGCTCTGGAGACAGCCTGGCCACGCCCGCGCCCATCAGCTGTTTGGCGGGCAAACGCCGGACCTGCGGCCGCGCCAACTGCTGAGGCAGCCGTGGGAAGCCCAGCCGGTGGAACCCGCCCGGCTCTGGAGACAGCCCGGCCACGCCCACGCCCATCAGCTGTTTGGCGGGCAAACGCCGGACCCGCGGCCGCGCCAACTGCTGAGGCAGCCGTGGGAAGCCCAGCCGGTGGAACCCGCCCGGCTCCGGAGACAGCCCGGCCACGCCCACGCCCATCAGCTGTTTGGCGGGCAAACGCCGGACCCGCGGCCGCGCCAACTGCTGAGGCAGCCGTGGGAAGCCCAGCCGGTGGAACCCGCCCGGCTCCGGAGACAGCCCGGCCACGCCTGCGCCCATCAGCTGTTTGGCGGGCAAACGCCGGACCCGCGGCCGCGCCAACTGCTGAGGCAGCCGTGGGAAGCCCAGCCGGTGGAACCCGCCCGGCTCCGGAGACAGCCCGGCCACGCCTGTACCCATCAGCTGTTTGGCGGGTGAACGCTGAACGCCGGTGGACGGCGCCCGGCTCCGGAGACAGCCTGGCCACGCCCGCGCCAATCAGCTGTTCGGCGGGCAAACGCCGAACGCCGGTGGAAGGCGCCCGGCTCCGGAGACAGCCCGGCCACGCCCGCGCCAATCAGCTGTTCGGCGGGCGAACGCCGGACCCGCGGCCTGTGCGGAGCCCAGCCCTCCCTTCTCTCAGCAGCCTGTTCCGAACGAAGGGACAGTTCTTTTTTTGTTGACTGGAGTATAAGCCGAAGTGGAGTTTTCAGCCCAAAAAAGTGGGCTGAAAAATTCGGCTTATACTCAAGTATATACAGTATATCCAATTTCTATCTTATGCAACATTTTAGTAATTAATAGAAAATTTACATTAAAATTATGTAAAATGTATTAGCATTATCAAAACTGATTTGCCAGATGGAATCGTTGATAATGGTAGGCTGACCATAACTGCATTGAAACTCAAATAATGATGAATTATATCATTCAATTTAATAACATTTTTACCTGAAGACTTTTGTTGATTGAAGTTTTAACATGTAAACTGAATTCTTAAGAATATTTGCCCTTCATGGTGAGCCACTATTATTCCTGGGGGATAGAAGTGAGGAATCATTGAATAATTGAGCTAAAGGGCCCTGAGGGTCTTCTAGTTCAACCCCCTGACTAAGGCAGGGGTCCTTATACTTACTACTTTTTAATATTTTGTTCTTCTTGTATGTAATATACATAAGATAATTACAAGGAATAACTAGGCATTCTGGAGAACAGTGTTCTCAGGCATCAAGCTACAAAAATCCACTTAATGAATTTCAGAATAGCAATTGATCATTTTATTTATTTATATTTATATTTATTAAATTTTTATACCACCCTTCTCCCGAAGGACTCAGGGCGGTCTACAGGGCAATAAATATTAAAAAAACAAAGTTGTTGTTGTTAGTTGCGAAGTTGTGTCCGACCCATCATGACCCTATGGACAATGTTCCTCCAGGCCTTCCTGTCCTCTACCATTTTCTGGAGTCCATCTAGGCTCACGCCTACTGCTTCAGTGACTCCATCCAGCCACCTCATTCTCTGTCGTCCCCTTCTTCTATTGCCCTCAATCTTTCCCAGCATTAGGCTCTTCTCCAGTGAGTCTTTCTTTCTCATTAGGTGGCCAAAGTATTTAAGTTTTAGCTTCAGGATCTGGCCTTCTAAAGAACAGTCAGGGTTGATCTCCTCTAGGACTGACTGGTTTGATCGCCTTGCAGTCCAAGGGACTCGCAGGAGTCTTCTCCAGCACCATAGTTCAAAGGCTTAAATTCTTTGGCATTTAGCCTTTCTTATGGTCCAGCTTTCACTGCCATACATTGCAACTGGGAAGACCATAGCCTTGACTATACGCACTTTTGTTGACAGGGTGATGTCTCTGCTTTTTAGTGTGCTGTCTAGATTTGCCATGGCTTTCCTCCCAAGGAGCAAGCGTCTTAATTTCTTGGCTACAGTCCCCATCTGCAGTGATCTTGGAGCCCAGGAAAATAAAATCTGTCACTACCTCCATTTCTTCCCCATCTATTTGCCAGGAATTGAGAGGGCCAGATGCCATGATCTTGGTTTTCTTAATGTTTAGTTTCAACCCAAGTTTTGCACTCTCCTTCTCCACCCGCAGCAAGAGGCTCTTTAGTTCTTTTTCACTTTCTGCCATTAGAGTGGTATCATCTGCATATCTTAGGTTGTTGATATTTCTTCCAGCAATCTTAATTCCAACTTTTGATTCATCTAGCCCTGCCTTTCTCATGATGTGCTCTGCATATAAGTTAAATAGGAAAGGCGACAGTATACAGCCTTGCCGGACTCCTTTCCCAATTTTGAACCAATCAGTGGTTCCGTGTCCAGTTCTCACTGTTGCTTCTTGGCCCGCATATAGATTTCTCAACAGACAAATAAGATGGTCTGGTATGCCCATCTCTTTAAGGACTTGCCAGAGTTTGTTATGATCCACACGATCAAAGGCTTTAGCATAGTCAATGAAGCAGAAGTAGATGTTTTTCTGGAACTCCCTAGCTTTCTCCATGATCCAGCGTATGTTAGCAATTTGATCTCTAGTTCCTCTGCCTTTTCGAAATCCTGCCTGTACTTCTGGTAGTTCTCGATCCACATACTGCTGGAGTCTAGCTTGTAGAATTTTAAGCATAACTTTACTAGCATGAGAAATGAGTGCAATGGTGCGATAGTTTGAACATTCTTTGGCACTGCCTTTCTTTGGAATTGTAATGTAAACTGATCTTTTCCAATCCTGTGGCCACTGTTGAGTTTTCCAAATTTTCTGGCAAATTGAGTGTAGCACTTTTACTGCATCGTCTTTTAAGATTTTGAATAGCTCAGCTGGAATACTGTCACCTCCACTAGCTTTGTTGTTGCTCAGCTTTTCTAAGGCCCACTTCACTTCACATTCTAGGATGTCTGGCTCGAGGTCAGTGACCACCTCATTGTGATTATCAGGGACGTTAAGCTCATTCTTGTATAGTTGTTTTGTGTAATTTTGCCACCTCTTCTTAATCTCTTCTGCCTCTGTTAGGTCCCTGCCGTTTTGGTCCTTTATCATGCCCATTTTTGCATTAAATGTTCCTTTCATGTCTCCAATTTTCTTGAAAAGATCTCTGGTCCTCCCTATTCTATTGTTTTCTTCTATTTCTTTGCATTGTTCATTTAAGAAGGCATTCTTATCTCTTCTAGCTATTCCTTGGAATTCTGCATTTAATTGGGAATATCTTTCTTTTTCTCCCTTGCCTTTTGCTTCCCACCTTTCCTCAGCTATTTGCAAAGCTTCCTCAGACAGCCATTTTGCTTTGTTGCATTTCTTTTTCTTTGGGATGGCTTTGGTTGCTACCTGTTGTACAATGTTGCGAACCTCTGTCCATAGTTCTTCAGGCACTCTGTCTATCAGATCTAATTCCTTAAATCTATTTGTCACCTCTACTGTATATTGAACAGGGATATGATTTAATTCATACCTGACTGGCCTAGCGCTTTTCCCTACTTTCTTTAATTTAAGCCTAAACTTTGCAACAAGAAGCTCATGGTCTGAGCCACCGTCAGCTCTTGGTCTTGTTTTTACTGGCTGTATAGAGCTTCTCCATCTTTGGCTGCAGAGCATATAGTCAATCTGATTTCTGTGTTGACCGTCTGGTGATGTCCATGTGTAGAGCCGTCTCTTGGGTTGTTGGAAAAGAGTGTTTGCTATGACCATCGTATTCTCTTGACAGAATTCTATCAGCCTGTGCCCTGCTTCATTTTGTACTCCAAGGCCAAACTTGCCTGTTATTCCAGTTATCTTTTGGCTTCCTACTTTAGCATTCCAATCCCCCATGATGATAAGGACATCATTTTTTGGTGTTAGTTCTATAAAGTGCTGTAGGGCTTCATAGAACCAGTCAATTTCATCCTCTTCAGCACTGGTGGTTGGGGCATAGACTTGGACTACTGTGATATTGAATGGTTTGCCTTGGATTCGAACTGAGATCATTCTGTCATTTTGAGGATTGTATCCCAGTATTGCTTTTCCTATTTTTTTTATTGACTATAAAGGCTACTCCATTTTTTCTGAGGGATTCTTGCCCGCAGTAGTATACCTGATGGTCATCTGAATTAAATTCACCCATTCCTGTCCATTTTACTTTTACTTTTACTTTACTTTTACTTTTATTTAATTTGTATACTGCCCTTCTCCCGAAGGACTCAGGGCGGTTTACAGGGCATCTATAAATAACAATACAAAAATTAAAAAGGAATTAAACAAATGCCCAATTAAAAATTACAATAGCAATAAAAGCAATAAAAGACCCATTAAAAACCCTAACGTTCCCCCCATCAGGCCAGACCAGCTAGTTCAAATAAGTGGGTCTTCAGACTGCGCCGGAAGGAGCGAAGGTCCGATGCCATCCGGAGCTCAACCGGCAGTTGGTTCCATAGCGCCGGAGCGCCCACAGAGAAGGCCCTCCCCCTGGGGGCCACCAGTCGACATTCCCTGACCGGAGGCACCCTGAGGAGGCCCTCTCTGTGGGCACGTCGAGGGTATCACTGGGGTGGTTTGGGGTCGAAATGAAAAGTTGGGTATAATCAGCATACTGATGATACCCAACTCCAAAACCACGAATGATCTCACCTAGAGGCTTCATATAGATGTTGAACAGGAGAGGCGAGAGGACCGATCCCTGGGGAACTCCAGAAATGAGAGGCCTCAAGGTCGACCTCTGCCCCCCTGCCAACACCATCTGCGAACGTTCCGGAAGGTAGGAGGAGAACCACTGAAAAACTGTGCCTCCCACTCCCAACCCCCTGAGACGCCGCAGCAGGATACCATGGTCGATGGTATCGAAAGCCGCTGAGAGGTCTAACAGGACTAGGACAGAGGAACAACCCCTGTCCCGAGCCCGCCAGAGATCATTCAGCAGCGCGACCAATGCCGTCTCCGTGCTGTACCCGGGCCTGAAACCCGATTGGTACGGGTCTAGATAATCCGCTTCATCCAAGAACAAAGGGAGCTAATGCGCCACCACGCTCTCAACAACCTTCGCAAGAAAGCGAAGGTTGGAGACCGGACAAAAGTTGTTTAATATTGCTGGGTCCAAGGCAGGCTTCTTGAGGAGAGGTCTCACCACCGCTTCTTTCAAGGCGGCGGGAAAACTACCCTCACTCAAAGAAGCAGTTATCACTGTTTGGAGCCAGCCTCGTGTCCCATCCCGGGCCGCATAAACCAGCCAGGAGGGACACGGGTCCAACAAACACGTGGTGGGGCTCAGCTTCCCCATGATCCTGTCCACGTCTTCAGGAGTCACAGGGTCGAACTCCTCCCAGATAACATCGACAAGATTGCCCGTGTCCTCATCGTCAGACTCTGCCTAGTCGGAGTCCAAACCGGTCCGGATCCGAGCGATTTGATACAGTGTCTGGGCACTGATCTTGTTGAAAATGAAGCTGCTCAAGTTGGCCCTGGACAGTGTTAAAGGAACAGTCACTAACAACTATGGATTGTGTTGCCAGGGGGGCTTTTGCCCACGTTCGCCTGGTGCGCCAGTTGCGACCCTACCTGGACCGAGATGCCCTACGCACAGTCACTCATGCGCTCGTGACCTCCCGTTTAGACTACTGCAACGCTCTCTACATGGGGCTGCTCTTGAGGACCACTCGGAGGCTTCAACTGGTGCAGAATGCGGCCGCGCAAGTTGTGATGGGGGCTTCCCGATACTCCCATGTAACACCTCTACTCCATGAGCTGCAACACAAGACTTTGCTAGTGTTGTCTATACCCAATTCGAGGTCGATGGATCGAAACCATCCCGGTCCAGGTAGGGCCGCAACTGGCGCACCAGGCGGACCTGGGCAAAAGCCCCCCTGGTCACGGCTCCTATATGGTCTTCAAAATTGAGCCGGGAGTCAAGGAGGACGCCCAAGTTGTGAGCCCTATCAATGTGGGGGTAACACCTCACCCCCCATCGTTAAAGGTGGAATAATGTGGTTAACCCGAGATGCTGATATGCACAGCCTCTCAGTCTTGGCATGATTGAGACGAAGTCTGTTTCTCCACATCCAGACCTGGACCACCTCCAGGCAACGGGACATCACGGCAAGGGCATCGCTGGGTTGGTTCGGGGTGGAAAGAAAAAGTTGGGTATAATCAGCATACTGATGATACCCAACTCCAAAACCACGAATGATCTCACCTAGAGGCTTCATATAGATGTTGAACAGGAGAGGCGAGAGGACCGATCCCTGGGGAACTCCAGAAATGAGAGGCCTCAAGGTCGACCTCTGCCCCCCTGCCAACACCATCTGCGAACGTTCCGGAAGGTAGGAGGAGAACCACTGAAAAACTGTGCCTCCCACTCCCAACCCCCTGAGACGCCGCAGCAGGATACCATGGTCGATGGTATCGAAAGCCGCTGAGAGGTCTAACAGGACTAGGACAGAGGAACAACCCCTGTCCCGAGCCCGCCAGAGATCATTCAGCAGCGCGACCAATGCCGTCTCCGTGCTGTACCCGGGCCTGAAACCCGATTGGTACGGGTCTAGATAATCCGCTTCATCCAAGAACAAAGGGAGCTAATGCGCCACCACGCTCTCAACAACCTTCGCAAGAAAGCGAAGGTTGGAGACCGGACAAAAGTTGTTTAATATTGCTGGGTCCAAGGCAGGCTTCTTGAGGAGAGGTCTCACCACCGCTTCTTTCAAGGCGGCGGGAAAACTACCCTCACTCAAAGAAGCAGTTATCACTGTTTGGAGCCAGCCTCGTGTCCCATCCCGGGCCGCATAAACCAGCCAGGAGGGACACGGGTCCAACAAACACGTGGTGGGGCTCAGCTTCCCCATGATCCTGTCCACGTCTTCAGGAGTCACAGGGTCGAACTCCTCCCAGATAACATCGACAAGATTGCCCGTGTCCTCATCGTCAGACTCTGCCTAGTCGGAGTCCAAACCGGTCCGGATCCGAGCGATTTGATACAGTGTCTGGGCACTGATCTTGTTGAAAATGAAGCTGCTCAAGTTGGCCCTGGACAGTGTTAAAGGAACAGTCACTAACAACTATGGATTGTGTTGCCAGGGGGGCTTTTGCCCACGTTCGCCTGGTGCGCCAGTTGCGACCCTACCTGGACCGAGATGCCCTACGCACAGTCACTCATGCGCTCGTGACCTCCCGTTTAGACTACTGCAACGCTCTCTACATGGGGCTGCTCTTGAGGACCACTCGGAGGCTTCAACTGGTGCAGAATGCGGCCGCGCAAGTTGTGATGGGGGCTTCCCGATACTCCCATGTAACACCTCTACTCCATGAGCTGCAACACAAGACTTTGCTAGTGTTGTCTATACCCAATTCGAGGTCGATGGATCGAAACCATCCCGGTCCAGGTAGGGCCGCAACTGGCGCACCAGGCGGACCTGGGCAAAAGCCCCCCTGGTCACGGCTCCTATATGGTCTTCAAAATTGAGCCGGGAGTCAAGGAGGACGCCCAAGTTGTGAGCCCTATCAATGTGGGGGTAACACCTCACCCCCCATCGTTAAAGGTGGAATAATGTGGTTAACCCGAGATGCTGATATGCACAGCCTCTCAGTCTTGGCATGATTGAGACGAAGTCTGTTTCTCCACATCCAGACCTGGACCACCTCCAGGCAACGGGACATCACGGCAAGGGCATCGCTGGGTTGGTTCGGGGTGGAAAGAAAAAGTTGGGTATCATCAGCGTACTGATGATACCCCCCCCAAAACCACAAATGATCTCACCCAGCGGCTTCATATAGATGTTGAACAGGAGGGGCGAGAGAACCGACCCCTGAGGAACTCCACAAACAAGAGGGCTCAGGGTGGATCTCTGCCCTCCTGTCAACACCGACTGCGAGCGGCCCAGGAGATAGGAGAACCACCGTAAAACGGTGCGTCCCACTCCCAACCCCCTGAGACGCCGCAGTAGGATACCATGGTGGATGGTATCAAAAGCCGCTGAGAGATCTAATAGGACTAGGATAGAGAAACAACCCCTGTCCCGAGCCCGCCAGAGATCATTCACCAGCGCGACCAATGCCGTCTCCGTGCTTTGTCCGGGCCTGAAACCCGATTGGTACGGGTCCAGATAATCAGTTTCCTCCAGGAACAGAGGAAGCTGATGCGCCACCACACTCTCAACAACCTTCGCCAAAAAGTGAACATCATCTGATGGTGATGTTGTACATTCACCACCAGATGGATTTGTAGCTAGCTGACAAACCGCCCTCAACAAGTAGTCCTTAATGGTATTTAATGCTATTTTTCAGGCTTTGGGAAACCCCTTCAAATTCAGGTTTAAATATAAGCCACAAGTTATAAAATAATATTTGCTTTGTGTATATGCTGTATATAAATATTACCAGGATTCTTAAACTAAAAATAAAGAATGAAACTGGTGTCTTTAATGTGACACTTGTGCTTGATTTTTGCCGCACAAACCCATTACTTGGTTGAATATGAGATAAGTGCATGTGGTTTTCATCTTCAAATGAAATAAGATGATTTATGACTTTGCTCTGATGCTTGTTAAATAAGAAAAGGTTTGCTCACACATATATAAAAGTTGAAAGCTACAACATCCTATGAATTGCAGGATACATTTCTTTGATAGAAATCCAGAACTTTTCCATGGGCACATCAGTGAATTTCATCTTAATTTAATCTTCCTCTTTCTTCAAAATGAAGTTCTCATCTTGTTTTACATTTGTTATTGAAAGGGAGGGAAAGTACTAATCAATTTTGTTCTGAAGTACTTCTATGAGTTTTTCAATTAGATTTGAGATTTTCTGGTATCCTTCCTCATGCTCAAGCCCAAGCAGCAGTAGAAACATATCAGTGTTGCCTTTTGTATCTTGATTTTTCTATACATAAATATTTCCAAAAGGGCCAGTTTGGTCAGTTGTTAAAAGACCAGGCTAGAAACTGGGAGACCATGATTTCTAGTCCTGCTTTATCCATGAAAATCTACTGGGTGACTTTGGGCCAGTCATTCTTGCTCAGACCATCTTGCCACGCAGCGTTGTTGTTGTGGGAAAAATGGAGGAGGAAGGTATATTGTATATGTTCACCACCTGGAGTTAGTTATAAAAATAGTAAAAGCAGGATATAAATAAATAAAAATATTCAGTTTTCTTTTAAATCCAAGAGTCTTGTCACTTGAAGTCAAAATGCTTTCTCCAGTTGCAGACATTTCTTTGATTAGTTTTTGCAACTATTCTCTATCTTCAAAGTACTTATCAAAATTCTACCATCAGCTCAAATACTTTGTTGAGAACTCTTCATCACACAGTTTTAAAAACATTTTTAAATCAAATGATCTTTATTTAATAAATTGACCATTTTTTTTAGCAGTATCTGGAAATTTTCTATTCCATCTACAAGAGTTTTGGACACCAAGATCTTTCTGTAAAGAAAGCAATGTGTTGTAACCACATCAGGATTTTCTTTTCTTACAAGAGAAATGAAACCTTTCATAGAGCCAACCATTGATGGATCACCACCAATACAGTTCCTCCTAGACAGATGTTTCCAAATATGAAAACAAAACATGTCAGTTCTTTGCAGCAGAAAGTTTTCTACAATTTCACCATCATTTACAAGTCTTACAAATGCCTTAACATGACATTTATTGGTGAAAATCTGTGGACTCATCAACTTGGATAGAAAAATCTCAGTATCACACAACAGCTCTTCATTATGCTGATTTATTGTACCACTTCAAACTTTTTCAATTTCCCATACTGCATCTGATCCTAACATTTTTGCCGTTATTATTTTATATGCTGGCATGATTACTTTCTCACCCAAAGTGTAACTTATCCTATGCTGCGTAATAAGTTCTGCTACTAAATAATTTGCTTCTTGGACCTTTTTGCAGACTCTGATTTTATTAACAAACACTTTACTCTGTTTTATGAATTCAATAGCTGTTTAAAATAGTCAGAAGTTTTACTTGTATGATTTGTAATTAAGTTTTTTTCAAATTTGTTTTAGCCATTGCAGCATTTCTAAGTTGTTTGCCACAGATGGGGCACAATAGAATAGGACAATTTGGATCAATCCATATAAAACCCATTGATCCTCACTGTAAAGACCAATTGTATTTTTAACCCACTATACTAGAAATGCCTGAAAATATTTTAAATCTTTATTATTGTTATCATGATTAAACTTAGTGGTACTGGGATAAAATTATTAGATAAAAACTATAGGGAAAAGACATGAGAGGGAAAAATGCACTTCTTCCTTCCTGCAATTTATTTTTCCCTTCCTGCAATGTAGAATTCACCTATTATCAGTGGTGTCCTCTATTTTGCTTGAAACGTTAAGAATGGATTCAGCCAAATAAACAGGCCTACAGCACAATACCAGAGAACTCACAGGGAATTGTAACTAGATTTTTATTCCATTTCTGCTCATAGCAATAGCAATGGTACTTAAACTTATATATTCACAGTGCTTTACAGCCCTCTCTAAGCAGTTTACAGAGTCATCATATTGCTCCCCAACAATCTGGGTCCTTATTTTACTGACCTCCGAAGGATGACAGGCTGAGTCAACCTTGATCCAGTTAGACTCGAACTGCCAAACTACTAGCAGTCGGCAGTCAGCAGAAGTAGTCTGCAATACTGCATTTTAACCACTCCATCGCCATGGCTCATCACTTGAGAGTGTGTTGCAATAATTTTTTAAGTACCGTATTTTTCGGACCATAAGACGCACCTGACCATAAGACGCACCCAGTTTTTAGAGCAGGCAAACAAGAAAAAAAAATTCTGAACCAAATAGTACCGGTATACTAAAACAGGGCTTTTCAACCTTTTCATCCATTGTACCACTTTTAGGACAAGGCAATGTCCGAGTACCACCAGTCGCCCAGCAAGGTGTCAAAAACCTGACCCCCCCACCAAAAAAGGAAAAAAAAAGATAAAGTACAGGTAGTCCTTGACTTACAGTGATTCACTTAGTGACTGTTCAAAGTTACGACGGCACTGAAAAAAGTGACTTATGACCATTTTTCACACTTATGACTGTTGCAGCATCCCCAGGGTCATGTGATTTACATTCGGATGCTTGGCAATTGATTCATATTTATGATGGTCACATTGTTCCAGGGTCATGTGATCACCTTTTGCAACCTTCTGAGAAGCAAAGTTAGTGGGGAAACCAGATTCACTTAACAATCATGTTACTAATTTAATTTCTCTCTCTCCTTCTCTTTCTCTCCCTCTCTTCCCCTCCCTCTTTCTTTCTCCTCTCTCTCCCTTTCTCTCCATCTCCCTCTTTCTCTCCCTCTTTTTCTCTTTTCCTCTCTCTCCCTTTCTCTCTCTCCCTCTATTTCCCTCCCTTTCTTTCTCCTCCTCTCTCCCTCTTTCTCTCCCTATTTTTCTCTTTCCCTCTATTTCTCCCTTTCTCTCTCTCCCTCTATTTCCCTCTCTCCCTCTTTCTTTCTCCTTCTCTCTCCCTTTCTCTCTCTCCCTCTTTCTCTCCCTCTCTTTCCCCTTCCCTCTCTTTCTCTCCCTTTCTTTCTCCTCTCTCTCTCCCTCTTTCTCTCCCTCCCTATTTCTTTCTCCTTCTCTCTCTCTCCCTCCTTCCCTCTCTCTCTCTTTCTCTCCCTCTTTCTCCCATTGTCCCTTCCTTCCTTCCTTCCTTCCTTCCTTCCTTCCTTCCTTCCTTCCTTCCTTCCCTCCCTCCCTCCCTCCCTCCCTCTTTGTCCTTCCCTCTCTGCATTAGAGCAGTACCCGCGGAGGCGGCCCTGCGGCCCGGCTTTCTCTTGCAGAAAGCAAGCTGAAATGGAGTGAGGGAGATTGCCAGAAATGCGAATCGGCCGATCTCGTGCTCCAGGAAACTCCCTCGCTCGGTTTCAGCTTCCCTTGCTACAAGAGAAAGCAGGCTGAAACGAGGGAGATTGCAGCAGCGCGAGATCAGCCGATTCGCATTCCTGGCAATCTCCCTCACTCTGTTTCAGCCTGCTTTCTCTTGTAGCAAGGGAAACTGAAACCGAGCGAGGCAGATTGCAGGAGCGTGAGATCGGCGTTTCTCAGCACGTGCCGATTCGTGCTCCACTTGCAGAGGTTGGAGCTGGCCATACGGATCACCTTCGGACCATAAGACGCACCCTCGTTTTCCCCCACCACTTTTGGGGGAAAAAAGTGCGTCTTATGGTCCGAAAAATACAGTAAATAATGATCTCCCTGGGAAATCTAGTGACTTTCATGGAATCCTGGTTGAGAAATCCTGGTTTACATAGTTCTTTGGATACCCATTTATTTGTTATTAAATTTATTTAGATTATTCTTGATTTTGGCCAATTTCATTCCTTTTCCTATTGGTTGGTGAATTTTGTTTTTGTCATTGGATAGTACATTTTGGAGGAAGAGATAAAGCAATGTTGCACCATCACGCCACAGATTCTGTTCCTTTTGTACATGTGATTTCATGATTGTGAACAAAAGGGATGGATCTTGTTGTACAACACAATACTTTTTTTTCTCATTGTTGCCCTTGTTCTCTCCCCCACTTCTCTCTGTGAATAACTCAATAATAGCCTCAATTTTCTCTTAGCAACCAATCATTTAAAGCTACCAATATGATGACCACTCTTTATCATTAGTTTCCTGCTTGCCTGCCTTCTTTTCTGGGTTACCCTTCCACATATTACACCAATGGTATGCCGTTTATCTGAAAGGATTATTGGCAATGTAATCTTGTGGAAGGGTAATCCTGGAAAAATCTCAAGTGCTGGTTGACTCATTATGATAGCAGAATCTAGAATTATATATAACTGAAATACTAAAATCAGAATGTAATTTGATGTAGGTAAACTTGGGGAGGGACAAATTGGATTGATGGTGAACACAATCTAAAAAGAAGCACTCATATTTTACATTTTCTTTATAGCATATATTCCCTTTTATGTTTCATTTATCATGTTGCTGTTGGCTCTGATGTGCTTACTTTCAACATTGTACAGTTCCCAAATATTAAATGAAACAGTATGATTTTTACTGTTTATTAAAAATTATAATCTATAACAATATAGTCTTTTATAAATTACTAAGAAGAACTCTGAAATGATCCAATCCAGAAACTATTAGATCAGGTGTCCCCAACTTGTGGGCTGCAGCCTGGTAGTGGGCCGCGGGACAGGCTGGCCAGTGCGTGCATGTGTGCGTGCAAACACAACCAGTTGCAGTAGCGCTGCGGCCACAGTGCATGAAAATGGGCTGCCGCCACACTGCAGGACATGAAAATGGGCCACCGCCACACCATGGGATGTGAAAACAGGACTCGGTCGTGCCTCGGGGAAAACAGGATGCCACTGCAGCTGTGCCGTGCAAGAACAAGGCTAGCAAGTATCACGCAAGTGCTAGCCCCGCCTCATTTTCATCATGTGCGTGGCACCATGCACACGCACATGTAAAATACTTCTCCCTCCCTTTCCCTCTAGTTCACCAACCGAGAAAGGTTTGTGACCTCTGTATTAGATGATTAGGGGACTGGAGGCTAAAACATATAAAGAATGGTTGCTGGAATTAGATATGTCTAGTTTCATGAAGAGAAGGACTATAGGTGACATGATAGCAGTGTTCTAATATCTTTGCCACAAAGAAGAGGGAGTCAAGCTATTTTCCAAAGCACCTGAAGGCAGGACAAGAAGCAACGGATGGAAACTAACCAAAGAAAGAAGCAACCTAGAACTAAGGAGAAATTTCCTGACAGTTAGAACAATTAATCAGTGGAACAGCATGCCTCCAGAAGTTGTGAATGAAGAGACTGGACAGCCATTTCTCTGAAATGGTATAGGGTTTCCTGCCTGAGCAGGGAGTTGGACTAGAAGACCTCCAAGGTCCCTTCCAACTCTATGATTATTATGATTATTATAGAATCTTTTAATTCTAATTTGAGATAGAGAAAACAAATTCAAAAATTGATGGGTAATCATCTAAAATTAGCTGTATAAGTTCTGAGTTGTGAATTTACTCCAATTCCCAATTTGCAGGTTAAATATTGGAGGATAATGGAAAGTATCTTGTTGGACTAAGTAGATTTAATAGTAGTTTTCAAACATATATAACATTTCCATACACCATTTAAGAAGTAAATGGTGCTGTTTATCCTGTAATCTCCCTCTCCCCCCCCCTCTCTCTCTCTCTGTCTGTGTGTGTGTGTGTGTGTGTACATGCATGTGTTTGGTTGATACAGGTAGATTGCAAATAATTATACGGTATCGTTATGAATTTGTTAAGGTAGGACTAATCCAAAATAGTAATATTGACTGTCCCATCTGCAGTAGCTTTTCCATAGTTAGTTTTACTATGCCTATAATTTCCATTTTGGCCTTAGACATGAAAAATGAGCTGAGTGATATTGGGTCAGTCAGCCCAATTCACCTCACAAGGTTGTTGGGAAATAGTAGGAGGAATTCACTGCCCTGAGTTATTTATAAAGATGGGGTATTATATCAACCAATCAGTTAATACATTCAACTTGCTATACATTTTGAAAGATGTAGCCACCGTTTTTGTAATAAGGAAGGGATAGTAGTCACTTTTGTCATGAATTATCTGCATGATTTTTTTAAATTAGCATTATATTTAATTTATCTTTAATATTTGACATACTGGAGTGAGTATGTTTTTAAACACTACTTTAAATTACTAAAGCCAAGAATTAATTTTAAAATGCAATCAAATTATGAAATCGTTTGAATTTTGGCTGAAGTCTATAGAAATCTGTACCTACATCTAATGGCTTTTTCAAGTATACATTGACTTAAAATATGTCATGTTGATTTATATTTTTGACTTTACATCATTTACAGTGGGTACAAGGGAACACTGCATAGAAGTTGAGCATAAGTAATTTTTGTTTGTAAAGCTTGAATTTGCACTTATGATCACAAAGGTTTCATTTATAAAGAATTATCATCTGAATATTACTCAGTATTGTATTCATAATCTTGATTTCAACGCGATAAAGTTCCAGCTTGCTTGGTCCGTCTGAGGTCAGGGGACTCAGATGATACTCTTCAAGGCCAGAAGAATTTGTTGAATACCCGTTGGATGAAAGTACTCGGATTTGTTCCCAGTTAGATTCCATGTATGATGCAGATATTTATAAGAAAACTAGGGAGATGTCTTGCCCAATAATTTGGGAACTGTTTGATCCTGTTGTATCTAAGAAAATTGCACTCGACTGAGTCAGAGCAATCCCCTGTCAATTAAACCCTTCTGGCTGATGAAAGCCTCCTGGACAGTGATCAGCAGGTGGGTTCATGCAGTGACAAATTCCTCACTGCAAGAAGGGACATTCCCAGGAACTTTTAAAGAGATCCTGGTTTGTCCTTTCTTAAACAAAATCACCTAACCCTCCCCCCCTCCAATCTGGATAATTTTTGTCCAGTTTCCCATCTTCCATTTTTAGAGAAGGAGGCAGAAAAGGTGGTTGCTTCACAACTTCAGAGGGTCCTGGATTAAACAGACCTTTCAGTCACGATTCCAGCCCAGCGTTGGTCACTCTTAAGGATGATTTTGACGTGAGTGAGATGAGGATAGTCCAATATCAGCAGCTGTCAATATCATTGACCCAAGGTGGTATTTTGGGTCATCTGTGAGTTAGGCTGGGCAACATAGTTTTGAACTGATTCAACTCCTTTCTCTAAGGTTGGTGCCAATCAGTGATGATAAGAGAGTGAGAGATTGAGTCCCTCACCTCTTGCTTGCAGAGTTTCGCAGAACTCAGTACTGTCTCCTATTTAACGTTCCATGAAGCCACTGTGTGAGAACATTGGTCTCTGTAGGTTGAGATATCATCAATATGTTGATGATACTCAGCTCTACATCTCCATTTGTGGTGACCAAGTGATGCTGTCTCTACCCTCTCATAGTGCATGAAAGTGGTAGGGACCCAAATAGAAAAGAACAGGCTTTGACTGAACCCTGGCAAGACCAAATGGCTTTGAGTGCATGGACCCAAAGAACTCATCTTTTGTTCTGGATGAGATTGTAATAACTCATTTGGACTACTGCAAAGCACTGTACATGAGGCTATCCTTGAAATCTGTTTAAAACCTTCAGCTGGTTCAAAATGTGGCATCAAAAGCAGTCTTTGGATCCCAAGAATTGCCCATATTATATCTCTGCTCTGCAAACTGCACTGGCTACTGGTCTACTTCCAGGTGCAGTTCAGAGTGTTGGTTGTGATCTCTAAAGCCCTTAATGGCAAAGGGCCAGGATGCCTGATGAATTATCTTGTCTCACTAGGACTCATCTTGCAGAGAGGGCCTACTGCAGAGATCTCTGACAAAAGAAGAGCCTTCTCTGCTTTAGCACCCTTTGGAACATCCTATCCCCCAAGATGAGATCTGCCTCCAACTCCTATCCATTGATAAAAACCTGAAGATCTAGCTCTGCCAGTTAGCTTAGGGATCCAATAGGGGAGTACCATGCTGGAAGTGGCTAGTAGATGGATAGCAAACCCCACCTCACTTCCTGCTTTTCCTCCTGTCCATCTTTCTCATATTTATTTATTTATTTATTGATTGATTGATTGGACTTATATGCCGCCCTATCTCCCGAAGGACTCAGGGCAGCTAACAACAATAAAATACAATGATACAAAATTTTAAAAAGAATTAAATTAACAGCCCCAAAAGATTAAAATTAATAAATTAAAAATTAAAAAACATTTTAAAATCCCTGTTGTCAGTCCAGGTCAGCCTGATGAAAAAGGAATGTTTTAAGGCCACAGCGAAAGGACTGGAGATCCGGGGCCATCCAGAGCTCAAGGGGGAGTTGGTTCCACAGGGCTGGCACTCCCACATAGAAGGCCCTCCCCCTGGGGGTCGCCAGCCGACATTGTCTAGCCGACGGCACCCTGAGGAGGCTCTCTCTGTGTGAGCGCACTGGCCGATGGGAAGTCGTTCCCGGCAGCAGACGGTCCTGCAAATATCCTGGGCCTAGGACATGTAGGGCTTTAAAGGTAAGTACCAGCACCTTAAATCTCACCCGGAGGATGACCGGTAACCAATGCAGCTCACGCAGGAGGGGTGTAATATGGGAGTAGCGGGATGCTCCCATCACTACCCACGCAGCCGCATTTTGCACCAGCTGGAGCCTCCGGGTGGTCTTCAAAGTAATCAATACGGGAGGTAACGAGTGCGTGAGTGACTGTACGTAGGGCATCTCGGTCCAGATAGGGGCGCAACTGACGCACCAGGTGAACCTGGGCAAATGCCCCCCTTGGCCATGACTCCTATATGATCTTCAAAACTGAGTCATGAATCCAGGAGGACGCCTAAATTGCGTGCCCTATCAACGGGAGGTAACACCTCTCCTCCCATAACCAAAGATGGAACCTCTTGGACAAGCCGAGATGCCGGTACATAAAGCCACTCAGTCTTGGCCGGGTTGAGGTGGAGCCTGTTCTTCCCCATCCAAATCCGTACCACTTCCAGGCAACAGGACATCACGTCGAGGGCATCACTGGGTTGGTCCGGGGTAGAGATGAAAAGCTGGGTATCATCAGCATATTGATGATACCTCACCCCGAAAACACGGATGATCTCACCCAGCGGCTTCATATAGATGTTGAACAGGAGGGGCGATAATACCGACCCCTGAGGCACCCCACAACTAAGGGGTCTAGGGGTTGATCTCTGCCCTCCTGCCAACACCGTCTGCGAACGGTCGGAGAGGTAGGAGGAGAACCACCGTAAAACAGTGCCTCCCACTCCCAACCCCTCAAGACATCGCAGCAAGATACCATGGTCGATGGTATCAAAAGCCGCTGAGAGGTCTAATAGGACCAGGACAGAGGAGTAACCCCTGTCTCGGGCCCGCCAGAGATGATCCACCAGCGTGACCAATGCCGTCTCCGTGCTGTACCCGGGCCTGAAACCCAATTGGTACGGATCCAGATACCGTATATACTTGAGTATAAGCCGAATTTTTCAGCCCACTTTTTGGGCTGAAAAATCCACTTCGGCTTATACTCCAGTGAACAAAAAAAAAAGAACTTCCACCCCCCAGTTTGGAGAGCTGCTGCTTTCATCAAACATGGACGAAGGCAGCAGCTCTCCAAACGGGCGGCGGTGGTTTGGAGAGCTGCGCGCGCAGCTCCGCCGCCACCTCTGCAAGCCTCCGCTGAGAGAATGCGGTGGAAGCTTGCCGCCCATTTTCTCGGCGAAGACTTCTTTCAGGGGATCCAGCCTCTGCCGCCCCATTCTCTCAGCTGGGCAGCTGAGAGAAGGGGGCGGCAGAGGCTGCATCCTCCGAAAGAAGTCTCCGCTGAAACGAGAGAATGGGGCGGTGGAGCGCTCCGCGAAGTATGGGGCGGTGGAAGCTTGCCGCCCATTTTCTCGGCGAAGACTTCTTTCGGGGGATCCAGCCTCTGCCGCCCCTTTCTCTCAGCTGCCCATACTTCGCGGAGCGCTCCAACGCCTCATTCTCTCGTCTCAGCGCCCATTTTCTCGGCGAAGACTTCTTTTGGGGGATCCAGCCTCTGCCGCCCCCTTCTCTTAGTTGCCCAGGCAGCTGAGAGAAGGGGGCGGCAGAGGCTGCATCCCCCGAAAGAAGTCTCCGCTGAAACGAGAGAATGGGGCGGTGGAGCGCTCCGCGAAGTATGGGGCGGTGGAAGCTTGCCGCCCATTTTCTCGGCGAAGACTTCTTTCGGGGGATCCAGCCTCTGCCGCCCCTTTCTCTCAGCTGCCCATACTTCGCGGAGCGCTCCAACGCCTCATTCTCTCGTCTCAGCGCCCATTTTCTCGGCGAAGACTTCTTTTGGGGGATCCAGCCTCTGCCGCCCCCTTCTCTTAGTTGCCCAGGCAGCTGAGAGAAGGGGGCGGCAGAGGCTGCATCCCCCGAAAGAAGTCTCCGCTGAAACGAGAGAATGGGGCGGTGGAGCGCTCCGCGAAGTATGGGGCGGTGGAAGCTTGCCGCCCATTTTCTCGGCGAAGACTTCTTTCGGGGGATCCAGACTCTGCCGCCCCCTTCTCTCAGCTGGGCTCTGCCGAGACGAGAGAATGGGGTGGCAAGCCGCCGAGAGAATGCGGCGGTGGAGCGCTCCAGTGGAAGAATGGGGCGGTGGAGGCTTGCCGCCCATTTTCTCGGCGGAAACTTCTTTCGGGAGATGCAGCCTCTGCCGCCGCCTTCTCTCAGCTGCCCAGGCAGCTGAGAGAAGGGGGCTCCAGAGGCTGCATCCCCCGAAAGAAGTCTCCACTGAAATGAGAGAATGGGGCGGTGGAGCGCTCCGCCGAGAGAATGGGATGGTGGAGGCTTGCCACCCATTCTCTCAGCAGAGACTTCTTTCGGGGGATCCAGCCTCTGCCACGCCGCACCGCGCCAACAGCAAGCCACCCCATTCTCTTGGCGGAGCGCTCCACTGCCCCATTCTCTCAGCGGCTTGCTGCCCCATTCTCTCGTCTCGGCAGAGCCCAGCTGAGAAAAGGGGGTGACAGAGGCTGGATCCCCCGAAAGAAGTCTCCACCGAGATGAGAGTACGGGGTGGCAAGCCGCCGAGAGAATGGGGCGGTGGAGTGCTCCGCTGAGAGAATGGGGCGGCTTGCTGTTCTCTCGGTGCAGCACGGCAGAGGCTGGATCTCGTGAAAGAAGTCTCTGCCGAGAGAATGGGCGGCAAGCCTCCACCACCCCATTCTCTCAGCGGAGCGCTCCACCACCCCATTCTCTCAGCAGCTTGCCACCCCGTTCTCTCATCTCAGCAGAGACGTCTTTCGGGGGATCCAGCCTCCACCACCCCATTCTCTCAGCAGCTTGCCACCCCGTTCTCTCATCTCAGCAGAGACGTCTTTCGGGAGATCCAGCCTCTGCCATGCTGCACCGAGAAAAAAGCAAGCCGCCCCATTCTCTCGGCGGAGCACTCCACCGCCCCATTCTCTCGGCGGCTTGCCACCCCGTTCTCTCATCTCAGCAGAGACGTCTTTCGGGGGATCTAGCCTCCAGCTGCTGCATTTCCCAGCCTCGGCTTATACTCGAGTCAATAACTTTTTCCAGTTTTGGGGGGTAAAATTAGGGGTCTTGGCTTATACTCGAGTCGGCTTATACTCAAGTATATACGGGTAATCAGTTTACTACATTCTCATTTTCTTTCTCATTGTTTATTCTATTGTTCCATTATTTGCTACTGTAATACTTGCATTTCTTTTCATTTTTCCACTTTTTAAATAAATGCCTAGAGTAATCCCACTGCAAGTTAGGCAGCAAATATATTTATAAGAATAAACAAATAATGTTAGCAAATATATTAAATAAGTTAATTTTTTTAATCTGATAAGAAGTTTTACATGCGTCATAGAGTTTATTTCTGTTCAAGATTATTGGACATTTAAGAATGTCTATAATTTTTCTGAGTAAATCCATGTACAATTTTGTAAGTAGAAAGATCCCTAGAAAATGTTTTGCAATATTTTTAGAGCTGCAATACTTTTCAGATAAATTTAGGTAGAAACTCTGTTCCCATCTCTGCTTGTTTAAGGTTTCAAACACCAGCTTCTCTTATACACTGTAATGTATCTAATAAAAGTAATTCTTGATTGAGGGTCAAAGTTGGAAGCAGAATGTTAGTTATTAAGCAATGCAGTCATAACGTGGAATGTCACATGATTGCATCATTATCAACAACAATTCTGGCAGTCCTGATTGGTGCCCTGACTCTCTAAATATATGAGTTGCTAAGTGAGAAAGAAGGGAATCCCAGATAAGGATTGCGGGAATTCCATAAGGGAACTGGGGCGGGGTGAGGTGGGGTGGGGGAAAGAGGCTGTCACAGTGTGAAGCCACCATGCTCTGGGAAGTCCTAGCAGCACAGAGCAAAGTCGTCATGCATCCAGGCAGCACAAAGGAGTTTCTTGGACATGCTAGCCCCAGCCCAGCCATGCAGAACCTGGAGTTACCTTCGCCACTCTGTTCTCGGAAGCTCGTGGCATGCAATCCCAGGCTGACCGTTGCCATTTTCTTGCTCCAACAGCTGATAAGGCATGCCTGGCCTGACCATTCATGAGGCATCTGTTGGCTACATGAAGTCATCTCCTGAGGTCTCACAAGGAAACCACTCTACACAACCTGGGGAAGAAAGTCTTGTGTGGCCAGCAGTTACCTTACAAAGGACCAGGCACGGCATACTTGGTCAGTAGCAAGAGAAAGAAGACAGTGAAGGTTAGCTATGGCATCAGGGGCCATTGAGTGCAGAGGGCAAAAACAAAACATAGATGGGTTGGTGGAGGAGTTGAATGCCAAATGCATGGAGATGCTGCAATGGGCCTTTATTTAGTGACTAGTCATAAATCCCTTCTTTTAGTGCCAGCATAAATTCAAAGTCATTGAGTGAATATGCTAAAGCCTTTGATTGTGTGGATCATAACAAACTCTGGCAAGTCCTTAAAGAGATGGGCGTACCAGACCATCTTATTTGTCTCTTGAGAAATCTATATGCGGGCCAAGAAGCAACAGTGAGAACTGGACACGGAACCACTGATTGGTTCAAAATTGGGAAAGGAGTCCGGCAAGGCTGTATACTGTCGCCTTGCCTATTTAACTTATATGCAGAGCACATCATGAGAAAGGCAGGGCTAGATGAATCAAAAGTTGGAATTAAGATTGCTGGAAGAAACATCAACAACCTAAGATATGCAGATGATACCACTCTAATGGCAGAAAGTGAAGAAGAACTAAAGAGCCTCTTGTTGCGGGTGAAGAAGGAGAGTGCAAAACTTGGGTTGAAACTAAACATTAAGAAAACCAAGATCATGGCATCTGGCCCTCTCAATTCCTGGCAAATAGATGGGGAAGAAATGGAGGTAGTGACAGATTTTATTTTCCTGGGCTCCAAGATCACTGTAGATGGGGACTGTAGCCAAGAAATTAAAAGACGCTTCCTCCTTGGGAGGAAAGCCATGGCAAATCTAGACAGCACACTAAAAAGCAGAGACATCACCCTGTCAACAAAAGTGCGTATAGTCAAGGCTATGGTCTTCCCAGTTGCAATGTATGGCAGTGAAAGCTGGACCATAAGAAAGGCTGAGCGCCAAAGAATTGAAGCCTTTGAACTATGGTGCTGGAGAAGACTCCTGCGAGTTCCTTGGACTGCAAGGCGATCAAACCGGTCAGTCCTAGAGGAGATCAACCCTGACTGCTCTTTAGAAGGCCAGATCCTGAAGCTAAAACTCAAATACTTTGGCCACCTAATGAGAAGGAAGGACTCACTGGAGAAGAGCCTAATGCTGGGAAAGATTGAGGGCAATAGAAGAAGGGGACGACAGAGAATGAGGTGGCTGGATGGAGTCACTGAAGCAGTAGGCGTGAGCTTAGATGGACTCCAGAAGATGGTAGAGGACAGGAAGGCCTGGAGGAACATTGTCCATAGGGTCGCGATGGGTCGGACACGACTTCGCAACTAACAACAACAACAACAAATCAAGGACTACCTGTAGGAAAACAAATTACTTTTTCAAAGTGTCTGACTTGGTGATCAAGTTGTGAAAACACTTTTATTTGAGAGATTTAATTATTTCCTAAAATAGGTGTTTTAGATGAGAAAAAATGAAGAGATATATGTTTAATATATTTTAAAAGACTTTTCTGTCATCACTAAGAAGTAAAGCCGGAGTCCATGTTTTTACAAGTTGGCTGGCTGCTGTAGAAGGGAAAAGAAGGAATTTTTTTCAAGCTTGTCAGGATTATGATAGATACTTTTTGCTTCACAGAGATTGTTTCTCTTTTAACTTTAAATTTAGCTGTCATTTTCCATTCCAATAAATTTGACAGAAGGCAAAATATTTCTAAAAGATAGGATGTAGGAGCTTTCTTCACTTTTGTTTCTCACTCACTTTCACCTAGGTGCCAGTTTAATCATTGTTTACCTTTTGTTGAGCTTCAGCCAGCTATGGTTGCTACTGATGCCTTCAAATGATTTAAAACTGTGATGATACATATACTTCAAAACTTTAGACTAAAACTTAAAATGAAGTAATAGAATGTAAAAATAAATTCAGATGCAGAATTCTATATTTAAATTTTACAAAATGTGTCTCAAGAAACTTGATTTGCCTGTAACAGACATGTCAAACACAAGGCCCGGGGGCCAGATCCGGCCCGCGAAGTGGTTTCATGTGGCCCGCGAAGCCATCCTGGAAACAGTGAGGGAACGGCCCCCACTGCCTTGGCCCTGGCCCAGAGACCCTCAGATCTGTCCCACTCCTGCCCAGGTCCCCATAGGCACCCTTGATGCGAACGATGTAGAGCTGGCCACGCCTACCCAGCAGGCCATACGCACTCTAGCCACACCCACCCAGTAGGCCACGCCCACACTGGCCATACCCACCCAGCCCCCTGAGGGCAACCACAATGCTGATGCGGCCCTCAATGAAATTGAGTTTGACACCCCTGGCCTGTAATACAGTGAAAGTTCACAATCTGAGCATGTTAATAAAAGTAATCTCTTTTATGCTATTATCCTCAATTTATGATGATAATTGGAACTGGAATTTCCATTGCTAAGTAATGCAGGACCTCATTGTTTAGTGATAGGAAGGGCGAGAGAGAAAGGTTTAAAGTAACCCAGCTGTTTTTTATGCCTAAAGTGGGGCTAGAATTTTCCTGATTTCCAGCCTAGTGCTATAACTACTAGATCAAATTGCAAATAGGGTGCAAAGGTGACCATGTGATTATGAGGTGCTGAAACCGATTGCAAATGTAAACAAATGACAAAGTGCCCAGATTGTGATCACATGTTTGTGGGCAATGCTGGGATGGACAGATCTTCAAGAACAGGTCATAATCACATAACCATTCAGCACTATCATAGTTCTGAACATTTGCTGAATGAATCGTCATCGGTCAAGACCATCTGTAATTTGATCTTATCTAGAGAACAGTGTCGAGTTCTAGGTCCTGCCTCTCTAGAAGTTTAGAATACAAATTTCAATAATTTCAGAAGAGTACAGAAGAAAATAAACCCTGATTTGTAAAACCAGACCTTTGAGGAGAACCTTTGACATTGGCTTGTTAATTCTGGAGGGAAAATGTTGTGCAGGATGTGTTTTACAAAATATAAGAAAATATTCTTATAAGAATAAGAAATTGAAATAAATAGAAAAATGAATTGAAAATAAATTGAATGGTCTGTAATAACAGGAGGATAACTTTTGCTTGAAAATTAGAAGAAATGTCTTGAGTGTGGTTTCTGTGAGTGTGGTTTCACCTTAGAATCCATGACTTGGGGAAACACGTCTTCTTTGCTACAGTTCTTTTTGCTGGGTTCAGGATTCTTTTTTTAATTTCTTGCAAGAAGTGGCAAAATGATCCACAAACCCCTTTGATTTGGGTCCCATAATTGCTTTAATATATATATGGTCATATGTGACTATTTTAGTATGATTTTAGAATCTTTTCAATCATTGTCAACAAGAGGAAAACATTATGCAGCTGCAGTTCCTAAGCTAGTCAGGTATTGCAGCCAGTTAAAAAAAAAATCTCTGCCTGCAATTCATGTGAATCACGTACTGTAAGACAAAGCTTCTGATAATTTGTGCAGTGGTTCTGTAGTCCAAAGTACCCAGAGAGAATTCAAGTCTAGATTCAGTCTTTTTTCAGGTTTGGGGGAGGGGAATAAATAAGGAACAGAAGTGTTCAATATTGTTCAGAGGTAACACTGAATCAAAGATGCTCTTTCTCGTTTCTGTATTGAAATGAAGCCTGAAATAACAGCAGCAGCAGCAGCAGCAGCGGCAGCAGCAACGGCAGCATTAAGAAATCATGCACAAAAAAGGGAATTTTGAAAGCTACAGGCATAGGATTCTCTATGTGATTCTTTTCTAAGTTCAGTGCAGGTAATATAAAACCTTAAACTAGGAAAAGATTCATCTCTATGATGCATTTTAGTGATATATAGGGATGCTAAAGACAGAGACATTTTGTAATTATATATTCAGCTGAAATAGAAGGAATTGATTTACTTAAAGGAACACACATTAACATACACTGTTTCATCAGCCGCAAGGGCACATTTAACAAAATTGCTTGGCTGAATGTTTTTTGTACCTGTTCTCCTTTTCTGGGGCTGGAGAGTAAAGAGGAATGGCCAGTGTCTCAGAGGAAATGACAAGACAGACTGAAGCTCGGTGAGACCCTATACTGAGTGTTATCTGCTGTCCTCTTCATGCAGTGCTGTGGGTTGGCACACCGGCGGCGAGTACGGGTTTCGTATGTAAGTTTCTGATTGTTTTAGAATGGTGCTGATTGTGGAGCTGAACATAGCATTTTGGTGATGCAGTTTGCTTCATGTAGGTGCTTTGAGACATGTTTGCTGGGTGAAACAGCCACTTGAGCAATTTTTTTTTTTGGCACAGACCTTAAGAACCATTTGAACAGGTAATTCTTAAAAAAATAATAAATAAGGAGGTTCATAAAAACAGTTTGATAATTGACATTTCTAATAAAAATAGTAGGATTAATTAATATATGTGTATGACAATTAGGACAATCTTTATAAATCCAGTTGTCATTTTTCAAGGAATAAATGGAATTGAGAAAACTAGGTTCAGCATCATACCATGTGAGAAAACTGCATTTCTTTTATTTTCCAATGAAATAAGCATAGTGGCAACATATGGTATAAGTGTTTAATCAGGTTCTAGTATTTTCTAGAATAATCAATCCTCTATTGCAAAATGGCTGTTAGAAAAATATATTTTGCTGTGGAATTTAGCAATAATATATATATATATATATATATATATATATATATATATATATATATATATATATATATATATATATATATATATAAATTACCTGAAATTGAAAAACTGGATAGTTATTTGAATGTACTGAGGGATACAGTTAGTTGATATACCATCATTTAAGCAAATCGTGCTGTAAGTTATTTTTTCATCACAGTAAAAATACAATGGAAAAATAAAAGTTATGGAATATGGCTACATAGGGTTTCATTATTTATTTATTTTATTAATAATTAGGTCTTAATTAGAGTAAAGAATGATGCAATGTTTTTGATAACACATTTCATTTCATTTATTATTGTGGGGCCACCAAGATCAAAATAATTTCAAATTGTTTATTTTCCAACCTGTTTTTAAATAGGATTTTGTTCTTTGTAATTAATAATTTTTATTTATATTTAATGGGTGATGCAATGGTTGAAATAATGTGTTCCTTTAATTATGAGATAATAGACAAGGTAATAAAAAGGAATTAACTGTGGTTTATACTCTGTATTCTATGTAATGTGATCTAAATAATGAAACAATTGCAATATAACAGCCATAGTATTGATTAAAAATAGTGGTCAATATTTTTTATAAATGAAATACTTAATCCCATACAATTACAACATCACTACTGATATAGATGTAAGGCCCACATAACTTTGCAGACAATATAAGAGAGCACTGCCATATTTCAAAAGAACTACACTTCCATTATTTTTAACCATTGAGTTTTCTGAACTATTTCTTAGGGATAAATGCTACATTATTAATGCCAGATTAACAGGTGAAATGACTAAAGTTGATATGTTAGTATGTCACAAATGAAATCTAGGATTTTTTATGTACAGCAGTAGGCCAATCAGCCAATCATTAGGCCAAAATGGAAATGGTGTTGCATTGTAGTCTTATGTCAAGACTATATGAAAGTCTGAAAATGACATAATTATTATTACTATTATTAGCATTACTAGCCATCTAGATTGCAAGCTTGTAATTATGATTATCCTATTTTAGGTATTTAATTTCTTTAGATTGGTGTGACAGGTTCATATTAAAAATAGCTTAAAATAAGGCCTTTTGCAAATATTTTGATCGGTTGCTTAAATCTCATTATATTTTCCCAAACTAAAATTTCTTAATAAGAAATACACTTCTTCTCAGACTACAAAATCGAACTGTTTAAATTTCTCATCTAACTGAGACCATTATATACTTACTATAGTACTATAGTGCTTAATATTTCTCCATTGTTTCATTTATTTCTATGATTAGAATTCTTATAGGTTATGTTCTGTATATATTTATATTCTCCATGGGTAGTGGAACACCAGATTGTGTGGATATGGTCATTCAGAAGACTAAAGGTAATCTGTTAAAACCTCATCAGCCAGAGAGAGAGAGAGAGAGAGAGAGAGAGAGAGAGAGAGAGAGAGAGAGAGAGAGAGAGAGAGAGGGAGGGAGGGAGGGAGGGAGGGAGGGAGGGAGGGAGGAGAGAGAGAGAGAGAGAGAGAGAGAGAGAGAGAGAGAGAGAGAAGGAGGGACGGAGGGAGGAAGGAAGGAAGGAAGGAATATTTGTCCAGTGTCTAAGGCAAATGTGTTGACACACTTGTAACTGTGATCGAACTTGTAACTCTAATATAGTTACACCCAAATGCTAATTTTACTTCTTTGCCTTCTTAAGGTATGGTATAACCAATTGTACCAGGGGTGTCAAACTTGCAACATCACGTGACATGTCATGACATATTGCGTCTTTTTTCCCATTGCTGGCAATGGGGTGGGCATGGTTTTGCCATGATGCATCTGGCCCGTGGGCCGGCAGTTTAACACCCCTGAATTATACCAATGTCCAAGTAAGATGGTAAACTGAGAACATTTGGGAAATTTTAAAAATGAACTTCATAGTAGGTATAGTTTACCAATCTATTCTGGTGAATGTTATGGTATACTATGTTGCTGAAAATTAGTTGATTCATTTTGAAAACAAGAATGAGAACTGTACATCACTTATATTATAAGTGATCTGAATTTCCAAGCTTCTATATAACTATATGCAGGATTTTTTTTGTCATAGAACGCCCAGAATGGAGTTCTGGCACCTTTTTTGGATGGAACCTTGTAGGGTAGGCAAGGCTGGTAGGTTGTATGACGTGTGTGGGTTCCAGCACCTTTTTTTTTTTTTACAAAAAAAGCACTGATTATATATAACCCTTGATGTACAAGACATTAGCAGGCTTAGAAGAAACTCAGCACAATATCCTTTTCCTTCTCACTCTCTTTTCTTTCCTATACTCTTCCTGGACTGAACATAAAAAGTGGGCAAGAATGCTGTGATTGACTTGAAGTAAAAATGTTGTCCAGCAAAAAGCATCATAAACTGCAGTCACATGACTATGGGATGCTGCAAATGGTGACAAATGCAGGTCGGTTGCCAAGTGTCCAAAATGAAATCAGATGACCATGGCCCAGAGGGATGTATATCAGAACTTCACATCTGAATCATAATTATCTTTTGGGGTATGCGTTGTAACTTTAAATGGTCGCTAAGTGACTAGACTACCTGTATTGAAAGGGGGAAATGGCTTCTTGGAGGTAATTTCATCTGGTAGTCTTGCCAATTTCATCTGGTAGTCTTGCCATTTCTATATTCCAGAAGTCAGCATAGGCAACATTTATCTTTAAAAGGAGGTTTAGAAAATGATATTCAACTGATTGCTGCTGTGAAGTTAATAAAAATCAGTGAATGTTGCCTATGCTAAAAACAGCAATTTGGGTTCCAAACCTAAATTGACAACCAGTCCAAAATGGATTCACATAAGCCGTTTCATTCAGGAAAACTAACTGGATTACAAGATAGTATCTTAGATAGTATCTTAGAAATTTGATAACAATTATGTAAATCAAACAGGTGGAAAAAAATCAGAGAAGAATACCATAATCTTTGCTTTTAACATAGTTTTAAAGAAAGAAGAATAACATCCAGATAGATAATTCTGATATTAAGTTCAGCTCTGTTTTTCTTTTAAATCTGAATCAGGATAAGCCATGGACAGCCAAATGCACTGTTTTTGAATGCAGTGGTAGAGAGAATGAGGAACAGTGAGTTGAAGCTGATACTTAAAGTTGAATGATACCTAATTCTAAGGGAAGTAGGAGAATGTCCTTTTTGGATGAAACTTCATGCTTCTACAGCAGTAATTCTCAAACATTTTGATTTCAGGAGCCCTTTACATCCTTCAAATTATTGAAGACCCCAAAGAGATTTACTTTATGTAGGGTAGGTTTATCAATACTTACTGTATTAGAAATTAGAACTGAGAGATTTAAATTATTTATTTGATTTCATGGACTTTCTGAGTCTCAAAGGCTCCTAGGGGTTCCTAGACCATAATTTGAGAAGAGTTGTTCTACAGCATTGATGGTGAACCTTTGGGACAAGGTAGTCCATGGTGTTACAAATTAAGAAATGCCTAATTTGACTCTGCTGTGTATCATCCTCCCCCCCCCACACACAACAAAAACAATTCTGTCTTTTCTCTCCCCCTCCCTTCAGCCTGCATCTAGGCCACACTGAATATCAGCCCTCCATTGTAGCCTCAAGGCTGGCATTGAAGTAGAGACCCATGCCTTAACTTCAGCCCTAGAGCCACTCCTGCCACTTAAAAAAGGCTGCCTCAATGCCTCATGCTTATGAGCCTTGGGGGAAATGGTGCAATTGCCCTCGCAGCACAACACTCCTTAGGATCTACTTGAGGATCCTTTACTTTTAGTTGCTCTGCTATTTCTGCTGAGGCTTCCCTGGGTCACACAAAACCTTCATTCTTGAAGCAGCTTTGGAAAATGCTCTCCAGTAGCCTCCAAAAACCATATGAAAGCACACCCCCTTTTTGTACAATTTTCAGGACTTCTGGAGGATCATGTCCTTCTCTGGAAGGTTCTGGAGGCTGTGTAAGGAGAATCCTTATTTTTGCATGACCTATGCAGCCTTTGAAAATTGCATTAGAATAGAGCATGCTATCAGGAATAGTTGCTGGGGTTGGTGAATGCTAGTATGTCAACCAAAATGTTGTGGCATGTTATTTATGACATGTGTCATAGGTTCCTCATCACTCTTGTATAAGAACATGTTTGCAGTCTGGAAGTGCTTATTAATATGGCATTGACACAGTAGGATTGCAGTGTAATAGTTGTATCACCTGTAGCTTGATTGGGCCATTTCGGGATTAGTTTGGTTTACAAGAACAATTGAGATCCTGTTGTAATTTGTGAAGTCACATGACCATACTAGTTAGGGACAGTTCCAGCAATCTTGGGTGTCATAATTCAGTGAGGACTACATGGGTCATTAAGTAAAACTTCATGTGACTGTGGTTTCCAATTTCCTGCTAGTTTCTCCATTGTGGGAAGTTGGAAAGAGATATCGGAAATAGCAGTCATGTGACTTTGCTGCAGTATCATAATTATGAGCCAGGCCTTGACTACCCAGTTCATGATCATGTAATTACAGAAATGCTGCAATGGCCATAACTCTAGTACTAGTTGTAACTGCTACTCGTTCAGCATCATTGCTGATTGTGAATCAGTCTAAATTGGGCATCAAACCGTGTCATGTGGTGTGTTGCAACGTATCGCGACTTTTTCCCCCTTGCTAGAACTAGGGTGGGCGCTGCTTCCGTGTGACGAATCTTTCCCATGGGCTGACAGTTTGACACCCCTGGTCTAAATGAAATGATCAGCCAGTGCAGATTACTCAAATAGCCTAAAAAATGCACAAGTTGTCCCAGCCAGCAGATCCCTGCAACAGGGCAGCCAGACATGGTCCTCTCTCACTGCTGCTTTTGCCCAAAGTGCCTGGCACAATTTCAGAAGCAACATTGAATATGGAGCAAAGGAGCAGACAGAGTTCCCAAAAGTTGGCAGGGCTTGCCTTGAAAGGGCAGGCAAGGAGAGAAAGCAGAAGAAAGGATGGCCAATAAATAAGTTACATAATCTGGAGAAACCAAAGGAAAATACTGATGGAACTACTGTCTGCTCAGCAAGGAAAAAAGAAAAGCTGACTTAATGGCTCTTATTGACAGTCAGCTTCCTAAAATCTAGAATATATCAACCTATATATGATTTTTTTAAAAAAAAATCAGTCTGTAACTGAATAAAATACTGACATTGTGTTAATAAGGAAATGTTCCCTTGCTAAAGGACTACATGTTTCACAGTAAAAACAAAAATCTTAACTAATTTGTTCAGTATCTCTTCATTTTTGAGTCATGAAATTTTTTTATCAAAGTTTGGAAAGGCTTCATTGCCTCTTCTTGTGTAGCACTTAAGATTATTTTACATTGTTAGTCCAATTAAGTTACGATATAAATCAGGGGTGCCAAACTGCTGGCCCACGGGCCGGACGCGTCAACCGGAAGCCGTGCCCACCCCATTACTGGCAATGGCAAAACTGTCCTGATACGTTGCGCGACGTCATGTGACGTCGCAAGTTTGACATGTCTGATATAAATTGATCATGGAAGCACTACTTTTACTGTTTGCCACTTTGATGTGACTCCCTAGTAGTTTTCTAACTATCTCTGAACTTTAACAGTTTTGTAACAATTCTGCTACTGAGCAGTGTCTTCTCTACAGCAATTTCTCTCTGTATTGTATTGGTACTTTATATTGTTTCCCACAGATTCATAACTTCAACACAGGAGTTAGCCTATGTTAAGACAAAAAAGGAAAATGTTTCATTACTAGGTCTGAGTAATATCATCAGTGCTTTGATGGTGGTATCTAATCTGGTAATGAAATATCTGGAGGAAAACAGCCAAGCTCAGCGAACATCAAGAATCCAACAATTCATCCCAGACTAAATATATTACTTACTACTAAAAGGTCAGATCTATTATTTTGTTAAATAACCTGAAATGATACATTTTAAAAATATTTTGGAATATTTTGTTATATTGCTTTGTTGCTTTTATAATGCTTCCCAGATAATCACCAGTGAGCAATAGTATAAAACAAAGTTTCCTTTATGTTGATATCCATATTAAATACAATATAGACTTACATTGCTGGTTAAAAATTTTCTGAATTTTTTGAATTTTCAAAATATCTGCATAAATATGAACTAAAATGCAATTTGTCCTCTGCACAAGTCCTAAATCTGTATAAGTGCGTTTTCAATCATTAGCTAACATTGCATTGAATTCAGTAATAATTTCACATTTGTGCTGTTATCTGACCTGTTTTATTTTTCAGCTAGCTCTGGAATGAAACATCCTAATTACAAAACTGCAGTGTTCAAAGAATGCATGTTATGCATTTAGTAATGTTCATTAGAAAATAATCACTCTATTCTTGTTTTAAGGATTTAATATTTTGAACTATATATATTCAAAGCTTTTGGACTGCTTTTGATTAAATATCAACACTTAAGTTCTGAAATATAATTTTGCTTATAATTCATCAAAAACTTCGCTTTAATTTCTAAAATTAAATTAGGAAAAAATGGACGTAATATATTTAAAGAAACTTATGTCTGGTTTGCCAGTGCCTGAAAATGGATTCTTCCAAATGTTAGGTGAAAATAGTCTGGCCTGTTTGCTCAGTGAGAATGCAGAGGTCTTGTATAATCCGATTTCAATCAGCTCACACTAATCACTACTGATAGTTGCAAAATTTAGCCTGGATCTGCTTTTGTAATCTAGATAGACAGAAGTGAAAGGAAAGAACGGATGCAAAAGGAAGGAAATAGAGAGTCTGATTTTTCAGTTTTTGCTTTGTCTTCTGGGGCTTCTCTTGAAAACAAGTCCTATTGGTTGTTAGGTTACCAGCCTTTTCATTGTGGAGATACATCAACAACAGGTGCACAGTGAGGCAGCAGCAGTCCTTGTAAATGAAAATGTGCAGGAGGTAGCAACAGGTATATACAACTGCTTATATTACATTATTTATGGAAACGGAGATCTTAATTCTTTTTTTATGTCAGTTGTATCCTGAAATTCAGAAATATTTAAGTTAAGCAATAAATCCTACTGGAAGCCAATTTTATTAAGCTCTGAAGACTATTTGATTTTAGCATTTATTTTGTAAATCTTGGGTAAGTTAAATTTCAGAGATTTTATTAATCTGGTACAGTATATTTTGAGCCTAGTAAAAAATAAACTTCAACAAGTTTTTGTTTCTATTTTTTAAAAATTTGCTTTATCAACTTTTGGGATACCTAAAAACATACAAAAAAATCAAGTTTGTGTGTTTAGTTTTCAATTTTCTTGATGGGATGAAATATTAAGAAGAAAAACGATTTTCTAAATTGTTCTTTTGTTTGATGTTACCTGTTCCTGCATCATCTTGGCTAAAAGACTTTATACATTTGGATAAGAGAAACATTTGAAACCTGATTTTCCATGCTGGTGGAGTTGTTGCTGGTCATCTCAGCTCTGCATGTTGCCATGCTAAAAACGCCAAAGGGTAAAAATGTATCTTGGGTAAGTAGAAAAAGCATACCAAGAATATTATTCTAAATGTGTATTGCTAAACAAATACTGGTGAATAAAGAATCATTATATAAATATAGCTTTTTATCTTCGTTATATAATTAGGTTTATTCAAAAGCTCAGTTCTAGAATTGTGTGTGCGTGTGAAATCATTTTGTGTATCTTTCTATGCAAAAGAAAGATGTATATCTCTTCATATTTCATGCTAACTATTCATTGTGAAATAGTATCCAAATGGTTTGACATTTTGATAGATTTTGTTGATGAATATATGCCCATTTACATTTGTTGGTAAACTAACTTTCTTGGCCTAATAGCTTTGTTAGTTTTAAAGTTTGCTCATAATTCTTTACCTGCTATGGTTTAGGGTTGGTTGTCTTTTAAAGTACTGTTATTGTTGAAAAAGTAGACTTGCAAATAGCAACTATATTTTGTCTCTTAATTTAATCATTCTTTGTAAATAAATGTTATATACATTTATTGTATATAACATATACAAAAAATAGTGCTATAGAGATAAATTGATACAATATATAGATTACCTGCCTATATTTGGTATTGTCCTGCTCTGACCAGCGATATATATAATTTTATATGGTGCGGTTTTGAGCAAACATACCTAAAGTGTAAAATGCATTGCTTCCAATAACTGTATTTCTATCCTAGAAGTATGTCTCCTCCCTCACTATTTGAATCATACATCTATGCTGTAGTTTGCATAATAGAATATTAAAGTTTTTCATATTTTCCAGTCATGTAATCAACTGTGGGGCATCTTCTTGCATTTAGACCATTTTTGAACTATTTTAGACCAGAATATGTATTGACAACATAATAAATAGAGCAGCCAGGCAATGCAATCCTGTTTCAGGAGTAACAAGCACTTCAAATATTGAAACTTGGTATCAATTAAACAGTAGTGTAGCTTCTTTTAGTCTGTTCCCTAAGAAGCATAAAAAATGATTTGTAGATGAGGGAACTCTTATTAATAGCTGTCTATTCTTTCACCGTAAATCATGTGTTGCTTATCTTTATCATCATAGTTGCCCTCTTTTTTACATTAGGATTATTAGACTGTGTTCAATATTGCTAATTAATATTAGGTTGCATACATACAGTAAGGACATTCTGTGAAAGTTCTAATGCTTCTAACAATAGGTACATTGTTAAGAAGGCTGTACTATATTCAGTTGTCTTTTTTGTATTACAATAATGGCAAAGATATAGAAATGGTGCATTAGGGGTATGTGTGAATGCGTATATATTGATCATATTGGTAATTTCAGTAGTTTACACATAGCATTTCTGTTTATATCTTATTTTTACTATATTTAAAAAATAGCAGAGATTAAATTTTAGGTTTTCTAGCAATAAGTAGATCTTTACTCCTGAGTTTCATACTAAATTGTAATATTTGGTATACAAGAAGCCCACTTGTAAATTTGACTATGCCTACTTATGTTTCTAAAAATATTCCAAATTATAAGGGCCAATCATATAACTAAATAATAATTGGGATTGTGTTGAGAAGTAAATATATGAGAGTGCATATGAATTTGAAATGGATGAATTAGATACAGACTTGAGTTTTGTACTCCATTTTCCCAGAAAGAAAAGTTAATCTGTTTATATAACTGCAGAAATTGCACTCTTGATTGCATGCATATTTTTCTCCTCCTTTAATTTCAGTTATGGAGGACTACCAAAATTTGATGATTTGAAACTTTATAAATAATTTATAAGAGGTTTTTTTACCTGATGTTTGTTGCACTGTTATCATTCTTTATTTTTCTGGGCATGATTATGCTCTTTAGAGATTGTGCAAGTTAGAGTACAGGGACATACATTTTTTTCAGCTCAAGAATCACATGCATTTTGGATGATATTCTATGGGCTGCATTCTTATTGGTAGTCTGGGCCAAATACAGAAGTGCCAGGATCAAGGTAAAATGATTTAGTTTAAAAACAATTTATCAGTCAGACAAATTATTTTTTTTTTGTAATTTTGGCTTCCTACTGGGGGCTTTTCAAGGCTATCACTTTCTGTGGGCATGTTTAACCCTGCACTCAGATTGTGCTGTCAGTTATTTTTAATACAACTAGAATGTGTAAGATTGTGAAGGAAAAATTAAGCCCTCAATCAGAATTTTTCCACTGATTCAGAAAGATACCTGTTTTGTATAAATCTCCACCAGTTTTGCAGTTAGAGTTAAGGATGTGTTTATGAAATGGTTAAGGACACAGAATATACATACAGTTCTTAGAGATCCCCAGAATATGATGTGTTGAATGGTAGGGCATTTTTTCCCCTGCCGAAAAACTGCTGACTCTGCTGCCAAAAGCCAAATTTCTTTGGCAGCATGCTCCCCAGATTTGAATGGGATTAACAAGGATTGACCCACAACATCCCTCAGATGACCATGTACTTGCTTGGGAAGAGAAATCTAGAGTGACAGGAGAGTTGGGTCTCAATCTTTTTCAGTTGCTGCCTTGTATTTTTAGGTGCCCCTCTGTTTTTAATGTCAAAGTTATTTGTTAATAGCCTGGCTGAATGCTGATTTGCTTTATATCTTTTTGCTTGATTACAAATGTAAATTTTCTTCATCTTATTTTGGGTTTCAAAATATTTTTTCATTCACCACAAGGAAAAAATGAGGTTTTTTTTTCCTTTGCAATGAAAGTGGTTCAATTTGATTTATACTGGATTTTTACTCTAAGGATTTTGTATTTTACTAGTTTTTCTAAAAGGACTAGTAACTGTGAGAGGGATCTTGGATGCCAGTGGACAACCACTAAATGTGAGCCAGCAGTGTGCTGCAGCTGCCAAAAAAGCCAGCACAGTTCTAGGCTGCATTAACAGAGGGATAGAATCAAGATCATGTGAAGTGTCAATACCACTTTATAGTGCCCTGGTAAGGCGACACTTGGAATACTACATCCAATTTTGGTCACCACAATATAAAAAAGATGTTGAGGCTCTAAAAAACAATGCAGAGAAGAGCAACAAAGATGATCAGGGAACTGGAGGCTAAAGCATATAAAGAACTGCAAATTGGTTATGTCTTAATTTAAACATGATAGTAATGTTCCAGGGGTTGCCACAAAAAAAGTCAAGCTATTCTCCAAAGCAGGGCTTTTCAACCAGTGGTACGTTTATCACCTGTGGTACATTGGCACCTGGCAGGTGGTACGTGACCATCCTAGAAAAGTGGTAGTAGGGGAGGGGAATGAGCTGAACCGGTGGCCGTACTGCACAAGAGATGGCTAGAGCTGCAGGGATGTCAGGGCTCAGCGGAGGTGCCAGGATCAGCGCTTCTTCAGGGCTTTCAAGGGTCAGTAGAAGCACCAGGATCAGCACTTCTTTGGGGCTGTCAGGGCTTAGTGAAAGCACCAGGATCAGCGCTTCTTCGGGGCTGTCAGGGCTCAGCGGAAGCACCAGGATCAGTGCCAGGCTCCAGCTGGAGCTCGGCATTGATCCTGGCGCTTTGCTGAGCCCAGAAGAATGTTGTAGCATCTCCAGGGTCTTGTGATTTACATTCAGATGCTTGGCAACTTATTCATATTTATGATGGTCACAGTGTCCAAGGGTCATGTGAAGTGACCAAAACCTGCTGCAACCACCCAGCAGATAAGGGGGAATAAAAAACACCCCCACCCCACCCCCACTGCCAATCCTCAACAGAAATGCTCACAACAATGAAAACCTTGGACAGGAGGAAAAGCGCTGCTGGGCGGGCAGGCAGTTGTCTTGCTCGGCTGTGGTTGGGGGGGCACTTTTTTCAGTGCCATTGTAACTTCGAACAGTCACTAAACTAATTGTTGTAAGTCGAGGACTACCTGTGCTTCATCACTTTTTTCCTCCTTTTTTTTTGGTCATCAAGTTTTTGACACCTTGCTAGGCGACTGGTGGTACTGGTATATTGCCATATCCTAAAAGTGGTACAATGGGTGAAAAGGTTGAAAAGCCCTGCTCCGAAGCACCTGAAGGCAGGACAAAAGCAACGGATGGAAACTAATCAAGGAGAGAAGCAATCTAGAACTAAGAAGAAATTTCCTGACAGTTAGAACAATGGAACAGCTTGCCTCCAGAATTGGTGAATGCTCCAACACTAGAAGTTTTTAAGAAGAGAATGGACAACCGTTTGTCTGAAATGGTATAGGGTTTCCTGCCTGACCAGGGAGTTGGACTAGATGACCTCCAAGGCCCTTTCCAACTCTGTTATTCTATTCTGTTCTGTTTTATTCTAACTCCATTGCTTCATTTTATTTTATTTTATTTTATTTGTGTGTGTCTCTCTGTGTATCTTATTTTTAAAAAGATGGGAGATTTCTCCCTTTTCCCCCATTTATTCTGCTGTGAGAATCATTTTCTAGGCTTCTTCTGTGGTTATTTTGTTATGAACATGTACTCACAAGCTGCTGTTTAGACTTAGAGTTAAATAAAGAGGCTAAGGACACATTCCAGCTTTGTCAGGCTTTCCCTTTTCAGACTTGAACCTTGATTTTAAGAGTCATTGGCCCTTTTTCATAAGCTTGGGTGGGAGTAGATAGCATAGTCATCCGTGCATTCTATGGAGGAAAAGAAAAGTAGTCTGAAAGGGAGATATATAGACATCAGGATGCTGAACAGACTTTTGGAAACTGAAAGAGGCATTTTGGTCCAGGAGTGAGGGGAAGTATCAGAAAGAAACTCAGAGTAATTAGGCTAGATGTAAGTTCTGGTGGAATATTGCTTTGTCAAGCTTTCAAGATTCATTACATTAACCAACTAGCAATAAAAATCTTTCCAGAAATCCAAGTGGTTCTTGTTTGCTGAGTAGCCACCTTTTGACAGTTGAATTACTTTTAGTGTTAGAACGTATTTTCTAATACTGAACTGGAATCTACTTAGCTGTAATGTAAAACCATAGTTTTGCAGTATATATTTTGGAATGAGAGAAAAGGCCTTTAGTTCTGTGACATCTCTTAGACATTTGAAGAGTGTAGCCTATCTCCTTAGTTGTTCTTCTCTAGTCATTGAGGACTTCAGTTTTGTGGGATTTTTTTAAAGCATTGTATTTATATGGGTCCAGTCAGACTAGTTTCTTCAGTTCTCTAATATGCAATTCATTTGATTCTGCAGATTCAAACTTGGCCACGGTAGAATGGTATTCCCTGATATTTCTATTGGTTGCAACCTTCAGTCCTGCCTTTTTTATCCTGATGTTAATAATTTCCTGAGGGAACATATACTTTTTTATTGCAGAAACTAAACCAAAATAGGAGGTGGATTAATTTTGCCTTTCCTTCGCTACACGCTAACATTTTACCATCCTCATTCAGCAGAAGTATACTTTTTTTTCCTTTTGCCTTTATTTTAAAATATCTGAAAAACGTTTTTTTGTTTGGTGTCGTTCACTGATTTCACCTCATATTCAGCTCCTAGCTATTTGTGTGTATCCTTTTGTTGTGATCTGGCTTCCTTTTAATTTTTGTATATGTCTTTCATCAAGCATGTATTGGTAGGAACTCGATAAAAGAATATTAAAGAAAGCTAAGATCCAACATCATTTAGTGTCATTATCAGTAGAAAAATGCTACTTTAGAGATTGTTCTCTCATATAAGGGTAATGCACTTAAATCCCTCACCTTTTTAAATCAAAGTTATCACCTATATTATTGTTGTGATTCAGGGTCAGCCTGTGGGTTCGGCATTTGGGTCGGATGATTCAGAGGAGGAGGAGGGGGGTGTTGGAGAGGTTGCTGAGGGGGTTGGAGAGCTTGCTGATGAGAGCCCTCAGCCAGGCCCCTCCCACCTGGTCACGACGCAGACCCAGCTGTGTGAGCCTGACAGCGTGGATGAAGATAACCCACAGCTGGCCCTGTTCAAGGATGCCCGACACAGGAGGCAGTCAATCAGGAGTAAACAGAGGAAGGCAATGGGGCACCTTGGAAGGAGGCAGAGAGAAGCCACGCCCTGAACTGTATAAAAGGGGAATGCGTGGGAGGGCTGGTTTGCTGAAGGCAACCGTTTGAATAGTTCCTGTTTCATGGTTCGTGTTTGCTCTCTTTGCTCTGTTTATGTTTTTATGTTAATAAATTTGGCAGGCTTAGTTCCAGCCTCTTGCCTTCTTGTAAAAGGGGTTTTCCCTGCCTTATCTGCAGGACCGGTAGCAGGCTGGTACAGAACAATTATAGACCTGCAACTTGTGTATAATGCTAGTGAGCATATGCGCACAAAAGAGTAGCTACTTGGCATTTGCAAAATAAATTATGGTCTGAGCTACTTATATTGCAGTTCATGCCAAGGATTAAAGCAATATATTTCTAAATTAGTTTTTAATTAAATACAATTTAATTTACTGTTAATTTATTTTTTCTGAACTGGACAGTAGTTTGTAATTTATAACAAAAAAGTGTTTTTTAGATGTTGCAAAATGTAGTACAAATTCATTTAAGCTCATTCAGTGTTCTAATAAATAAGCTTTGGAGATTCTATAACGCTTGATACTGTATCCTGTAGGCTTTTGCTCAAAGTCACACTGTGAACATAAAGTTACCTTCTTTATGTTCAGAAATGTAGGTTTATATCTCTAATTCTGAAAGGCACTCTTAAGAAAAAAAAAGGAAATTTACATTATCTCTGGAAAACTTCCCTTATTTTGGTAATGTCTTCTAACTGACAGATTTGTAGTCTTAAACTTGAAATGGGGAGGTTGCAATTAATTAAAATGTTGTGAAATCTATATCTAGAGTGAAAGGTAAACGTTTCCCTCTCCAGCTAGGGCCTGGTGCTCATCTCTGTTTCTTGGCCAAGGGAGCCAGCATTGTCCGAAGACCTTTTTTGTGGACATATGGCCAGCTTGGTTATATACCAAGGGTGCACAAAATGCTGTTACCTTTCTACTGAAGTGGTACCTATTAATCTACTCACATTTGCATGCTTTCAAATTGCTAGGTGGACAGGACCTGGAGACGAATGGGAACTCACCCTGTTGTGGTGCTCAGGTCTCGAACCCGAGCTGTCTGCTTTCCAGCTGACAAGCTCAGTGTCTTTAACCACTGAGCCATCTAGAGTAAATCTAGAGTAATAACTCATTAGTAAGATTTGTAAATAGTAAATGTTGTATATATTGTTAGAACTTATCTCTTGATGATTAATATATCCATATAGTTCTCTGGGCAAGGAACAAAAATGTTTATTATTGACTTCCTCTGAAATGTTTTTTCCTAAATCATTTCAGCTTTCTCACAGTTTTGGGAAGTAAAATAGGAAATAAGTCTAAGAATGGACTTCCGGTTGACTGAAAATTATTCCTATAAGCTTAAATTGTCTAAGCAAAAGCAGTTTCTTAAAGGTGGAAAAAGTATGTCATATTATTTACAGTTTCATACATCTTGTTACAAAAAAGATGTTGAGACTGTGGAAAAACTGTAAAGAAGAGCAACTAAGATGATTAAAGGCCTGGAGACTAATACATATGAAGAATGGTTGCAGGATTTGGGTTTGGCTAGTTTAGAGAAAAGAGGGCCTAGGGGGACATGACAGTAGTATTCCAGTATTTGAGAGGCTGCCACAAAAAGGAGGGGGTCAATTTATTTCCCAAAGCACCAAAGGGGCAGGACAAGAAACTATGGATGGAAACTAATCAAGGACAGAAGGAACATGGAATTAAAAGGAAACTTCCTAACAGCGAAGACAACCAGTGGAACAGCTTGCCTTCAGACATTGTGGGTGCTTCATCACTGGAGGTTTTTAAGAAGAGACTGGACAATTACTTATCTGAAATGGGAGCTTCTGCTTGAGCAGGGAGCTGGACTAGAAGATGTCCAAGGTCCCTTCCAGCTCTTTTCTGATTCTTACCAGTAGTACATTCCCTTTGGATGCTTTCATAGAACTTCATTATCAAACAATGTTAACAGTTTGGATATAAGATATAAAGGATTACCATCCACACATAAGCAGCATTTAGAATAATGGAAGATTTGTCCATTATTTATTACATTGCAAATCATGTCAGAAACGTGGAGCTAGATCACGGGTCAGCAACTGGCGGCTCCGGAGCCGCATGCGGGTCTTTCAGCCATCTCCTGCGGCTCCCAGTCCTCTGCCATGTGCAGTCAAAAAAAAAAAAAAAAGTGGGACTAAAAAAGTGCAACCAATCAATTCAAACCTCTCATGGAAAAAAAATCAAAACTTGCGAAGCTTGAATTGATTGGTTGAAGTTCTTTGGTTTGTGGGACTTCCCACAAGCTGTTTGTGGGTCTGCCCACAAACCTCTTTTCTTCTTCGGACTGCACATGGCGGCAGCAGAGGAAGAGACAGGAGGACTGCTGGAAAGGTGAGTGGGTGAGTCAGATGGGGTGTGCCAGGGAGGGGGAGTTTGTGTGTGTGTGTGTGTGTGTGTGTGTGTGTGTGTGTGTGTGTGTGTGCGTGTGTGTGAACGTGCATACCTCCAAATCCGTTCATTGCCAAGGTTTCTTCCCAGTGAGTAGGGTCCGCTAGAAAGAGGTGATTTAGCAGCTTCGTTGGTCATCCCACAAGCTTTCTCTTACCAGTTTTGCTGGATGCGGAAAGACGCAATCCCCTTTCCTGATCTGTACCCTCCCTAATATCCATTGGGCATCACTGTGTCTGTTAGAAGGAAAGAAACCAAAAGCCACCCCTTTCACATTCCTCCAACCTTTTGGGGAAGGAAAGATTCCCCTCCCCCAACCATTCCTTGCAGAAGAAACTAAGACTGATGAGCCGCATTTATTAGGAAGCGGCCCCTCTATTCTGGAGAGCCAGCAGGGCCCCTGCTTTGCTTTTCCTACATCAGCAGGGCTGGCACTCCCTTAGCCTGGAAAAAGAAGAGTAAAAAACTCAAAAAGATGGTTCCTGCTAGCGGCAGGGAGCTGTGAAGGTTGGTGACTCGGGAGAAATGGCCAGGGAGAAGGTGGTGTCGGAAGAAGGATAAAAGGAAAGCTTTTATCTCGCTCTCTCATTCACTCACACATTCCTCGCAAAAGCTTCTCTTGCTCTCATTTTCTCACATTTTGCTCTAAAAAGCCTCTTTCACACTCTCATTCACTCACACTTTGCTCAAAAATGCTTCTCTCTTGCTCTCATTCACTCACCAACTCGAAAGGCCAGCCGTGGCATCTCCATTGACTTCCATGGGGACGCTTGGCAATGAAGGGGCTGATTAAAACCGCTCCTGCTAGTGCTGCTACTGCTAACTTTTTCACTTGCTGCTTGGTTCAGATGAAACTGGAGAATCCCCGGATGCCACTGCTGGGGGTGGAGGAGGCTGCCCGGGTTCAGCCATAGTGGAAGCCAACAACAGTAGCGGTAGAGGTGGTGGCGAGAGAGACACTGGAGGTCTGCCACATCTCCATCAGCCTCCGCCTTTCCCGCAGAAACAAATCCCCGTGCCGGCCCCCATGGCAGCAGCGAGCCTCAAGGACCGGGCAGTTGCTCCGCCGGTAGCAGCTGCTGTTGGTGTGGCCTAGTGTGCTCGCTGAGATGCTGGGGCGGCTTTGGCGGCAGGAGTAGCAACGCCTGCCTGCTGGGCAGAAGAAACAGGAAGGTGGCGGCTTTGGCAGCGGTTGCTGTTGAGGCAACTTAATGCCCTTGCCGAGATGAGGTGCTCCAGGCCCAGCGGAGCCGCTGTGCTCCCCGGCTTTGGCAGCTTTGGCAGGAGTAGCAACACCTGCCTGCTGGGTGGAAGAAACAGGAAGGTGGTGGCGGCGGGGCACCTGGCAGGCAGTACTCGGCAAGCGGGCATGGGCGATGCACCGACAGCTCCCGCCCCTCCAAGTACCAGGTAGTGCTGCCCAGACACACCGCTGCTCCTTCCGCCACAACTGCCAAAGCTGGGGAGTGTGGCAGCTCTGCTGGGTCTGGAGCACCTCAAGTACCTCGGCAAGGGCACTAAGCTTCCTCAACAGCAGCTGCTGCTGCCACCACCTTCCTGTTTCTTCTGCCCAGCAGGCAGGCGTTGCTACTCCTGCCGCCAAAGCCACCAAAGCTGCTCCAGCGTCTCGGCGAGCGCACTAGGCTGCCTCAACATCAGCCGCTGCCGGTGGAGCGGTTGCCCGGTCTTTGAGGCTTGCTGCTGCCATGGGGGCAGGCACGGGAATTTGTTTCTGTGGGGGAGGCAGAGGCTGACGGAGATGCAGCAGACCTCCAGCGTCTCTCTCACCGCCACCTCCACCACTACTGTCGTTGGCTTCCACTACGGCCGAACTCGGGCAACCTTCTTCATCCCCAGCAGTGGCATCTGGGGATTCTCCGGTTTCATCGGAACCAAGCAGCAAGTGAAAAAGTTAGCAGTAGCAGCACTAACGGGAGCGGTTTTAATTGGCCCCTGCATTGCCAAGCGTCCCCATGGAAGTCAGTGGAGGCGCCGCAGCTGGCCTTTCGAGTTGGTGAGTGAATGAGAGTGAGAGAGAAGCATTTTCGAGCAAAGTGTGAGTGAAAGACTGTGAAAGAGGCTTTTTAGAGCAAAATGTGAGTGAATGAGAGAGTGAGAGAGAAGCTTTTGCAAACAAAACATGAGTGAATGAGAGCGAGAGAGAAGCTTTTCCAAGCAAAAGCGAGTGAATGAGAGCGGAGGGGGCAGGGCGGCTGCATGTCTTACCTTAGGCTCCACTCTTCTGTCAAGCCTCTTGTTCTGCGCATGCGCGCGCATGCACGCCCATTTTTTGTGGCTCCAGTTTTTCCTTTTTTGAGGGAACTGGTTTCGAGTGGCTCTTTTACTGTTTCAGGTTGCCGACCCCTGAGCTAGATTCATCCTGTCTTTGTTAACCCAATTGAATCAGTCTATCACAGAACATCTATTTTCAGCTGAGTGATGTAGATGGATATATAACAAAACAAGTTGCATTGTGTGCAATATCTGCAAGGAAGATACAAAAACAGATGGTGACAGATAACATTGTTAATATTAAAAGTAATGTGTTAAACTAATATAGATTTGCATTATAGGTTTGCTAAACCTATAATTGCAAATAAAATGTATTGCTACTGTATAGTTTATATAGCCAATGTGTATTTTACTAGTCAATATAAAACTTGCTAATTAGACTGAATGGAGACTTTAGAAATTTCAGGGTAAATAAAAATTAAATTAAATATTACAGTTTCAGAACTATGTGTATTACAGATAATTCCATTGATCACTCATACAGAATTACATATCGATAAATGTTTTTTCAAGTTATAAGTAGCATTATTCAGGTAAATAATATAGGTACTGTAGTAACAGGTTACAGAATACATCCATGTTTAGGTAGGTCTGTCTGAAGTTACTTTGGACTTTGTTTCAATTGTTAAGTAGTATTTTTACAGAAACTGAAGTAGAGGTAAATATCTGAGAAATTTGCTGCTTTTCTAGGAAATGTCGCTGACTATCTTAAACTGTTTGCATCACAGCTAATCATTATTAAAATTACAAGATCAAAAATTTTCTTCTTGATAACTGGGAAGTGGTTCCTTATTGCTATGGTATGGATTATGTGTCTGTAAAACAGAGCTGATTTATATGGTACTTGATCGATCAAGAAATCACTATGCAAACTATAGAAGGGGGCAAAATAGTTTAAATACATAATAACCTTTATAAAATATATTGATTCTCAATATAGTCCCATTACATATATAATATGTTGAGGTGGAAATCAGGAAAAAAATGTGTCAGGATTCATATTAAATCATTTGTTGCATTTTTTATTATCTGATTCTTTCATTCTTCCTTTGTTGTGACTTCACTGCACACTTTATTCATGTATTTGCTTCTCTGTAAGATTCATGTCAAGCTAATCTGCCTTGCTAAAGAAATTGCCAAACTTCTTGCATAGTATTTGCAATTAGTTCCAAACATATCCTCTAAAGAGATAAGAGATACTTAGTCCAGAACATACTGAAATGAAATAGGATTACTATGAGCAGGGAAATACAGTGAAACAATAGAAAGCCAACATTCTTATATGTAATAATCTCATTTGTAATAATAAGTATGTAATCTTACATATTATATAAATCATATTACAATTGTTATTAATAATTACATACTTATCCTCTACTTATAATCACTCACTTAAAACAGGATCATGGGGAAGCTGAACTCCACCACGTGTTTGTTGGACCCATGCCCCTCCTGGCTGGTTTATGCAACCTGGGACGGGACACGAGGCTGGCTCCAGGCAGTGATAACTGCTTCTCTGAGGGAGAGTAGTTTTCCCGCCGCCTTGATGGAGGCGGTGGTGAGACCCCTCCTCAAGAAGCCTGCCCTGGACCCAGCTGTATTAAATAACTTTCGTCCGGTCTCCAACCTTCGCTTTCTTGTGAAGGTTGTTGAGAGCGTGGTGGCGCATCAGCTCCCTCTGTTCCTGGAGGAAGCTGATTATCTAGACCCGTACCAATCGGGCTTCAGGCCCGGGTACAGCACGGAGACGGCATTGGTCGCGCTGGTGAATGATCACTGGCAGGCACGGGACAGGGGCTGTTCCTCTGTCCTAGTCCTTTTAGACCTCTCAGCGGCTTTCGATACCATTGACCATGGTATCCTGCTGTGGCTCCTCAGGGGGTTGGGAGTGGGAGGCACAGTTCTTCAGTGGTTCTCCTCCTACCTTCTGGGGCGTTCGCAGTCTGTGTTGGCAGGAGGGCAGAGGTCGACCTTGAGGCCCCTTGTTTGTGGAGTTCCTCAAGGATCGGTCCTCTCGCCTCTCCTGTTCAACATCTACATGAAGCCTCTGGGTGAGATCATTCGTGGTTTTGGAGTTGGTTATCATCAGTACGCTGATGATACCCAGCTTTTTATTTCGACCCCAAACCACCCCAGTGATGCCCTCGACGTGATGTCCCGTTGCCTGGAGGCGGTCCGGGTCTGGATGGGGAAGAACAGGCTTCGACTCAATCCAGACAAGACTGAGTGGCTGTTCGTGCCGGCATCCCGGGAAATTCCGATTATTCCATCTCTGGCCAGGGGGGTGAGCTATTACCCCCTGTAGATAGGGCGCGCAACTTGGGGGTCCTTCTAGATTCACAGCTCTCTTTAGAAGAGCATATTGGAGCTGTGACTAGGGGGGCCTTTGCCCAGGTTCGCCTGGTGCGCCAGTTGCGACCCTATCTAGACCGGGATGCCTTGCGTACAGTCACTCATGCGCTCGTGACTTCTCGTCTAGACTACTGTAATGCTCTCTACATGGGGCTGCCCTTGAAGTCCACTTGGAGACTCCAACTGGTGCAGAATGCAGCCGCGCGAGTTGTGCTGGGAGCTTCCCGATACTCCCATGCTACACCTTTGCTCCGCGAGCTGCATTGGCTGCCGGTTGCTCTCCGGGTGAGGTTCAAGGTGTTAGTAATGACTTACAAAGCCCTACATGGCATGGGTCTGGATTACCTACGGCAACACCTGCGGCCGGCGTCAACTTCCCTCCGTCCAGTGCGCTCCCACAGAGAGGGCCTCCTCAGGGTGCCTCCGATCAAGGAATGTCGATTGGTGGCCCCCAGGGGGAGGGCGTTTTCTGTGGGCGTGCCAGACCTTTGGAACCGCTTGCCGGTTGAGCTCCGAATGGCCCCTGACCTTCGCTCCTTTCGGCGTGATCTCAAAACTTTTCTTTTTGAACAAGCTGGCCTGGTCTGATGGGTTGGGGCTGGATTTTATAATCGGTTTTAACTTTTAATATGTATTAATTTATTACGGGCATTGTAGTTTAATTACTTTTTAATTTTTGTATTCTGGTTTTTATTATGTATTGCCCTGTTCACCGCCCTGAGTCCTTTGGGAGAAGGGCGGTATACAAATTAAATTATTAAATTATTATTAAATTAAATTAAATATCATTAAGTGTAACAACTCCCCCAAAGCTACTTCAGTACATTTTTGAAGATGCAATGACACACATCCCCGACACAATTATCACATTTTGGCTGCTTGGCAATTAGTTCACCTTTATGGCCTTTTGCAGTGTCCTGCAATCATTTGGCTATAATTTGTTTTTGGGTTTTTTTGCAAGTTTCCAGGTTAACCTCTGGCAAAAAAAGCTCATTAGGGAAAATTGATTCACTTAACGACCACTGTGTTCACTTAACAACCACCATGTTTACTTAATAATTGTCTCAAAAAATAGGGCCTAGTCATGTGATGCCTCTACTTACAACCAGTAATTCCAGATTCAATTAGAGTGGTAAGTCAAAGACTATATGTAAAATACAGTAGTTGAATGAGATCTTGGGCAAGCTTGCTATTCCAAGAATTATTGCAAAATAAATTATAAGGTAAAGGTAAAGGTTCCCCCGCACATGCATGCTAGTCGATTCCGACTCTAGGGGCCGGTGCTCATCTCCATTTCGAAGCCGAAGGGCCAGTGCTTGTCCGAGGACATCTCCCTGGTCATGTGGCCGGCATGACTAGATGCCAAAGGCGCACGGAACGCTGTTACCTTCCCATCGTAATTGTCCCTATTTTTCTACTTGCAGTTTTACGTGCTTTCGAACTGCTAGGTTGGCAGAAGCTGGGACAAGTAACAGGTGCTCACTCTGTTACGTGGCACTCAGGAGTCGACCCGCCAAACTGCCGACCTTCTGATCGACACTAACCCATTTACTTTAAAAAGTTGTATTTTTTCTTTTAATAACCTAAGGTAGATATAGGGAAACTGTCCTATGATGTCATGTTCAGTAGTAAAGGATGATGAGAGTTATAATTCGGCAATATCTGGACAACAATATATTCTCCAGTCCTACTTAAATATTTTAATCTCCAATGTTACTGTTTATTCAGGTAAGCATGAATTATTTACTGACTGGAGGCTTACTCCTAGCTGCAGCAAAATGGTAACTACGTGCTTCCACCTTAGCAACAAACTAGCATATAAAGCTGCAAAGCTATATTTAATCAACAACTTACTCCTCTATAACGTCATCCAGAGTACCTTGGGCCAGATTCTCTCATACAAGAAACACCTTGAGAATATGGTAGCAAAAATCAATACTAGGAACAACATATTCCATAAGTTACATGGAACTAAATGGAGAGCTTCAGCTGCCACCCTCAGGTCATCAGCACTGTGCCCCTGTATAGCTTAACAGCTGCCATACTAGTAAGCTAGACACCAGATTCAATGACACCATGAGGTTTATGTATTAAAATCATTTACTATTCTGAGCTCTAACGCAAGCACCACCAGCTTTATGAAGGTAAGATGCACTGGTGAGAAAATATAGAAAAATTATGAATAACTCCTACCGATGCACGCCAGTCTTCCTTTTTTATCAGTCAGAAGGCTCAAATCTAAAAGGCCCCCACTGGCACCTCACACAGCATCTTCTGGGACTCACTTATATAAATAGGGCATAGTATCCTCCCTTCAGTGTAACTGCAGGGCCCCATGTCAAACCTGTAGATCACATCATCACTGGCTGTAAGCTGAGAGCATATAATGGTCCAGTATCTGATTTCTTTCATATAAATGATGCAGTGCTTCAATGATTAGATGACCTAGACATTGGTAACTGAATATAGATTTATAAATATAAATATGGATTTTATATTTTATTCTTTTGTTTATTTCATTGTTTATTTTTTAATGTAGGTGACATGTTAATATATATTGCAAGTATGATATGCCATAAACTAAATAAATAAATAGGTAAGTATGAAGATGCCTTTCACAGCTCATCTTTCTTTTCTGTTAATACTTTTCCAGTATAGGCTTCAAGACAGTTGCTTCTAGTTTTCAGAATAGTAGGACAAGACAATATAACAAAATATTTAGCAGTCTTTAGGTGTTGCAATGACTACAAAACACTTTAAAGCATCAGCAATAGGAGGAGGGATTTGTAACATGTCATGACCTACATTCTGTGCCTTACAAACTTGCATATGACTTCATGATATAAGTAGAGAAGAGTAAAATTTTCCACTTGAGGACCATTTCATTTTGGCATCATCATAGTTGGCTATAGATACCTAGATCTGAAAGCAATGCTTCTCAACATGTGTGAAGCCTTTTGTTCAAGTTAAACCAGTTAAATCTTTTGTAAGTGACATATCAGCAAGTGTTACTGGCTACCTCTGCATGTGTATATGTCCGGACCATTTCACTTTATATGTGAAGACAGCTACAGCTTTAGAACATTCAAACCTTGCACCCGGCTTTAACAATTTGAAGAAAGATGCTTTATTTGTACTACTTTAAGCTGAGAAACATCCCTTTCAAAAGATTTGCATAGTCCTAACAATAATAACAATGCAATAAAACATTGCATTAGCCTCCCAGCCTTAAAATGTAATCTAGAGAGTGTACTGACTGGTAGGTAAATGAAAAGTTTATTCTTCACAAATTGAAAAGCGTAGTTTTCATTCACAGACAATGGGGTAAAAAGTAAGTGGGAAGAAATAGGGATTATGTATTAGCCCTTTAGCACCACAGTATAAAAGTGCACTGAACAATATGGTTGTTGCTGAACAGTCAGCAACGGCACTCTGCTGACTATTTTTTCTGGTTATGCATTGTATTAACTGCATTAGGCAAAAGGAAAGATTTTCAGTAAACATGTTTTCTGATTACTTATAAAACCTGTAGACCTTAGAGCTTACAGGTAGTCCTTGGGTTACTCTTATTGTTCAGTGAGTGTTCAAAGTTATGATAGCATTGAATGAATGGGTACTTACAACAGGTCCTCATAGTTCCAGCCATCGCAGTGTGCCAATGGTCACATGATCATGATCCAAGTGCCTCTGCAAGCCACAGTCATATGATTGTGATTTTCTATATTCACTTCCAGCTTCCCACAAGCAAAATAAGTGGAAAAGTCAGAAGACATGAGCGTGTGAGGTCCTTACTTAACAAGTGGTATAGTCCTTGCTAAATAATGGTAACTTTGACCGCTAGAATTGCTTTTAAGAGTTGTGGTTATATGACATTGCACTTTATGATCACCATTGCTTAGGAATAGAAATTATATTTCCAATTGTCTTCATAACCCAAGACAATATATCCCTGAAAAATGGATAAATATCTAGAGAGAAACTATTGTTAGCAATACATGTGTATTTTAAGGAGCATTAGCAAGCAATAATATTAACATTAATTTGAAATATTCAGCTTCAAAAATTTTTTAAAAATGTGATTTGTTCAGGCCTTGATGAAGGAGAGTAGAGAACATGTACTTCATCTTTGTCCAATCTGTCTTTCGAATCATCTTTCTAAAATTTAGTTATTACTGGTTACTTTTCTTTGTTATATTGTTGTGAAATGCTTAGACTTGTTTGGAGTCAGGGCACCAGAGAGACTTAATAAATAAAAATGTGTTGTAAACCTTCCTGGTAAACTAGCTTTTGGAAACCACCGTAGCAATTTTAAAAATTAAATAAAATATAAAATATCAACTAATACTGAATATAATGATAAAGGGTTTCTTGCCTGAGCAGGGGATTGGAACTAGATGACCTCCAAGGTCCCTTCCAACTTTACTACTACTACTACTACTACTACTACTACTACTACTACTACTACTACTACTATTATCAATCAATAATAATCTATACAGCAGAAACAGTATTTAGCTTGTTATCAGGATGGGAATACTGTTATTGCTACATAAAACTGTAACTGTAAAACTTCCCTCAGTTAAATCCTATTGAACTCAATGATTGAACTGTAATGCATGAGACTATTTTATAGCAAATTATATTCAGTGTGCACAGTAGGATAAATTACTGTGCTTATGTTGTAAAATGCAATTATTATGATGAATTGTAGTTACATTATTTGGGGACAGTTTAAAAAGTTATTTATATTCTTCATATTAAAAGTGCTACACAGCCAATATTTTTTACTTTAATAAAATATATTTTTTTAATTTTATAATTTTTAGTAATTTTTAAATCCATGCATGTACTTTCATATCTGAGCTATGTCAGATAATAAAATGTATTGCTGAACATTCTTCTTCTTTAGGACAGAGGTATTGGGAGTGATTAGAATCTATATCCACTAATGAAAGTTATGTTGTCATGGTCTGTTTCTTGAGAGAGAATGAAATTGCATATATATATTTATCTTAATTATATAGTTGTATGTTATTAACAGTAGAAAATTAAGAGTGGAATGCAACAGTTAAGCCATTATATTTTTGAAATGGTAAGTTTACAGCCAACACAGAACAATACAATCAAATAGGATTCTGTAAAAATATCATCTAAACCACAAGGAAGACAGCCATCCAAGAGAGCCAAAATCCAGAATAAACTTCTTTTAACCTTTTCAAAAGCTGCCTTTGGAATTCTGTTACACAATGTTGAAAAAAGATTAAATAGGGAAGCAAGAAGAGGCAATACTTTAAAGAAATGCTTGAGAACAAGCCTTTGGGAAAAACTTAATATTTTGACTTAAGGCCCCCATACAATAATTGAGTAGAAAAGATCATTGCACTTCCATATCAATTGCTATTCTTGTGAATGCTTTTGATTTATTGCTTAAATCAAAATGCTCTTGTTAGCTTTTTCTTGTCAACTAATGGAGATAATATGGACAAAAATCCTACATATTTGACAGTTTGAAACAGAATGTTAGAGATTTGGTGGTTTGAATAAATTATTGCTTCATTAGGCCATTTCTTGAAGGCATTATATGTAATACTATAAGAACATGATTGATGTCAAACTATAACGAATGGCTGTAAAGGTCTTTTTTGCAATAGTATTTACATTTTAAGTTTAGTTCTAATAAGAGTGAAGAACATGAGTCAGCCAATTAAAAATTATTTGCACTGGACTATTAAGTAATGAAAACATGATGAGGTTTATATAATGAGATCTCTAGAGCAGGGCTTTTCAACCTTTTCACCCATTGTACCACTTTTAGGATAAGGCAATATCTGAGTACCACCAGTCACCCAGCAAGGTGTCAAAAACTTGACCAAAAAAAAAAGGGAAAATATGATGAAGTACAAGTAGTCCTCGACTTACAGCAATTTGTTTAGTGACTATTCAAACTTGCAACGGTACTGAAAAAGTGACTTATGACCATTTTTCACACTTATGACTGTTGCAGCATCCCCAGGGTCATGTGATTTACATTCGGATGCTTGGCAACTGATTCATACTTATGACATTCACAGTGTCCCTGGGTCATGTGACTAATAATAATAATAATAATAATAATAATAATAATAATAATAATAATAATAATAATAATAATAATAAAAAAAGTATTTTTATTTGTATACCACCCTTCTCCTGAAGGACTCAGGGCGGTAAACAGGGCAAACATATAAAAATACAAGAATACAAACATTAAAAGAGATTAAACAGGTGCCCAGAAGCTAAGAACAATGAATTAAAGTACATTAAAACAATATTAAAATCTAAACCCATCACCCATCAGGCCAGGCCGGCTTGTTCGAACAAGTAGGTCTTCACATCGCGTCGGAAAGAGCGAAGTTCGGGCGCCATCCTGAGCTCAACCGGCAAACGATTCCACAATTCTGGCGTGCCCACAGAGAAGGACCTCCCCCTGGGGGCCACCAGGCGACATTCTCTGACTGGTGGCACCCTGAGGAGGCCCTCTCTGTGGGAGCGCAGAGGGGGGAAAGGAAGTTGATACCGGCAGCAGGTGATCCCTAAGGTACTCCGGACCCATGCCATGTTGGGCTTTAAAAACCATTACCATCACCTTGAATCTCACCCGGAAGACAACTGGCAGCCAATGCAGCTTGCGGAGCAGAGGTGTAACATGGGAGTATCGGGAGACTCCCAACACAACTCTTGCAGCTGCATTCTGTACCAGTTGGAGCCTCCGAGTGGTCCTCAAGGGCAGCCCCATGTAGAGAGTGTTGCACTAGTCTAAACGAGAGGTCACGAGCGCATGAGTGACTGTACGTAGGGCATCCCGGTCTAGATAGGGCCGCAACTTGCGCACCAGGCAAACCTGGGCGAAGGCCCCCCCTAGTCACAGCTACTATGTAATCTTCTAAAGAGAGCTGTGAATCTAGGAGGACTCCCAAGTTGCGAGCCCTATCTACGGGGGGTAATAACTCACCCCCCATAGAAAGAGATGGAATATTCTGAATATCCCGAGATGCCGATACGCACAGCCACTCAGTCTTGTCAGGGTTGAGTCGAAGCCTGTTCCTCCCCATCCAGACCCGGACCGCCTCCAGGCAACGGGACACCACGTCAAGGTCATCACTGGGGTGGTTTGGGGTAGAAATAAAATGCTGGGTATCATCAGCATACTGATGATACCCAACTCCAAAACCATGAATGATCTCACCCAGCGGTTTCATATAGATGTTGAACAGGAGAGGCGAGAGGACCGACCCCTGAGGAACTCCACAAGCGAGAGGCCTCGAGGTCGACCTCTGCCCTCCTGTCAACACCGACTGTGAACGTCCCAGGAGATAGGAGGAGAACCACTGAAGAACCGTGCCTCCCACTCCGAATCCCCTGAGACGCCGCAGAAGGATACCATGGTCGATGGTATCGAAAGCCGCTGAGAGATCTAATGGGACTAGGACAGAGGAATATCCCCTGTCCCGGGCCCTCCAGAGATCATTCACCAGAGCGACCAATGCCGTCTCCATGCTGTACCCGGGCCTGAAACCCGATTGGTACGGGTCTAGATAATCCGCTTCATCCAGAACCAGAAGGAGCTGATACGCCACCACACTCTCAACAACCTTCGCAAGAAAGCGAAGGTTGGAGACAGGAAGAAAGTTGTTTAACACAGCTGGATCCAAGGCAGGCTTCTTGAGGAGAGGTCTCACCACCGCCTCCTTCAAGACGGCGGGGAAACTACCCTCACTCAAAGATGCAGATATAACTGCCTGGAACCAGCCTCGTGTCCCCTCCCAGGCCGCATAAGCCAGCCAGGAAGGGCATGGATCCAATAAACATGTGGAGCTCAGCCTCCCCATAATCCTGTCCACTTCCTCCGGGGTCACAGGATTGAACTCCTCCCAGATAACATCGACAAGACCACCCGTGTCCCGATCGTCAGACTCTGCCCAGTCGGAGTCCAAACCGGTCCGAATCCGAGCGATTTTGTCCAACAGATGTTGACTAAACTCCTCGGCACGACCCTGTAAGAGTTCCTCCCTCACCTCCTGATTAAGGAGGGAGCGGGTCACCCTAGACAGGGCGGCCGGGCGATTATCTGCAGACACGATAAGGGTAGCGAAGTGATTAGACCTCGCCACCCTTATCGCTGCGAGATAAGACCTAATACAGGTTCTTAGTTGCAATCAGTCAGATTCAGATCGGTTGGACCTCCAACGGCTGTCTAGGCCCCGTCTCTGATGCTTCATCTCTCGGAGCTACGCGGAAAACCATGGAGCCCGCTGGGATCTGCACCGGGTCAGGGGCCGCAAGGGTACAACTCGGTCAAGTGCCTCCGTGGCTGCCCTTTCCCAGGCTTCCACTAAGGCATCCACCGAGCTGTGAGCAAAGGAGGCAGGTGAGGACCCCAGCGCTGCCTAGAACCTCTCAGGGTCCATTAAGCGCCTGGGGCAGAACCATCTAGTTGGCTCAACACACCCATGGCGGGGAGTGGCAAAACGGAAGACCAGCCGCAGGAGATGATGATCGGTCCATGACAGGGGCATGGTAGCAGGCTGGTACAGAACAGACAACAATTGGGGAGCCCCCACCAAGATCATCTAACCACCATCCAGATAGAAAAACCAAATCCAGGGTGTGGCCTCCCACATGAGTCAGTCCATAAATTACTTGCGTCAGGTCCATGGCCGTCATGGAAGCCATGAACTCCCGAGCTAACTCAGATGATCCTCCCAGGGATGGTAGATTGAAGTCACCCAAAACCATAAGTTTGGGGAACTCAATCACCAGCCCCAAGAGGATATCGAGAAGCTCAGGCAGGGCTGCTGCTGCGCGACTAGGCGAAAGGTACACCAGCAGCAAGCCCAACTGCGCCCTAGGACCACACCTCAGTAGGAGAGATTCACACCCGACTATCTGGAGAACGGTGGCCTCCTGCGGACATACGGTCTCCCTTATAACCACAGCCACTCCCCCACCCCTACCCTGAGTCCGAGGCCGGTATAGCACCCGGAAAGCTGGTGGACAAAGATCAACCAGGGGGATACCACCCTCTGGGCCCAACCAAGTCTCCGTAATGCAAGCCAGGTCCACATGCTCACCCTCAACCATATCCCGGACGAGAGGAGCCTTATTAACGATGGACCTGGCATTCAAGTACATCAGCCGGAGCTCAGGTGGCTGCACATCCTCGCTCCCGGGACCTTGGGGCAAAACAGAGGGTTGCAGCGCCTCACCGCTTGTAGATAGCGGGGATGCCCTCCCAGATGTCAATACGGCCCTCTATTCGTACACCTGCTGCCATTCCCTAACGTCGTGGGAATAGGTAGTCCCACAACCCGCTCCCGAGCTCCGGAGACAGCCAACCCCGGCTCCTTCCCCCGCGATCAGTCCCGGACCTGGCCTGAACAACAGTTGGTGGATTACCCCCCATTTCCAACCAACCACGACCCTCCCCCCTCCCTAACCCCACAAAAAATTTGATTAAAAAAGTAACCAGGCCTCTTATTAAATTTATACCGGAGGCCCCTGCCCCTGCCCAGCCATCTCTCAGGGTGCCAGCAATTGGGGCCTTCATCAAGAGGAAGCATGAAAAGTGATGCAGGTTGCACCCAGGATGGGGGGCCCCCCTGAGGGCGAACAGAACCGTGCTAGGGTAAGTAAGACGCATGGTAGTTGTTAAACAAATCCGGCAAAAAGGCAGACCCAGATGGAAACGGGAGGATCTCAAGCTAGAAGGAGAGTGTCCAGACTGCAAACCCAGATCCACTGCCACTAGAGCTGGGTAACCCCAGAACAGATCGAATCCCGCCCTCTCACGATGGTCAGAACCGGGGAGCAGCCTGGAACATACAACCGGGGAAGGCAATACCACCTAGAGCTCTCACCTCTAGGAGGTAGCAGCTGGAAAATCAACCATTCTCCCACAGTGCTTGTACACCCGTGCCTTCCAAAACCATAGAAAAAAGGGGGGGAGTTAGGGCAAAAGAGTCAGCGAGATAAATCAAGGCTAAAAAGCCTGTAGAGTCACAAAATGGTAAGAGAGCTTCGGTTACACAGTTCATTTTCATATTGTGGAAAGGACCAGATGATAGTCAGCCAAGAGGGGAAACCAAGACCCATAGTATTTCAACAGGGCCACAAAACATGGTCTAATCGATTTCTGGCGGTGCAGAAATTAAGTTGTGCCTCGCAAACATCCGAGGCATCAGTGTCCGCACTCCACCACCAGGCCAAGGTCACCATACCAGAGAGGCCGTGGTACTCCAACTCCCCTCGCCGCCAGCCATTTCAGACACCAACCAGTGAACATCTCCACCACTCCAGCACTTCAACGCTGATGCTGCTCCAAGCCGCGATTCCATAGTGTCGACCATCAATCAGCCAGCACGCGGCCTCCAAGCAGCTGGAAGGCTCTCCCAAACGCCGCCAAGCTCGATAAAGTTGTCCTGGGCTCCGCAAGCTCCGGAAGCGCCGCCAAGCTCCATAGGCTCCACCAGGCCCCCACAGCACCATAACAGCGCTGACGGTCAGCTGGACGGTGGGGCGCAGGTCTCCGAGATCTTCCGCCCAGCTCCAACGGGCTTCGCTAGGCTTCACCGGGCTCGTAAGACTCCCGCGCACCAACGATCAGCTGGTCGGTGCCGCACAGAGCAGAGCTCCACCGGGTACTTCCGGGTTTTTTCAGACATTCTAGCAGCCTCCATCGGAGTTCTCCGAGCCCCTACGGCACCGACAATCAGCTGGTCAGCACCGTGCAGCACGGGGCTCTGCTCAGATCTTCCAGGTCCACCAGGGCCTCCAAAACTCCTCCGGGTTCAGCTGAAAGTTCTCGGAAAGTCCAGGGCTCATGGAGCCAATAGTAAGCAGTACAGCCGTTTCAGAGATGGCCACCAGCAGCTTCCTTCCTTCCTTCCTTCCTTCCTTCCTTCCTTCCTTCCTTCCTTCCTTCCTTCCTTCCTTCCTTCCTTCCTTCTTTCCTTTCTTCCCTCCCTTCCAAGCAACCTGCTGGTCCAAACTACAAATACTGCACCTCACACAAACTTCCTATCTCCCATTTTCAGGCACGTACATTACGAACCGGCTACTTCTCCCAGTCATTTTTCCCCTACCAGAACCCAGCGTTCGAGCCAAGTTTCAAATCCTCTCTTTGTACATCGTTCTTCCCGTAGCGCTCCCCAGCACTGTTGAGAGATGCCCATTTCTGGCCGCATTGCTACTGTTATCAAGTTAATTTTCGCCCGCCCGAAGGAAGAGAGCGATGCTTTTCTCCCTCCTCCAAAGGAAGGGAGACAAACCCGAATCACCACCAAGTCACCCTTCCTTTGGGCAAAGTAATCTCCTTGCAATGCAAAACCGCGGGGGAGGGCTCCATCTTTTGCAAACGGCAGCGCACACGCTCCATGAGCAAAGGAGGAGAGCAGCCAAGCAACTTGCTAGTCCAAACTACAAATACTGCTTCTTGGGATGGAGTGGGGTGGGGACGGAGAGGAAACGTCTGGAAATCATGCAAGAACTTTTCCTCTTATTATTGCTATTATTGTTCCAAGTTGCAAAGGAAAAGCAGAAACAGCCCAGCCTCGTAGGTCAAGCTGGGCTCTCTTTCTCTCTCCCTTAAATTTGGTTCATCAGGAGCTTTGGTGCTTCCCACGCTTGCAGCGGGGAAACTGGAGGCTATTCCACCGACCCAGGGCAACTTTGCAAAAAACAGCAAAACAGCACGGAGAAGTGTGGCTCAGCTGTACTTGCACACCCTGATCCCGCACTCCCGCCCCGCTCGCTTGCTTTCCACTTGGGTTCTCAGAAGCTGGAGGTGCTCGGAAGCCAGTGTGGGGTGCTTGGAGGCCGCCCGCATGGGGTGCATTGGAAGCCACGCCTTCTCAGAAGCCACCCGTGCAGGCTGCTTGGAGGCTACCCATGCCCGCTCAAAAGCCAGCGCTGCTTGGAAGCCATCCGCACAAGCTGCATGGAGGCTGCCTGTGCAGGGCACATTGGAAACCATTCGCACCTGCTCAGAAGCCAGCGCCACTTGGAAACCACCCGTGCGGGGTGCTTGGAGGCCGTCCACGCCCACTTAGAAGCTGGTACCACTCAGAAACCAACCGTGTGGGGTGCTTGGAGGCTGCCTGCACCCACTCAGAAGCCGGCACCACTCGGAAACCACCCGTGTGGGGCACTTGGAGGCTGCCTGTGCCCACTCAGAAGCCAGTGCCACTTGGAAACCACCCATGCGGGGTGCTTGGAGGCCGCCCACGCGGGGCGCATTGAAGTCATCCGCAGCCGCTCAGAGGCCAGTGCTGCTTGGAAGCCACCTGCAAAGGCCGCTTGGAGGCCACCCGTGCCCGCTCAGAAGCCAGCACGGCTCGGAAGCCACCCGCGCAGGCCGCTTGGAGGCTGCCCATGCCCACTCAGAAGCCGGCGCTGCTCGGAAACCACCCGCACTGTTTGGTGGCATCGGGGTCACCCGCCAGGACTTCCAGCTGGCCGGTGGTGTGGGATCCGGAGTCCCAGCTGACCAGCAGTGCTTTCCTCTGGTTGGCGGCTCAAATCTGGAGTCTCAGCCTCCCAGCTGATCGGCGGAGCAATGAGCGGCTGGCAGGCCAGGTTGCTGTACGGATCCCCCCCTTGGTTGCTTGTCGAGCCCGGGGCTTGACAGCTGCTCCTGCTCGAAAGGCAGGGTTTGGCAGCCAGCGAGGCACTCGCACGTGGCTCTCCCGGGGCTGGAGGGCTGAACGGGGACAGGCCTCGCCCTCTCTGCACTAGAGCGGCACCCGTGGAGGCAGCCAAGGGCAAGCAGGGCAAGGCCGCTCCTGCTGAAAAGGCAAGGCTTGGCAGCTAGCGAGGTGCTTGCGCGGGGCTCTCCCGGGGCTGGCGGGTGATGGAGGAAGAGCAGGCCGATCGCCTTACCGGTACCTGAGACTCCAACGTGCCTTCCCGGCCATGTGTGCCCCGAAGAAGTGCTGATCAGAAGTCAATCCAGTTGCTGCACAACGAGTCCCTGGGGAGGGCAGGGCCTCGCTCTGCGCCTGTGCGCGCCCTCTGTAGGGTTCCTGCAGGCCGCTGCCAAGCAGCATGCTTTCTGGCAGCAAGTGAGCTGGGAAGGAGCGGAGCATGGGGGGGAGGAGGAGGTGGGGAGGCGGGGGGGGGGTGCTCGCGTACCACTGTGTAGTTGTCTTGAGTGGAAACTATTCCTGCAGTATTTAAAAAACTAAAATTAAAAATCACAAGAAAAGATTTGTAGGTATGCTAATTAATTTGTATGTGTTGTATGTTTGCAGTTTGCAGTTAATGATCAAATAATAGTATGTAAAAGTAGTTTGGAGCAATATTACATGTAGTTAATTAAGAATTGAAAAATGTGTTAAGGTATATAACATTCAGTATAAATTATAAGACTGCCCAGGAGTCTCATAATTGGATGAGTTCTGGAAGTGGTGAATCCATATTTGAAAGAAAGGATTGTTCCTCCATGGAGGTTCATCTTCATCTTAAGAAGCCATCATTGCATCCCACCACGCTAGACAATTTTCAGCCAGTATATACAGGGTTGTAGAAAAAGTGGCTTAGAGGTTCTTGGTTGAAGTGCATTGTTTTAGAGTCCTTTAAGTCAAGGCTCAAGTCCAGATATCGAATGGAAATGGCTTTGGTCATGCTTTAGAATGACTTCTGGCAGGAAAACAATAGAGATTGTGCCTCCATCCTTGCTCTTTTTGATGTGTCAGTAATTTTCAATATTACCAACTATACTATCTTTCTGGAATGGCTTTGGGGGTTGGGAGTGAGTAAAACTATGTGGTTCTGGTTATTTTCATTTCCCTGGTGTCAGTTCCAGCTGGTGTTGATTGGGAATGAGAAAGGTAAACCAGATATGAACCACGACAAGAGGATAACCACAACAATACAGCTATTTTAAAGTAATCTTGCAAGTCTGAAGGATCCCTATTTGAGCCAGTACAGCAAGCCTTTCCTAAGTTTCTTAGGAAACTTTCTAAGTTCTGGTCCTTAAGCAATTACAGGTTCCTGCCTCTCTTGTATGATTGTTTCCTAGGCAGTATTTTCCTTTCTCTTTTCTGAAGATGATTCATACATTCTTTTACAGAGAAATCCTTTTCCTAACCTCTACTATGTAGGTGATACAGGACTTGGTATTCTCTCTTCTACTATTTAACATCTGCATAAATTGCAGGGTGAGATCATGCATCACCATGGGGTCAGGTATCATCAGTAAGCTGATGATACTTAGTTGTATATCTTCACCTCTTGTGAACTAAGTGATGGTTTGATGTTTTCTCTCAGTGCCTAGAGACTGTAGGAGCCTGGATGGGGAAGAATGGTGTAAGGGTTTACACTTAGCCTCACAGTTTCACCAGCATTACTCAGGAATTTAAAAGAGCCAAAAGAAACTCCTGAGCTGAGGTTTCAGCAAGCAAACCACTTTTATTTTGATCAAAATAGAGTTGGGTGGCCACATCTCTCTTCGTAGCTGGTAGAGAGATGAAGGCAACAACCAGGAAAGATGTCTTCCACATTTTATACCTTTCCAGAAAAAAAGAGATCTGGTCTTGGTACTAGGAACCAAAAGGTACAGAAAAATAATTCCTAGATGATGACTCATACACAACAACCCAGGTTCTACCATAACTCCTTTTTCCCCTCCCCTCACCATGCTCTTTTCATGTAAGCAATCCCCTGTACCTAAAGCATGAAACATTTGCTTTTATATAACTAATTTCCCAATATAAAGCACCTACAAAGCTGCTTGCACATAAACAAAGATGATTACAAAGTATCACTGCTAATATAAATATTACTAACATCAACCTTAAGCATAATAAAATCCCTTCAGTAGCTTCAATTAAACCCTGATAAGACAGAGTGGCTTTGGGTTTGGGGGCCTTTTGCACCTGGAGATTCACCACTTGGTTTTAGAAATGGTTGCACTGCCTCAAACAAATCAGCATGTAATCTGGGGTTCTTCTGGACACAGGACTTCTGTTTTGGTGACAATTATGGCCAAGGGACCCTTTCCACAGCTTCATATTATGCCTACTCCTGGATCAGGAAGCTCTACTCTCACATATTCATGCCCTAGTCCAGGTCTTTTCAACCAGTGGTACGCGTACCACCTGCTTTGCCACTAGCAGGTGGTACGCGACTGCTAGCCAGATGTAGTAGGGGTGGGGAATGAGCCTAAGCGATCCAAGCCTGAGGGAGTGGCAGCTGCAGCTGCATGACTGTCTGGGCTCAGCAAGAAGCCCCAGGAGCTGGCAGGGCTCCAGCTGATTGGCTCCAGCTGGTTGGCGCTTCCAGAAGGGGAGCTGGAGGTGAACTGAAGAAAAAAAAGTGGTGGGAGGAGAGGAGAGGCTATAAAAGGAGGTGGTTTGGGCAGGAAAGGGGAAAAAAAGACAACAGGAAAGATTTTATCCCTTTAAACAAATATAATTAGTTTTAACTCCTTTAATTGACTCTGACTATGGCTTTTAGAAAGTTTTCTTTGAAGGTAAACAGGCTTAATTTAAAGCTAAAGCTTTTCGAAATTGCTGGAGCCTTTCAGTCTAGAATTGCAACATTGTGAGACACCTGAGGCAGCTTAAAGAGGGAAAAAAACAGAGTTTGTGTTTATTTTATTTTCTTGCTTTGCACTTGATTACTATGTCTTTAAGGGTACAGGCAAGCGATTTGTGTGTGTGTGTGTGTGTGTGTGTGTGCATTCTTACTACACTGTGGAAGAGCTCAGAAGGGAGAGAGGAACAAGGGCCGACCAGCTGGCTCATGAGTCTACAAACTTAGCAACTTTGAGACCTGTGGACCAACTCCCAGAATTCCTCAACCAGCCATGAGGGCTGAGGAATTCTGGGAGTTGAAGTCCACAAGTCTTAAACGTGCCAAGTTTGAAGACCGCTGAACTAGCTGGTAGTGGTGCATATTAATAGACTTGGTTAAATACATCATACATTTGTCAGCGTGAAGGGAAAGGGATTCAGCAAAGGAACAGCCACTGAAGAAATTAAAAGTGGTATTTTTTTTCCTTTTTTTCTACAGTTTGTAATATTTTATTAGATTATAGAATAAAATACAAAAATACAAAAGCAAATAGTAGGGAGGAAAAAAGTGGGGGAAAGTGAGGGGGAGAAGGGAAAAAGAACAGATTTCCTCTGTTGCAGTAGAAAGAAGCATTAACATTGAACCTCAACTTTTTACTTTTCCATATTATAAACTAGCTATAACAACAAATGAATCTAATCACAATCCCCCCTTTTTTATCATCAAGTTTTTGACACCTTGCTAAGCACTGGTAGTACTCAAATATTGTCATGTCCTAAGTACAATCTGTGAAAAGGTTGAAAAGCCCTGCCCTAGTCACTTCCAGAATGGGAGGGCCACAGGAACTACAGGGAAGAATATCTAGATCTTCAACAATTGCAAAATGTAAAATTATAGATAGTTATTTAAGCTCCATAAACTGCATATTTTGCACCTCTGCTTTGTGAGCTGTGTTGGTTGCCAGTTTGCTACAGGATTCATGGACTAGGACAGTGATGGTGAACCTTTTAGAGACCGAGTGCCCAAACTGCAACCCAAAACCCACTTATTTATTGCTGGGTGCCAGGTGGGCATGGCCTACTGGGTGGATGTGGCTGTGGTGGTCATGGAAGATTGGGTGGGTGTGACCAAGGTGGGTGTGGTCACCTGAATGTCGCTCGTGGGGAGGGACACCTGTGGGGGGCAGCTGGTTGAAGAGGGACAGTTGCCACCTCTGAGGCATGGCGCAGGTGCCTACAGGTAGGGCTCTGAGTGCCGCCTCTGGCACCCGTGCCATAGGTTCGCCACCACTGGACGGAGTTTTGAGGGATCACCTATCCCCAGTTCTATCTACCTGACCTAATAGGTCTAGCAGGAGAAATCTAGTGGAAAGCCTTTTCTGTCATGGAACATGCCCTTTTGAGATAACCCTATTGGCTTCTGGGAAGTTTCTTATTATTTTAGTGTGTGCACTACCCAGAAACACTATATGAGATGGTGTGCTATACAATACACACACATACACAGAGAGACAGACAGAGAGACAGAGAGACTAATGTAAAATTATTGATAGCATCCCAGCTTTTTCCTAGCCTCTTGTCCTCATGATACATAGGCATTACAAGTGCATTAATGTAGCCAGCTCAGTGCAATATTGTTCTATAAGCAATCCAGAGTCTCTCTGTTGGGAAGATGGGCAGCATATAAATTTAATACATCTAAATAAATAGAATAGACATGGCTGGAAAAAATCTATGCAATCAAAGCAATTGAGAGATGTTCCAAGAGAAAAAAAATCACAATCTGTGCATCTGTAAATAAATGTTTATTTGTTAAAATGAGAGTTATAGCAGAAAACGAACTGAGGCGCTAAGCAGAACATAATATATGCCAGAAGAAAAAGTACAAATTCCCATTTAAGTATATGAAGAAACTACAGATTTAACCACTCTTCTTCTTGCTCTCTCTACTCTTTCTATACACCTCTTAATCAGAGCTCTAAAATTAGATATCAGCATTAGTATAAATAAAGTGTAGACGGCAAAAGAGGGGAGAAAATGTGGCTGAACTGGAAGTCAATTTATGTTCCTTAAGTAACCAGCACTAAAGTGAAGAAATTCTTAGATTTATATACATGCATGTCCTTTACTCTTTTCAGGATGCAGTGTACTTAAAGTATTGCATATACAGTGGGGGGGGAGGGGAAGCTATTGCTTTTTTATGAAATATGTGAGGAAGCTACAAAAACTGGATAGTCTCCCAGTCTAAAGAGGAAAATGGTATATTTTTTCTACTTCATCCTTTTCCATGAATCAAAAGTTTTCTGTGTACTGTTGTAAAGTCATTTAGGAAAAACATTGTTTTGGGGTAGATGAGGTTGTAACGATAAAGTACAGTACATACAAGGTTTTAACAGTTTTGGCAGTAAGTGATGATCATTAGTTCTGTGTGACAACATACATTCCTTTCTTGTCCACATCATATAAAAAGCCTCTTTGCCTCAGTAATACGATTGTTCTTGAATCATATCTGGGAACCAGTAGTTCCCAAGCCGCAAGTAAAAAGCCGAGCCGGCCGACATTTGACAGTTGACAGCTGTCAAATGGCCGCCCGAAGCAACGACGCACGCGCACCGCCCAGCCGGCCGCCATTCCCGTTGACAGCTGTCAAAAGGGCTGCCGGGGGCCAACGCGCACGCGCCAGATTTGACAGTTCCCGGAACTGTCAAATCGTGAAGTCTTCAACCCGGTCCTCCGAGCTGAGCTAAGCGCTCAGCTGAGAGGAATTCCCTGACAGCCGCAGAGCTGTCAAAGTACTGTCAGTTGATTGGCCGTTCTCCGAACGGCGGGGAAATACCGCTACCTGATTGGTTACGCTGTTTGACAGTTCCCTATATAAACCCGGATTGTTTTGACAGTCAGCTGCCGGGAGCTGAACCAAATAAACGTGTTAACCTTGCCTACGGTCTCTCGCCTGTCTTTGTAAAGACAATTTACCTGGCGACGAAGGTGGGATCCCGGTACTACAGAACTGCCTGCTGAGTTAACCTCCGCGAAGGAGTTCCGATCCCTCTCGCTGAAAGTCACTGCTGAAGCCACATCGAGGGCAAAGGAACCCTTCGGCAGTTTGAACGGCACCGTGGATCCAGACCATGGCAAATTTAGGCCACGTCAGAGAGTTTGACGTCCGCCATCCTGAGGGATGGGAATCGCACTGGGGACAAGTCGAAGGCTACCTCGTAGTCAACAAGATAACGGAGGATCGTCACAAGGCTGCCGCCCTCCTGTGTCTCAGCGGGCCTGCCGTCTACGATATCGCCGTAGGGCTCTGCAGCCCAGACCCCATCGCGACCGTCCCCTACGCCGTACTAACCGACCGTCTCAGCAAGCACTTCATGCCCCGGCGGTCTGAGCTGTACTGGCGCCTCCATTTCACCCGCCGCCGACAGCAACCGGGCGAAACGACCACAGCCTTCATTGCTGGGGTACGTCACGCTGCCCGCAGGTGCCAATTTCCCGACCTGGAAGACCGTATCAGAGATCAGGTCATCGTCGGTCTCTCCAACGAGCGGCTCCAGCGGAAATTGGTAGCCAGACCCACGTTAGACCTCGCCCAACTCACATTAGAGATCATGGCCTATGAAGATAGCCACCGTGAAGGCTCCCCGCCGTTCAGAAGCAGCCCAGCCGCGTCAGTCCACTACGCCGGGGAACCGAACGACGAGCAACCCGAAACCTTCACCGGCGTCAACGACATCATGTCCCGTTTCAGCAAAATGGGCACCGACCCCGGAAAGAACCGCAGGCCATTCAGACCAGCCACCCCCGGCCCAAGACCCACCTCCGCAGGCCAAAAACCTAAGTGTGCCAGCTGCGGCGGGGCGCATGCCAGAACCACATGTCGTTTCAGAAATGCCAGGTGTCACGGATGCGGGAAGACCGGGCACATTCGCTCCGCATGTCGCAGCTCGAACCGGGAAACCCTCCACGAGCTTGAGGAGATTCCGGCAGGTAGGACCAGGGTTCCCCCTTCTGCCAGGGAAATTCCCCAGCCCTCAGTATTGTCCATCCGGGCCCAACAAAAAATTTCGCCCATCCACCATTTACAGCCCAAAATTAAGATCTGGGTCAAAATTCAAGGAGTGCCCTGTGAAATGGAGGTCGACTCCGGCTCCTCTGTTTCGATAATGTCCTGGGACACTCTCAAAAAGATTGGGTTTAAAATCAGACGCCGTATCCCCCTGCAGCCCTCCAAAATACTCCTTGCAGACTTCCAGGGGGCCGCCATCCACTTAAAGGGACAGGCACAAGTAAGGGTAGAATACAAAAAATTCCAGGGGCAATTAACAATCCAAATCACTGAGGCTCCCAGGACCACCCTCATCGGGTTAGACTGGTTTGAGGCTCTAGGCATCCACCTGGAGGGCACCAACCGCATACAATCCCGAACATTAGACCAGGTCTGCCAGGCGTTCGCGGACGTTTTCGACGGAACGCTTGGCAAATATACAGGTCCCCCCATAGACCTCAAATTAAAACCTGAGGTAGGTCCCATCCGCATCAAGGCAAGAAGGGTCCCCTTTGCGCTAAAACAAAAAATCGAAGCAGAATTAGACCGTCTAGTCAGCCTGGGAGTCCTAGAACCAACAGACGGGGGAACCTGGGAAACCCCCATAGTGACACCAGTTAAACCAAACGGTGACGTGAGAATATGCGCGGACTATAAAGCAACAGTCAACCGCGCATTAAATCCCCACGCATACCCAGTGCCTGCTGTCAGGGACGTGCTGTCAGAAATAGGGTCCGGCTCAATATTCGCCAAACTCGACCTAGCGCATGCCTTTCTTCAGCTACCGGTCACCCGGGAAACAGCTGAAGCACAAACCATCGTCACTCACCGTGGCGCTTTCAAAGTAAACCGCCTCCAATTCGGCATCTCTGTGGCCCCTGGCATTTTCCAGGAGGTCATGGAAAAGACCTTAAAAGGAATCCCAGGTGTCTGCCCCTATTTCGATGACATACTCATCGCTGGGGAATCGGAAAACAACTTAGCAGACAGACTACAGGAAGTACTATTAAGATTTAGAAAAGCAGGGCTCAAACTAAAACGTGAAAAATGTTCCATAGGCGTCCCGTCAGCAGATTTCTTAGGCTACAAGATCGACTCACAAGGAATTCACCCCACAAACTCAAAAATCCTTGCTATCAAGGCCGCCCCTACCCCAAAAAATAAAACCGAGCTCCAAGCCTTCCTTGGACTTTTAAATTTTTATTACGCCTTCCTACCAGGGAAGGCAACTATCGCAGAACCCCTCCACAGACTGCTCGATAAAGGGGCAGCCTGGCAGTGGACTACAGCCCACGAAAACAGTTTCAAGTCACTTAAACAAATGCTTTCCAGCAACGCAACTATTTCCCACTACCAGGAGGACAAACCTCTATGCATAGCCTGCGATGCATCCCCATATGGGATCGGAGCAGTTTTAAGCCATTTAGACAACAATGGCACCCAATCCCCAGTGGCATATTATTCCAGAACTCTTTCCAAAACGGAAAGAAACTATGCCCAAATAGATAAAGAAGCCCTGGCAATTGTGGCGGGAATTAAAAAATTTCACGATTACCTTTACGGTCGCCCCTTTGTGATTTACACAGATCACAAACCATTGTTAGGACTATTCACTTGGGACCGTCAGACCCCCCAAATCTTATCCCCCAGGATGTTGCGCTGGACAACATTCCTCACAGCATACTCCTACCAATTAATATATAAGCCAGGACACCAAATGTGTCACGCTGATGGCCTCAGCAGATTACCTCTACCCCACACAGAGCCAGACCCAGCCCCAGCAGGAAACATCTTAGCTATTCAAGAGCTCCCAGAATGCCCACTGACAGCAAAAGATATCGCTGCTGCAACTTCGTCAGACAAAACACTTAGCAGAGTGTTAGCATGGGTACACACAGGCTGGCAGACCTCTTGCCCAGGCACAGAGTTTCAGCCATACTTCTCCAGGCAAAATGAACTAACGTCACACTTAGGATGTTTACTCTGGGGGTGCAGGGTAATCGTGCCCACCAAACATAGGCCAAAAGTACTGGACACCTTACATGAGGGCCACCCTGGCATTGTAAAAACAAAAGCCCTGGCCCGCAGCTACGTCTGGTGGCCAGGAATAGACCAAGACATAGAAAAGTACATTGCTGGCTGCTACCTATGCCAAGAATCCCGCCCACTCCAACCCAAAGCCCCAATTCATAAATGGGAACTCACAAAAAACCCCTGGTCCCGCATCCACATTGATTATGCCGGGCCCTTCCAAGGACAGGTCTTCCTCATAGTTGTAGATAGTTATTCCAAATGGCTGGAGGTTCTCCCGGTTCACAGCACAACGTCTGCCGCAACCATTCAAGCCCTCAGGGGAATCTTCGCAACACACGGTCTCCCCGACGTCATTATTTCAGACAATGGCCCTCAATTTACTTCTCATGACTTTCAGATCTTCACGAGGAGAAATTGTATTAGGCATTCAACATCGGCTCCCTTCCACCCATCGTCCAACGGCCTTGCGGAGGTTATGGTGAGGACCACCGAGGACGCCCTCAAAAGAATCATCACAGGAAACTGGCACCGACGCTTGTCACAATTTCTCTTAGCCCACCATTCGACTCCCTGCACAACCACCGGCAAAAGCCTGGCCGAACTTCGATGGGGCCGCCGCCTGGTGTCACGGCTCGACAGACTTCACCCCGACAGACTGGCAGCCGAAATGACACCAAACACCCAGCCAAAAACATTCTCCAAAGGACAAAATGTTTGGTCCCGAGATTATGGGGGAAGGGATAAGTGGGTTCAGGGGGTTATCCTGGACCAAACTGGACCTTTATCATACACGGTGGACACAGGGACAGGACTCATACAACGCAGGCACACGGATCAGCTCCGACCCAGGTCACTACCCAACCCCTCTCTGCAACCGACTCTGGGTGAGCCTACGCCAGCCGACACCCCCGGACCCGATGAATTCCTCCCCCAGGACCCACAACCATCTGCTGAGCCCCACCAAGAAACAACCCCTCCAGCCACGCAACCCGAAGGAAGCACCCCCTGTCCCCGACGGTCCAGCCGAGCCAGGAAACCCCCCGCATACCTCGCGGACTTTGAATGGAAGGGAAACCCACCATCTGTTAAAGAACCTGTTAACCATACTGTTTTAAAACGTTCAACTGTTGTTATGCATAACATACCTGTTCAGGGGGGGGAAAGGGGGTGAATCATATCTGGGAACCAGTAGTTCCCAAGCCGCAAGTAAAAAGCCGAGCCGGCCGACATTTGACAGTTGACAGCTGTCAAATGGCCGCCCGAAGCAACGACGCACGCGCACCGCCCAGCCGGCCGCCATTCCCGTTGACAGCTGTCAAAAGGCTGCCGGGGGCCAACGCGCACGCGCCAGATTTGACAGTTCCCGGAACTGTCAAATCGTGAAGTCTTCAACCCGGTCCTCCGAGCTGAGCTAAGCGCTCAGCTGAGAGGAATTCCCTGACAGCCGCAGAGCTGTCAAAGTACTGTCAGTTGATTGGCCGTTCTCCGAACGGCGGGGAAATACCGCTACCTGATTGGTTACGCTGTTTGACAGTTCCCTATATAAACCCGGATTGTTTTGACAGTCAGCTGCCGGGAGCTGAACCAAATAAACGTGTTAACCTTGCCTACGGTCTCTCGCCTGTCTTTGTAAAGACAATTTAGTTCTGTAAAGCATTCCAGTGCCTATGTTTTAAAATGATTGCATATGATGCATATGTGAGTGCACATTTTTCTCTATAGAAGCTATTAAGTTCATTGCATGATATTTATGCCTGAACTTTGCCTGTGGATATTGATATTCATATTATGTTCAGTATAGATAGAAAGAAGCAATGAGAAGAATAATTCAGTTATTCTTATAAATACAGTTTTGTTATGTCAACACATATATAAAAGTTGTGTATCTTATACATCTCTTGTCTCTGTCTTAAAATGTATGTATGTGTCTTTGTGTGATTAGTGTATATTCATTCATAAATAAAAAAGCACTATCTTTCTGACTGCATATATTTTATCAAATCTGCTACTTGAAAATGGACTAGATTTTGCATGCTCAAAAACCCGGATGGTTTGTTATTTTAGTGCTTATTAATTAAGGACTATATAGTACACTCGGTCACGTTTTGTCCTCTGTTCTGCTTAGCATAAACTATATTTCTATCTATGCTTATTTCCATTTCAAATTTTAGTTATAAGAAAGGGCGTTAAGAAGCTGACTGTAGGTATATAAGAAATATAGGAAATAGGGAGAGTCATCCAAAAAACTTGTGACTATAATCTGCTACTCTATGGTATCCCTTGGTTTACTAAGGAGCTTCAAGATATGAATTAATCAAATTATTTGGATTCTTTTGACTGGCTTTCACATCAGGGTATGGTCAGCTTTGTGATGATCTCTTCTGGGTGATGGCAGGAGGGAATGTGGCCCTTCAAGTCCGATAAGACTTCACGCTCTTGTTCAGAACTGTTACATCTTTCTGGACCATCTACAAATATTAAAAATGAATACTTTTTTGTGCCATTGAGTCACTGTTGGCAATTGCCTGGAAAAGTCATGCAATTTTCTTGACAACATTCGCAGAAGTTGCTCGCCATTGCCTTATTTCTTAAGCAGAGAATAACTGGCCCAAGGACACCCAGCTGGCTTAAATAATAAACCTTTATTGTCAAAGTACAACATGTGTACATTGAGATTAGCTGAGCCTCCCCCTGTGCTCTCTCCCCCCAACACACAGTGACAACAAACCCTCCATCCCACCACACTATGTGAACCATGCCTAAGAAAGGACTAGAAGTCTTCTGGTTTCCAACCTGGTGCTTTAGCCACTGGACACTGTGCACCAACTAACTCTCTTAGCATTTTTTCTAATAAATGTAAGGTTGGATCCAGATTTTCACATATTTAGAGGTAAATCTATTGAAATCAATGGGAGATTATTATTATACCCAGATTCAAGAAACTGTAAGAAATATAGGTATATGATGAACATTATGATGAGAAAAATAAAAACATCATTATAGTACATATCTCAATGGTTTATTAATTGACATTTGCAAAGAAAATTATGAATAATATATTAAATAAATAGTACAATAAAATCATTATTATTAAATATAAATGGCTTTGCTCTTAGAATTGCCGTAAGTGATTAAAATGCATGAAGTAATGAAAAGAGGAAATAAAACACTAGGAAGAAGATTTTCAGTAGCAGCTGTCACATCCTGTGTTCTCTCAAGAAAACTATGCTTGTAAAAATTATGCCAATATGTCATACTCAGTAGGTGTTGATGCTGAGAGGAATGAATTTATGCACATAATACTTTCAGCGGGTTTTTATTTCATTCTTGTGGACGTGCATTTTAGTTTTTAGTGGAGGTATCGTAAGTAACATAGCTATGCTTAAAATACAGTTAGTGCTGCATACAAAGGAGAAGGTGTCCAGAGAAGGATTGACAGGGTAGGAACTTACTCTGTCATTCTGTCACTGATAAGATGGAAAATATCTATTTCTGGAGTTGAACTTCCTAGTGACCAGCAAAATGCCATTTAAAGTGCAGTGGATAAAGTACAGCAAGATCTATAACAGGAAAGCTTAACGATGTTCACTTCCCTCAAGTAAAGTAACACTACATTTAACACATTGTGTTGATTCCAATGAAAGCAGAAGTAACAATATTTAAATAAATACCAAACCAAACTGAACATTTTTTCATCTATTCAAAAGAGCAAAATATAAATACTTGCATAACATCTCAATGCTATCCATCACTTTTTCTGAATACATGTGATGTTTTAATTGCTGCATGCAGTGCAGTAGTAAGTAAAGTAAAAATAAAGTTAAAGTAAAATAAGTAAAAGTGTAAAGGTTTGTTTTAATAGAGAGAAAACGAGAGAGCATTTAGTGATGTTAATTAACAAAGATGTCTGATGTAATTTTCTTTTGCTTTTCAAAAGTTTTTGTATATATTGTTATTTAAAATCTAAATAGGTATGAATGGATCATTCATATATAGGTAGTATGTTTAAAGGGCATGTGTGTGTTTATTCCAAGCCATTTTTTTCATGGAATGACTGCTTTAGGGAATATCAAGAGACTCTTACATGCAAGACCAAATGACTACCATTCAGTATTTAGGTTACTGACTGATTCTTAAGGACACATTTTTAAATCCTTCCTGGGGAGGTCAGGAATTGGCTATAATATTTGCAAGCAGTGGATATGACATTACTTTACTATAGTCTATTTTTTTATGAAAAGGAAAGAACAGTCCTCCATGAGTTGTAAAATTCAAATTAGGAAAAGGATTCCAATTTATCCAGTTGAGTTTTAGCAACATGCAAAACATTCATAGGTCATTTATTTGAATCATAATTGAAATTATTCAGGATCTTGTTGTGACACACATAATTTTGATGTTTGACTTTTTATTGTTTTATGGAATTTCAAATGAATTTTAAAAGAATTTATTTTTTAAATAGTGACTCAACAACAAAACTTGGTTATTGCAGAAAGAAATAGGAGGGAGAAATTGAAATTTATTTTTGGAATTTATAACCTGACCCAGTCTGTCCCAATTCTGAGTGGCTTACAAAATAAAACAAGTAAATATGTATAACCCAAAAATAAAAATCTGGAAAAACAAACACAATCTAATAGACAAAAGATTGCAAGAGATTCATTATCTATTCTAGTTCAAGGCATTGGGGAAGTTGTTGTTTGTTAAAATTTGGTCATGGTAGAGGCTGAGGTAAATTTCAGGTGGAATGTGATTCCCACATGTGCATATCATGAATTTTGTTCTTTCTTACCACATTTTGTATGACAGTTTGGGAAGTTCTGTTAGAACATAAAGGTTTATGAGCTTGTTTTTTGCAGATGTTTCATTACCCAAACTAGGTAGCATCATCGGTCCTAATCTTTTTTGTAGGATCCTGTGTTCTGCAATGGGTAGTTGGTGGTTGGACATGTTGACTACGCATTCTGGCTCTTGTGTTTCTTTGGTTCTGGAATTGAGTTTAGGGAGTCTGCTTTGCAATTTGGTTTTTCTTTTCCCAGCATGTCTGTGGGATGTATTCATGATGGTAGTGGCCAGTCTCTCCTTGTGCTCTGGTGTGATGGTCTGTCCAACTGTTCTTTGAAGTTTGCTATGGTGTGCAGATATTTGTTTAATCTGAGCTGTGTATCTGATCACAAGCCGTATTATTTTTCACCCACTTTCTTGGGCTGTTATCCATCCAGCTGTGTAGTTGATTGGAGGGTTGTACCTGAAACTGGTAGGGTGGGCATGCTGTCATAGGCATTCCATGGAGGAAGAAAAGTTATTCTTTGGTAAAAACTTTTTCTCATTTGTATGCTGTCTGAAGTGCTTGATGCCCATATGTGGTATTAATAAAGGGGACTATTGTAGCTCAGGGTTGACATGAGGGGTCCTTGGTGTTCTCTGAGCTTGCTTGTTTTCTTGCAGATGTTTCATTTCCTAAACTAGGTAATATCACTGTTACCTAGTTTGGGTAATGGAACATCTGCAAGTAAACAAGCAAGCTCAGAAAACACCAAGGACCTCTCATGTCATTCCTGAACTACAAATATTCTTCTTCATTGGTAAAGGTTTCCCCTGTCTAGTCATGTTTGATTCTAGGGGACAGTGATCATCTCCACTTCTTAGCCAAGGGAGCCAGCATTGTCTGAAAATACTTCCATGGCCATGTGGTCAGCATGGCTACATATGAAGTGCACAGAATGCTGCTACTTTCACACCAAAGTGGTTCCTATTTATCTACTCAAATTTGCATACTTTTGAACTACTGGGTGAGTAGGAGGTGGGGCAAGTAACGGGAACTCACCCATCACTTGGGTCTCAAACCCGGTTTGTGAGCTTTCCAGCTGACAAGCTCAGCGTCTTTACCTGCACTGGATGAAATGTTGGGGGTTCTTGAAGGGCAGTCCTAAGTAGACTACATTACCATAGGTCATGTTGATAGCTTATGAGAGTGTGAATGGTTGTTGCCTGTAAATACATTTTACAGAATGTACATAAATGAAACTCTGCATAACTAGTTCAAGGAGTCCCTATATTATACAATTCCTTCCAAGGGAGTACCATCCCATTTGATGTAATAGCACCCCTTTGGAACCTAAATTTGAAATTATCTGAAAATTGATTAGCTTTTGAATTAACAGCCACTCGTTTTGTTTGGTTAAGTATCAGACACTATTCCAGATATAGGTCAAGATTTCTATATTTCTGTTCAGCATTATCTATAAAATTTTCAGATTTCATTCAACTCACCCTCCTATTGATGCAGCTATTTGATTATCTTTAATGATCAGTAGAGTCATTCCTTTACCTTTGACATATTAAAAGTAATTCTGGTATAAGTTTTAAAATATATATGTAGTGTATGTATAGTAATGTTCTGTTATAAATAAGAATTCTCAAAATCTCTGATATCTTTTTTCTGGGATAAAATTTAATGGGCAATCAGTCAGCTTTGAAGCATTTGCTTTTGACCCTTATTCCAAATGCTATAACCTTCTGTTTGGTCATATGGGTATTTGTTTATTTATGTATAGTCTCAGTATGGAAAGAAAAATTCTATTGCCACAGTTTTTTGAAATGTTTTGTTGAAAGAACATGCATGTTCTTTTATATCTACATCCATCCATTCTGCCAGCCAATCAGCACAGAAGCATTAAATTAACAAGAGACTTGAATATCCTATCTGTGTGCGTAAACTGTATGGTTCTACTTATAGTACTAGATTAAGATAACATATCTTTGTGGCTGCTTTTCTTTTGTTTATGGCTTTTACTGGTGCAGCTTGCCAAATCCGCAGTCCCTTAGCTGCTTTACAGCAAGACCTTTTGTTTTTATAGAGTGGAACAATATTTTAAAAAACTTTTTGAGTGTGGGAAGAGTTAGAGTTGTTTTATCCCAGTTTTTGAAAATTATATGGTAAATCACTAAGAGAAGAGTAAAGAAATGCAACAGAAAGGAATCCATTAAGTGATGTGAAACTGTGTAAGGCAAAAGTAATGTACCTTTATGACGAAGATTATGAAAGGGTAAGCTGTGAATGTATGTGCAAAGGTGGCATTTGATAAAGTTGTAAAATTTGGGAAAATGTTTGAGTTGTAGGAGCAATTTTACATTTTTTAACAGGAAAAGAAACAGTTTAAAAATATTTCTTGAAAATGTGTAATATTAAATGTTGAAGTATAAATGTCTATTTGGTCTTAATTATTTCTATTGTATATACAAATATGTTTAGAGTTTTAGCAGTTGGAGAAATGGGAGGGAATAAACTACAAAATGTTATAACTATTTTCCTATGTATATTTAAAAAGAGAATGTAGGTCAGCATTTTAATACAGTACCAGAACTCATATTTATATGGTATATATGGTATTCTGCAAGTTTCTGTCTTTGTTTCTATATTGAAGAAGCTGATCTGAAGATTTGTTCCATAATATCCCAGATATTCATTATGCTGAATTTCAAACTGGTGCTTGAAATCTTTAACGATAGATTGCGGAAAAATTAAACAATTGGTGTCTTCAATTTGGTTACCATTCAGAACATTGTTACATACATAAATTGCTTCTAGTTTTAAATATGATAGATATGAAGAGGATCGTATATCAGTGATATATTCTGAATTCCTCCGTATTTTCTACTTACTAGGAAATTGTTGTCTTTGCACAATTTGTGGTAGACTTAACAGAATTCTCTGTAATAATAGTTTGTATTTCTTGTAACTTTTCTCCTGAGCATTTTTTCTCTCTTAAGCTTGTAAGTTTTTTTTTTACTGGGGTTGAGTTAATGGTGATGAGTGTCTTTTGAAATGTGTCTCCACTGAGAAAGAAATATTTTCGTAGAGTTATCCCACACAAGCAATTATTTGAATCACTATATGTCAAAGTACAGCTGGAAATGTGACAAAGAAATTAGGAGGTTTCTTTAAGTTTAAATGTTAATTACAACTACACTAAAACATTAATTCTAAATTTCAGTAATGTAATTTAGAAACACAATGGTAAAAATTTAAATTATAGTACTCACCAAACTAAATAGCAACTTCTCTTTTTGTCATACAAACCTAGTATTTGCAAAACAATGAAACAGTAACAGTAATTTTATCATTACATGTAGAAAAGAAGTCACCTTCTCATTGTGTTTCTTTTGGTATAATTTTAGCTGTTTTTGGCTTGTGGGAAATCCGCATAAAATATTCAAGTTATTTATAATACATATCCTCAGATACCTCCTTATATATTTTATGTTTAAAAGATTATTTTATAATACATCATTTCTATAACTTTGATAACTATGACTTTAAGAGATATTTCAAATTTATATGTTTAATAATAATATGTAACAATCAAAGACTGGTAGAAAAGTTTATTTTTATTTTATTTTATTGATTGTAGAGAAATCTCACCATTCCAGACTTTTAGTTGTATGCATAATACTTCTCCTTATGATATTGCATGAATTAAATGAGGGTCTGGGAAATAGGGCAATTGTATACAGTTTTCATGGTTTTTCATGGAGACAGAGTTGAATTAATTCCTCTGCCCTGTCCCTTATTAAGAATCATAATTTTCATTAGACTGTGCATGTCCTGTATTGTTATATTCCTAATTCCAAGCAAAAACACATCAGGAGTGCTTATGTGAGCACACACAAGATTATAAAATTTTGTTTTATATTTTTTAATCTTTCTTTCAACTGTGTGTTGGCAATTGTTCCAGGTTTTGAGAATAATTTAATTTAAATTTGTAAAGCTGTCTAAATCCATAATGACTCTCAGCAGTATACTATATTAACAATATTCGGTACAAAATTAACAGCAACAGTAAAACAAAATTAACATAATGAACCATTCTTAAAAAGGAAAAAACAGCACCCTCTTAGTGTGCTGCATTTTTATATAAGACCCACCACTGACATAATCCAAGCATGAGGAACACCCAGGTTTTAAGACCTTGTTTACATGACAGCAGAATAGATGACATATGCATCTCTAGGGGTGTATGCTTTTGTTAAGTGATAATATTTTTTCAGTGGAACCTAAAACTGTCAAAAAGGATGAACAATCATAACATATCCAGTAATCTCTTGAAAAGCCAGGACATATCATAAACCAGTGATGGCGAACCTTTTAGACACTGAGTGCCCAAATCCTGCCCCCCCTGCACCCGCTCCACCTTCCCATGCTCCGCCCCGCCCTCCTGCAGGGCCACCCACTGCCTCCACGGCCCACTGCAGCAGATCGCCCAGGCGGCCCTGCAGCACCATGCCGGCCATGCCCTCCACTTGTAAACCCGCAGCATCATCTGCACGTGATGGGGCGCGAGGGCGGTGTCTTTTCCCCAATGCCTGGCTGCCATGTCCTTGGCTGCGCTGCTCTGCATGGGCCATGCCTGGGGGCAACTCTCCTCTGGGGGGGCTGCTGGTGAGGTGGCCACCAGGGAGGCGGGGCTGGGGCAACAGTGTGCGTGCCCACAGAGAGGGCTCTGCGTGCCACAGGTTTGCCACCACTGTCATGACCTTCATAGATGATAATGAGCTCCTTAAATTCTGAATGAAAGCAAATATACATGTCCCTAGATAATGTTGCAGGATCCAATCTGGATCAGTCATTGGGACTAGAGCACAGGTCTGCAACCTGCGGCTCCGGAGCCGCATGCGGCTCTTTCAGCCATCTCCTGCGGCTCCCAGTCTTCTGCCATGTGCAGTCCAAAAAAAAAAAGTGGGACTAAAAAAGTTCAACCAATCAATTCAAATATGCAGGGTAGGTGCATATCTCACCTTGGCTCCACTCTTCAGTCAAACCCTGTTCTGCACATGCGTGCATGTACGCGCATGCGCACACATTTTTTTAGGGCTCCCAGTTTTTCCTTTTGTGAGGGAACCGGTTCCGAGTGGCTCTTGCACTGTTTCAGGTTGCTGACCCCTGGACTAGAGGTTACCACACACAGAACAGCCCAAAGCACACACTCTGCTATAAAAAAGATGGGCTTCAATATGAGTCTGAAAGTTTGGAAGACAAAACCTCTGGTCCTATTGACTGATCCAGATTGGATCCTGCAACCCTAAATTCCATTTGCTGCTAACCAGTGCAGTTCACAGAGCAGAATATAACATACCATACCATGCCCATAACAGCCCAGCCTTCAAGGCACCTCTGTATAGAAAGAGTTGCAGTAGACTACACCTGAGATGATTAAAACAGGGACAGTTGTCCAGACGGCCTCACTATCCAGAAAGACAAATTGATTTACTTGCAGAATGCTTCTGTGAATTGTTCAACTTTTCATTGCAATACTAACCTTTCAAATGTTGAATGGATGTAGGAGATTTCTTTCAGGGTCCTTAAGCCTTTGGAACTATTTGTCTTTGTATTATGTAAGTTATTACAGCATATGTACTAAAAATGTGAAAACATGCATCTTTATCTTTTTATATTGATTAGTTTATTCTTTTTTTCTAATTTGGTTAAATTAATGTAAAATATCTTGCTAGTGAATATAAGTATAAAATACTATTCAGCAGGTATAAAAATAGTTTGCACTGGAACATGAATATAGCTTAATGGATGCTACTTAGTCACTGGCAATTTATGGAATGCTTCATGTTAATTTCTTGCATATTCAAGTATAACTAAATGTAGGATTGGATGTACATATGTACATATTATCATTGGAGCATAGATGATTTTCCACAAGAGTTCCAAATTTTTGTTCAAAAATGAGTAATGTTTGCATGGAAACTGTTATTAGAAATTATGACAGATTAGACTCACTTAAAGAAGTCTTCAACAGAAGAAGTGTTTTAATCAACTGTTCCAAGGGAAAAAAATCTGAGGTAGCCAAGATAACAACATATTAATCATTATCAATTATCGGATATATTGAAATCTGCAATTATAAAGTCTTCTATTGCAAAATGGATAAAAGCCTGAGAGATTTCACTTGTCATAGTGAATTGTTTGTATTCTTTACTTATAATTTACTTTTTAATTGGTATTGTGTTATTTCTTAATTCCAGGGTTTAAAGAATAATGATAAATTTTATTTTAAACAATTAGTTTACATGTTTTTATTGTAAACCTTCACTCTAGAGTCAGTTTGGTTTATGATTGAAAGGAGGAAAATGTTTTAATTGTAATATGCAGTCATAGGCAAGTTAATAATATTCTGAAGGTAGGCAAGTTATGTCAAACAGTTGAAGTTTAATAATTATTTGTATTGCTTAGGGAGAAAATGGATTTGATAAAGAAATTAACCACAATTTGTAAACTGTTTTTAATTATATAACCACCATAGTAATGTTCTTTTGTATTCTGTCCTGATGACATGGCAAAGTAAATTGTTGTATTATCTTAAGATAGAAAACATTTCTAGATAGTCTTTTTGACCACCACAAGCATTAATTTTAGAACTAACAGTTCACAAAACAATTTAATTTCCACTAAATACAGGAAAAAACTTTTAAAGGATTAGGAATAAAATCAGCATTGTATGTGGAACTAGTTATTACATACAGAGGGTAAATTTATCATGGGATAGAATTTCTGAGTATGTGAAACACAGGACTCAAGCTAAGTAGATAAAAAAATGTGAGTTAAAAAACAGAATACAGGGTATAATCAGCTAAGATTATGAGGAATTGTCTTGAAGATCAAACAGATTCTTATCACTTAAAGTAGAACAAAATTCTACAAATATGCAGTGTGCCCTGACATAAAAAGAATCAGATGTAAGATTGATAATTAGAACTCCAGGCCAAAGATCTTATAAGAACAAATCTAAACCTGCTTCACCAAAATATGTTACTTCAGCCAAAATTAATTCCTGCAGGAGGTGAGGATGTGTTTATCAGAATTTCTTCATGCTAAGATGGATGCTATGGTACATTATTAAATATCAGGAGGGCATCATGTCAGGCACGTGAAAACAACATCTAGCACATTAAAAAGAGAAATGAAAAATAATATAAAGAAATACTGTAGCCAGATGTAGTAAGTACAGCCAAGATAAAATGTACACTATGCTGACATTGTAAGCTTGTACTTCCTACTATAGTGAAGCAAAATTAATGTACATTCACATATCCCAGGATAGCCATTTTAGAACAGGCGTATTTTATGTATTATCAAATAAAAATTAATAAATATTGGCTTGAGTCCTCTCAAATTCCATGTAGATAGCATGATCAGGAAAGAACAACACAGATTTCTATAAGTATATTTAATACTTGTCTAGGGTAAATACTGAAAACAGTAATAGGAATTTCCCAGCTTTGATTATAATGTATTAATCAAGAGAGATGGGTTTAATTGCTATTTATGAAATAAGTCCTTGTTTGCCAGACTTCCCACAATTTTCACAAATTGAATTACAATAAAATCTTCATGTAGTAAATAATTTGGTGGTATATTTGTTAAATCTGAATTTACACAATTTGCAACAGTTTACATCATTTGTGTAATTATGTTATTGATACAGTATAAATTGTGACAGTTACTGTAAATATTTGATTTAATAGGATCTGAAGACCACTAGAATTAATTCATTAAATTATTTTATTACAGTGACATGCCAGTATTGTATAGAGAGTATATACAGTATTATATTAAGAATGGGGAGACAGACCTTTTGTTATTCAGCCATTTAGTCATTTCTAAATCTTCATGGCCCAAGTATGTGTGTGTGTCTGTCTGTCCCGGTAAGAAGCCAATGTGCTATGGGACAGTAGAGATACTGCAGGAGGCCATGGGAGGAATAATGCAGGCTGTGAGTCAGGGAAGGGCCAGTGCCGGCATGAGTGAATGGGGATTGCCATGGACAGGATAAAAAGTCAGGGTGACAGACCAGAGCAACTTGCAATCTTCCGTGCAGGCTATCTCATTAACCTTGCTTATGGGAATCCAGCAGAGAATGTTGTAAATGTCAGTCACGTGTCCTGCAATGGTGGGATTCATCCAGTTCACAACACTTCAGCAGAACCAGTAAGTAATTTTTTGTTGCCCAGGCCCAGAATGGACCTCTGGAAGCAGCATCCACACAGAGAACCCGTTGCTCACATTTTTGAATCCCATCACTGGTGACACCTGAGTGCTCAGTTGTGATCAGGTGACCAATAAGAGTGCTGTGAGTTCTTTATATTAAAGCATACCATTTTTCTAATAATGTCGAGTTCCTAACTTTTTTCTAGATGCATCATAAACAGTAGTGCTGTTGTCACTTGCTCTCTGCTTTTCCCTAGTAGCGAATATTGGAGTAAGTACATTTCTTTCTTTAGTGGATGATATTTATTCTGACCTGTCTGTCATAATTGTTCTTTTTTGACATGCACATTCCCATCAGTACAGCTCATTGTATCATTGAAATGCTCAAGTCCCTAATTAGAAGTTCTATGAAGGTACTGTTCAGTAAACCAGCTTGTATTGCAATGGAACTCATCGGAGAAGTACTTGTAATTATAGAAAATAGTAAAGAGAAACTGTGCATGATCTATTATTTTGAAACCTTAGATGCTTTCCGGACATTGTAAAATAGATTATAGACAAGATATAGACAAACTATAATTTAAGTATATGCACCATTTAAGAAGAACTAGAATTTTGAACTTTTGCCATAGCTAATAATAATTATTTTGGGGGGCTGTGTAGAGTGCTGTTGTGTATTTAGTCAACATGGACAAACCGAATTTTACAGTATGTACACTGATCTTGACACCTTAAAGATATTTGTTTATTTCATATTTACTTTGGTTTTGGAATTTTTGGTTTATCTTATTAGCTAATCTAGTATTATTCAAGGCACATAGATACCTGGAATGGAATACAAATTATTATGAATCTATATGAAATGAGACAGGCACTGTCTTAGTTTTCTAAATACACAACTGGTGTAGAAAGCATTCTTTATCTCTTTCTCAACTCTAAAACCTATGACTGTTTCAGAATAGTAGACTCCTTGCTCTGAGTTATACTAATGTTCCTACTAATAGTAGTAGTAATGGATAATAAATATGAAAGCAGTAATAGGAGACCTACCATGTCATTCATGTTCAGCATTCTAGTGTCCAATAAACCTGTGAAACCAGTTGTTATCCTTCAGTATATATTCCTTAATACATTATGTTGAGGCATGTGCTGTCCTTTTTTAGATAAAAATAAAATATTGATAACATATATAGTGTTACTAATATTTGTATCAGATGTTAATCAAATGAAAACAGTGAGAATAATTTGAGATGATCCTTACAATATGATTCTGTTTTTGAAATTCAATAGAGAACAGTGTGTAATACAAACAAAATTCTCAAATATATAGCAAAGAATAATATACTGTATAAGGTATTTCTGTTTTCTAAAAACAGTATTGCTTTTCAGCAGTTTACTCTTGGGATGTAAAATGGTAATCTGACATAGACTGGCAACACAGTGTGATGTGAGCATCTACGTAAATGGCTGTATGTATGGAGCATGCCCAGTTCTGTAAAAAGCTTCTAAACACTTCCCCCGCAATATACTCAAGCTCTGAAGAGACAAAATGAAGTTTGCACTTTCAAATGTTACATTTTGCATGGGGTTCATAAAGATTCTTTTGTAAACATTGCATTTACACAGTAAAGGAGGTGAGGGGGGAACAATGAAGTAAATTCAGAAATGCATGCACCAAAGGACAAAGCATTTTTTAAAATCAGTCTGTTTATGTATGCTGATTATATCAGTGTGATACCATATCTCTTAGTATATACTTGGTTTTGATTTTTCTCTCAAATTAATAAAACATCTGTGTATTTTGGTGGCATGACAAATCAAGAATTCACTTAAATTAGAATAGAGACAGAGAGAGGTTGTTAAGCTGAAAAGAAAGGTCTTGCAGCAGAGAATGGATGTGCAAAGAACCGTGATTCTGCGGTGTTCAGTATTCACATGTATGAGAAACAGTGCTGCGTTCTGCAGCTGCAGACAATAACTAAGCTGGTTGGCTAATGAAGGCCATTTGGATCAGGCTTCTGAAAAGAGCCAAAGGCGGAGGGCTGAAGAATTCAGATATCTGTGTAAGCTATACATTTCAATTTGCTGGCATATTTTGCATTGCAGGTGGGCTGGGGGAAGTACTGCTTGCATCTATTCTGTTTGAATTAACAGGTTTTAATTCCTCTGACTGTAGCAGGAAGAGGTGGGGATAAAATCAAAGATATATGTTGCTTATGTAGATATTTGGCATCATTACCTGTAGTTGGTTATTACCTTGACTGCAGACATATTCTCAGCCACAATTTGATTTGAAATCCTTTCTGTTTTTGCTGAATGGTTGAGACAGATTTGAGTCATTATTTCCTGAAGGAAAAGGGATATCATTTGAAGAGCTATTTTTCAGTTAAGATATTATCGGTAGCTCATAGCTGAAGTTACAATCCTTTTCAAGGATCAGAATCAAATTGCTTTGCTTCTAGTTTGCTGATTTTAAACCTATTCTTGAAACAGCTGGACATCCTTTAGCCTGCAGTGCACAATTGATACTATTCCACATAACCTATCTTTGCAGAACAAAAATCATTTGCTGAGTAGAAGGAAGGACAAAAGAGTAAGCATAATTCTGGACAATGAACACTGGTTTTCAGAATGGCTTCAGAATTAAAACTGTTCCTATGCGTTAATTTGTTATGGAGGCTAACTGCAGTTACTGCAGTAAAAAAAAAAAAGAGCAGGATTTTCTGTTGGTTCTGAAAAAGAAGCTCCTAGAAACATTTTTGAAACAAGATAATAATTGTATTTTTCAAACTCTTTTGCTCAGGGTTCAGCGGACTCCTACACCAGCCGTCCGTCTGATTCAGATGTGTCTCTTGAGGAGGACAGAGAGGCGGTGCGGAGAGAGGCTGAACGACAGGCCCAGACACAGCTGGAAAAAGCAAAAGTAAGAGGTGGGGGTGGGGGTGAGTCGGGGGAATGATTGTTCTAATAAGATAATTACCTGTTTAATTTTTGATGGCATCTTTCTTATCTGTATAAAAGGTAAATCACAAAGGTTACCATCACATACAAATTGCACAGTAGTTGTGAATGAATTGTTCTTTCAGTTACATCACAATATATATTTGAGAGAAGAGGGTTGATTACTGCTTCTCACATGATGCAAATTAGTGTCACAAAGAGAACTATTCTCTGTTTTATTTCCTATGGATAGATTACAAAATAAGTAGTTTGCAAAATGTAACCAAAATTCTCTTACAATACTTTGCAAAGTATTTGAATATTGTATGTTAGGGGAAAAAAACTATTAAAAAGTTATTCATTATAGCAACATGTTCTAGACATAGGCAGATATGAATGGTTCAGTACAACAGGGCTAATGAAATTCTGATTCCTACAGTTAAACAATGTCATTGATTGGGACTCAAGGTGCCTTTGCTGTTGTGGCACCTGTCCTCTAGAATGAGATTCCCTGATGACATGTGCCCCCTGCCTTGATGATGTTCTGGAAAGTCTTAAAATTCTGGCTGTTCTCTTTTGATAAGAGGTTTGGCCCTGCTTGAATGTATATAGATTGATCTGCACTGGTTCTTCTTTTTTATTTGTTTTGTTTAATTATTGCATTATATTTTTATTCTGTTTAATTGTACACCACCCAGAGTCAATTCAGAGTTGGACAGCGCCAAAATAAAATTACTATTTATAATATTTGGGAATTTTGGATTGTACAGCACTACCATGTGCATACTTTGTTTTTAGTAAAAGAAGAAATGAATACATCATTTATTCTGGTAAAGGTAAAGGTTCCCCCGCACATGCGTGCTAGTTGTTTCCGACTCTAGGGGCTGGTGATCATCTCCGTTTCAAAGCCAAAGAGCCAGCGCTTGTCCGAGGACGTCTCTGTGGTCATGTGGCCGGCATGACTAGACGCCAAAGGTGCACGGAGCGCTGTTACCTTCCCACCAGAGTGGTCCCTATTTTTCTACTTGCATTTTTATGTGCTTTCGAACTGCTAGGTTGGCAGAAGCTGGGACGAGTAACAGGCACTCACTCTGTTACGCGGCACTCGGGATTCGACCCGCCAAACTGCCGATCTGATCGACAAGCTCAGCATCCTAACCCACTGAGCCACTGTGTTCTGTTATGATTACCTAATTTCTTAACTCTATGTTTTCTTCCTTTTACTTCTCATCTACATTACTAATCTCATTCTTACTATTTCTGAAAATAGCTATACTTTTCTGAATATTCCTTGAATTTTTGCTTATTCCTGTTTATCTTCAAAAGCAACTCAGTTTTTATTTTAAAACTGATTTCCCTAATCATATACTTATAATTGAGACTTATAAGATAAAATGCAAACAAACTATATCACTAATACTAGAGTGATATAAGGTCCTGGATGAAATGGATTATTTGGACCTCTTTTATTTGCATTTCAGGCTGAATTATAGGATAGAAACTGCATTTGTCAAGCTTGTGGGTAATCTCTTTCAAGAGTAGGATGAGGGTACTGCATTCATCCTGGCTGTCCTTGACCTTCAGCAACTTTTGATACATTGATCATAGTGTCCTTTAGGGGTGGTTATGGGTGCTGGTGCTGGGCAGCACAATAGAGTGCTGGTTCAGTTCCTTTCTTTAAGACTCATCCTTTGTAGGGCTCAGAATTTGTCACAGGGCTCAGACTTTCACCACTTCTTTTTAACATCTGCATGCATCCACTGAGTGAGATCATCTGAAACCATGGGATGAGAGAGATATCAGTATGCCAATGATATACAGTTCAGTATCTCCATCCCTGGTGATTCAGCCGGTGCTGTGACTGACCTTTCTCAGTGCCTGAGGGCTGTAACAGTCGGGATGGTCAACAGGCATCAGCTGAACGCAGGCAAAACTGCAATGAAGAGATCTCTAAATCCAGTGGTTTATGAACATTAAATCTACATGGGGTTGCCTTAGTCCAGACAAATCCATTGTGAAACTTGGGGTTCTTCTTGAACCCATGACTCCTACTCAAACAGTAGGTTGTAGTTGTGGCTAGGAGAGCCATTGTGCAACTTTGCATTGTACACCAGTTGCCCCCTATCTGGATCCTGAGGCTCTGTGCATGATCACTCATGCTCTAGTCATCTCTTGACTGGATTACTGCAATGCTTTCCACATGGGGCCACCTTTGAAGAGTATTTGGAAGCTGCAACTGGTGCAAATTGCAGCAGCTCACAGTCTTGGGAGCTCCCAGGTCTGCAAATGTAACACTGTTATATATGAACTGCGTTGGTTGCCATTTGCTGTTGGTCGATACTTTTAAAACCCTACATGGCATCGTCTAGAGCACGGGTTGGCAACCCGCGGCTCCGGAGCCGCATGCGGCTCTTTTAAGCCGTCTCCTGCAGCTCCCAGTCCTCCGCTGTTCTGGAAAAAAAGTGGGACGAAGGCAGAAGCTCTCCAAACAGGCGGCGGTGGTTTGGAGAGCTGCGCGCGCACCTCTCCAAACCTACACCGCCCCGTTTGCAGAGCTGCTGCCTTCGTCCACGTTTGACGAAGGCAGCAGCTCTCCAAACGAGGCGGCGGAGCAGCTCTCCAAACCTCCACCGCCCGTTTGGAGAACTTTTGCCTTCGTCTGTGTTTGACAAAGGCAGCAGCTCTCCAAATGGGGCGGCGGAGGTTTGGAGAGTTGCTGCCTTCCGCGCAGCTCTCCAAACCTCTACCGCCCTGTTTGGAGAGCTGCTGCCTTCTGCACAGCTCTCCAAACCTCCGACGCCCTGTTTGGAGAGCTGGTGCCTTCGTGTTTGACAAAGGGAGCAGCTCTCCAAATGGGGCAGCAGAGGTTTGGAGAGCTGCTGCCTTCCGCGCAGCTCTCCAAACCTCCACCGCCCCGTTTGGAGAGCTGCTGCCTTTGTCAAACACGAAGGCAGCAGCTCTCCAAATGGGGCGGCGGAGGTTTGGAGAGTTGCTGCCTTCCGCGCAGCTCTCCAAACCGCCGCCGCCCCGTTGGGAGAGCTGCTGCCTTCCACGCAGCTCTCCAAACCGCCACCGCCCCGTTGGGAGAGCTGCTGCCTTCATCCGTGCACGTTTTGCCTTGTTCTGTGCATGTGCGTGCATGCACGCACACATTTTGCAGCTCCCACTTTTTTGTGTGTGTGACAGAACTGGTTCCGAGTGGCTCTTTTGCTGTTTCAGGTTGCTGACCCCTGGTCTAGAGTATCTGAGGAGCCATCTGTCCCTGAGGAGACAAGCCTATCCAACTTGTCCCAAAGGAATAGGCCTGCTATGAATTCCATCTGTTAAGTTATTGTGACAGGCCTAACCAAGGAGAAGTGCCTTTTCTGCTGTGGTCCCATCCCTCTGGAACATTTTTTCATTGGATATGAGAACTTTCCCCTTCCCTTTTGGCCTTTCAGAAGGATATCAAAACCTGATACTGTTGGTTGACCTGGGACTCTAAGGGAATGCTCACTGCTGTGGCTGACTGACAGGGTAACAAGATTTCATCCCTGTCCTATCCATCTTATGACTCTTTTTAGACAAGGTTTTAGCACAGTTTTTAATAATATTTTAATGTTGATTCATTTTAATCTTTTAATTACCTTGTCACCTTGTAGAGGTGGATGGCATAAAAATTTAATACATATATACATATGTATATGCATACATACATACATACAATGTTGTTAAGATGTCAGATTCCATATACTTGATATATAGTTGAAGAGAATATTACCCTCTGAACATTTTAGCTTTTGTCACACAATCCTTATATATCCCACCACTTTCTCCCAAAACTTGTTAAGTATTGGATATTGTAAAAACACGTGTTTTAAAGAAGCATTATTTTTGTAATACCTTCAACAAAATTCTGTCTTAGAGAATCCTTTATTTACAAATGTAATGGAGTTCAATAAATTCTGAATGGTTTTTTTATTGTATAAATCATAATTTGAGATCTATTGACTCTCCTTAATTGCACAACAATGGACAGACTTCATCATAGTTTCAGTTGAGAAACTGTGAGCATCCTAGACCAAGCTAAAGTAAAAAAAAATAAAACAAAAAACCCCCACAACACTAGATTTTAGATATTTATAGGCCTTATATATATATCCCATCTCTGGAGTAAAATGTTACAGAGGAGGTTGTCCACACAACTTCATTTTGTTTTGTTTTCCCCTTTTTTGTTGGGGAAAGGGAAGGAAACATATTGTGTTACTTTGGATCTGAATTCTGTTTTTTTCCATTTGAAATTCCCTTGGATTGCTTGATGGATACCATTTGCTGTAAAGAGAAAGAAAGAAAAGCAAATGGTGCGATTATTGACTCAGTTTCACATCTCAGTGGCTTTTAGTACTGTTCATAATGATGTCTTTCTGAAATGTTTCATTGATGCAGGGTTAGAAGGTAGCATGCTGCAAATACTTCAGACCTTTATGAATAAATAATCATAAAACATTCTCTTGTCATTTGAATATGAGGTTCATTTCCTGTCCCAATGTGAAGTTGTTCAGATAGCTCTCCCGCGGGCGGGGGGGGGGGAGAGGTATCATTTATTTATGGAAGAAATTGAACTCTTATCTTCTCAACTAATAGCCAGTAAGCTGTAGAATACTTAAACCAGAGCTGGCTACAATGAGTCCAAGAATAGATGGTCAGTATATAAGCTTCTTTGGAAATGTAAATACATCATATTCTGAATCTGGTTTATATTATCAAGTGATGAGATTTTCAATTTGGAATGGTTTTTGAACTCAGCTGAATATCCATTTGACTGCTGTAATTAAAATTGTCTTTGCCCCAGATTCAGAAGTATGTTTCTTGTATCTCTGACTTACTAAATATACATCTGGTCATACTCTAAACATAGCCTTAGCTACATTAAGCCTGGAATATTACAACATTTGTATGTGAGACCATCCGTAAAAAAACAACACTGAAAACTTTGGAAAGTTAAAATAAATAGTAGAATATTTAGGCTAGAACACTTAGGTACTTGAAGTTATTTTATTTATGACTTCTGTTCATTCTTTTTATTCTGTCTTGCTTGTTTCTGCATACAAGTCATTGTGTACATTCTTCTTATCCAGAATCCCTAAACCAGCACTTCCCAAATGTCCCTGTTATGATTGGGTAATGAATTTTTGTGTTGTTTATTCTCAAAAAAAAACTTCTCTAAACAATTTAGCTAGTGGGATTCACTTTCTACCAGTCAAGGGAGGTATACTCATGTGAAAAAATAAGTGCAGCCTGCATAACAGATGTGAACATACCAATATTAATGCAATTGAACAAAAATATATGAAGAACGGACCTTGTAATCCTTTATTGAACAAAGAAGTTATACCATTTCCTTGGGTCTAATACCTGATGTTGCTCCTTTTGGCAGAAATAACCTCACTAGGCATTTTTGCTAATTGTCTTTGACATTAACTAGAAAGATTTTTTTTCCTCATTCCTCCATACAGAATGTTTCAGCTGTGGTGATATTTAAGGGATTTCTTCCTGTTTCAAATCACCCCACAGCATTTCAATGGGTTTTAGATTTGTGCTTTGACTTGGCCATTCCTGACCTCCATTTCCCCCTCTGTCCCAATTACTTGGTGGCGTTACAGGAAAGTTTAGAGTCATTGTCATGTTGCTAAATCCATTTTCAGCTGAATTTCAGTCTTCTGACAGATCAACTTATGTTATCCTCAATGACCTCTGAAGGCTTAAGACTTGATTGTGGACTAAGTAATTGTGAGCTGCCCAAGTCCTGATGTTGCATAGCAGTCACAAACCATAATCTTTATACAATCATGCTTTACACTTGGTATTGGGCTCTTTTGGTGAAATACTATCTTTGGTTTTTGCTAAATACGTCTTCTGGTACTTTGGCCAAATAACTCTTATCTTTGCCTCATCTGTCCAGAGTACATTGTTCCAGACATCCAGGTTTTTTCCTTGGTGTTTATGAACAAACTTTAATTTTGCCTTGATATTTTTTTGAATCACAAACTTTTCCTCCTGGCATACCTCCCACATAGATCTAATTTATGCAGCTTCTCTTAATGGTAGACTTGTGTGTTTTCTCATAGGTAATGATGAGAGCTATTTTAAGCCATGTTATGGAATTATGGGGTTTGTAGAAACTCTGTTTCTACAAGCAAGTTCTAAGCAAGTTTGCAGTTGTTTGAAATCATTTGTAGATGATCTTCTGGACAGTGGAATGATTGTTGTCCAATTGTTGGGCGATCTTTTTAAAATCCTTCCAAGATTCATAGGCATATATAACCTTTCTGAAGGCCTCCCAACAAAGAGCAAATAAAAATAGTTTAGTTTTAAATTACAAAGGTTCCTCTCAGATTTTCTCTCACAATGTTCTAACCACTTGAATCAGATCTGGTATACTAGATTCTAATTTTAGAATTTTGAGATAAAGGTAGTTCTCAACCTATGACAGAAATAGAACTGCAGAGTTTTCCATAATACTGCAGAGACCATTTTAAGAAAATAGAACTGATGGCTTTGCTGAAATAAGAAGCAGGCTCAAAGTCTGCATGGACCTAGGATGGGGGGATGGTGGAGATAGGGGATGCTGTGGGATCCCTGAGTTTGGATATAAGGAGCAATGCAGGGGTACTGCAGAAGCTGTAATTTCAGAACTGGGTCATAAATAGCATTTTGGGCATCCACTATAACTTTCAATGGCCACTAAGCGACAGGTCCAAGTCAAGAACTGCCTGTAATGATAAATATAGTAGTATACTTTACTTTTTCCATATGTAAAAGTTACATTTTTAAAAATTTAAATTACACAGGGAACTATGAAATGTAAATGGCACATGATATTTATTTTAATATATCCCATTTATTAATATTGTTGAAATGAAAATCAGATGTCTCTATGTTGAAATATGTTTCTATGATGAAAAGTGAAAAATTTCAATGGAGCATACTTACTTTTTCATATAGCTGTATGTTGACATACAATGGCATTTTTGAATAGAAAAAAACTGTGGACATTTAAATTTTCGTAGCAAAATTTGACCGATCTACTTTTGATGGATTTTATTTATTATTTTAACAAAATGTACAATCTGTTCCTCTACTGATGGGCTTTAGGCAGTGAACAATATTAGAAAAAACCCATAGAATATAAACAACTAAAATTAATACAATTCATTTATAATACTATCCTATGGTTGTCCCCCTCTATCAGCTTGGACTAAAGGTATGATTGTCTCCTATTTCTGTCTACTGTTTGTCTTCTAAATGCTCACAAATATAGTACTTTTCTGTGACAGATTCTCTTTGTGGGCATTTAAAAGGCTAATAGTCTTAGTTCATTGTGCCTCTGGCCCAGGATGATGGAGGGGCCAACAATTATATATTCAAATTCTGAATTATTTTAAAATAAATTCTTTGAATGCTATTTTTAAAAGTAAACATTTCTCTTTGTTAAGATGCTTATAATTATGAATCATCATGGGAGCTATTTTTGAGGACAGAATATATAAACAATTTTATAAAGAAAAAATATTTCTTAAATTGACTGGTCTGGCTTTTAATTTCTTTCAATTTGTCTAAATCAACTTGAGTCCTTTTAGTTCTCCATTTTCTAAAAACTAAATTATGCTAGTGACTTTTATTATTTATTATAGCATATTTTATTTTAAAAAAATTGTCCATAAAAGGATTAAAATTGAATTTGCAGGATTTACAGCAAAACTGAATGGGCCAATAGCAAGTATTGCTAAATTAATGCATCTTTTATTGATGAGAAAATCTATGTGAATTTTGCTAAGGAATTTGGCATAGTGTTACTGAGTTGGATAGACGGCTAACTCTTATATTTATGACCTCTGGCAAAGCTACTGAGCAGCTGCCAGCAAAACAAGACTACTTAAAACTGTTATTTGCATGCATCAAAACAATGTTCTCCCTTCAGCCGATTGAGGAGCAAACTCCACATTTGACGGTGTACTGACTGTGAGACAACTTGTAAACAAGAGAAGTAGGAGAGCACTGACATTATCAAGCTGCTCTGACATTGCTGCTGTACTACAAAATTATAATAGTGTAACTTGTCTGTTAATAAAATAATATTCAGAAAAATATTTTAAGTGGATGTTGAAAATGTAAGACGTGAAAATTGTAAATCTTTAAATTTGTAGATAAGATATATTTTCAACAGCTATCTATGAAAAAAATAGGCAAATTGTTCAAAAGGTATACAATACAGAGGAAAGAGTACAAATCACCCATGTTCAAATTGTTAAAGTGGTTGTTCCTTTTTTAGATCCAATGGTTGCTTGTAAGATCACTTTATATTTCAATATGGGAAGATCTTGCAACCTGTCAGCCAGGGAAAGATGTGATTGCTTTAACATTTTAAAGAGAGGTGCTTTGTATATTTATCACATATATAGTAAATTATTGCAGCCTTATTAAAAATGGTATCTTCAAATTGCTATTGGTTCAATCATCTCTGTGAATTTTGCTCTTTCTCTTGCTTTTATTTTTTACTTTTATAGTTATAAAAATACTTCAACTTAAAATTGAATCCTACTGGGTTATTTTGTTTTGTTTTTTTGCAACAACGTATTAATTTTTTCTTCTGGATTGTTTTTTTTAAATTCCTTGCTCTAGTTTCTTTGTCTCCTTAAAGATACATAGTCTCTCAGAATTAGAAATGTCAACTAATTTTTTTAACATTGTGCATGAAAAGAGAATATAATCAGTACAGTAACAATTTTATTCATAAATATGGATAATTATTGACATAAATGAATTGTGAACAGCAGCAATAAGGCAACAGGGTTATTTATTTAAAACAATTAAAAATAAAGCATTATCAATTACCTACATTGAGAGCACACTGCTATCAGATTATAAATGCTGGCGGATTTGGAGGGTTGTATGCAAATAGAAAAGTAGTTATATATCATGTTTTCCCGAAAATAAGCCCTACCTCGAAAATAATCCCTAGCTTGATTTTGGGGGCTGGGCCTAATATAAACCCTACCCCAAAAGTAAGCCCTAGCATTGTGGTTGCCCAGGAGCTGGGGTGATGGATGTGCCAGCTTGATGTTGCTCACGTGGGACATGAGGGAGCCTAAGCGGGGCCAGGGGAGAAGGGACAATACCAATGAAGAAGAAAAATAACAGCTTTCAAAAGAAACCAGCATGGCTGCATAAACAACTCTCTGATAAACTGAAAGACAAACAGGACAAGTATAAAAAGTGGAAAGAGGGGCACATAACTAAGTCAGAATATCAGCAAATAGCCCAAGCCTGCAAGGATGACGTGAAGAAAGCTAAGGCTCAAATTGAAGTAAGGCTTGCGACAAAAGTAAAAAATAACAAAAAAAGCTTCTTTCAACATGTAAAAAGCAAGAAAAAAGTTAAGGAAATGATTGGTCCATTAGTGGGAGAAAGTGGTAAGAAGGTGACAAGCAACTCGGTTTTTTTGCATCCTTCTTTACACAAAAGGAAAAAACAGTCAACTTATCAAAAACAGTACCATAAAAACAGATTAGAAACACAAGTTAAGATAGGCAAGAAAATAGTAAGTGAGCACCTGTCTACCCTAGACGAGTTCAAATAACTAGGACCAGATGGAATACATCCCAAGGTTCTGAAGGAACTGGCAGATATGATCTCAGAACTACTGAACTATATCATTGAAAGCTCATGGAGCACTGGGAAACTTCCAGAGGACTGGAAAAGAGCTGATGTGAAGTAGGCGAGGGCCATGTGCTGGCCATTTCCAGGCAATGGTGCATTTTTTCATTCCTCACGAAGGATGACACTTCCCCAGCTGCGTTTCTTGCGTTTTTCTCCCTCCCTCATCTCAAATATTTTCCTACGACTCGAAGGAAGGAAGGAAAGAAGGAAGGAGAGGGAGGGTCTGAGGGAAGTCCTGCCTTAGTCCTTCCCTGCTGCCCTTTCACCATCCCCTTGCCCCCTCCTCCTGTCCTATCCTGGGTGGTCTTCCTATTGCTAAGGAAGCTTTGGATATAAAGCCAGGTCTATTGCTAAGGAAGCTTTGGATACAAAGCCAGGTCTGCTCACATGGACAGGGAGTGGGCCTCCCTCTTGATTTTGCCCTCATACACATCATGAGCAACCTGGCTAAGGAGAGCAAGCACAGCAGCAGCAGCCTTGAGGAGGTAAGTGCAGCTGGGTGCCCCCTTGGGGAAGTGGGGCTGGGCTTAGTGCCGTGGGTGCTTGAGGGCATTTGACCTCCGTGCCACCATCCAGCCCCCCCCAACATGGCCTTGGCCCACCTTGGCCACACCCACCCAGTCCCCCAAGGGCAACCGCAATGCTGATGTGGCCCTCAATGAAATTGAGTTTGACACCTCTGGTATAGGGTTTCCTGCCTGAGCAGCAGTATGGACTAGATGACCTCCAAGGTCCCTTCCAAGAAGCTGGATGAGTTTCAATTGCCATGCATGGGATCTCGAAGGTACAGGTTCGCAGTGTAGCAAAAGTTTTGCTTGTTTACTTTCTCAGCAGCAAAACATGTTCCACTCTGAAAGGAAAAGGGAAGAATACCCATTGGTGTTCGGCTTATGGGAGGGCTCTGCCCAGTTTGATTATTGGCCCTCGTGGGTGGAAATAGGTAAATGAGGTTGTAATTGAAGGAAGGGATTGGAGTTAGGCTTGCAATCTGGGAAGGCGGGAAGAAGACTGAATCACTGAGGCTTTGAGGCAGAATTGGAAAGAAGCGTGGGGAGGTTGGGCCATGCTGAAGGAAAAGGGGAGCAATTGCTGAATTAGACCCTTTCTAATCAAGGGACAGCATAAAAGCTGAAACCACATTAACTGGTCACCTCGGATTAAATGGCTTTGGTGGGGTAACAGTATCTTCTTCCTCATTTGTACCATGCAAAACTTTAGTTTCTGTGCTCGGCCACTGCCACCTGCCATTCCACTATGATGGCCCTGCCTTCCCCCGCACCTCTGCTTCCACCTGCAAAATAAGATATCCCTGAAAATAAGCCGTAATGGGTCTTTTGTACCAAAGGACCGGGCTTATTTTCAGGGAAACACAGCATAAGTAGTCAAACTTCTTTAAAATCTAACTTCAATATTATATAGTGTTCTGAAACCTGGATTTGATAAGAATATTATATAGCAAAGAATTTTGCCTTACTATATTTTGATGTTTCATGTCTTTTTTTCTTTGTATGCTTTTTAAAGTTAGTACATCTCAGAAAATTGGCAACAGGGACAGAAAAAACAGTGTGGAGTGCCAGGTTAAAACAGCTATGGGCTATTTTCCTATTCAGGAAATGGATGGAAGAAGAATTTTGTTTTTTAAAAATTGGAACAAAATGGCTTAGATATATTTCTGACAAACAACATAAGAAAAAGATTTAGTTAATAATTTGAGGACATTTTCACTTTTTAAAAAGGCAGAATATATATATATATATATATATATATATATATATATATATATATATATATATATATATATATATATATATATATATATGTGTGTGTGTGTGTGTGTGTGTGTGTGTGTGTGTGTGTGTGTGTGTGTGTGTGTGTGTGTGTTTGTGTGTGTGTAAATTACTAACAAAGAATTAAGGGAGACTAAGATGCATTTCTGACTCTTTAGTCTTCATCAGTCAGTCATACCCTTCTGAGATTCGAACTTGGGCTGATTGCCTATTAGGCTGATTGCCTATTAGGCAGACATATATATATATGTCTGCCTAATAGGCAATCAGCCCAAGTTCGAATCTCAGAAGGGTATGACTGACTGATGAAGACTAAAGAGTCAGAAATGCATCTTAGTCTCCCTTAATTCTTTGTTAGTAATTTACACACACACAAACACACACACACACACACACACACACACACACACACACATATATATATATATCCCCTTCAGGGATTACTGCCTTGTCGTGGCGAAGGGGCTTGCGTAATTCAATGAAGCTATGAGCTATGCCGTGCAGGGCCACCCAAGACGGACAGGTCATAGCAGAGAGTTCTGACAAAACGTGATCCACTGGAGAAGGAAATGGCAAACCACTCCAGTATCTTTGCCATGAAAACCCTATGGACAGTACCAAAAGGCAAAACGATATGACGCTGGAAGATGAGCCCCTCAGGTCGGAAGGCGTCCAATATGCTACTGGGGAAGAGCAGAGGGCTAGTACTAGTAGCGCCAGAAAGAATGAAGCGACTGGGCCAAAGCCGAAAGGACGCTCAGCTGTGGATGTGTCTGGTGGTGAAAGGAAAGTCCGATGCTGTAAAGATTTTTTCTCCATAGGAACCTGGAATGTAAGATCCATGAATCAAGGAAAACTGGACGTGGTCAAACAAGAGATGACAAGACTGAACATTGACATCTTAGGTATCAGCGAACTAAAATGGACAGGAATGGGTGAATTTAATTCAGATGACCATCAGGTATACTACTGTGGGCAAGAATCCTTCAGAAGAAATGGAGTAGCCTTCATAGTCAATAAAAGAGTAGGAAAAGCAATACTGGGATACAATCCTCAAAATGACAGAATGATCTCAGTTCGAATCCAAGGCAAACCATTCAATATCACAGTAGTCCAAGTCTATGCCCCAACCACCAGTGCTGAAGAGGATGAAATTGACCAGTTCTATGAAGCACTACAGCACCTTATAGAACTAACACCAAAAAATGATGTTCTTATCATCATGGGGGATTGGAATGCTAAAGTAGGAAGCCAAAAGATAACTGGAATAACAGGCAAGTTTGGCCTTGGAGTGCAAAATGAAGCAGGGCACAGGCTGATAGAATTCTGTCAAGAGAATACGATGGTCATAGCAAACACTCTTTTCCAACAACCCAAGAGACGGCTCTACACATGGACATCACCAGATGGTCAACACAGAAATCAGATTGACTATATGCTCTGCAGCCAAAGATGGAGAAGCTCTATACAGTCAGTAAAAACAAGACCAGGAGCTGACTGTGGCTCAGACCATGAGCTTCTCCTTGCAAAGTTTAGGCTTAAACTGAAGAAAGTAGGGAAAAGCACTAGGCCAGTCAGGTATGAATTAAATCATATCCCTGTTGAATATACAGTAGAGGTGACAAATAGATTTAAGGAATTAGATCTGATAGACAGAGTGCCTGAAGAACTATGGACAGAGGTTCGTGACATTGTACAAGAGGTAGCAACCAAAACCATCCCAAAGAAAAAGAAATGCAAGAAAGCAAAATGGCTGTCTGAGGAAGCTTTGCAAATAGCTGAGGAAAGGAGGGAAGCGAAAGGCAAGGGAGAAAAAGAAAGATACACCCAATTGAATGCAGAATTCCAGAGAATAGCTAGAAGAGATAAGAATGCCTTCTTAAATGAACAGTGCAAAGATATAGAAGAAAACAATAGAATAGGGAGGACCAGAGATCTTTTCAAGAAAATTGGAGAAATGAAGGGAACGTTTAATGCAAAAATGGGCATGATAAAGGACCAAAATGGCAGGGACCTAACAGAGGCAGAAGAGATTAAGAAGAGGTGGCAAAATTACACAGAAGAACTATACAAGAATGAGCTTAACGTCCCTGATAATCACAATGAGGTGGTCACTGACCTCGAGCCAGACATCCTAGAATGTGAAGTGAAGTGGGCCTTAGAAAAGCTGAGCAACAACAAAGCTAGTGGAGGTGACAGTATTCCAGCTGAGCTATTCAAAATCTTAAAAGACAATGCAGTAAAAGTGCTACACTCAATTTGCCAGCAAATTTGGAAAACTCAACAGTGGCCACAGGATTGGAAAAGATCAGTTTACATTCCAATTCCTAAGAAAGGCAGTGCCAAAGAATGTTCAAACTATCGCACCATTGCACTCATTTCTCATGCTAGTAAAGTCATGCTTAAAATCCTACAAGCTAGACTTCAGCAGTATGTGGATCGAGAACTACCAGAAGTGCAGGCAGGATTTCGAAGAGGCAGAGGAACTAGAGATCAAATTGCCAACATACGCTGGATCATGGAGAAAGCTAGGGAATTCCAGAAAAACATCTACTTCTGCTTCATTGACTATGCTAAAGCCTTTGATTGTGTGGATCATAACAAACTGTGGCAAGTTCTTAAAGAGATGGGAGTACCAGACCATCTTATTTGTCTCTTGAGAAACCTATATGCGGGTCAAGAAGCAACAGTGAGAACTGGACACGGAACCACTGATTGGTTCAAAATTGGGAAAGGAGTCCGGCAAGGCTGTATACTGTCGCCCTGCCTATTTAACTTATATGCAGAGCACATCATGAGAAAGGCAGGGCTAGATGAATCAAAAGTTGGAATTAAGATTGCCGGAAGAAATATCAACAACCTAAGATACGCAGATGATACCACTCTAATGGCAGAAAGTGAAGAAGAACTAAAGAGCCTCTTGTTGCAGGTGAAGAAGGAGAGTGCAAAACTTGGGTTGAAACTTAACATTAAGAAAACCAAGATCATGGCATCCGGCCCTCTCAATTCCTGGCAAATAGATGGGGAAGAAATGGAGGTAGTGACAGATTTTATTTTCCTGGGCTCCAAGATCACTGCAGATGGGGACTGTAGCCAAGAAATTAAAAGACGCTTGCTCCTGGGGAGGAAAGCCATGGCAAATCTAGACAGCACACTAAAAAGCAGAGACATCACCCTGTCAACAAAAGTGCGTATAGTCAAGGCTATGGTCTTTCCAGTTGCAATGTATGGTAGTGAAAGTTGGACCATAAGAAAGGCTGAGCGCCAAAGAATTGAGGCCTTTGAACTGTGGTGCTGGAGAAGACTCCTGCGAGTCCCTTGGACTGCAAGGCGATCAAACCGGTCAGTCCTAGAGGAGATCAATCCTGACTGCTCTTTAGAAGGCCAGATCCTGAAGCTAAAACTCAAGTACTTTGGCCACCTAATGAGAAGGAAGGACTCCCTGGAGAAGAGCCTAATGCTGGGGAAGATCGAGGGCAATAGAAGAAGGGGACGACAGAGAATGAGGTGGCTGGATGGAGTCACTGAAGCAGTAGGCGTGAGCTTAAATGGACTCCAGAAGATGGTAGAGATTAAGAAAGTTATGATTATAGTATATTAGAAAGGTATGAATAAGGTTGTAGTATTTTAAATATCAAGCAAAAATCAAGAATATGGGAGAATAACCAAAAGTTGCTAGAAGGTAGTACAAAACTTATGTTAGAAAGTATCATTTCATAGGAAGAGTAGTGGAAGCTGGAAACCAAGTTCCAGTGGAGGTAGTGGATCAGTCATCAGTAACTGAGTTTAAATAAACTTGGAATAAATACATGTCCATCATCTGACAAAAATTTTAAAAAATAAATAAAATATAAAACCAATAATTAAAAATAATACGTAAATTAAGAAGAAATCAAAAAACATACACTCAAAGACCAGACTCAATGGATCATTGAGTCTTTCTGCTATCAGTTTTTTATGTTTCTGTATTATACTGGGAATATAATTTTACTTTTTCTATGGAGAGCTTACTGTATTTGCTTAAAATAGAACAGAGAAAGTGTTCCTCAGCAATTTATTTTAGAAAAAAAATCTTCCCTCTTTTTTACTAAATGTTATTCAGATATTTCAGTTATGGAGAAATTTCAGCTTTGGACATTAAATATCAAAATTATGTGACACTTTGAAGAAAACTGAAAAGCAAAATAAAACATGATGATGACGACAACAACAACATTTAGAGATATGCATCTCTTTTAAACTCCGTGCTACCACATGCTTTAGAAGGGGCAGGACAGTTCTTTTTTAGTTAAATGAGATCAATTTTTCATTAATTGCAAACTTAGCATGCAATAAAATAAAGGTCTGCTTCTACAATATTTATTTCCAAGAGTGTTTCTGGGCCTATATTTAAGCATGATAGGACTTCTTGGAAATTAATAGAGTTCTCTTAGGAAGCATGTTCACCTCTCAAAAAAAAAAAAAATCCAGACCCCTCCTCCCCAAAAAGTATGTTGGGATGGCAGAGAGCATGCTGAGGACCACTGGCATTAGCAGTTAGCATGTTTTGCCAGTACATTTTCTAGTTAACTGGTTATTGGGGTTGGGGGTAGGGGCAGACAGAGGATTAGGCTCTTCTAACCATTTTAAGAATAAGCTGGTTACTCCCATGGTAACTATTTTGAGAGAGTGCCAAGGGTGATTTCAGAAAATTCTAAAGGTTGTATACTTCAGACTCAGGAGGTTCTCTACCTAAGATTTAATGCGCCTAAAACTAATCTTTTCTTTTTTAATAATATTTTATTAGTTTTTCAATATTTACAATAATATCTTTAGAAAGCAACGTGGTGTCCAAGTTACAATAGTTCCATTTTCAGACAAATGCATATTATTACAAATCTCCACATTATTATAGCCAATACTTCCTCTCTCTTTTTTCTTCGATATATATTATCTCTTATCTGTTAACATATTTCTTATTGCTATCCATCAATCACTTAATAGTTTATTTTATTTTATTTTTTGAATGTATATCCATCAATCTTTTAATATATTTAATATTTTAACATTCCATCTTAAAAACATCAAACACCTTATCTATTTTTCTAGCTTTAATTTTGTATTAATATTAAAATTAAAATGTTTAAGATTTCGATTTCATATTACTAAATAACCTCTTTTTCCTTTATACAATTTTCTTCCATACTTAATATCGTAATCCAGTTCTCATTTATCTCATTTCCATATCTATATCAATTTTACTATATTTAAAATAGTAATCATTAAAATACAAATCGCAAGGAGAAAAGAAAGAAAGGAGAAAAAAAGAAAGAAAGAAAAAAGAAGGAGGAAAAAGAAAAGAGGGGGACAATAAAATATTCTTGTTTCTCATTTATAGTTTCCACATATTAAACCTTAACCAAAATTTGTTCCATTTTAACATTCAATACATCCTTCATATCTCTGCATCCAAATATACTAGCTACATTATATCATTCTTAACATATATACATCTTAACCCATATCATTTTTAAAAGACTCAATATTTCATGTTAATTATTCATTCATTTGTATTTTATTTTTTATCTTTATTATTATTTTTGTTAAGTGATCAATATTTTTATCTACTCATCAACTCATTCTCGTAATCCCAGTACTATCCTGTCTATTTTAATATTATCTATTTCAGGCCTCTTAAAAATGTTCATATTTCTTCAATTTTATTCTTGCTTTCTTCCTTTGCCATGTCATTTTACGCTTCTTTGCCTCCAGGTCATCAAAGCATTCTTGAATTACTGTATCATGTTGAGGTGGACCTCCAATCTTCACCTTTGAAGAGTTAAAGAATCTGCCAATAGCACCAAATCTTATTATTTTCACCTCTTGATACAATTGTCCTGGTCCAAGTAAACATCCTTCCATATTTTCTTCATCACCATCTTCAGAAACTGTATTTGTTGACTATTTGATTCTTCTGCCAATATATTTAATTGTTCAATTTCTTCTATTGAGTCCTGTTCCAATAAAATATTAGTTGTAATCACAGTCTGAGTTTGGGTTAGTTTTATCGAGATACATTCTAACTCTTTCCCAAGGGCTCTTATTTCATCGCCAGCTGTAGAAAGAAGCTGATAGGTTTGGTAGGATATTTCCCACAGAGCATGAATTTGTTTTTGAAAATCTTCCATTGTAGACTCTCACACCTGATGTTCAAGGTTATTCTTTATCTTGGGTTTTTGTTTTTGTTTTTTTCTCTTTAAAGAGAAAATCAGAATTGCAATTTCAAATTTAGCCACTGGATGTCCTCCAAGTACTTTAAGAATCCTTTTCTTTTGTTATTTGTTCCTTAAACATTTTGTTTTTTAAAAAAAACCCACCCCTGAATTTGTTCGCCGCCTTCTCAGGGGAGGGTTAAATTCCCCCTCCCTCTTCACAGGGGGAAAAGTACTTAGCAGCTTAATTAGGTGAAAAGAGGATGATTGAGGTACAAGAGAGGAATCTTACCCTCGTCTCTTCCATGCTGCTTAATGTTGCCTGATGTTAACTTTGACTTCGGCTGTCTGCAGCTTAGGAGCTGGCCATATTCCTATGGTCAGTCTTTCGTCCGCCAGTACAAAGGGAATGCAGGCACTAACGAGGGGATTGCTGCCCCCCCCGCGTTTTTGCAAAAGCCCCTTCTGTCTGGACACCCCTCCAGGGTGACTCTTCAGTCCCTCAAGGACCCCCCCAGCAATGAGAATCTGAACATGGAAGATGGGAGCCATCTTCCAGATGTCCATTTTTTCAGCTGTAGGCCAACCGGAAGTCCTAAAACTAATCTTTTCACTGTATTGTAAGGGGAAAGGGGGTGATTCATATCAGGAACCCAGGGGTTTCCAAACAGCAAGAGAAGCACCGGCCCGGCAGACTTTTAACAGTTGACAGCTGTCAAATGGCTGCCGGAAGCAACAGCGCATGCGCGCTGCCCCGCCGGCCGCCATTCCCGATGACAGCTGTCAAACGGGCTGCCTGGACCAAACACGCACGCGCCAGATTTGACAGTTCCCGGAACTGTCAAATCGGCAGTTCACAATCTGGTCCTCCGAACCGAGCCAAGCGCTCAGCTGAGAGGAATTCCCCGACAGCCGACGAGCTGTCAGAATGCCGCATGATGATTGGCTGTCGTCCGAGCGGCGGGAAAAATACTGTTATCTGATTGGTTGTAACGTTTGACAGTTCTCTATAAAAGCCGGGATTGTTTTGACAGTCAGCTGCCCGGAGCTGAACCGAATAAACTTGTGAACCCTTGCCTACGGTCTCGCTCTTGTCTTTGTGAAGACATTTCACCTGGCGATGAAGGTGGGATCCCGGTACTACAGAGCTGCCTGCTGAGCTAAGTCACACCGCGAAGGAGTTCCGATCCCTCTCGCTGACAAGTCACTGCTGAAGCCACTTTGAGGGCAAAGGAACCCTTCTGCAGCTTGAACAGTACTGTGGACCCAGACCATGGCAAATTTGGGTCACGTCAGAGAATTCGACGTCCGCCATCCCGAGGGATGGGAGTTGCACTGGGGGCAAGTTGAAGGCTACCTCGTTGTCAACAAGATAACGGAGGACCGCCACAAAGCTGCAGCCCTTCTGTGTCTCAGCGGGCCCGCCGTCTACGACATCGCTGTAGGGCTCTGCAGTCCAGACCCCTGTCGCGACCGTCCCATACGCTGTGTTGACCGACCGCCTCAGCAAGCACTTCATGCCCCGTCGGTCTGAGCTGTATTGGCGCCTCCACTTCGCCCGCCGCCGCCAGCAGCCGGGCGAAACGTCCACAGCCTTCATTGCTGGGGTACGTCACGCCGCCCGCAGGTGCCAATTTCCCGACCTGGAAGACCGCATCAGAGACCAGATTATCGCCGGTCTCTCTAACGAGCGGCTCCAGCGGAAATTGGTAGCCAGGCCCACGATGGACCTCGCTGAACTCACATTAGAGATTATGGCCTACGAAGACAGCCACCGTGAGGGCTCCCCTGTGTTCAGAGGCAGCCCGGCCGGGTCAGTCCACCACGCCTGGGAACCGGACAACGAGCAACCGGAGGCCTACACCGGCGTCGACGACATCATGTCCCACTTCAACAAAATGAGTGCCGACCATGGAAGGAACCGCAGGCCATTCAAACCGGCCGGTCCAGGCCAAAGACCCACCTCCAACGGCCCCAAGCCGAAGTGTGCCAGCTGCGGCGGGGCTCATGCCAGAGCTACATGCCGTTTCAGAAACGCAAAATGCCACGGATGTGGAAAGACCGGGCACATTCGCTCCGCGTGCCGCAGCCTGAACCGGGAAACCCTCCATGAGCTTGAGGAAATTCCGGCAGGTAGGACCAAAATCCCTCCCCCTGCCAAGGAAACCTCCCAGCCCTCAGTATTGTCTATCAGGGCCAAACAAAAAATCTCGTCCATCCACCATTTACAACCCAAAATTAAGATCTGGGTTAAGATTCAAGGGGTGCCCTGCGAAATGGAGGTTGACTCCGGGTCCTCCGTCTCAATAATGTCCTGGGACACTCTCAAAAAAATTGGGTTTAAAAGCAGACGCCGTATTTCCCTTCAGCCCTCCAAAATACTCCTCGCAGACTTCCAGGGGGCCGCCATCCAGTTAAAGGGACAAGCACAACTAAAAGTGGAATACAAAAATTTCCTAGGGCACTTAACAGTCCAGATCACAGAGGCACCCAGAACCAGCCTCATCGGATTAGACTGGTTCGAGGCTCTGGGCATCCGCCTGGAGGGCACCAACCGCATACAATCCCAAACCCTAGAAAAGGTTTGCCAAGCGTTCGCTGATGTCTTCGACGGGACGCTTGGCAAATATACCGGCACCCCTATCGACCTCAAACTTAAACCTGAAGTGGGTCCCATCCGCATTAAGGCAAGAAGGGTCCCCTTCGCCCTGAAACAAAAATCGAGGCCGAATTAGATCGTTTAGTCGCCCTTGGGGTCCTAGAACCAACAGATGGGGGAACCTGGGAAACACCCATCGTGACACCAGTTAAACCAAATGGGGACGTGAGAATATGCGCAGATTATAAGGCAACTCTAAACCGCGCATTAAATCCCCATGCATACCCAGTCCCCGCAGTTAGGGACGTGCTCTCTGAAATAGGTTCTGGCTCAATATTCACCAAACTCGACCTGGCGCATGCTTTCCTTCAGCTACCTGTCACCCAAGAAACAGCTGAGGCCCAAACCATTGTCACACACCGCGGCGCCTTTAAGGTAAACCGCCTACAATTTGGTATCTCAGTGGCTCCTGGTATCTTCCAGGAAGTCATGGAAAAAACCTTAAAGGGAATCCCAGGGGTCTGCCCCTATTTCGATGACGTGCTCATCGCAGGGGAATCAGAAAACAACCTAGCAACCAGGCTGCAAGAGGTACTATCCAGATTTTGGAAAGCGGGGTTAAAACTCAAACGGGAAAAATGTTCTATAGGCGTCCCATCCACAGATTTTTTGGGCTACAAAATTGACTCGCAAGGAATCCACCCCACCGACTCAAAAATCCTTGCAATCAAAGCCGCCCCTACTCCCAAAAATAAAACAGAGCTCCAGGCTTTCCTCGGGCTTTTGAATTTTTATCATGCCTTCCTACCTGGAAAGGCAACAATCGCAGAGCCTCTCCACAGGCTGCTCGATAAAGCAGCAGCCTGGCAGTGGACAACAGTCCATGACAACAGTTTCAAATCGCTCAAACAAATGCTATCCAGCAATGCCACCATCTCCCACTACAAAGAAGACAAACCTCTCTGCATAGCCTGCGACGCATCCCCAGACGGGATCGGAGCGGTTTTAAGCCATTTAGACAGTGACGGCACTCAAGCCCCGGTGGCCTATTATTCTAGGACCCTTTCCAAAACGGAAAGAAATTATGCCCAGATAGATAAGGAAGCCCTGGCAATAGTGGCGGGAATAAAAAAATTTCACGACTACCTTTACGGCCACCCATTCTTGATTTACACAGACCACAAGCCCCTGTTAGGATTGTTCACCTGGGACCGCCAAACCCCTCAAATCTTGTCCCCCAGAATGCTGCGCTGGACAACGTTCCTCGCAGCATACTCATATCAACTGATATATAAACCAGGACACCAAATGGGTCACGCTGATGGCCTCAGCAGGCTTCCATTACCCCACGTGGAACCAGACCCAGCCCCGGCAAGCAACATCTTGGCCATTCAGGAACTCCTGGAATGCCCACTGACAGCGAACGATATCGCTGCTGCAACATCTCAAGACCAGACACTTAGCAGAGTGTTAGCGTGGGTACATACTGGCTGGCAATCCTCCTGTCCAGGCACAGAATTCCAGCCATTCTTTTCCAGGCAAAATGAATTAACCTCTCACCTGGGATGCATACTCTGGGGGTGTAGGGTAATTGTGCCACCCAAACACAGACCCAAGGTCCTGCACACGTTACATGAGGGCCACCCTGGCATCGTAAAAACAAAAGCCTTGGCCCGCAGCTACGTTTGGTGGCCTGGAATCGACCAAGACATAGAAAAACACATCGCTGGCTGCTATTTGTGCCAGCAGTCCCGCCCGCTCCAACCCAGGGCTCCAATTCACAAATGGGAACTCACAAAAAACCCCTGGTCCCGCATCTACATAGTTTATGCTGGACCCTTCCAAGGGCAGGTCTTCCTCATAGTCGTGGACAGTTATTCCAAGGAATAACTGGAGGTTCTCCCGGTTCACAGCACGACAACCGCCGCAACCATCCAAGCCCTCAGGGGAATCTTCGCGACACACGGTCTCCCCGACGTTATAATATCAGACAGTGGCCCTCAATTTACTTCTCATGACTTTCAGATCTTCACGAGGAGCAATTGTATTAGGCACTCAACGTCGGCTCCCTTCCACCCATCGTCCAACGGCCTTGCGGAGGTTATGGTGAGGGCCACCAAAGACGCCCTCAAAAGAATCATAACGGGGAACTGGCACCGTCGCCTGGCACAATTTCTCTTGGCCCACCACGCTACACCCTGCTCCTCTACCGGCAAAAGCCCTGCCGAACTGCGTTGGGGCCGCCGCCTGGTGACAAGGCTCGACAGACTCCACCCAGACAGACCTGCAGCCGAAATGACCCCCAATGCCCAGCCAAAAACATTCTCCAAGGGTCAAAATGTCTGGTCTCGGGATTATGGGGGAAGGGATAAGTGGGTCCAGGGGGTTATCCTGGACCAAACAGGACCGTTGTCATACACAGTGGACACGGGGACGGGGCTAGCACAACGCAGACACACAGATCAGCTCCGACCCAGGTCACCCCCCATCCCCACTCTGCAACCGACCCCGGAGGTGCCTGCGCCATCCGACACCCCCAGACCCATCGAACTTCCCCCCCCAGGACCTACAACCGCCAGCCGAAATCCCTCCAGAAATAATTCCACCGGCAACGCAACCCGAAGAAAGCACCCCCTGCCTCCGACGGTCCAGCCGAGTCAGAAGACCCCCCGCATACCTTGCGGACTTTGAATGGGAAGGAAACTCGCCGACAGACAAAAACCCCGTTAATAGTACTTGTTTTAAAAGTTCAACTGTTGTTACAAATAACATACCAGTTCAGGGGGGGGGGAAAGGGGGTGATTCATATCAGGAACCCAGGGGTTTCCAAACAGCAAGAGAAGCACCGGCCCGGCAGACTTTTGACAGTTGACAGCTGTCAAATGGCTACCGGAAGCAACAGCGCATGCGCGCCGCGCCGCCGGCCGCCATTCCCGATGACAGCTGTCAAACGGGCTGCCGGGACCAAACACGCACGCGCCAGATTTGACAGTTCCCGGAACTGTCAAATCGGCAGTTCACAATCTGGTCCTCCGAACCGAGCCAAGCGCTCAGCTGAGAGGAATTCCCCGACAGCCGACGAGCTGTCAGAATGCCGCATGACGATTGGCTGTTGTCCGAGCGGCGGGAAAAATACTGTTATCTGATTGGTTGTAACGTTTGACAGTTCTCTATAAAAGCCGGGATTGTTTTGACAGTCAGCTGCCCGGAGCTGAACCGAATAAACTTGTGAACCCTTGCCTACGGTCTCGCTCTTGTCTTTCTGAAGACATTTCACTTCAGTCCCTCTAGGACCCCCCCAGCAATGAGAATCTGAACATGGAAGATGGGAGCCATCTTCCAGATGTCCATTTTTTCAGCTGTAGGCAAACCGGAAGTCCTAAAACTAATCTTTTCACTGTATTGTAAATACATGAATGAAGTAAGAGGAAAGCTATGATTAAAATGATGTATTTGTTGCTTTTCAGTTTTCAGTCTATAAATGGAGTCCCATATATTCTCTATGGATTTTATCAAAGGTTCAAACTATGTCCTCTCTATATATTTTTGTACCTAATGAAAATAATTTTAATTCATAATGATGATGATGATAATAATAATAACAACAACAACGATAACAGCAGCAGCAGCAACAACAATAATAATAATAGTTGGAAGGTAGCTTGGAGGTCATCTTGTTCAACCCCCTTCTCAGGCAGGAAACCCTACAAACTATCCGTATATGTAGCCAAAATATTGCAATGGAGTTTGGCTTGGACAAATGTGCCACACTTACTCTCAAACAAGGAAAAATAGTGAAAACTGAAGGAATCAAGATGCCCCACGAAAATAACATTAAAACTTTGGATGAGGAAGATTACTACAAATACTTGGGTATCCTTCAAGCTGACAACATCAAGCACACTGAAGTTAAGAAAAAGATTAGAGGTGAATACTTCAAGAAAGTTAAAAAGATCTTAAATTCCAAACTCAATGGAGGAAATACCGTGAAGGCAATCAACACCTGGGCAATTCCAGTCATTAGATACACAGCTGGACTGGACTCAAGCAGAACTAAAAGCAATGGATAGGAAGACCAGAAAAATCATGACAATGAATCATGCCCTTCATCCATGCAGTGACATTGACAGACTCTTATCTACCAAGGCAAATAGGTGAACGTGGAATGCTGCAAGTACATCAGATGGTTGAAGAAGAAAAAATGGCTTTGAAAGAATATCTGACAGACAATGATGAAGATACACTGAAATTAGTATATCAGGAAGGCTTACTGACTATTGGAGAGACCAAACTGGCCTACAAGAAAGACCAAATGAAGAACAGAATAGAGGCATGGGAAGACAAAGCACTACATGGCAGTACATTAAAAAAATAGCTTGGAAAGCAGATAATAACAAGACCTGGCAGTGGCTAAGAGCAGGAAAGTTGAAGAAAGAGACCGAAGGATTAATTCTGGCTGCACAAGACCAAGCCTTAAGGACAAATGCATACAAAGACAAAATTGAGAAGACAGCAACAGACAGTAAGTGCCGCCTAATCAAAGAAGCTGAAGAAACAGTGGATCACCTGGTAAGCAGCTGCAAGAAGATCACACAGATTGACTACAAGCAGCAGCATGACAAAATAGCAACAATGGTGCATTGGAAGATCTGCAAGAAATATCATTTGCACATGCATACATACATACATATTCTGTATATAAAATTTTCTTGTCACTTGAAAGTCTTAGTTTGTAAGCCTAGTTCTTGCAGCTTTTAATAATTAGTCATAACTGATGCGACAATAGTACACTAAGAGGTCAGTTTGATACTGACTTCAGTAATCCTATTTAATCAATTCAAGTTCAGTAAATTGAATATAAAAAAAGCAGTTTTACCTACATAATTTATCTGTAGACATTTTCTATGTTTTATTTCTAAGTTGTATACAGTGTACTTTAATGCTATTTGTCATTTCAAGGGTTGAATCAACAAAACTATCAACAAAACAAAACATTACTTCAAAAGTATATAATTAATAATAACAGAGTAAATGGCAAAAATATGTTAGTAAAAGTAGAGGTTTACAGATTTTTAAAAAACTGACTTTAAAAGTTTGGAAGATTTTTAAATGCTGAAAAGATAGAAACTTCTTTTTATTCCTAGCACCGAAGTGACTATTAAAAAGGTAAAAATTGTAGAAATTTTATATAGTACGCATCACCAGAAATGCCTTGTCAAGAGTTGGGGTTGGGTTAGGAAGCAAGATTAGCAAAAATGTTTAAAAATATTTCAGATAGATGTTGGAAATGTAAACATAATTCAGGCACGTATTATCATATCTGGTGGGCATGTGGTAAAGCAAAGGCTTATTGGAAAAAAATACATGCTTGGTTAGGAAAAAATGTTGGGAGAACATGTAATATTTAATAATAATAATAATAATAAATAATAATAATAATAATAATAATAATAATAATAATAATAATAATAATAATAATAAAAGTTGTAAGGGACCTTGGAGGTCATCTAGTCCAACCCCCTGCTCAGGCAGAAAACCCTATACCATTTCAGGCAAATGGCTGTCCAGTCTCTTCTTAAAAACCTCCAGTGTTGGAGCATTCACCACCTCTGGAGGCAGGTTGTTCCACTGGTTAATTGTTCTAACTGTCAGGAAGTTTCTCCTTAGTTCTAGGTTGCTTCTCTCCTTGACTAGTTTCCATCCGTTGCTTCTTGTCCTGCTTTCAGGTGCTTTGGAGAATAGCTTGACTCCCTCTTCTTTGGGGCAGCCCCTGAGATATTGGAACACTGCTATCATGTCCCCCTCGTCCTTCTCTTCATTAAACTACACATACCCAATTCCAGCAACCGTTCCCTATATGTTTTAACCTCCAGCCCCCTAATCATCTTCGTTGCTCTTCTCTGTACCCTTTCTAGAGTCTCGACATCTTTTTTACATCGGGGTGACCAAAACTGGATGCAGTATTCCAGGTGTGGCTTTACCAAAGCATTGTAAAGTGGTATTAGTACTTCACTTGATCTTGATTCTATCCCTCTGTTAATGCAGCCTAGCACTGTGTTGGCTTTTTTGGCAGCTGCAGCACATTGCTGGCTCATATTGAAGTGATTGTCTACTAAGACTCAGATCCCTCTCATAGTTACTACTATTGAGCAAGGTACCACCTATACTATACCTATGCATTTGATTTTTCCTGCCTAAATGTAGAACCTTACTTTTTTCACCATTGAATTTCATTTTGTTAGATAGTGCCCAGTGTTCGAGTCTGTCCAGATCCTCCTATATTTTAAGCCTATCTTCTGGAGTATTGGCTATTCCTGCCAGCTTGGTGTCGTCTGCAAATTTGATGAGTTCCCCATCTATCCCCTCATCCAAATCATTAATGAAGATATTGAAGAGCACTGGGCCCAGAACAGAGCCCTGGGGCACCCCACTACACACTTCCTTCCATGTAGATGCAGTTCCATTGAGGACCACACGCTGAGTACGGCCGGTCAGCCAGCTACGAATCCATCTGGTGGTAATGCTATCTAACCCACATTTTTCTATCTTATCAAGTAGTAGGTTGTGATCTACTTTATCAAATGCCTTACTGAAGTCCAGGTAAATTATATCTACAGCGTTCCTCTGGTCCACTAATTTTGTCACTTGGTCAAAGAATGTAATAAGATTTGTCTGGCATGATCTGTTTTTGACAAACCCATGTTGACTTTTAGTGATGACTTTGTTTGCATCAAGGTGTTCGCTGATTTGTTGTTTGATTATCTTTTCCAGAATCTTCCCAGGTATTGAGGTCAGGCTGATAGGTCTGTAGTTTCCTGGATCTATTTTTTTCCCTTTTTTGAAGATGGGAACTACATCAGCTCTCTTCCAGTCCTCTGGTAGTTCCCCAGTGCTCCAGGATCTTTCAAAAATATAGTTCAGTGGTTCTGAGATCAGGTCTGCCAGTTCCTTGAGAACCTTGGGGTGTAATCCATCTGGTCCTGGTGATTTGAACTCGTCTAGGCTGGACAGGTGCTCACTTACCATTTTCTTGCCTATCTTAACTTGCGTTTCTATTCTGTTTTTTATGGCACTGGTTTGGGTAGGTTGGACTGTTTTTTCCCTTTTTGTAAAGACAGATGCAAAAAACGAATTAAATAGTTCTGCTTTCTCCCTATTGCTTGTCACCTTCTTGCCACTTTCCCCCACTAATGGACCAATCATTTCCTTAATTTTTTTCTTGTTTTTTATATGTTGAAAGAAGCTTTAATCCTGAACTTTTTTATTAGGTATAATACCAGAAAAGATTAATAAACAAAGTTTATAGTTGGTTCTACACATTACAACAGCAGCAAGAATAACCTTCGTGCAATACTTGAAAAATGAAGGAATACCACCAGAGGAAGAAGTAATTAAAAAAATATTGGAATGCACAGAGATGGACAGATTAATTATGAGATTGAAAGACAGAAGAAACAGAATACTACCAAACCTGGGAGTCATTCTACAAATGGCTAGAAGAAAGAACCAAAGATTAGTTAATGCATTGACTGTGTATTAGCACTTTTGAACCCAGACTGCACGCTGGTTGAAAAACTAACATATGTATGTAAGGAAAAAATAAAATCTTTTTTTTAAAGAGAGAGAGTTGGGGTGAAAACATTTGTGCATAAATAGAGTGGAGCATACATTTTACGATGATATATTGTTTTTAAAGTGACAGTATTAATATTGAGTTCAGTCCAGAAACAGAATATGATCTATCTCCTAGCAATAGAAATAAGACTTATATACCACTTCAAGGTGCTTTACAGTCCTCTCTGGGCAGTTTACAGAGTCAGCATATTACCTCCAACAATCTGAGTCCTCATTTTACTGACTTAATCTATTTTAGCAATCCATCACCAGCATTTTGCATAAATTGCTGAGATTAGCTAATCATTTTCCTTCCTTGAACTGTCATACTTTGTTTATAAAGTTAAAATACATATGCATCTTTTACATATGTACATGCACACTCCTTATTCCTCCTTTTTCATCAGCTGTATCTAAACCAGGCAGTTCAAACTGTATTTACTTTTTATCTAGACTGATGTTATGATTACCATATTTAAAATAAACAAGAATAGTAAGTCATGGTTTATAGCTGAATCACTAAATTTGTTTTCCCAGATAAAATAGGAGATGGTTATTAATTATTGCTTGTAGAAAACTAAGAACAGAGAAGTTGCTAATGCAGGCAGGAGGCTTTTACAAATCTCTGTTTAATAAGATGAGATTGGATGATGAAAGTAGGTCAATATGTGTCCACTTTTGGAAAGTATCATTTACTTTGGAAACTTAATCTAAAATGTCTTGCCCATTGGAATTGCTATAATCTGAGAATAATGCAAATCATGCCTGTCATAACTTAATGAGCATTTCATCCATATCCATTCCGCTGCTCATTAGAATATATTTATCTAGAGGGAGTTTTTGTTTTAACATTTTGCTTTATTTGTGTCTGTTGTAAAATGTTTCAAATTGGCCTTGATAGTTTGAGCATTTAAAATACATTTCACATGAAGATTAAAGCATCATAATTCTTTTTGGAGAGACTAAACACAGATTATATTTGTTGCAAAAGTAAAAACATATCTCTCTTCTTTCCACACAACAGTCCTTTTTTGTTTTTCCTTCTTTTAGCAACTTCTAATGAAAATGTTTTTTTACAATAACAATAACTATAATAGAGTTGGAAGGGACCTTTTAGGTCTTCTAATCCAACCTCCTGCTCAGGGAGGAAACCGTATACCATTTCAGACAAATGGTTGTCCAGTCTCTTCTTAAAAACCTCCAGTGTTGGAGCATTCACAACTTCTCAAGGCAGGTTGTTCCACATTAACTGTTTTAACAGTCAGCAAATTTCTCCTTAGTTCTAGATTGCTTCTCTCTTTGGTTAGTTTCCATCTGTTGCTTTTTGTCCTGCCTTCAGGTGCTTTGGAAAATAGTTTGACTCCCTCTTGTTTATGGCAGCCCCTGAGATATTGGAACACTGTTATCATGTCACCCCTCGCCCTTCTCTTTATTAAACTATACATACCTAATTCCAGCACCCTTCTTTATATGTTTTAGCTTCCAGTCCCCTAATTATCTTTGTTTTTCTTCTCTGTACTTTTTCTAGAGTCTCAACATCTTTTTTACATCGTGACCAAAACTGGATGCAGTATTCCAAGTGTGGCCTTACCAAGGCATTGTAAAGTGGTATTAAAAATTCAAATTATCTTGATTCTATCCCTCTTGTTAATGCAGCCTAGAACTGTGTTGGCTTTTTTGACAGCTGCAGCACAGTGCTGGCTCATATTTAAGTGATTGTCCACTAGGACTCCTAGATCCCTTTCACAGTTACTACTATTGAGCAAGGTACCCTTCTGGCTTCTGCGCCGGGGCTGCTACCATCTTCACAGTGGCAGTGGCAGCAGCGGCGGCATCGCCTTCGATGCTGGTCCCATTGCAAGCTAGGCATGCCCCCGTACGCTCACAGGAAGGACAGGAAAAAGGGGGTGGCTGTGCCAGTGTCGGGGTGGGGGGAGGAATAAGGGATGCATGGGGGTGGTGTGTGTGGAAGAGTCGGAATCCAAGGTGTTCCAAATCTGGGTGGGCTCCCAGCAAACACGCGCCAAAGAAGTGATGGGAGAAGGAAGAGAAGAAGAGTAACAGCGGGTGGGGGGGAAGCACCCCGTTTCTTCTTCTTCTGGCACAAACTGTGCTCAAGCCGGAATGGGGAGGGGGATGAGGAGGAAGAAGAGGAGGAGGAGGAAGAGCGGTGATTGACAAACTGCTAGCCAAACTCTTTGGGAGACGGGGCGCAGGATGGAGAGGAGGGCAGCTTTCCTTGGAGAGGGAGGGAGGAGCCCTCCTCATCAGCCTTTTGTTCTCTCTTTCTCTGCCCTATTTCCCGTGCTGCTCTGTGCTTCCTCCTCCTCCTCCCCCCCAAGTAAAGTGCATGCAAACATCCCCTCCCCAAATCCCGCAGCAAGCTGAGATAGGCAAGTCCGAGCAGCAGCCTCGGAAGATTTGCTGCAGCAGCTCCTTCTCCCCATCGGCCTCCTCCTCCACTCCCTAGGAGCAGTCTTTTCCAAGGGGAGGGGAAGCCAGGACGGCAGAGCTGTCCATACCAGAGCTGGATGGGGGCAGGGCCGGTGCATATCTCGCCTTAGGCTCCACTCTTCAATCAAGCCCCCTGTTGTGTGCGTGTGCGCGCGCACATTTTGTGGCTTCCCGGTTGTTGTGTTGTTTCACTGTTTCAGGTTGCCGACCCCTGCCATATGGGGATTCATCACATGCAGTAGTGATAGGCAGCTTCTCATTAAAATGTGTTAAGATGTTAAGATGGAGTTTGATGACAGCAGTGATTTGACTGCCTTGAAACTTTTCTCATGGATGCTCGTCCACTGCCATGGTGCCCTCTTGTCCAAGAGCTTGTGTAAGGGCTCTGTCAATGCAGCCTTATGTGGAAGGAAAGCATGGTAGAAATTAAATAACACTAAAAGTACCTGTAGCTCCCCCTTTGACTTTGGACGGAGAGCCTGCTAAATAGCTTTGAGCTTCGAGTCAGTGGGGTGTATGTCTGCGGCATCAATGCAAGACCCCAGGAACTCTGTGGAGTTCACACCAATTTGACATTTCTCCCTCTTGAACTTCAGCCCCACTTCACAGAAATGCTGAAGGACAGCTTTGAGCCATTCAGCCAATATTTCTACTGACTTCCCAGCTATGAGGACATCATCGAAATACGGGCATACCCCTGGAATATTTTTGAGTGTACGCTCCATCATGCTCTGGAAAAGACCTGGGGCCACACTGACCCCAAACTGCAGGCAACGAACCCTGAATGCTCCCCTAATGGGTCACTATTGTTTGAACTTCTGCCGTGGCATCATCCACTAGCAGTTGCTCGTACGCCTGTGCCAGGTCCAATTTGGCAAATACGCAACCTTCCTGTAGTGATGCCAAAATATGGCTGACTACAGGTACCGGATAGGCATGCTGTTTAAGTGCTTTATTTATAGTGCACTTATAATCCACGCAGATGTGCACCTCACCATTGGGTTTAAGTGGTGTGACTATGGGAGTTTCCCACAAACTGCTATCTACTGGCTGCAACATACCTTGTTAAACAAACTTATCTAACTCTGCATTGATCTTAGGTTTAAGGGCAAAAGGCAGTCTTCAAGGCTTGATCCTGATTGGGGTTAGGGTTGGATCAAGGTGGAGGGCAATTGGAGCTCCCTTATACTTTCCTAGGCTAAAGCTGAAGACATCAGCATATTCCTGGCAAACAGTCGTCAGGTCCACTGCTTGCATTCTATTTATGCCTGTCACATGGATGCCCAGGGCATCAAACCAGTCTAACACGATGAGGCTTGTGTGGTGGCCCTCAACAACCACTACGTCGAGGGATCCCTCAAACTCTTTGAACTGTACATCAAGGTCTCCTTCGCAAATAGCTTCTGCTGAAGGTCCCTGTTCCTCAAACCGCATACCAGTCAGTCCCTGAGCCTTTCTTCTAAGTCTGTGAAGTCGCAGAGTCTGGACGCCTGTTATAGTGCAGCCACAAATTCGGCAGCTGACTCTCCATGTTGCTGTTCTCTCTGTTCAAACGCATGTGTCCATGCAATGACAGAGCTTTAGTTTAAAATGTTCTTTGAGTTTTCTCTTGTACTCAGTGCAGGCGACCGACTCTAGAGTTGCTGGAGCAGCTAAGTTTTCGGCTATATTGAACGTCGCCTGCCACACGCACAAAGTAGCATTGCACCCTTTAAGCCATCTTCATCAACTTGGTTCGCTCTTAGATAGTTCTTGACTCGTGAAACGTACGAGCTCCACCTCTCTCGTCAAACTCGGACAGCTTGCCAACCTTGGCTATGGTTTGCTGTTACTTACCTCTCAATGCCTTGTGCTACTAAGGGCTTCTGTGTTGATCCTAGGGATGGGTCCCTTAGGATGTGGATGCCTCCAGCATGGCTTGCTGACAGGCAGAGTGGGGAATGTGGTACCTACCAGGACACTGATGCCTGGTCCTAGTGACCTTTGGTTTTCTCTTCCTTAGCAGCACATCCCACCTTTGTCACCACTGTTAAATACTGAGATCTTTGAGGCATTGACGACGCGAAGATGAAAACAACAGAATGTCTATTAGGTTAACACAGAAGCGGCTCTAACAGCCACCTTGACAACTATTTATATGGACTGCCGATAGGTGGCAGCCAATGAAATTAAAGCAATTCTCCCACCAAAACACAAGCTTGCAAACTTGCAGACAGGCAATTAACGTTCAGACAACACAGCCATTATTCAATTATAATGGCCCAAATAATTTACTTCAGTACATAACAACTTCTATTTAGATTTTTATAGTTTGGAGCATTATCCTTAAGTGTACAATTTCTGGGCAGGTTTCTCTTGCTTGTAGGCAAGACACATCTATTGACGTAAATAAATCTTTTTGCCTCTTGGATTTCTTATTATATAATAGTTTAGATTTTTTATAGTTGTAAATAAGGCAAAGAGAAAATATTAATAACATTTTTCTCTCATTTTCTTCTATAGACAAAGCCTGTTGCATTTGCAGTACGGACAAATGTTAGCTACAGTGCAGCCCACGATGATGATGTCCCTGTTCCAAGCATGGCGATCTCATTTGAAGCAAAAGATTTCCTACATGTTAAAGAAGTAAAATAGTTTACATTATCAATTATTGCAACACTGTTCTGACATACTACTCTTAAGTTTTATATATTTATATATATATATATATATATATATATATATGTGTGTGTGTGTGTGTGTGTGTGTGTGTGTGTGTGTGTGTGTGTATGTATATATGTGTGTGTGTGTGTGTGTAGATATTTTTTTTAGATTGCTAAAAAAGAATTACACAAATATGAGCTGTCACTGTTGTGACTACTGCCTGTCAATGGCCTTCAGTTAGGCCGAAACAGGAAATGAAGATTTGGTGTTTGTATGTGGATCTTTGGTCATTCGGGTTTTTTCCCCGCATAGAATTGAAGGTGTAGGAGCAACGTTTCGACGGAATCCCATATATATATATATATATATATATATATATATATATATATATATATATATATATATATATATATATATATATATATATATATTAAATATAATAAAAAATGTATGTGTGACAGAGATAATAGAACAATTTGCACAGTTGTTCAGCAGGAGACCCACTGCTCATGCATAACATCTGGCCAGGTGCAAGTCCCATCAAATCCTTTCATTTACTTTGATTGACATACTGGGATCCAGAAAATCAGTAAGGTTGGTTGCCTGAGACCAAACAGGGTAAGAGAGTGGATAATATGTTTTCATAGAGGATCATTTAAAGCCAAGCAGTCCCTAGTATTTTCATTTCATTTCATTTATTTCCATTTATATCCCGCCCTTCTCTGAAGACTCAGGGCGGCTTACAAGCTTAGCAGTAGCCTTCATTCTATGTATATGCCTGCTTATTAGGGCTTTCATACACCCCCAAGCGGCATTATTACAAAGTCAGCTTAATTGCCCCCAACAATCTGGGTCCTCATTTTACCTACCTCGGAAGGATGGAAGGCTGAGTCAACCTTGAGCCTGGTGGTATGCGAACCTGCACTAATTGCAGGCAGCTGGTGTTACTTAAGGAGGCATTAGCCCACTGCTCCACCAAGGCTCTTGGTATGAGGTGAGTATAAGGAAACAAGAAGGTGAAAGATACTGCTTGGAGTATTAAGACTGTTGCCAATTGTTCTGCTGTGTTAGACACGCAGTGCTACTTAAGATTTAAGAGGGACATGGATGGTAATTTAAGGGGAGGAAATAGGGCTGTGATAGCCCACATTTATGAAGTTCTCCTTAACTTTTGAAATTTAAAGAGTGTGTTACCACTTTTATTTCTGAATAATTTATCTCAAACCAAAGGAAAAGCCTCAGTTCTATCTTTTAGTCTCAAATCTCAGTCCAGGGAAGAAGAGCAAGATATAATGACACAGTGATGGAAGACATTATAATTGTTGCTGTTGTATCAAGTGCTTGATGAGACATATTTAATTCCTGCTTGCAACTTCTGTTTCAAAATATTGTTTTATTTACCCCTATATTCCTGAATCCCTTCATGCATTACTGCCTTGTCGTGGTGAAGGGGCTTGCGTAATTCAATGAAGCTATGAGCTATGCCGTGCAGGGCCACCCAAGACGGAAAGGTCATAGGAGACAGTTCTGACAAAACGTGATCCACTGGAGAAGGAAATGGCAACCCACTCCAGTATCTTTGCCATGAAAACTCTATGGACAGTACCAAAAGGCAAAATGATATGACGCTGAAAGATGAACCCCTTAGGTCGGAAGGCGTCCAATATGCTACTGGGGAAGAGCAGAGGGCTAGTACTAGTAGCGCCAGAAAGAATGAAGCGACTGGGCCAAAGCCGAAAGGACGCTCAGCTGTGGATATGTCTGGTGGTGAAAGGAACGTCCGATGCTGGAAAGAATTTTTCTCCATAGGAACCTGGAATGTAAGATCCATGAATCAAGGAAAGCTGGACGTGGTCAAACAAGAGATGACAAGACTGAACATCAACATCTTAGGAATCAGCAAACTAAAATGGACAGGAATGGGTGAATTCAATTCAGATGACCATCAGGTATACTACTGCGGGCAAGAATCCCTCAGAAGAAATGGAGTAGCCTTCATAGTCAATAAAAGAGTAGGAAAAGCAATACTGGGATACAATCCTCAAAATGACAGAATGATCTTAGTTCGAATCCAAGGCAAACCATTCAATATCACAGTAGTCCAAGTCTATGCCCCAACCACCAGTGCTGAAGAGGATGAAATTGACTGGTTCTATGAAACCCTACAGCACCTTATAGAACTAACACCAAAAAATGATGTTCTTATCATTATGGGGGACTGGAATGCTAAAGTAGGAAGCCAAAAGATAACCAGAATAACAGGCAAGTTTGGCCTTGGAGTACAAAATGAAGCAGGGCACATGCTGATAGAATTTTGTCAAGAGAATACGATGGTCGTAGCAAACACTCTTTTCCAACAACCCAAGAGACGGCTCTACACATGGACATCAGCAGACGGTCAACACAGAAATCAGATTGACTATATGCTTTGCAGCCAAAGATGGAGAAGCTCTATACAGTCAGTAAAAACAAGACCAGGAGCTGACTGTGGCTCAGACCATGAGCTTCTCATTGCAAAGTTTAGGCTTAAACTGAAGAAAGTAGGGAAAAGCACTAGAGCACTCAGGTATGAATTAAATCATATCCCTGTTGAATATACAGTAGAGGTGACAAATAGATTTAAGGAATTAGATCTGATAGACAGAGTGCCTGAAGAACTATGGCCAGAGGTTTGCAACATTGTACAAGAGGTAGCAACCAAAACCATCCCAAAGAAAAAGAAATGCAAGAAAGCAAAATGGCTGTCTGAGGAAGCTTTGCAAATAGCTGAGCAAAGGAGGGAAGCGAAAGGCAAGGGAGAAAAAGAACGATATGCCCAATTGAATGCAGAATTCCAGAGAATAGCTAGAAGAAATAAGAATGCCTTCTTAAATGAACAGTGCAAAGAAATAGAAGAAAACAATAGAATAGGGAGGACCAGAGATCTCTTCAAGAAAATTGGAGAGAGGAAGGGAACGTTTAATGCAAAAATGGGCATGATAAAGGACCAAAATGGCAGGGACCTAACAGAGGCAGAAGAGATTAAGAAGAGGTGGCAAAATTACACAGAAGAACTATACAAAAATGAGCTTAATGTCCCTGATAATCACAATGAGGTGGTCACTGACCTCGAGCCAGACATCCTAGAATGTGAAGTGAAGTGGGCCTTAGAAAAGCTGAGCAACAACAAAGCTAGTGGAGGTGACAGTATTCCAGCTGAGCTATTCAAAATCTTAAAAGACGATGCAATAAAAGTGCTACACTCAATTTGCCAGCAAATTTGGAAAACTCAACAGTGGCCACAGGATTGGAAAAGATCAGTTTACATTCCAATTCCAAAGAAAGGCAGTGCCAAAGAATGTTCAAACTATCGCACCATTGCACTCATTTCTCACACTAGTAAACTTATGCTTAAAATCCTACAAGCTAGACTCCAGCAGTATGTGGATCGAGAACTACCAGAAGTACAGGCAGGATTTCGAAGAGGCAGGCGAACTAGAGATCAAATTGCCAACGTACGCTGGATCATGGAGAAAACTAGAGAGTTCCACAAAAACATCTACTGTACTTCTGCTTCATTGACTATGCTAAAGCCTTTGATTGTGTGGATCATAAGAAACTGTGGCAAGTTCTTAAAGAGATGGGCATACCAGACCCTCTTATTTGTCTCTTGGCAAATGTGGGCCAAGAAGCATATATGGGCCAAGAAGCAACAGTGAGAACTGGACACGGAACCACTGATTGGTTCAAAATTGGGAAAGGATTCCGGCAAGGCAGTATACTGTCACCCTGCCTATATGCAGAGCACATCATGAGAAAGGCAGGGCTAGATGAATCAAAAGTTGGAATTAAGACTGCCGGAAGAAATATCAACAACCTAAGATATGCAGATGATACCACTCTAATGGCAGAAAGTGAAGAAGAACTAAAGAGCCTCTTGTTGCGGGTGAAGAAGGAGAGTGCAAAAGTTGGGTTTAAACCTAACTAAGAAAACCAAGATCCTGTCATTCGGCCCTCTCAATTCCTGGCAAATAGATGGGGAAGAAATGTAGGTAGTGACAGATTTTATTTTCCTGGGCTCCAAGATCACTGCAGATGGGGACTGTAGCGAAGAAATTAAAAGACGCTTCCTCCTTGGGAGGAAAGCCATGGCAAATCTAGACAGCACACTAAAAAGCAGAGACATTACCCTGTCTACAAAAGTGCGTATAGTCAAGGCTATGGTCTTCCCAGTTGCAATGTATGGCAGTGAAAGCTGGACCATAAAAAAGGCTGAGTGCCAAAGAATTGAGGTCTTTGAACTATGGTGCTGGAGAAGACTCCTGCGAGTCCCTTGGACTGCAATGCGATCAAACCGGTCAGTCCTAGAGGAGATCAACCCTGACTGCTCTTTAGAAGGCCAGATCCTGAAGCTAAAACTCAAATACTTTGGCCACCTAATGAGAAGGAAGGACTCACTGGAGAAGAGCCTAATGCTGGGAAAGGTGGAGGGCAAGAGAAGAAGGGGACGACAGAGAATGAGGTGGCTGGATGGAGTCACTGAAGCAGGAGGCATGAGCTTAAATGGACTCCAGAAGATGGTAGAGGACAGGAAGGCCTGGAGGAAGGTTGTCCATAGGGTCGCGATGGGTCGGACACGACTTCGCAGCTAACAACAACAACAATATGAAAATGAGATAAAAATGGCGATGTCTTTTTCCACAAAAAGCTTCTTCTCTGTACATACATACACCTTAAATAGTCGGCAATGGAGAAAATTCTCGAAGATTATAATTTACATTTGAGACTTCCCAGTAATCTTCTCTACTTATCCATGAAGGTAGAATATTGTTTACAGAGGGACCCTGAGCTTGATGACTCATAAAATTAGACGTTGAACATTAGAATTAAATCCTTCTTGCTTTATCCTAAAAAGATTCTTGGGACAATGAAAAATATATAGTGTAGTTTCACACACAAATCTTTCACTAGATTGGAATCTTTTACATTTGTAAGTAAAATGTAACTTCAACAAGAGGCTAATCAATTTATGGAAATCCTGAAAATCAAGGGCTATTAATCTTATTGGCAATTGGTTCGCTACTGTTAAGTACACTGCTGGACTAGGTGGGCGTATATTTTCAAATTATTATAGATGCTTTGTTTCAGAAGTGAAAGTTGTAAATATCGCTATAAAATCCTGGACAATGTACATTCTTTTTTCTAAAGTGAAGTTTAGGAACATACAATAGCAGCATATACTTCTATTTGAAGATAAATCATATGTGGCGAATGGAGGGGGGGACAATATATATTGCTGGGGTATTTTTTTACATGTTTCTTTGATCTGTTTTGTTACACTGAAATTACAAATTGGCAAAATTCTGAAAAAAGCAACAGGGAAGCCCATTATTAAGGTAAAAAAATGCAAGTACCTAACAGCCATATTTTTTTCCTATTTTTTATCAGTAAATCAGATTTTTTTAATCATTGCTATTATACAAATTTAGTGCAACTTGCATTTTAAATTTAAGTTCTGCATACCTTATTTTAAATTTAGTAAGACAGTTTGCATCCTCTCTGTCTCTCTCTTACACACACACACACACACACACACACACTATATGCATAAAAATATACAGATAGATCATATAACTTCAGTGGAGGGGACGCAGTGAATGAGGGAAGAATGAAAATTGGTCCTTTCTTAAAGCCTAAGTTATTTGTGTATTGTGGAGAATAATGATACTGTCCTTGCAATATGTTAATGTCTCCTTTTTCCCAGACTGGAGTTATGTCCAAACTAATTACAAAAAATATAGTTCACCTCTTTTATCATTGGCTCCTCATAAATTAATAGCAACACATGGACAAGAAAATAGTTTGAAAAAAACTTGATTCTTTGGTGCTCTGCTGTTTCAGAATATTGTTAAAATATAACACTTCTTGCTAAATTATAATCTATTGAACTTTAGTGCTTTCTGAAATAGAGGTCTTAGCATTAGCAATCAGAAAACATTGAGTAGCAGGTTTTTTTCTGATGAAAATAATGGAAGGATCCAAATAGCAGTAATCACTTGCATTTGAAATAATTTTATAAAGATCTAGACGGCTGTTTCAATCTCAGTAACTTTAAGCTGTATGGATTTTGTTTCACAGAATTCCGCAGCAACTGCACATTCCATGCACAAATCTATTAGTAGCATTTACCATGTTATATTTAATGGAGAAATTTAATTCAAAAGCTTGAAAATACGTTGGTCGTACAATTACTGATATACAGTTTTGCTATGTGGACATTTACTTATGAAGTAAATAGAGCTCAATGAGTTTTCTCAATATATTGTTCTGGCTGGATAAAACTGTGTTACATAGGCAGCACAAAAATACATTGATGCTGACAAATACAAACAAAATAATTCTGACATTCTTTCTTTCAGAAATTTAACAATGACTGGTGGATAGGAAGATTGGTAAAAGAAGGCTGTGAAATAGGATTTATACCAAGTCCAGTCAAATTAGAAAACATGAGAATGCAGCATGAACAAAAAGCTAAGCAAGGAAAATTTTACTCTAGGTAATTAAAAATGTCTGTGAAATTATCTGTGATGAAATATCATTATATAACAAAGATCAGTTTGTTTATGGTAATTTTCAGTAATTTTCAAACAAAATCAGTTTTTAAAATAAACATTACTTTTATTTCATTGAAAGGAGAAAAATGAAAAATCTAAGAAAGTTGTCTTCTATTTACATAGAAGCTTAGGCAGAATTTTCATTATGGGAATGTGCATATCATCTCTTGATCATACATCCCTGGCCCCCCAAAAGTTCCTTTTGTTCTTTTTAAACCTTGTGGAATCCTAGGAAAGGTTTTGAGTGCTTTATGCAACTGTATCTTGCTGATGTTCACATACCATTTTTTACTTGAGTGAAAAAAGGGAAAACATTATGACATCACTGAATTATTCATTTTACAGGCACATGAAATGGCTATAAGAACATGCAAGATCACTTCTCTTCTCTTTTGAAAACTACCTCTATGCCAGCAATATGACTGAGTTAACAAAATTTGGCAGGAATCTAAAGCTGGTTTATTGTTGGTTTATTGACACAGAATCAGAAAGCTTGATTGACCAGAATTCCTTCCTCATGTTTTAATGTTAAAACAATGAAGTTGTCAAAGACAAAAAGATAATATTTCATGTTTATAATGGTACTTCCTTTCCTCTATGCTTCTGACATTTGAAACAATACACATGTTATTAGAACTGGTCTTCTTATCAGAAGTTCACACCTAATGTCAACAGAGGAAGTCATCCCACTTATTTCAATTTGGTAATCATATAAGTTTGTTTAAGAGTAATGTATGGCAGTGAAAGCTGGACCATAAGAAAGGCTGAGCGCCAAAGAATTGAAGCCTTTGAACTATGGTGCTGGAGAAGACTCCTGTGAGTCCCTTGGACTGCAAGGCAATCAAACTGGTCAGTCCTGGAGGAGATCGACCCTGACTGCTCTTTAGAAGGCCAGATCCTGAAGCTAAAACTCAAAATACTTTGGCCACCTAATGAGAAGGAAGGACTCACTGGAGAATAGCCTAATGCTGGGAAAGATTGAGGGCAATAGAAGAAGGGGACGACAGAGAATGAGGTGGCTGGATGGAGTCACTGAAGCAGTAGGCGTGAGCTTAAATGGACTCCAGAAGATGTTAGAGGACAGGAAGGCCTGGAGGAACATTGTCCATAGGGTCGCGATGGGTTGGACACGACTTCGCAACTAACAACAACAACAAAGAGTAAAAAATCATATGAAAAGTATTAGTTGCTTATCTTCCTGTAATGTATTGGCCTTAATTGCTGCAATCAGTTGCGTAAGGCATTGACCTTAATAGCTGTATTCAGTTGAATGATTGCTTAATAGCTGTGTTGTTGAATCCCAGACTGCTTGTCTCCAGGACTGTTAACTGTGTATTGGGTGGGAATTGTTACTTTAAATCTATTAGTTGCCGCCTAGAAGCGATCTATATATATAGCTATTCAGCAGTCGTTAGGGTTGCTTCTGTTGTTACTGGAATAAACTTGTTGCTGTTTCACCACTCTGCCTTGTCAATGCCTAACCGAACCAAAAACATAACAGTGGTGACGAAGGGGGATGTGCTGCTTAACGAAGAGAGCTAGAAGTCACTAGGGGGTGAGGCCAGCAATAGAGCCTGGGAGGAACTATGTTCCCCCCCTCAGTCTGCCAGCAAGCCACACTGGAGACCACCACGCCCTAGGAATCCATCCTAGGGCCAGCACCGAAGCCTAGCAGCACAAGGCATTGCAAGCATGAAAGCAATTCACCATGGCCAAGGTTGGTAAATTGGAAGAGTCCGACGTGGTGCATCCCGAGAGGTGGAGTTCTTACATCTCTCGCGTTGAGAACTGTCTGCGAGCTAACCAGGTTAGCAAAGACGGCTTGAAGGCCGCAACACTTCTTTGCATGTGGGGCCCGGCAACATTCGACATAGCCAAGAACCTGGTTGCCCCTGCTACACTCGAGTCAGTCGCCTATGCAGATCTCAAAAAGAAGCTCAAGGACCACTTCGAGCCGAAACTCTCCATCACTGCATGATGACATGTGTTTGAGCAGTGGGAGCAACAGCCAGGAGAGTCTGCAACTGAATTCATAGCCACCCTCTGACAGGCATCTTGGCTTTGCAACTTTGCAGACCTCAAGGAAAGGCTGAGGGACCATTTAGTCTGTGGACTGAGAAACCGAGAGCTCCAGCAGAAGCTGTTCCCAAAGGAGACCCTCTCCTTACAAGATGCCTTGAAGGAGGTGATGGCTGATGAAGCTGCCGGAGTGGCCGTTAAAGCTTTGCAGCCCTCCAAGAACACTCCTAGCCCAGAAACCATCCACCATGAGGACGTAGAATGAGCAGAAGATCCCAACTTGGACTTGGAGGTTGAACAGATGCAGAAGCAACCGGAGAGGGGACAGCGGCCAACTGACAAGGCAGTTTCCTTTCCTCAATGTGTGGGCTGTGGAGGCCTACATAGACACTTGGAATGCAGGTTCTGAGCAGCAACATGCTGGGCATGTGGCAAACCAGGCCACATTGCCGCCTTCTGTAGATGTTGTCAGAGGGACGAACTGCAAGAAGAAGCATTCAGGAGAGGTACCGAGGCCCCGGGGCAACACAGAATAGACTTTTGTTCCAGCCAGAGGAGCATGTTCAGAACTGGTGCCCATCGCCCCCTTAAAGAGAAGCTTAGACTCAAGGTCAAGCTTCAGGGAGTTCCATGCAACATGGAACTGGACACAGGGTCAGCCCTATCTATAATTCCCCAAGGGACCTTCAAGCACATTTGCAGTTGCAGTGGCAGATGAGGTAAACTCAGGCCGTCTAACCTTTTGCTGACGGATTTCCAAAACTCCTGCGTAGCAGTCAAAGGAGAAGCCATGCTCCATGTGCAGTTCAAGGGGTTTGAGAGTCCACTAGATGTCGTAGTAGTGGAGGGCCAGTGCACAAGCCTCATCGGCTTAGACTGGTTTGATGCCTTGGGCATCCAAGTAACCGGCATTCACAGAACAAAAGCAGCAGATCTGTCGGCAATTTGCCAGGAGTTTGCCAATGTCTTCAGCTCAAGTTTAGGGAAGTACAAGGGTCTTCCTTTTGTCCTTCACCTTGATTCTATCGTAACCCCAATATGAATCAAGCCTCATAGAGTGCCTTTCGCCTTCAAACCCAAAATTGATGCCGAGCTGGACAAGCTGGTGCAACAAAGGGTGTTGCAGCCAGTAGACAGTGGGGTGTGGGAAACCCCCATAGTCATGAAACTTAAGGCCAACGGTGAGGTGCGCATATGCACGGATTATAAGTGCATTATTAACAGAGCACTTCAACAACATGCATATCCGGTGCCTGTAGTCAGCCACATTCTGGCATCACTACAGGGAGATTGTGTATTCATCAAATTAGATTTGGCTCAAGCCTACCAGCAACTGCCCGTGGCCTCGGCAACAGCAGAAGGTCAGACTATTGTCACCCACGAGGGGGCTTTCAAGGTTAAGCATCTACAGTTCAGGATCAGTGTTGCCCCTGGGCTTTTCCAGGGAATGATGGAGCGCACGCTCAAGGGCATTCCATGGTTGTGCCCCTACTTCAATGATGTCTTCATAGCTGGGGAGTCAGTGGAGATTTTGGCTGAATGGCTCAAAGCTGTCCTTCAGCGTTTCCATGAAGCAGGGCTGAAGCTAAAACGAGAGAAATGCAAGATTGGGGTAGATTCAACTGAATTCCTTGCTGCTGGTATCCATCAGGCAGATTCCAAGCTCAAAGCAATTCAGCAGGCTCGCAGTCCTAAGTCTAAGGCCTTTTTAGGACTTCTGAACTTTTATCGTGCCTTCTTTCCACTCAAGGCCACAGTGGCAGAGCCATTACACCAGCTCTTGGACAAGAAGGCACAGTGGCAGTGGACGAGCATCCACGAGAAAAGCTTCTTGGCAGTCAAATCACTGCTGTCTTCGAACTCAGTACTCACCCATTTCAATGAAAAGTTGCCTATCTGCATCGCTTGTGATGCATCTCCATATGGGGTTGGGGCTGTGTTGAGCCACTTGATGACTGACAGGAGACAGACTCCCATTGTTTACTACTCTAGGACTCTGTCATCAGCAGAACACAATTACGTGCAAATAGGGAGGCACTGGCCATAGTGGCTGGCATAAAAAAAATTCATGACTACTTGTATGGCCGCCATTTCACAGTCTTCATGGACCACAAGCCACTTCTATGGTTGTTCACCACAAACAAGCAGACACCTCAGATTCTGTCTCCACGAATGCTGAGGTGGTCTATCTTCCTTTCAGCATACAGCTATGAGCTGATTCACAAACTGGGCAGGGAAATGGGCCATGCTGATGGCCTTAGCAGGTTGCGCCTGCCAAAATGTAGAGCCAGACCCTGCTCTGGCTGCATGCATCCTGGCTATCCAGGATTTGCCAGAATCTCACCTTCACACTGGGGACGTGGCTGCTGAGACAGCCTCAGACAAGATGCTGAGTCGTGTGTTGAACTGGGTGCACACAGGATGGCCAGACAAATGTCTGGGGCCAGATTTCCAGAGTTTCCACATGAGAAAAGATGAGCTTTCAGCTCATAAGGGTTGCATCCTTTGGGGGAGCCAGGTCATAATCCCGAGCTCCTTGAGGCACAGGGTTTTAGAGTCTCTGCACAAGAGACATCCGGGAATAGTCCAGATGAAGGCACTCGCAAGGAGCTATCTGTGGTGGCCTGGGCTAAATAAAGGTATTGAGGCCTAAGTACACGGCTGTTACACTTGCCAGCAATCCAGGCCTGAGATGCCTTAAGCCTCTGTCCACCGATGGGAAGCCACACACACACCATGGTCAAGAATCCACATTGACTTTGCCAGGCCATTTCAGGGACAGCTGTTCCTCATTATGGTGGACAGTCACTCCAAATGGTAAGAGGTCGCACCAGTCCCAACTATGACTACTGCCAGGACCATCCAGGAACTTCACAGGATCTTTGCAACACATGGGTTACCAGACATGCTAATCTCGGACAACGGTGCTCAACTTACCACTATAGAATTTCAGTGCTTCCTCGGGGCTAACTTAATAAGGCACGCCACTTCAGCCCCCTTTCACCTGGCTTTGAATGGCCAAGCGGAATGCATGGTCTGAACGACCAAGGAATCCTTAAAGAGGATCATCAATGGCGATTGGCACCACAGGCTGGCAGACTTCTTACTCTGCCAACGCACAACTGCCTGCACATCTATGGGCAGAAGCCCAGCTGAACTTAGGTGGGGCCGGTGTTTAATTACTAAGCTGGATCGGCTGTACTCCGACCGAGTTGCCTTGGACACAGCACAACCATAACCACCTCATAGTTTGCAAGTTGGTGACCGGGTTTGGGCCCAGAAGTACAGTCAAGGGGCATTGTGGGTGGTTGCTGTGGTTACTAAGGTGTCAGGGTCACTCTCATACGAAGTGGTCCTGGAGGATGGGCGAGTCATTTGGCAGCACATTGACCAACTGCATCGGAGGCTAGTGAACCAGGTGCTGGCTCAAGAGTCTGAAGAGGGCCAACCATTGGCTGTAGGAGAATCTTCTCCAGACACACAGACTGCACCCACTGAGCAGAACCGACAAGCGGCTCTGATTTCCAGCCCGGTGGACTCTGTTCCCCAAATGGACTTTGGCTTGGGTCTACTGGAACAGGCCAGCCAAAGGGACTCGAGCCGACCTGAAGCAATTGGGTCTCAAAGTCCGAATCTACCCAGCCGGGCAGGCAAGCAGGTAGACTGGAAGCCTCCAGCGACCCCAAGACATTTGGAACAGTCGCGTAGGCCGCCTAAGTATTTACAGGACTTTATCAAGCATTTGAGATTATGAACGATCTAGGGGGAAGGGTCTAATGTATTGGCCTTAATTGCTGTACTCAGTTGAATGATTGCTTAACAGCTGTGTTGTTGAATCCCAGACTGCTTGTTTCCAGGACTGTTAACTGTGTTTTGGGTGGGAATTGTTACTTTAAATCTATTGGTTGCTGCCTAAAAGGGATCTGTATATATATCTGTTCTGTTGTTACTGGAATAAACTTGTTGCTGTTTCACCGCTCTGCCTCATCAATGCCTAACTGAACGAAAATATAACACTTCCCTTTAGAGTGGTCACTCAATTTCAGAGTAGACGCTGCAATATAATTGCATTGTTGTTGTTATTAAAATGTATAAAAAGGTCAAGGTCTAAAAGATATTCTGGTATATAATTAAATAATTCCACTGCCGGCCATTTATTACATTGAAAAAATAATGTTATTATTGTAGCATTCAAATGATCTTGAATTTATACTGTAGGTAAATTAGAAGGAGGCAGACACGACTATTTCTAGATTTTATAAAATAAAATTAAAACTTGTCTTCTCATAGTCTGAACATACTACTAAGATTGCCTTCTGAAATATTATATACCTTTATTGATGATTTGCTATCAAGTTGGTTTTGATCCTTAGTAATCACATAAATTTTCTCCTCGATGATTTGTCAGTAATCTGGTCCTACGTCTTCCAAAAATTGCTACTCAAATCAAGTCCATTGCCTTTCTACTGGCTGTCCTTGCCTTCTCTTTCCTTCTACCTTTCCCAGCACTATAGAGTTCTTCAGAGAGTTATGCCTTTACATCTGTCTGGTGTAGAATAATTCAAGCCTGATCTATTTATGTCTCAAGTAAGAATCCATTAGGTTGTATCTAATTAACCTAGTATGTTATAGTTTTTGTATACTAGGAAATAACTCTATTAGAGATCACAAATCCTTTTAAAACAAAATTTTAAATTATATTTCTGCAATTTCTCATATATAGATATCTGTATGTATCATGAACTCCTTGGTTTTTTTTTCTTGTAGACTTTTCATTACCAAACTAAGCAACATCATCTGTGCTAGCAAGGATTCAGCAGTTCAACATAAGAACAAGTTTTTCCAAAGATACATATAGATCTACTATCAGGAAAAACTTGTTCTTATGTGTCAAACCCTTAATTCTTTTTCAGAAGTTCTCTAAAATGTACTGTATATCTTTTAGTCTAGAAATCACATAATTATTTGTTCAAGTCCTTGTGGTTTTTATATTGATCTAATTCTATTTGAACTGTTAATTTTTTAATCAATAAAAATGCTCCAATTTATACAACAGAAAGTTTTTGATTTGTAAATAATAACTGGAGAGAAGAAGAGGGGAGATTCCAGTGGCTAATTAGCCTTTGCTGAAGCCTTTCCAGAAAAATAAAAGTATTGTCTCCCCTAGCCTGTTAATTCATTTTCTTGAAAGTTCCATAGTTCTTAGCTGAGATATAGAGGCCATATCTAACTTCCCAAATGACCACTAGAAAATATGAGTTGCATCCAGTAGCAATACAGGCATTCATTATATAAAGTAGTTGCATAAGTGACGTGTGGAAAATGATCATATTGAAGAAGAGCCATTGGAAAAATTGGAAAAAATCATATTCAGTGTAATATTTACAGATTAATTTGGGGTAAGATACATAGCAATAAAAGTCTTGATTGTGATTTTGAATTTGAATTTTGGAGCCATTTTAAGTATACATTAGAGCACTTGATTATAAAATTATTTGTACAGAAAGCTTGTTTACATTTTCCTTGTGGTTAGCCATACTAGAATTCTATAGCACATATTATTATAATTCTATAAGCATATTCTCTCTTGTTTCTGATTCAAGAAAACTATGAGATTATCAAAAGACTGTTTGTTTGTTTGTTTACTCTAGTAAATCAGGAGGAAATTCATCATCTAGTTTAGGTGATGTAGTACCCACTTCCAGAAAATCTACACCTCCATCATCTGGTAAGAGATCATATGTTCTTTACTGTATTCTGCATAATTGCCTATATCAATATACTTTATGCTTTTCAATCAAAAGGCAAATATTTTTAGTGATGGCAACCATTAACTTTTCCAAAAGATTTTTAGTCATATCTAAAACAGTTTAAATAAGGTATTTTTGTGCATGTGCTAAAATTGTGACAGAATATACATTTAATAATGAATTGATATAGTTAATCACATATTTATATTAAAGTAATTTGGTATATAAATAATCTGAGATCCAATTTGCTGTAGTGGTTAAAGCACCAAACCTGGGAAGAAACAATGACAACCAGCAAAATCTTATCAAGAAAACTGCAGGAACTTTTCTAGGCAGTGTCCAAGAATTGTTCACAAATGAACAGAAGGAAAAATATTATAAAGCCATAGGATTATGTAACTTAGTTTTTTAACTGAATGAATAACTAGGTAACATCCAGTATCAACTGGTAGTATGTTTGATAAATTACTAAAAGTGTAACTTTGTGTGGCTATCTTTAACCTTTCTATCATCAGTAATGAGAAATTGTACTAGTCTTATGCAGAATATCATGTTCTTATATAGTACAGGGCTTTTCAACCAGTGGTACGGGTACCACCTGTGGTACATTGGCACCTGACAGGTGGTACGTGACCATCCTAGAAAAGTGGTAGTGGGGGAGGGGAATGACCTGAACCGGTGGCAGCACCGCACAAGCCTGAGCGAGAGATGGCTGAAGCTGCAGGGCAGTCAGGGCTCAGTTGAAGCGCCAGGATCAGCGCCAGGTTCCAGCTGGAACTTGGCGCTGATCCTGGTGCTTCTGCTGAGCCGAGAATGTTGCAGCATCTCCAGGGTCTTGTGATTTACATTCAGATGCTTGGCAACTGATTCATATTTATGATGGTCACAGTGTCCCAGGGTCATGTGAAGTGACCAAAACCTGCTGCAACCACCCAGCAGATGGGAGGAATAAAAATCAAACATTCCCCCACCCCACCCCTGCTGCCAATCCTCAACAGGAATGCTCACAACAATGAAAACCTCGGACAGGAGGAAGAGTGCCGCCGGGCGGGAAGGCAGGTGTCTTGCTTGGCTGTGGCTTGGGGGGCACTTTTTTCAGTGCCATTGTAACTTTGAATAGTCACTAAGCGAACTGTTGTAAGTCGAGGACTACCTGTACTTCATCACTTTTTTCCTTTTTTTTTTTTTTTTTGGTCATCAGGTTTTTGACACCTTGCTAGGAGACTGGTGGTACTCGGATGTTGCCATATCCATAAATGGTACAATGGGTGAAAAGGTTGAAAAGCCCTGATATAGTAAAACTACAAAGTTGATGGTCATTTATGTATATATTTTTTAAAAGGGTATTATATAATATCTGGAATACAAGTCTATATTCTAATTATAATTAAATTTATTCTCATATACTTTCTGTGGGTTTCCCACATATTATCTCTAAGGTTACTTACAACTCTTACATTATATCATTCTATGATCTTACTGGCAAATGTGGAGAATGAGGTCCACCAGGATTTTCTACAAGTTCCTGTGAAAAGATTTAAGTTAAAAAATGCAGAAAAAGAATTAGTGGATTCATCCATTTCCCTAACTTTTATTGTAATTTGCTTGTAGAGCTAATGCCTTGATTATGAGTCTCTCTTTGTTTTCTTTGTCTCTAACATGGAAGTGTTAACATGGATCGCACCCGATACTGTTGTTTTGAATGTCTTCAAATTTTGTTAAAACATTTTTGGTTTGAATAAACAGAATAGCCATATTTAATTTTAAAAATAGAAAGAAATGGCTTAAAATCTACAAAACAACAAGAAATAACTGATTTTGATGCCACAGTAATAGACGACTGCAGCAATAGGTGCTTTTTAAATAATTTATGGGGCATGATGATCAGAGGTTAAAGGCAGTCTGGGTTCAAAATCTGAATGCCACTTGATGGGATTGTCCGTTACTTGCTCCAGCTCCTGCAAGCCTAACAGTTTAAAAGCATGCAAATAGATAAATAGGTACCACTTTGGTAGGAAGGTAACCGTGTTCCATGCTGGCCACATGACCACAGAAATGTCTTTTGGCATCACTGGTTTCTTTGGCTAAGAAATGGAGATGAGCCTCACCCCCTAGAGTCAAACATGAATGGACATTGGAAATATTTATCCTTACCTTTAACATAACATAATTAATAGGATTTCATTTTACTGCAAAATGTATTTTTTATTTTTAATGTTGATTTTTATTATTGTTTTATTACATTTAAATGATATTTTGTGGTTTTGATTCTTCTTGTCTGTACTCTTGAGAGTAAATTATAAATATTTTGGATAAAGAACACAGTGTCCTCCAGTCAACATGAATTCTATAGAAGTTACAAGTAATAAAGTAGCCACTGCAGTAAAACACAAATTAATAAATCCCATATTTATATATTTATTTATATAAAACAGTCAAAACTATATAATGAAATAGAATATTAAACACTTAAATTTTGATAGACCAATATGTTTTTTATTTGTCATTTTAACATTAGTTACAAATGACTAAATTGATTTCTTAAAAACAAAATTCCAAACCACTGGTGTGCAGTATTTCTTCCCTTGAATTGTCCATCAGTTATCACTTTTAATAGCTTTAGGAGCATGTAATAGGGCTTTAAGTAGTGGTGGTAGAGCCTGAATAACTTCATGAAGGAAAAGGCAATTTTCCAAATTCACTAGTCCTGAGCTTTATGCAATCTGAGCCCTTTCCTACCTTTCTACATACCGTAATACAGTCGAAACAATTACATCAATACTTTAAAAACAAACTCCCAAAACATCATCCAGTGTTATTATAATCTTAATATTAAATACTCACCATGTTAAAAGCTGTTTTAACTTGCTGATGCAAGATGTGTCTTCCTGGAGGTTGGAGGGTGGGAATTAAACTTTGGATCTAACTTGTTCTAGTCTTACAATCAAATGTCTCATGTGGAAGTAAAAACAAAAAATATTTCAACATTCCAGCAAACTTATTGTTGAATTATTTTGTATTACTGTTGGTTAAAATTTCTCAAATAACTGAGTTTTACATTGGCACATCAAACTTAATTATAAAACCATTGTCACAAATCTGTTGAATTCCATATTCAGTTGGAAGACATGCCTTTCAAAAGTGGCTAGTGTAATGCAACTTCTGGTCATGATTTATGAATCATTCCTAGTGGTTTTGTGTGTCATTCAAATATAGAACACACATTATTTCTATTTGAATTCATGGATAATTTTAGCTTAATTTATGACTGATTAATCAGGTGATATTACATTAAATGGCACAATTTTAAAAACACTTAAGAGCATTGTACTGTTCTTAATTTCAGATCAAATTATCCTTATCTTTATACTTATTTAAAAAACTTCATTTGTCATTTGTATGCTTTGCAAGGATTAAAATAAATTTTATATCTTTCTTAATTGTTTAAGATATGCATAGTGCAATAATATTTAAGTGAAATATATTTATTTGAACTTGAACAAAGGTTTAGTTTGTTTAAATAGAAATCTAGGTAACTTTCTAACTTTCCCACATAATTACATCATGTTTTTATTGATTACAAAAAATAAGTTACAGCTGTTTAAAACTGTTGTGGTTTGTGCAAAACCAATTTATTACATATAACTATACAATATACAAAGGGACGCAGTGGCTCAGTGGGTTAGGATGCTGAGCTTGTCGATCAGAAGGTCGGCAGTTTGGTGGGTCGAATCCCGAGTGCCGCGTAACAGAGTGAGCGAGTGCCTGTTACTTATCCCAGCTTCTGCCAACCTAGCAGTTCGAAAGCATGTAAAAATGCAAGTAGAAAAATAGGGACCACTCCGGTGGGAAGGTAACAGCGTTCGGTGCACCTTTGGCATCTAGTCATGCTGGCCACATGACCACAGAGACATCCTCGGACAAGCGCTGGCTCTTCGGCTTTGAAACGGAGATGAGCACTGGCCCCTAGAGTCGGAAACGACTAGCAGGCATGTGCGGGGGAACCTTTACCTTTATACAATATACAAACATTTTTTTTAATTTATAATTATTTTATCTGCAGTACTGATCTACATTCCTTCCTTGAGAGAATGAAATAATTAGGCTTACGTTTTTTGTTTTAGTCATGGCCCCAAACTTAATCCTTTTATAATTTTGATTCCAGCAGAAAGTATGATTTCCAGTATATAGTATTTGCCCACAGACAACCATATATTAGGTCAGTGTTTCTCAGCCTTGGTAACTTTAAGATGTATGGACTTCAACTCCCAAAATTTTCCAATCAATTATGCTGCTGGGGAATTCGGTGAGTTGAAATCCAGACATTTTAAGGTTGCAAAGTTGAAAAAAACTTTATTAACTATATTATTCTTTAAGATTGATTAATCTCTGTTCTAAGGATTTTGGAATTTCATAAATTCATCCAGTAACACTGGTTGTAAGAATCTGCTTGTGAATTCAGTGTTTGATACATTTTTTCCTTATTCTTAGATACATATGATCAGTTTAAAATAAAATATATGCATAGATATGAGTTGTCGGTAAAATTGGAAAAATTATGACCAAATATTAGATATAATTTATACTTTTGCCATATATATTCATGTATAACATATCTGTCACTAAGCCAACTCTCAAAACTATGTTTTAATTTTCACAACTGGCATATGTGGGTGGCACGCTTGTCATGGTATATTAGTTAAAACTCTGAGGGTTGGCTTATCCAAGGAAGGGTCTATCTAGAAGTATGTACAGGTAATTTTAAAACGTATGAGCACATATACTTGCAGATTAGCCCATGTGTGAATAAGCTAAATCCAATTTTGGGGGTGTATTTTGACACATAAATTTTTTTGTTTATCTACCAGGGTATATGGTATATTACTCTGAATGTACATATTCTGATATAGTATATTTTTTAGAATTCCCTTTTTGACCTTCTGTTTGATGGATCTGACATGCAACACTACTGTTTTAATATGTACCTCTCCTTCCTGTCTCATAATTTTATATTGTTTATCTGCATATAGCTATAGATATAGATGCCACTGGTTTAGAGGCAGAAGAAATTGATATTCCAGCAAACCATCGCTCCCCCAAACCCAGTGCAAACACTGTCACATCACCCCATTCCAAAGAGAAAAGAATGCCCTTCTTTAAGAAGGTAACACCTACTTCCAAGATGCCATCTGTACACCTGCTCACTGCACTGTGTTACATTTGAGTCCTGTTGACTGTCTGTGTCTCTTGACAGGACAATAACATGCATGCCTTTGTTGTTCTTTGTTTCTTTTTCATGCTGCTGTAGCTAAGCAGAAACAGAAATCGGTAAGTTTGCGCTGACAGAAGCTATGTGTAATCTGCCATTGGCATCATTAGCATCATCACATACAGTTTATATTGTGCAATCACTTTAATACAAATAAATAAAATCATCAAACAGCTGGCTGATCCCATAAAACAGCAGACTAGGCCCTGTGAGTGACTGAGTCCTAATTGCTTATGGTACTTTTCCTTTTTGATGGAATAATAAGCAGCTGAAGAAATATTTTAAAACATCCATGGAAGTAAATTTTCAAGACCAGGTGATGCACCACACTAGTGCATGCTTACTCTTTGTCATTTTTCCAGAATTTTTTTAC